>NC_140994.1:89491364-90691364 GCF_052327205.1 Somniosus microcephalus | reverse complement strand
TCCAATGCGGGACCTACAGTCTCTGTCACAGGTGGGGCAGACGGTGGTTGAAGGGGCGGGTGGGTGGGGTGCTTCGGTTGACGTGCGCTGCTTGCGCTTGGCTTCTGCTTGCTCCCGAAGAGACTCGAGGTGTTCGGCGCCTTCCCGGATGCTTCTCCTCCACTTTGTGCAGTCTTGGGCCAGGGATTCCCAGGTGTCGGTGGGGATTTTGCACTTTCAAGGAGGCTTTGAGGGTGTCCTTGAAGCGTTTCCTCTGCCCACCTGGAGCTCTCTTGCCGTGCCGGAGCTCCGAGTAGAGCGCTTGTTTTGGGAGTCTCGTATCGGGCATGCGGACAATGTGACCCGTCCATCGGAGCTGATTGAGCGTGGTCAGAGCTTCGATGCTGGGGATGTTGGCCTGAGCAAGAACACTGATGTTGGTGCGCTTATCCTGCCAATGGATTTGCAGGATCTTGCAGAGGCAGCGTTGGTGGTACCTCTCCAGTGCTTTGAGGTGCCTGCTGTACATGGTCCATGTCTCTGAGGCACACAGCAGGGCAGGTATCACTGCTGCCCTGTAGACCATGAGCTTAGTGCCGGGTTTGAGGTCCTGGTCTTCAAACACTCTCTTCCTCAGGCGACCGAAGGCTGCACTGGCACATTGAAGGCGGTGTTGGACTTCGTCGTCGATGTCTGCCCTTGTTGACAGTAGGCTCCCGAGGTATGGAAAGTGGTCCAAGTTATCCAAGGCCTTGTCGTGGATTTTGATAATCGGGGGGCAGCACTGTGTGGCGGGGGCAGGTTGGTAGAAGACCTTTGTCTTACGGATGTTTAGTGTAAGGCCCATGCTCTCGTATGCTTCGGTGAAGGTGTTTACGATGGTTTGGAGTTCGACCTCTGAGTGAGCGCAGACGCAAGCATCATCTGCATAATGTAATTCGACGACAGAGGATGGGATGACCTTGGATCGGGGCTGGAGGCGACGAAGGTTGAACAGTTTCCCGTTTGTTCTGTAAATTAGCTCCACTCCAGTGGGGAGCTTACTGAGGGTGAGATAAAGCATTGCAGCAAGGAAGATTGAGAAGAGCGTTGGTGCGATGACACAGCCTTGCTTGACCCCGGTTCGTACGTGAATTGGGTCTGTGGTGGAACCGCTGGTCAGGATCACGGCTTGCATGGTGGAGGATAGTGACAAACTTTTGAGGGCAGCCGAATTTGAGGAGGACACTCCATAATCCCTCACGGTTCACAGTGTCGAAGGCCTTTGTGAGATCAAAGAAGGCCATGTACAGTGGTTGGTGCTGTTCCCTGCATTTCTCTTGTAATTGGCGTGTGGTGAAGATCATGTCCATTGTGCCCCTTAGTGGACGGAATCCGTATTGCGACTCCGGGAGGAGCTCTTCGGCCACTGGGAGAAGGCGATTGAGGAGGATTCTTGCAATGTCTTTCCCTGCGGCAGATAGCAGGGAAACTCCTCTGTAATTACCGCAATCGGACTTGTCACCTTTCTTGAAGATGGTCACAATTACGGCGTCTGAGATCCCCTGGCATGCTCTCCTCCTTCCAGATAAGAGAAATGAGTTCATGAATTCACGCCAATAGTGCTTCTCCACCATGCTTTAGTGCCTCGGCGGGGATTCCATCTGCTCCTGAGGCCTTGTTGTTCTTCAGTTGTCGGATGGCCTTTTCAACCTCATGACGGGCTGGGGTTGTGCTGAGATGGTGGCGGGTAGCATGCTGTGGGATGGAGTTGAGGACACTCGTGTTGAAGACAGAGTCGTGGTTAAGGAGATCTTCAAAGTGCTCCTCCCAGCGGGCACTGACTGCTTCCCTGTCCTTGATGAGTACCTCTCCATTCTTGGCTCGCAGTGGGGAAGGGCCTTGGGTGCTTGGGCCGTAGGTGGTCTTGACTGCGCTAAAGAATCCACGCACGTCGTGGTTGTCAGCTAGCTGCTGGATCTCCTGCGCTTTCTCCACCCACCATCTGTCCTTCAGGTAGCGAGTTTTTTGTTGGACCTTGGCCTTCAGGCTTATGTAGAGCTGCTTTCTTGCTCTCGAGTTCTATTGCTGTTTCCAGATCAGAAATGCCTTGCGCTTGTGGCTTTTTAGCTCCTGGATCTCCTGGTCATTCTCGTCGAACCAGTCTTGGTGTTTCCTGGTTGAGTGACCGAGCGTCTCTTCACAGGTGCTGATTATGGAGGCCTTGAGTGCGGACCAGATGCTGTGGGCACTCTGTGTCTCTGCATCACTGGGAGTCGTCAGGTTGTTTGTGAGGCGCAGGCTGAATAGGGCTTTCTTAGCAGGGTCTTTGAGTGCTCCAGCGTTAATTTTCCTGTGGCATTATTTCTGTTGCCGCCGCTGTTTTGGGGCTACATTGATGGAGATGACAGGGCGGATTAGGTGGTGGTCTGTCCAGCAGTCATCAGCTCCTGTCGTGGCGCGGGTGATGCGAACGTCCTTGCGGTCACTCGCTCAGACGATGACGTAGTCCAGCAGATGCCAGTGCTTGGAACGAGGGTGCTGCCATGAAGCCTTGTACTTGTCTCTCTGACAGAACAAGGTGTTGGTTATGACGAGGACATGTTCTAAGCATTTTGACAGGAGGAGGGTACCGTTGGAGTTGGCTTTCCCTACCCCCTCTCTGCCGATCACACCTCTCCAGAGGTCTGTGTCCTTTCCAACTCTGGCGTTGAAGTCGCCAAGGAGGATCAGCTTGTCACCCGTTGGGACTCGGGACAGGGATTGTTCGAGGCTGGAGTAGAATTCCTCTTTGGTCTCGTCTGTGGCTTCTAGTGCTGGGGCGTACGCACTGATGACCGTAGCGCACTGGTTTCGGGCTAGGGTGAGTCGAAGAGTCATGAGGCGCTCGTTTATACTGCTAGGGGAGTCTCTGAGATGCCTGACCAGTTCATTTTTTATGGCGAAGCCTACCCCATGGAGGTGGCATTCTTCTTCGGGTTTGCCTTTCCAGAAGAAGGTGTAACCACCGCCTTGCTCCTTGAGCTGGCCTTCCCCTGCCCGACGGGTCTCACTTAGGGCAGCGATGTCAATGTCGAAGCGTCTGAGCTCCCAGGCAACAATAGCAGTACGGCGTTCCGGTCAGTCACTGCTGAGGTTGTCCATGAGGGTCCTGACATTCCAGGTCCCGAACTTCATTTATAGGGTGGAAGATGCCTGTGCGTGAATTCTTTTAACGTGGGGTGGCCGTTGCACACCAGCTACCACATGGGCTTGACAGAGCAAGGTCTTGATCCAATGGCAAGGGGATCCAAGACAATTGGAGACCAGGCTCTGCTACATCGGCCTAGCACACACACACACAAACATACTGCTACTGTCCTCCTCCCTCCGTCCCGCAGGTCCTCTCGGCTTGGGTTTCATACTATGCATTGTGGACCTCCCGACCTCGCTGTCGGCCCATGCTGCACCTTCCCTGGGCCCCGACCCCGCTGCTGGTCCATGCTGCGCCACTCCTGGGCCTTGACCTCGCTGCTGGGCTCGTCCTCGCTCCTGGGTCCCGGCCTCGGACATGAATGATGTTGTCTCTCACAGGATCACATACTCACAATCACTCACCATCACACACTCACAATCACGCACTATCACACATTCACTATCACAAATTCACTCATACTCTAACTCAGAAACATACACAAACTCACACGCTTTCTTCTTTTTCTCTTTCTCATACACGCACACACTTACTCTCACTCACGCACACATACATGCAGTCACAATAAAACTCAGAAGCGTAATCACACTCACCGACATATGTAAGTAGTGGTACCAGTTAACCCCACTCCTCCTGCTCTTTAACTCTAGCCCTGCAAATTTTTCATTTTCAAGTATCTATCCAATTCTCTTTTGAAAGTTACTATTAAATTTGCTTCCACCGCCCTTTCAGGCAGTGCATTCTGGATCACAACAACTCGCTGCGTAAAAGAAATTCTCCTTATCTCACCTCTGGTTCTTCTGCCACTTACCTTAAATCCATGTCCCCTGCTTACTGACCCTCCTGCCAGTGGAAACAGTTTCTCCCTGTCTACTCTATCACAAACCCTCATGATTTTGAACACCTCTATTAAATCTCCCTTTAACCTTCTGTGCTCAGAGGAGAACAATCCCAGCTGCTCCATCCTCTGCAGCCACTGAATGCAAATGGCTGAATACACACTTTTTATTTCCAAACTCTAGGACTTAAATAGATCCTTCTCAGAAGTTAGATTTATTACAGATGGATCTAATTATCCCACACAGCTGACCTTGAACAAAATTCTTATCGATTTCCCACTTGGATTATTTCTACGCCCACCAGATGTGACTGTGCTTTTGCCTCAGAATGAATTACATCTCCTGATCGACAGGTAGAAATTACCATAAAGCCAAAAACCGCTTCTACGGCAGGAATGAACTCAACATTTCTGAATCCCCTCTTGAGATGGTGGTGTGAGTGCGGGGTGGGGCGGGGGTGTGAGTGCGGGGTGGGGTGGGGTGGGGTGGGGGCGGTGGTGTGAGTGCGGGGTGGGGTGGAGGTGGGGGTGTGAGTGCGGGGTGGGGCGGGGGTGTGAGTGCGGGGTGGGGTGGGGTGGGGGCGGTGGTGTGAGTGCGGGGTGGGGTGGAGGTGGGGGTGTGAGTGCGAGGTGGGGCGGGGGTGTGAGTGCGGGGTGGGGTGGGGGCGGTGGTGTGTGCGCGGGGTGGGGTGGGGGTGGGGGTGTGATTGTGGGGTGGGGCGGGGGTGTGAGTGCGGGGTGGGGAGGGTTGGGGGTGTGAGTGCGGGGTGGGGAGGGGTGGGGGTGTGAGTGTGGGGTGGGGCGGGGATGTGAGTGTGGGGTGGGGTGGGGGGTGTGAGTGCGGGGTGGGGCGAGGGTGTGAGTGCAGGGTGGGGCGGGGGTGTGAGTGCGGGGTGGGGCGGGGGTGTGAGTGCGGGGTGGGGCGGGGGTGTGCGTGCGGGGTGGGGCGGGGGTGTGAGTGCGGGGTGGGGCGGGGGTGTGAGTGCGAGGTGGGGCGGGGGTGTGAGTGCGGGGTGGGGCGGGGGTGTGAGTGCGAGGTGGGGCGGGGCTGTGAGTGCGGGGCGGGGGTGTGAGTGCGGGGTGAGGCGGGGGTGTGAGTGCGGGGTGGGGCGGGGGTGTGCGTGCGGGGTGGGGCGGGGGTGTGCGTGCGGGGTGGGGCGGGGGTGTGAGTGCGGGGTGGGGCGGGGGTGTGAGTGCGGGGCGGGGGTGTGAGTGCGGGGCGGGGCGGGGGTGTGAGTGCGGGGCGGGGCGGGGGTGTGAGTGCGGGGCGGAGCGGGGGTGTGAGTGCGGGGCGCGGCAGGGGTGTGAGTGTGGGGCGGGGGTGTGAGTGCGGGGTGGGGGTGTGCGTGTGGGGCGGGGGTGTGAGTGTGGGGCAGGGGTGTGAGTGCGGGGCGGGGGTGCGAGTTCGGGGCGGGGGTGCGAGTGCGGGGCGGGGCGGGTGTGTGAGTGCGGGGTGGGGCGGGGGTGTGAGTGCGGGGTGGGGCGGGGGTGTGAGTGCGGGGTGGGGTGGGGGGGGTGTAATTTACCCCCTCAAAAGCTCCAATTGTCCCCCAACATACACAGCCTTTGGGGGAGAGAATTCCAGATATTTACTGCCCTTTGTGTGAAGAGGTACTTTCTGATTTCCTAAATGGCCTGGCTCTAATTTTAAGGTTATGTCCCCTTGTTCTAGATTCACCCACCAGAGGAAATCATTTCTCTCTAACTTCCCTATCGAATCCTTTTAACATTTTAAACACCTCAATGAGATCACCCCTCAATCTTCTATACTCGAGCGAATACGACACGAACACACGAAAAATGAAAATGATTGGGAGGAAAAGACTAGCTCGTCCATCGTCCAAAAAGAGCAAAAACAAAAAGGAAAAAAAAAACCAAGACAATGGTTGACAAGATGAGTGATGGTGCCCAATTAAACTAAACTCCTCCAACAAATCAGACCCAAGTTGTCCCATATGCAGCACTCGAACCAATCAAATATTGTGTTCCATCTGTTGAATTTCACCGTCAAGTGTTCCCGGCTGCACAGTGATTAACAGCGGAGGGTGTTGTCCTACCTCTGTGCCCAAGTGCCCTGGACTGCCTGGGCACTGCCAATATCAGGAAATCAGCTGATGTCCTTTACCAGTCGAAGTTTCAACAGCACGCCCCCCCCACCCCAGGTTTACTTCAGGCTATTCACTGCCCCCAGGCAATCCAATCCAATCCAATCGACGCAGGAAACTCTCCCTTCAGATGTGAGGCTGTGTCTGTGCGAATAGACTTAATTATGCAGCTTGAGGATTAAGACCAGCACATAAATGACTTGTAAAAATTCCGAACTTTGATCATTA
The DNA here is from genome assembly GCF_052327205.1 of Somniosus microcephalus. Lineage (NCBI taxonomy): Eukaryota > Metazoa > Chordata > Chondrichthyes > Squaliformes > Somniosidae > Somniosus > Somniosus microcephalus. The sequence goes on along the minus strand of NC_140994.1, from coordinate 90,685,042 downwards.
TGGATACTGCATGTCCTTAGATCTTGTAATCAACCACCACCTAGACCGAAGGGTGTGTTGATGCGGGGGGTGGAGGACACAAGCAGTCACAAGATTGGTAAATGAAAAACAGCAGTTAGCTGTGTTTTATTTTTAGAAAACGGGGAAAAAGGTTCACGTCTGGCAAAATCCAAAAAACCTATGACGTCCAAAAAGAAAAATGAAGAACAAAACCATCACCCGCCCCGGGTGGTTAGGAAGGCAGTCCTTAAATCAGTTTTCTCCAAAAACAATAAGCCAGGGTTACTTTACCACTGGATCTTCTCAGCCGGTCCAGGGATCACATCAGGCTCTCAGAACTAAACAATATTCCACCCGGGTTCAACAGCAGACCTCTCTGTGGCAGCTGCAAGCTGGGCCCCAACAGCGTCCGCGTCCTTAGGTACTGGCCCTGTCCTGGCTTTCTCCTCAGGTACTGGCCCTGGCCCTGGCCCTGGCCCTGGCCCTGTCCCTGTCCCTGTCCCTGTCCTGGCTTTCTCCTCAGGTACTGGCCCTGTCCTGGCTTTCTCCTCAGGCACTGGCCCTGAAGGGATGCACTAGTTTGCCTTTTGAACTCCTGAGCTAATGGGTAGATTTGCCTCAGGTGTGTTGGAGGTGGGTGTGGCCTTCACCTGAATTGGAGTGAGAGGGGGACTTTGTCTCCATCTGGTAGCCACATACCGTTCATCTACCACAAACCGCCCCCATAGCTCACAATCTGTACATGTTGTTTTGCAAAATCCTCATTCATAAGAAAACCTGTTTAAATAAATAATTGTTAGCCAAAAGGCAGTGAAGACTGTGACAGCCATCGTGGAGCCAACCGCATTTATAATTAGGGTCTGTTGTGTATTTATATGACTTCATTAAGATTTGGGGCATTCAAAAAATTATTGCATAGTTTTTATTGCATAAAATTGCAGCAAGGTTTACAAACTGTACGCACACATATGCAAATATTTAATGAATTTTATCGAATGTGGGTTCACATGTCCAAATTTAGACATGGATAAACATGAACTAATAGCACCTACAATCCAACTGGCTGTTCTTGCTGAATCTCCCAGGGTGGATGTCATTATAAATTTACCACAAGCTCCCGGTCGCACATCATCCTGCTCTTCGTGGAGTGAATCAGTGGGAGCTTGAGGTAAATGTATAATCAACCCGGGCCCTGGAAGATTCCACTTCAAGGGTTGCTGCTGCCCTCCAAACAGCTCATGCTAGAGCTACTTAAAGGGCTGTTTAAATCGAAGCAGGTGTTTAAAGGAAAGTGGCCATTGGAAGTAAAAAAAATTGTGGACGACAAGAAAATAGTTGAGGCATCAAACACAATGTAGGGGTGGCACAGGAATGGGAGCCGTGCTGCATGTATGGCAGGAGCAGACGACATGGTCAGTGCTGGGTGGAGTGCCCGCAGGGCCTGGGGAGAAGGTGGCAGGCCATAAGAAACCTCCCATAGTCAGACTGCCCAACAGTATCAAAGACCAGGTAGATAGACCAAGCATCTACTGGTTAGGCCCCAGCTAGAGTATTGTGTCCAATTCTGGGCACCACACTTTAGGAAGGATGTCAAGGCCTTGGAGAGGGTTGCAGAGGAGATTTACAAGAATGAGTTGTGGAACTCTCGTGGGAGCAGGAGAGTGAGATGCCCATAGCGAAGCTCAGTCCATTTGTGTTTCTATTTCTGCCCAGGTTGGTTTTTCGTAGAATCATAGGGGGAACAAATTGAGTCGCGCCCCCTTTGGGGCGCTAACTTCGCCGGGGCGCTAGCGTCCCCGCGGCTAAAATTCACCGGTAGCACCCCAAGAGGGAAGCAGGGTACTACTGGAAGCGCCCCACCTCCCCCTTGGGGCGCTGCAAGTGAATATCGCACCGCTACTGGAAGCGCTGCGGCACATCGCACCGCGGTATTGCAGGCCTTCCTCCCCTTCTTAAAGTGCAGCGCGACCCGGGGCCCAGCTGGGCCACCAGGGATCGGAGTGCCGTCAAAAGAATCCGGCACTCAAGAGAAGTGATGGGCCCATGGAGCGCAACTGGCACTCCGTGGGGGGGGCTGCAGAGGAGGCCGGGGACGGCAGAGGGGGCAGGTGCTGGCAGGCAGCCAGCAATAAAAATGGCAGCCCGGCACCTCCCCTTTAACTTGCGCTGCCCCGGCCGCAGGTAGGTCCCCCGACCCCGTCGGACACAGCGTCCGGCGGTAAGTCAGGGGACGTTACCGAAGATCGCGGCTGGGGCGCAAGCAGGGCGCTGCGCACGGCGACGATGTCATCGCCGGCAGCGCAGCACCGCGGGGCACTAATGGTTACCATCGGCGCTAACCTCCCGCTGAATTTCGCGGGAGGTGTGGGCAGCGTTGCGCCCAGGCGCTAGTTTCTTTGCACCCCCGTTAGTGCCAAGAGGGCGCTAACGGGAGGTGCAAAGCAACAGAATTTTTAGGCCATAGAGTCTTACAGCACAGAAGGAGGCCATTCAACCCGTCATGTCTGTGCCGGCTCTTTGAAAGTGCTGCCCAAATGAGTTCCACACCCCAGCTTTTGCCCCATAACCCTGCAAATCAGTCCTCTTCAGGTTTTCCCACGACTGACGTTAGACTGACTGGCCTGTAGTTACCAGGTTTAACCCTCTTCCCTTTTTTGAACAGGAATGCAATATTTGCAATCCTCCAGTCCTCTGGCACCACTCCTATACCCAAGGAGGATTGGAAGATTGTGGTCAGAGCTTCTGCTATCTCCACCCTAGCTTCCTTCAGTAACCTAGGATGCATCGCACCTGAACCAGGTGACTTGTTAACTTTGAGTGATGCCAAACTATTTAGCCCCTCCTTTCTATCGATTTTTATCCAATCCACTATCTCTACTCCCCACACCTCTACTGCAATGTTAACTTCATCCTCTCCTTTTGTGAAGAGATGCAAAGTTCTCAATCAGTACCTCAGCCAAGCCCTCTGCCTTCACAAGAAGATTCCCTTCTTCATCCCTAATCGGTCTCACCATTCTTTTAACTCTCCTTTCACCTTTTATATGTTTATAAAAGGCTTCAGTGTTCCCTTTTATGTTCCCTGCTAATCTTTTCTCATATTCTCTCTTTGCCTTTAAAATTTTTTTCAATTTCCCCCTGCACTCTCTGTATTTTGCCTAGTTTTCTATTGTATTCTGTACCTGACATTTGTCATAAACCTCCTTTTTCTGTTTTTATTTTAACCTCTATTTCTGTTGTCATCCAGGGAGCCCCATCTTTCCTATTTATGGGAATGTGCTTGGTTTGTACACGGGCTATCTTGGCCTTGAAGGCCTGTCATTGCTCATGTTTGAGTTTCTCTGGTGGGGGTATTAGAAGGTTCTATTTCCAATGCTGCTCTGTAACTGATGGATACAATCTCTAATTCACCAATAGTTGCAATGAAAACAGAACCTTCTAAAGGTTCAGACCTGAAAAATTCAAACAAGGCAAAGCAACACAGCCAGAAATACAAGCTGCTCGCATCAGGTCTGGGGCAGAGCCAGGGATCACGGGAGAGCCCGGTGAGTCTGGGGCAGAGCTGGGGATCACGGGAGAGCCTGGTGAGTCTGGGGCAGAGAGAGTCAGGGATTTTTAAAAATTCGTTCATGAGATGTGGGTATTGTGGACAATTTATTGCCCATCCCTAATTGCCCTTGAGAAGGTAGTGGTGAGTCGCCTTCTTCAACCGCTGCAGTCTGTGTGGTGAAGGTACTCCCACAGTGCTGTTAGGGAGGGCATTCAATATATTTCCAAGTCAGGATGGTGTGTGACTTGGAGGGGAACTCGGAGGTGGTGGTGTTCCCATGCGCCTGCTGCCCTTGTCCTTCTAGGCGGTAAAGGTCGCGGGTTTGGGAGGTGCTGTCGAAGAAGCCTTGGCGAGTTGCTGCAGTGCATCTTGTAGATGGTACACACTGCAGCCACAGTGCGCCGGTGGTGGAGGGAGTGAATGTTTAAGGTGGTGGATGGGGCGCCAGTCAAGTGGGTTGCTTTGTCCTGGATGGTGTCGAGTTTCTTGAGTATTGTTGGAGCTGCACTCATCCAGGCAAGTGAGAGTTTTCCATTACACCTCTGACTTGTGCCTTGTAGATGGTGAAAAGGCTTTGGGGAGTCAGGAGGTGAGACACTCGCCGCAGAATACCCAGCCTCTGACCTGCTCTTGTAGCCACAGTATTTGTGTGGCTGGTCCAGTTAAGCTTCTGGTCAAAGGTGAGCCCCAGGATGTTGATGGTGGGGGATTCGGCGATGGTAATACCGTTGAATGTTAAGGGCAGGTGGTTCGACTCTCACTTGTTGGATATAGTCATTGCCTGGCATTTGTTTTGGAGTGTTTTAGTGATGTTGGTCAATTGATAAATATTAGGAGTCAATCCTCCCAATCACTGCCTCCCCGGCCTGTAATGCACATCCCTATCTCTCTCCATTGTGAAACACCTTGCGATGTAGATTACATTAGAGGCACTACATAAATGCAAGTTGTTGTCATATGCCCGGGTGACAGGGAACAGCATGAGGAAGGAAAGGTTGGACAGCAGTTGTCTGATTGATGCTGCTTTCAATCTCTCCCCACGGATGTTCTGGGCAAATTAATTTAATTTGACAAATTTTCTATCAGAGGATTTGCATTTCCTGGTCACAGCAGCTGCTGCCAGTAACGTCTGGGGATTCTGGAGCCTGACAATAGTTGAGGAAAGGGCTTTGAGGTAACCACGTCTGGGCCTGGGAGTTGGCGGGAGCAGGAGCAGGAAAGGACACATAAAACAAAACAAGACTGAAGGCCAAAGCGTGCACAAAGGCCTCAAACGAGGACTCGACAGGCATTGAGTCTGGGGAATCTCAGCAGGGAAAGCTGCTATTTCCTGGGATGTCACAGTACTCAAGGCTTAAGCTTGAGGGACTGGGGCAGGCCTATGTGGGGAGCTGTTCAAAGACACAATGGGGGGCAAAATCCCCCTCGTTTGTGCCTCCGGGGCACTAACGGGGCGCAAATGGCTTTTCGCCCCCCCCTCCGAGGTGATAACTGTGTCTCCCACAAAAGTCCGTGGCAGGTTATCGGCGGCGCTATCGGATATCGCCCCGATCTTCTGCGCCCGGGACGTCATCTCCGGGTGCAGGGCCTCGGTAGCATCTCGGAAGAAAAATTCGCACTCGCACCCTGCAGCAGCACCGGTTATTGCAGGGGTCACGAACAGTGAGACTGGCCGCTCGCGGGGGGTGGCCGGACAAAAATAAAAAGCCGATTTTTTTATTTTCAGTCACCAGTCATGGCGCCGTGCCACGATTGGTCAGTCCGGCACTCTGCTTGAGTGCGGGGCTGATCGCACGCCACTCCCGCTCCCCGGTGGCCCACATATCTAAAAATAAACCTGCAGAGCCCCTGCAACTCGCCAGCAGCAGCGCCAAGCTTTGCCACTTGCGGCGCTGCTGAGCACTTCGCCCCAGATCGGGACATTCCCCGCCTCTTGCGCTCAAAGAGACAAGCGATGCTTGATTTAGCGCCTCTTCCCTCTTGGAAGAAAAAATGGGAATTTAACTAATGTTTGAAAAGGTTATCGCCTGGCGCTAACTTTCCAAACATTTTTCACTTAGCGCCCCAAATGACTATCCAGGGGAATTTCTCCCCCAATAAGTCTTGATTCAAACATTTCTATATTATTTATTTCTGATATTATTAGATTGCAAGTGTAATATTTGCCATTAGGTTGTGCGACAGGGGTTCACAGGGTAGATTTTGAACTGGGTGCCGGGTATAACTAGTCGATCTCCCATGGTGTTGCACATAGTGAGTGCATATAGTCTACTAATGAAGTAGGGTTAGACTGCAGGGGACAATCAGGCTACAATGCACAGATGTAATTCTGTGCCCATTATAAAGATGTACATTCTGCCCTCACTTTTATGTCAAACTTTCATCATTTTTTTGTATTATTTATAGTTAAATAATAAAACCTGGATAATTTAGGAAGCAGATAACTAGAGTTGGTTGGAGTACAGACTGAGGAGCTGGGAGATGCAAAACTGTAGTGCTGTAGTGCTGCCACTGGAAGTTTATAATTTACATTATAAATGTGCACTGTGGGATTTATAAATGGAAATGTGTGCAGACGTAAGATTTTTAATATATTGTGGAGGATACTTTGCTTACTCTGGGTTTCTGTGAGCATTACTGATTAGAATGTTGGAACTATTTTATCATCATTACATTTTCATATATTTTTAATATTCATGTGGATGTGGGTGTCGCTGCCGAGCTGGCATTGATTGCCTGTCCTTGGTGGCCCTAAGAATTTGGTGGGCTGAATTATTAGCAGTTTGATGAAACTGAATGGCTGCTTCAGAGGGCAGGTAAGGGTCAACCACGCTGGTGCGGGACTGGAGTCAAATATAGGCCAAACCGGGCAAGGACGGCAGATTTCATTCCCTAAAGGACATTAGAGAACCACTTGGGTTTTTATGACAATCTGACAGCTTCAACTTTTACAGATACCAGATTTTTATTTCCTGATTCTTTAGTAAACTAAATTGAAATTCTCAAACTGCCATGCTGAGATTAGTCCAGTCCACTGGATTGTTATCCAAGTTTCTGGATTATTAGTCTAGTGAGAAGGAGGAATTAAAGGAAATTAGTATTGGTAAAAAAAATAGTGCTGGAGAAATTAATGGGACTAAAACCCAATAAATCCCCAGGGCCTGATAATCTGCATCCCAGAGTACTAAAAGAGGTAGCCATGGAAATAGTGGATGCATTGGTTGTCATCTTCCAAAATTCTATAGATTATGGAACAGTTCCTGCAGATTAGAGGGTGGCAAATGTAACCCCACTATTTCAAAAAGGAGGGAGAGAGAAAACAGGGAACTACAGACCAGTTAGCCTAACATCAGTAGTAGGGAACATGCTAGAGTCTATTATAAAGGATGTGATAACAGGACACTTAGAAAATATCAATGGGATTAGACAAAGTCAACATGGATTTATGAAAGGGAAATCGTGTTTGACAATCCTACTGGAGTTTTTTGAGGATGTAACTGGTAGAATAGATAAAGGAGAGCCAGTGGATGTGGTGTATTTGGATTTTCAGAAGGCCTTTGATAAAGTCCCACATAAGAGGTTAGTGTGCAAAATGAAAGCACATGGGATTGGGGGTAATATACTGGCATGGATTGAACATTGGATAACAGACAGGAAACAGAGAGTAGGAATAAATGGGCCTTTTTCGGGGTGGCAGGCGGTGACTAGTGGGGCACTGCAGGGATCAGTGCTTGGGCCCCAGCTATTCACAATATATATCAATGACTTGGATGAGGGAACCAAATGTAATATTTCTAAGTTTGCTGATGACATGAAACTAGGTGGGATTGTGAGTTGTGAGGAGGATGCAAAGAGGCTTGAAAGCGATTTAGACAAGTTGAGTGAGTGGGTAAATGCAAGGCAGATGTAGTATAATGTGGATAAATGTGAAGTTATCCACTTCGGTAGGAAAAACAGAAAGGCAGGGTATTATTTAAATGGTGATAGATTGGGAAATGTTGATGTACAGAGGGACCTGGGTGTCCTTGTACACCAGTCACTGAAAGCAAACATGCAGGTGCAGCAAGCAGTTAGGAAGGCAAATGGTATGTTGGCCTTCATTGCAAGAGGATTTGAGTACAGGAGCAAGGATGTCTTACTACAGAGACCACACCTGGAGTACTGTGTGCAGTTTTGGTCTCCTTACCTAAGAAAGGATATACTTGCCATAGAGGGAGTGCAGCGAAGGTTCACCAGACTGATTCCTGGGATGGCAGGACTGTCGTATGAGGAGAGATTGGGTCAACTAGGCCTGTATACACTAGAGTTTAGAAGAATGAGAGGGGATCTCATTGAAACGTATAAAATTCTGACAGGGCTAGACAGACTGGATGCAGGGAGGATGTTTCCCCTGGCTGGGGGGTCTTGAATGAGGGGTCACAGTCTCAGGATACAGGGTAGGACATTTAGGACTGAGATGAGGAGAAATTTCTTCACTCAGAGGGTGGCAAACCTTTGGAATTCCCTACCACAGAAGGCTGTGGAGGCCAAGTCACTGAATATATTTAAGAAGGAGATAGATAGATTTCTAGACACAAAAGGCATCAAGGGATATGGGGAGAGAGCAGGAATATGGTATTGAGATAGAGGATCAGCCATGATCATATTGAATGGCGGAGCAAGCTCGAAGGGCCGAATGGCCTACTCCTGCTACTATTTTTCTATGTTTCTATGAGTTCCACATTCTCACCACTCTCTGGGTAAAGAAGTTTCTCCTGTATTCCCTATTTGATTTCTTGGTGACTATCTTAAATTGATGGCCTCTAATTTGGGTCTCACCCACAAGTGGAAACATCTTCTCTATGTCTACCCTATCAAACCCCTTCATAATTTTAAAGACCTCAATCAGGTCACCCCTCAGCCTTCTCTTTTCTAGAAAGATAAGCCCCAGCCTGTTGTCTTTATTGATAGTTTGGTTAGTGTTTCGCCTCAAAGAAGTGATATATAACACACAAGCTGCGACAATGCAGCTTTTAAAACTTTTCAAGCATAACTTTAATTAACGGGCGGTAACGGACTGCCCCTGTTATGCACACACCTCGATTTTTCTTTCCATTGATCTACTGTCGCCCCATCTCCACCACCGCGAAAGTTAAAATCAACCCTTTTATGTTCCTCGTCTTCATGACATATAGTCAGGGCTGTGTTGGATCTGTTAGACCTTTGGGTCTGGTTCTGCCTTTCTGAATCAGCTGGTCAGTATTTGCAAGCTTTCTAGGTTTGGGTGTGAGAAAGATTTTGTTGGTGGTCATGCTGAAATATTGGCCAATCACGACACACCTGCAATCGATGATCCTTTAACGCTTCTCAAGCAACTACTGAGCTATTTAACCGTTCTAAATCTCCCAAAGTCCATTAACCCAACTGAGCAGTGACAGCCATAGTAGGAAATGGCTGAATGGCAGTATATTGGATAAATCCCCGCTTACCCATAATGTTCGGCATGTGTTCAAGCCCCTAGTGACAGTGACAGACTGATGCAGCTCCGCACTGAGATCTCAGAACGGATACTTTATGTTCCATTAACACACGAGAACTGCTGAGTCACAGACTTCCAGTCAAGGCTTTGCAGGAGCCATATTTATGACAGATCAAAATGTAAAATGGTTCCACTGACAGGTAAAGGTCTTCAGGGCAGCAATATTTTTCTCTGTCTAAGGTGAAGCTCTGTATAAATGTCACTGCATCCAGTGTTTAAATGGTAAAATGTACTCATTTGCAAGTTCAGAACAATATATATTTTTAAATCATTGCTAGGCCAAGACACAAGTTAGAATGAAAGCTTCTTTTAATGCACGTGAATGAAGTGTCAATTATCTGTTGTGAAAATAACTAGAATCGTTGTGAAAAGGTAACGTTATGTGTGTTTTAGGCCCCATTCCCAGGTCATTCTCCGTTTATCAATGCATGAGTTCACTTGAGCTGATATCAAACCTCCTGCACTCTCCTCACTAGTTCAGCTTCAAACGGTAAAGTCCATCTCCGACAACACATTCAGCCGCAAACACACACAATCAGTGCAGGTGGCAAACGAGAGAATTGTCCACCTTCTGTTTACCAAGCTCCACTCTGCCCCAGCACTGGGCGGGACCAGTGCATCCGAAGCATGCCATGCCTGTCCAGGCTGAGGAGCCTCTAAGCTTCCTGTCTTGCGCCATTACAACGGGCACATGGCTGGGCCTAGGCTGGCAACCAGGGCAGGGAACAGCAGCACAGCTCAGCGCCCCAGAGGAGATCAGTGGTCAGAAGGTCCCAGGATCCGATGGGGAAGTTGGAAAGAGCTTCAGGTGTCCTCTTTGGGTTTGCTGTTAGACCCCCCTCAGACCCTCCAGTCCAGAGCTGGGTGGGTGGGGGTTCCTGGTGAAAGCCCAAAGCCCCTGCATCTGGGTGCCCCATGGGCTTAAATCCAGGAGGGAGAGGCGGGAGAACGGGAATGACCCCCCTGCCTCCTTCATTAAGATGTTGGAGCTGCACCTGCTGCAGACACAGGTCCTCCTGCCCACCTCCTCCAGGATTGCTGCAGACATCCCAACACAAAAGGAGCAGAGACCCCACAGTGTAACCTCTGTACCTGGGTAATGGGCAAAGATCAGGAAATTCAGCTACTTCAGACAGCCATTAGCCAGTCTCAGTACAGAGAAGTTGTGTTACAAATATATGCACAGCTCATGTGAGTTGCTTATAACACTAGCCATAGGCCACTGCATACTGTTGGGTATGGTAGTGGCATAGTTATGTTACTGGACTATTAATCCAGTGGACTGGACTAATAATCCAGAAACCTTGATAATAATCCAGTGGACTGGACTAGCGACATAGAAACTTGTGTCTTGGCCTATCGATGATTTAAAAATATATATTGTTCTGAACTTGCAAATGAGTACATTTTACCATTTAAACACTGGATGCAGTGACATTTATACAGAGCTTCACCTTAGACAGAAAAAAATATTGCTGCCCTGAAGACCTTTACCTGTCAGTGGAACCATTTTACATTTTGATCTGTCATAAATATGGCTCCTGCAAAGCCTTGACTGGAAGCCTGTGACTCAGCAGTTCTCGGGTGTTAATGGAACATAAAGTATCCGTGCGGAGCTGCATCAGTCTGTCACTGTCACTAGGGGCTTGAACACATGCCGAACATTATGGGTAAGCGGGGATTTATCCAATCTACTGCCATTCAGCCATTTCCTACTATGGCTGTCACTGCTCAGTTGGGCTAATGAACTCTGGGAGATTTAGAACGGTTAAATAGCTCAGTAGCTACTTGAGAAACGTTAAAGGATCATCGGTTGCAGGTGTGTCGTGATTGGCCAATATTTCAGCATGACCACCAACAAAATCTTTCTCACACCCAAACCTAGAAAGCTTGCAAATACTGACCAGCTGATTCAGAAAGGCAGAACCAGACCCAAAGGTCTAACAGATCCAACACAGCCCTGACTATGTGTCATGAAGACGAGGAACATAAAAGGGTTGATTTTAACTTTCGCGGTGGTGGAGATGGGGCGACAGTAGATCAATGGAAAGAAAAATTGAGGCGTGTGCATAACAGGGGCAGTCCGTTACCGCCCGTTAATTAAAGTTACCCTTGAAAAGTTTTAAAAGCTGCGTTGTCGCAGCTTGTGTGTTATATATCACTTCTTTGAGGCGAAACACTAACCAAACTATCAATAAAGACAACAGGCTGGGGCTTATCTTTCTAGAAAAGAGAAGGCTGAGGGGTGACCTGATTGAGGTCTTTAAAATTATGAAGGGGTTTGATTGGGTAGACATAGAGAAGATGTTTCCACTTGTGGGAGAGACCCAAATTAGAGGCCATCAATTTAAGATAGTCACCAAGAAATCAAATAGGGAATACAGGAGAAACTTCTTTACCCAGAGAGTGGTGAGAATGTGGAACTTGCTACCACAGGGTGTGGTTGAGACGAATAGCATAGATACATTTAAGGGGAAACTAGATAAGCACATGAGGGAGAAAGGAATAGAAGGTTGTGTTAGTGGAGTTAGATGAAGAGGGATGAGAGGAGGCTCGTGTGGAGCATAAACACCAGCCTAGACCTGTTGGGCCGAATGGCCTGTTTCTGTGCTGTAAAATTTGATGTGATTCTGTGTAGAAATTCACGCTGGAGGGTGGTGCTAGAGGCTAACAGAACCAGACATTACTTTTGCCCACTGTTGGCTGCACACATACTTGAGGCAGAGAAGTTAATGATTCCTGCGAGTACAAAGGCAAAGCAACACACCTTGTAACGGACAAATCAGTGCAAATAATGGAGGATAGTTCTGTGCACTCCTGAACGTAAAAGTCACTTGCTTCCCCTGTGCTGTTTGAAACCATGTTTTATAGTCGGCTTGGTGTGACTTTCTATTTATTTTATAGGTGACTTCTGAAATTTGGCACATGTTAAATGCTTTTAAATGGAAATATCTGCCTGCAGATATAATGTTTTAACTTTTGCAACGATGAAGGTTATCGCTTGCTCGGGCAGTAAAATTTCCCCAACAGATCATAAAACTAATCGCAGCCTTAAAACAGAATACCATCTGTCAAGCATAACCTGCAAACTGGAGGCACAAAGCATCTGCCACCTGGAAATCCACTTCGTTCTGTCATTCAGAGTCTTTGGACGCTCAACCATAGCTTTATTGTCTACTGAGAAAGCTGAAAAGCCAATCACTATTGTACAGGAAGCCATTGAAGTTCAGAAGGTTTTATGAAAGGGAAATCATGTTTGACAAATTTGCTAGTGTTCTTTGAGGATGTAACGAGCAGGGTGGATAAAGGTGAACCAGTAGATGTCGTGTATTTGGATTTCCAAAAGGCATTCGATAAGGTGCCATATAAAAGGTTACTGCACAAGATAAGAGCTCATGGGGTTAGGGGTAATATATTAGCATGGATAGAGGATTGGCTAACTAACAGAAAACAGAGAGTCGGGATAAATGCGTCATTTTCAGGTTGGCAAACTAACTAGCGGGGTGCCACAGGGATCAATGCTGGGGCCTCAACTATTTACAACTTTATTAATGACTTGGATGAAGGGATCGAGTGTAATGTAACCAAATTTGCTGTTGATACAAAGATAGGTGGGAAAGCAAGTTGTGAGGAGGACACAAAGTATCTGCAAAGGGATATAGATAGGTTAAGTGAGTGACCAAAAATTTGGCAGATGGAGTATAATGTGGGAAAATGTGAGGTTATCCACTTTGGTAGGAAGAATAAAAAAGCAAATTACTATTTAAATGGAGAGAGACTACAGAATGCTGTGATACAGAGGGATCTGGGGGTCCTTATACATGAAACACAAGAAGGTAGCATGCAGGTACAGCAAGTAATTAGGAAGGCAAATGGAATGTTGGCCTTTATTGCAAGGGGGATGGAGTATAAAAGTAGGGAAGTCTTGCTACAACTGTACAGTTGGTGAGATCACACCTGGAGTACTGCGTACAGTTTTGGTCTCCTTATTTAAGGAGGGATATACATGCATTGAATGCAGCTCAGAGAAGGTTCACTAGGTTAATTCCTGAGATGAAAGGGTTGTCTTATGAAGAAAGGTTGAGCAGGTTGGGCCTATACTCATTGGAGTTTAGAAGAATGAGAGGTGATCTTATTGAGACATATAAGATTCTGAGGGGGCTTGACACAGTAGATGCTGAGAGGATGTTTCCCCTCGTGGGGGAATCTAGAACTAGGGGGCACAGTTTCAGGATAAGGGTTGCCCATTTAAGACGGAGATGAGGAGGAAGTTCTTCTCTGAGGGTCATGGATCTTTGGAATTCTCTACCCAGGGAGCTGTGGAGGCTGGGTCATTGAATATATTTAAGGTGGAGATAGACAGATTTTTGAACTATAGAGGAGTCAAGGGTTATGAGGAGCAGGCAGGAAAGTGGAGTTGAGGTCAAGATCAGATCAGCCATGATCTTATTGAATGGTGGAGCAGGCTCGAGGAGCCAAGTGGCCTACTCCTGCTCCTATTTCTATCTTTTTATGTTCTTATGTTCTTAAAACAATGTCCAAAGTCTATATCAATCAGAAATTGATGAGCAGGCGAGGTCAAACCTGGGTATCAGGAAGGAAAGACCAAGCGAGATAAGGAGCTTATGGTTTTGAGTTCCTGAAGCAGGAGGAGATTGAGAGGAGGAAGAACACGTAGGACAGTCCATGCGGAGTTCAGAAAGAACAAGAAAGTTGAGAGGAGTGCTGACGTTGGTAATATTGGTGAAACAGAGAAAGGCAGGAAACACAGAGCGATAATGGAGGCTAGGATGAGAGAGGGATTGCATATCGGGGTGAGCGAGGTCTAAAAAGAGCTTCTGCAGCAATGGGAACGATACGCTAGCCTTGGATGGACTGACACTTTACACAGAATTAAGAGTTAATGATGTGAAGTAAAGTGTTTGACAAGAAAGAGGAAACTGCACTTCTTGAAGGAAGCTTCAGTAATGGAGGAGATGTAGGAGGTCCACTTGAGGACAGAGGGGGTAGTGAGGTCAAGAATAAATAATGGGGACATTCAAAGTAAGAGACAGTAGCTAGTGGTTAGACTTGTGAGAGATTTTCATTGCCCCATTGAAGGACATAGAAGGGTACAGTAATTCAGTCACTGCACTGTAAGAGGACTGAAGGTTGTGAGCTCAGGCTATGGGGAAACGATGGAAAATTATGTATGTAGAGTAGAATCGTCAGCAGCTCAATGGGTAGAGTTATGTGATGAGTGGAGAAAGTCATTGCTATAAGCAAGGAATAGAGATGGAGAGAGCAGAGTTGAAGGGAACTCCAATCAGTGGATGAGATATCAACTCGGGCACTGAGAATGAGTTGAGAGAAAAGAAGATAACCATGAACATAGCTTTGGTTGGAGCCCATGTGGTGGTAGGATATTTAGAGGTGCTCAGTGACAAAGGCACGGGGGATGTCCAAGGCAGTGACAGGTGTTCCAGCAAAGTGTCCAGAAACAGAGTTCCAGAGGTGATCCTGATCTCCCAAGGAACAGTCATGCTGACCACCATGGACTCGGCCCAAACTTTCAAGGTGATGGATGTATGAGTGAACAGCAGCTTCCAAGGGTAGTAGATTAAAGAGTAAGAAGGATCACCTTTCTCAGGGTTATAATGAATATAAGCAAAATTCCATGAAGAAGGAAAGCTGTTGAGGGGTGAACAGACCCAAAATGGAAAAGGAGGAGGGATAGCCCTGACAATAAAGGATGGGATAATGACAGTAGAGTGAAAAGATCTTAGTTCTGAAAATCAAGAAGTAGAATCAGTTTGGGTGGAGCTAAGAAACAGCAAGGGACAGAAAACATTGGTGGGAGTTGTTTATAGGCCCCCAAACAGTAGTTGTAATGTAGGGCAGAGTATAAATCAGGAGATTAGAGGCACATGTAACAAGGGTAATACAGTGATCATGGGGGACGTTAATCTACATATAAACTGGGCAAGCCAAATTTGCAGTAATAGTGTGGAGGACAAATTCATGGAATGTATGCAAGATGGTTTCCTAGATCAGTATGTTGAGAAACCAACTAGGAAACAGGCTATTTTAGATCTAGTATTGTGCAATGAGAAAGGGTTAATTAATAACCTTGTAGTAAAGGGGCCCTTAGGGAAGAGTGACCATAATATGATAGAATTTTATATTCAGTTTGAAAGTGATTTCGTTAAATTCGAAACTAGGGTCTTAAATATAAACAAAGCAAACTACATAAGTATGAGGGGCGAGTTGGCTATGATAGATTGGGAAACTATATTAAAAGGTATGATGGTAGAGAAGCAATGGCTAGTATTTGAAGAATTCATACATAATTTACCACAAATATACATTCCTTTAAGGCATAAAAACCCCACAGGAAAAGTGGTCCAACCGTGGCTTACAAGAGAGGTTAAAGATAGTATTAGATCAAAGGAAGAGGCTTATAATGTTGCCAAAAAGAGTAATAAGCCTGAGGATTGGGAGGATTTTAGAATTCAGCAAAAGAGGACCAAGAATTTGATAAAGAAAGGGAAAATAGAATATGAGAGTAAACTAGCGAGAGACATAAAAACAGACTGTAAAAGCTTCTAAAGGTATGCAAAATGGAAACGATTAGCGAAAGTAAATGTGGGTCGCTTACAGTCTGGGACAGGAGAAGTTATAATGGGGACTGAGGAAATGGCAGAGAAATTAAACAAATACTTTGTGTCTGTCTTCACGGAAGAAGATGCAAAAAACTTCCCGGAAATAGTAGTGAACCAGGCTCTAGCGAGAATGAGGAATTGAAAGAAATTAGTATTAATAAAGAAATAGTACTGGAGAAATTAATGGGACTGAAAGCTGATAAATCCCCTGGACCTGATGGCCTATATCCTAGGGTTTTGAAAGAGGTGGCTATAGAGATAGTGGATGCATTGGTTGTCATTTTCCAAAATTCCATTGATATTAGAACGGTTCCCGTGGATTGGAAGGTAGCGAATGTAACCCCACTATTTAAGAAAGAAGGGAGCGAAAAAATGGGGACCTACAGATCAGTTAGCCTGACATCAGTAGTAGGGAAAATGCTAGAATCTATTATTAAGGACGTGGTAACAGGGCACTTAGAAAATAATAATAGGATTGGGCAGAGTCAACATGGATTTATGAAAGGGAAATTGTGTTTGACAAATCTGTTAAGAGTTTTTTTAGATTGTAACTAGCAGAATAGATAAGGGGGAACCAGTGGATATGGTGTATTTGGATTTTCAGAAGGCATTCGATAAGGTGCCACACAAGAGGTTATTAAACAAAATTAGGGCTCATGGGATTGGGGGTAATATACTAGCATGGCTTGAGGATTGGTTAATGGACAGAAAACAGAGAGTAGGAATAAACGGGTCATTTTCAGGTTGGCAGGCTATAACTAGTGGGGTGTGCTTGGTGCGCAAGTGCTTGGGCCTCAGCTATTCACAATCTACATCAATGATTTGGATGAGGGAACCAAATGTAATATATTCACGTTTGCTGATGATACAAAGCTGGGTGGGAATGTAAGTTGTGAGGAGGATGCAAAGAGGCTTCAAGGGGATATAAACAGGCTAAATGAGTGGGCAAGAACATGGCAAATGGAATATAATGTGGAGAAATGTGAAGTTATCCACTTTAGAAGGAAAAATAGAAAAGCAGAGTATTTTTTAAATGGCGAGAGATTGGGACATGTTGGTGTTCAGAGGGACTTGGGTATGCTTGTACACGAATCACTGAAAGTTAACATGCAGGTACAGCAAACTATTAGGAAGACAAATGGTATGTTGGCCTTTATTACAAGAGGATTTGGGTATAAGAGTAAAGACGTCTTACTGCAATTATATAGGGCCCTGGTGAGACCACATCTGGAGTATTGTGTACAGTTTTGGTCTCCTATCTAAGGAAGGATATACTTGCTATAGACGGAGTGCAACAAAGGTTTACCAGACTGGTTCCTGGGATGGAGGGGATTGTCCTATGAGGAGAGATTGAGTAGACCAGGCCTATATTCTCTAGAGTTTAGAAGAATAAGAGCTGATCTCATTGAAACATACAAAATTCTTACAGGGCTTGACAGGGTAGATGCAGGGAGGATGTTTCCCCTGGCTGGGGAGACTAGAACCAGGGGTCACAGTCTCAGAATAGGGGATCGGCCATTTAGGACTGAGATGAGGAGAAATTTCTTCACTCAGAGGGTGGTGAATCTTTGAAATTCTCCATCCCAGAGGGCTGGGGAGGCTCAGTCAGAGAATATTCAAGACAGGGATCGATAGATTTTTGAATATTAAGGGAATCAAGGGATATGGGGATAGTGCAGGAAAGTGGAGATGCAGTAGAAGATCAGCCATGATCTTATTGAATGGTGGAGCAGGCTCGAAGGGCCAAATGTCCTACCCCTGCTCCTAATTTTTATGCTCTTATGACCCTTCTCGTCCTTGACATTTCCCATACTCTAATGGATGCTATACCACGGGGAGGATTAAAGAGGCGACATGGGACAGGGATAAGTTCAGGGGTGCACATCTCAATGATAATGTGAGGGATGCCATCAGAACTGGAGACCGAAATGGAATCAAGAGCATTGTATCTAACAAATCTAACTGGTAGCTTTCAGAGTTTGTTTTCATTTCATTAAACTATCCATTGAGTTGTCAGTTTGCCAGTCATTCAGTCTCCAATAACTCTTCTAAATGCGTTATCCAAGATATCGTTGATCTCTTGTGGCATTGCTCACAGGCAACAGCCAGGAATGGAACTGGGAAAGTGGAGTGAGGCTGACATAGGTAGGGAGAGTGGGAGTGGCATTGTCACTTCAAGGAACGTCCGGCGAGACAGGGGAATGGAGCTCGGTGGGCAAAGTGGCTCCTAAGTCAGACCTTGTGGCAAGGCTGAGAGCGGAGCACCAGAGACAGAGCTGCATAAAGCCAAGAAAAGCTTGGGAGCTTGGAGACAGAGACCTGGGCCAGAATGCAATTCAGGCTATGCTGGGGAGAAGCCTGGACCGGGCGAAAATAGGGATTGGTCAATCCAGGCAACACCGGGATGCTCTTGGACTGCAAAAAGGATACCATGCCAAAAGTACCCTGAAATAGCTTAAACCGTCAGGTTAATCTGAAGTTGGTTAGTAAAATCTAGGTTTTATTTACCTCAGTCAAATCACATTGGTGGCAACAGTTTTGTTTCAATTCAGAAACAAAAGACATCCATGAGGCACTGTGGGCCATCAGCAGCAGCAGAATTGTATTCCACCACAATCTGTAACCTCATGGCCCAGCATATCTCTCACTCTACCATTACCATCAAGCCAGGGACCAACCCTGGTTCAATAAGGAGTGTAGAAGAGCATGCCAGGAGCAGCACCAGGCGTACCTAAAAATAAGGTGCCAACCTGGTGAAGCTGCAACACAGGCTACATGCATGCTAAACAGTGGAAGCAGCATGCTATAGACAGGGCTAAGCGATCCCACAATCAAAGGATCGGATCAAAGCTCTGCAGTCCTGCCACATCCAGTCGTGAATAGTGGTGGACCATTAAACAACTAATGGGAGGAGGAGGGTCCATGAATATCCCCATCCTCAATGATGGTGGAGCCCAGCACATGAGTACAAAAGACAAGGCTGAAGCATTCAGCCAGAAGTGCTGAGTGGATGATTCATCTCAGCCTCCTTCTGAGGACCCCACCATCACAAAAGCCAGTCTTCAGCCAATTCGATTCACTCCACGCGATATCAAGAAATGGCTGAGTGCATGGGATACAACAAAGGCTATGGGTCCCGACAACATCCCGGCTATCGTGCTGAAGACTTGTGCTCCAGAACTAGCCACGCCTCTAGCCAAGCTGTTCCAGTACAGCTACAACACTGGTATCTACCCGAGAATGTGGAAAACTGCTCAGGTATGTCCTGTCCACAAAAAGCAGGACAAATCCAATCTGGCCAATTACCGCCCCATCAGTTTACTCTCAATCATCAGCAAAGTGATGGAAGGTGTCATCGACAGTGCTATGAAGCAGCACTTACTCACCAATAACCTGCTCACAATGCTCAGTTTGGGTTCCGCCAGGACCACTCGGCTCCAGACCTCTTTACAGCCTTGGCCCAAACATGGACAAAAGAGCTGAGGTAAGGTGAGAGTGACTGCCCTTGACATCAAGGCAGCATTGGACCGAGTGTGGCATCAAGGAGCCCTAGTAAAAGTGAAGTCAATGGGAATCAGGGGAAAAACTCTCCACTGGCTGGAGTCATATCTAGCACAAAGGAAGATGGTTGTTTTTTTTGGAGACCAATCATCACAGCCCCAGGACATCGCTGCAGGAGTTCCTCAGGGCAGTGTCCTAGGCCCAACCATCTTCAGCTGCTTCATCAATGACCTTCCCTCCAACATAAGGTCATAAATGGGGATGTTTGCTGATGACTGCACAGCATTCAATTCCATTCACAACTTCAGATAATGAAGCAGTCCGTGCTTGCATGTAGCAAGACCTGGGTGATATTCAGGCCTGGGCTGATAAGTGGCAAGTAACATTTGCGCCACACAAGTGCCAGGCAATGACTATCTCCAACAAGAGAAAGTCTAACATTCCCCTTGTCATTCAATGGCATTATCATCATCGAATCCCCCACCATCAACATCCTGGGGGTTACCATTTACCAGAAACTAGACCAACCACATAAATACAGTGGCTACAAGAGCAGGTCAGAGGCTAGGTATTCTGCGGCGAGTGTCTCACCTCCTGACTCCCCAAAGCCTTTCCACCATCTACAAGTCAGGAGTGTGATGGAATACTGTCTACTTGCCTGGATGAGTACAGCTCCAACAACACTCAAGAAGTTCGACACCAGCCAAGACAAAGCAGCCCGCTTGATTGGCACCCCAGCCACCATCTTAAACATTCACTCCCTCCACCATCGGTGCACCGTGGCTGCAGTGTGTACAATCTACAAAATGCACTGCAGCAACTCGTCACTACTTCTTCGACAGTACCTCCCAAACCAGTGACCTCTACCACCTAGAAGGACAAGAGCAGCAGGTGCATGGGAACACCACCACCTCTAAGTTACCCTCCAAGTCACACACCATCCTGACTTGGAAATATATCACCGTTCCTTCATCATCGCTGGATCAACATCCTGGAACTCCCTCCCTAACAGCACTGTGGGAGTACCTTCACCACACGGACTGCAGCGGTTCAAGAAGGCGGCTTAGGGATGGGCAATAAATGCTGGCCTTGCCAGCGACGCCCACATCCCAGGAACAAAATTTTAAAATTACACTGCAGAAATTAGTCTCTCACTCGGATGTTTTATGACGCTTTAAATAGGTAGGCTGTTTCTTTGAGTCTCATCTTTTGTGCCTCAATTGAACCTTACTAGGCCGGGCCACAAAAAAAAGGGTCGTTCTGGCATTCTCCCAACATAATTATAGCGGGAGTTTAACCAGAATTGCTGGAACCTGCTCCAAGACCCAGATACACCAGTTCCTGACCTTGCAGACATCTTCCTGGTGTGGCCTTATGTGGGCGGTGCTTCTACTGGCCCTTAGAAGACTACCATCAGTGGATGAGGGTTGGGGGCACCCTAAATCAGGGGCCTTTAGACGGACAGGGTGTATGTTCAGCAGAGGTCAGACCTGGAATACCTTCCCCACCACTGGTGGCTGTGGGCTCGGCCTGGGAGTCCAGGCCTGGGATCGCGGCATGGCCCCCCTGGAGATTCGGCAGCAAGCATTGCTTGTAATCATTAAAGCTGCCCTCTAACAACAGAGGCCTTGGGGGCCACATGCAGCTTGTTTCTCGGGGGGTGAGGGCGGGTGGGGGTGGAACCGTGACATATGCTCTCCTCAGCAGCCAGGCCGCTTTCGCCCGAGGTTTATCCTTCCTGCTATGCCATTTGGGGTGTATCGGGGGACCCTCCAATGGTAGGCAAAGGGGGCCTCTCCCTGACACCCTGAACTCTAGTAGAACGAGGGGCCCTGCGTATTTTCGGGACCGTACGCCATAGTGTAGATTTTATGAACTGACACTCCCGATGTGAAGCTTTGCATACCAGGAGTGTATCGGGCTTGGAGATCAGCGAGTCCTACAGGATTACCCATTCAAATCGTTGATATACTCTGCTGACTTGCCAAGCTCCAAGCCGGCACAGCAAGTTCATAAAATCTTCCCTTCTCGGTAGTACAGGGTACTTTACATTAATGGATGCCCTCCCTCTGTCTCAGACATTCAGATAGTATTGGCATCTGCCTGAAGTACTTTGTGGCACTCACTCTGTATGAAAGATTGGTACCCATCCCCTCAACTGCCCAATGTCTCCGAGTTCCCGGCCCCCAGCTTGCCCACTCAATATGCTGTGAAGCCTCTTTCATGCCGGCCTGATGAGCCTTTAAGATAGTGTTGCTGCCTTCTTGACTCAGTCTTGCACGTTAGGATTTCTCCCTCAAGATGTGAAACTGGCCTGCTGTCTACAGTGATAGTAGAGTGTGAGGTGATGTGAGTTGAGATAGCCCAGCCTCTGATTTGGTTCCATGAACCTCTCTAATTGCAGGAGGTTAGATGCTGAGCAATGAGGCATATTGCAGCCATTGAGTGGCTAGAGGGCTATTGGGGGTCAAGTGGAGGAAGATCAGAGTAATGGCTTAAAGTGTGAAGCTCATAAGCTTCATTCAGCTGAGAATGTACAATTTGTACTTATGTAAAATCTCCCCAACACTTTGTACTATGCATTCAAGCCCACAGTTCATCACAGTTTAAGTCAGTTAATGTGATTCCATCTATATGGTCCATGACTTTCAGCATTTAAAGACATGGAATTATGGCCCACTTCAATCTTCGTTCCTTCAATGAAAACACGTTCAGTTCTGTGACCTTTCTTTGAACCTCCTCCCCCCACCCCCGCCAACCCCAAGGCACCAGTGTCCTTTCGCAAGCAAGAAGTGCAGAACTGGACACAGTGTTAGAAATATAAACCAGGTTTATGCAGTTTCTCCGGGGTTTCCGCGATTCTTCCTTCAAAGTTACGGCGGACAGCCAGGAGATCTCTGACAGAAATTCACTACCAAAGTCTTCTACAGGGTTAAAATAACCTCCGACACTTATCAAAGCTCCTGAGCTGTATCCTAATCCTTGCCCAGCCTCCTGGTAACGATAGCCCTCGTGTTACTGCATGCTTTGAGTGAAAGGTCAATAATTACATGCATAGCTTTTTCTTTTCCACCTTTTCGAATGAACTCCCTTCCAGTATGTACACACAACTCATGGTTCCTGTACTGATATGCTTTACTTTACAGGGAAAATTCCGCAATTCTGGAAAGCTGAGGTGGAGCCTCACTCGGTGGGTTGGAGCACGGTATCACTGAACTCACCTTTAAATCCGCCTATCATTTCTTGGCCTGCTTACTTAGTTTGTCCCAATGCATTTGAGTGCTAGCTACCAAACTCCCTGTACGCTGGTTAGCTGACCACATGCCGTTCCGTGTTTATTGTGTTGTAGTAGTGGAGCCCCCATCCAGCAGTAAAAGACTAAGGCCATGACATTCGGCAGCTTAGCGCCGGCTGTTAAGGACGGTTTTGTCAAAAAATGGCGGCTGCCTTGCTTCCGCCCACTTCTGGCGCGGCCCGCGGTGGCCGCCATTTTAGGCAGGTTGGCAGCGCGGCCATTCCCTGCTTTCGCTAGAAAAATGTTAATGAGGCAGATATATAGAATCATAGAATCTTAGAAATTTACAGCCCAGAAGGAGGCCATTTGACCCATCGTGTCTATGCCGGCCAAAAAAGAGCTATCCAGCCTAATCCCACTTTCCAGCACTTGGTCCAGAGCCCTGTAGGTTACGGTACTTCAAGTGTATATCCACATTTTAAATGTGATGAGCGTTTCTGCCTCTACCACCCTTTCAGGCAGTGAGTTCCAGACCCCCACCACCCTCTAGGTGAAAAAAGTTCTCAACTCCCCGCTAATCCTTCTACCAATTACTTTAAATCTGTGCCCCCTGGTTATTGACCTCTCTGCTAATGGAAATAGGTCCTTCCTATCCACTCTATCTAGGCCCCTCATAATGTTATACACCTCAGTCAAGTCTACCCACAGCCTCCTCTGTTCCAAAGAAAACAGCCCCAGCCTATCCAACCTTTCCTCATAGATAAAATTCTCCAGTCCTGGCAACATCCTCCTAAATCTCCTCCGTAACCTCTCTAGTGCAATCACATCTTTCCTGTAATGTGGTGACCACAACTGTATGCAGTATTCTAGCTGTGGCCTAACTAATGTTTTATACAGTTCAAGTATAACCTCCCTGCTCTTATATTCTATGCCTCAGCTAATAATATGCCTTCTTAACCACCTTATCTACCTGTCCTGTTACCTTCAGGGATCTGTGGACATGCACTCCAAGGTCCCTCTGTTCCTCTCCACTTCTCAGTGTCCTACCATTTAATGTGTATTCCCTTGCCTTGTTAGCCCTCCCCAAATGCATTACCTCACACTTCTTCAGATTGAATTCCATTTGCCACTTTTCTGCCCACCTGACCAGTGATATCTTCCTGCAGTCTACAGCTTTCTTCCTCACTATCAACCACACAGCTAATTTTTGTATCATCTGCAAACATCTAAATCAAGCCCCCTACATTGAAGTCTAAATCATTGAAGTATACCACAAAAAGCAGGGGACCTACTACTGAGCCCTGTGGAACCCCATTGGAAACAGCTTTCCAGTCACAAAAACATCCGTTGACTGTTACCCTTTGCTTCCTGCCTCTGAACAAATTTTGGATCCAACTTGCTACTTTCCCTTGGATCCCATAGGCTTTTACTTTTCTGACCAGTCTGCCATGTGGGACCTTGTCAAAAACCTTGCTAAAATCCATGTAGACTACATCAAACACACTACCCTCATCAACTCTCCTTGTTACCTCCTCAAAATATTCAATTTAGCTAGTCAGACACAACCTTCTCTTAACAAATCCATGCTGACTGTCCTTGATTAATCCGTGTCTTTCTAAATGACGAGTAATACTGTCCCTCAGAATTTTTTCCAATAATCTTCCCACCACCGAGGTTAGGCTGACTGGCCTGTAATTACTCGGTCTATCACTTTCTCCCTTTTTAAACAATGGTACAATGTTAGCAGTCCTCCAGTCCTCCGGCACCACACCTGTAGCCAGAGAGGATTGGAAAATGATGGTCAGAGCCTCTGCTATTTCCTAAATAACAACAGGAAATGCTGGAAAAACTCAACAGGCCAGGCAACATCCGTGGAGAGAGAAATAGAGTCAACATTTCAGGTCGAAACCCTCAGATTTCAGATCATAACCTCGGCCCCCATTACATTTTTACTTATATTTTTTATCCACACCTTTGTTTTGGCCCTCCCCCCCTTTTTTTCTCTCCCACATGGCAACTGTCTCCCATTCTGCCAGCGCATTTCACACCTAATCTAGAGCTGTCTTTTGTCTCCACTAGTCCTAGCACCATCTCGTCTTGTTTTGAATACCTCTTAATGTCTCTCCACTTCCCTTTTCTTCTCTCCCAGCCCACAAACTGGCCTTTTAATCTGTTTCATTTCCTGTGCTTTTTCAGTCTTGACAAAGGGTTTCGACCTGAAATGTTGACTCTATTTTCTCTCCACAGATGTTGCCTGGCCAGCTGAGTTTTTCCAGCATTTTCTGTTGTTATTTTGGATTTCCAGCATCTGCAGTATTTTGCTATCGTACTCCGCTATTTCTTCCCTTGCTTCTCTTAACAGCCTGGGATACATTTCATCCGGGCCTGGCGATTTATCTACTTTCAAAGATGCTAAACCCATTAATATTTCCTCTCTCACTAGGTTTATCTTATCTAATATTTCACATGCCTCCTCCTTAACTACAATGTCTGCATCGTCCCTCTCTTTTGTGAAGACAGATGCAAAGTAGTCATTAAGAACCATACCCACATCTTCTGCCTTCGCACTCAAGCTTCATTTTAGGTCTCTAATAGGCCCTACTCTTTCTTTCTTTATCCTCTTGCTCTTTATGTATTTATAAAACATCTTTGGCTTTTCCTTGATTTTACTTGTCAGTGTTTTTTCATGCCCTCTCATTGCTTTCCTAATTTCCTTTTTAATTTCACCTCTGCAGTTGCTATAATCCTCTAGGCTATCTGTAGTATTTAGTTCTCTGTATCTCACATAAGCTTCTCTTTTTTGTCTTATCCTACCCTGTATGCCCCTTGACATCCAGGGGACTCTAGATTTAAGAATCCCTAACCCTTTATCTTTGTGGGAACATATTTGCTTTGAACCCTCACTATCTCCTCCTTGAATGCTTCCCACTGCTCTGACACTGATTTATCTTCAAGTAGCTGTTTCCAGTCCACTTTTGCTAAATCACCTCTCAGCTTAGTAAAATTGGCCCTTCTCCAATCGAGAACTTTTACCTGATCTATTTTTGTCCTTTTCCATAACTACCTTAAATCTAATTGAATTATGATCTCTACCACCAAAATGCTCTCCCACTGATACCCCTTCCACCTGTCCAGCTTCATTCCCTAAAACTAAGTCCAGAACTGCCCCTCTCTTGTTGGGCTTGCTACGTACTGGCTAAAAAAGTTCTCCTGAATGCATTTTAAGACTTCTGTGCTCTCTATACTGTTTACATGGATTCTATCCTGGTTAATATTAGGGTAGTTGAAATCCCCTACTATTACTGCCCTATTTTTGCACTTTTCAGAAATATGCCTACATATTTGCTCTTTGATCTCCCTCTGACTGTTCGGGGGTCTATAGTCCACTCCCAACAGTGTAATTGCCGCTTTTTTGTTCTTCAGTTCAACCCATATGGCCTTATTTGATGATGCTTCTAAGATATCGGGCTGGATTTTCAATCAGAAGTCGGGTTAGAGGCGGGACTACAACTTTCGGGGTTGTAGTCCCGCCTCCATCGAGATGCGGCCAATCCACGCGATTTTAACTTGATTGACCTTGTTGAGCCCACCCAGCGGGCTCAGCAGGCCAATTAAGGGCCACCTGGCAACAGGTGATGTCACAGACTGAAATTTCATCTGTCAAGACGTTTTGACAGATGAAATATCAGTGTTTCACAGCTGTTTGAAGCTGTCAAACACTGATAGTCTCCACAGACTCAGTTAGAAATCTCCCCTGCACAGAAAGCTGCAGGCTGTCACTTTTGACAGATCGCAGCCATTCTGCTTTCTTTGCCGGTGAGATGAGGGACTCCCTGAACCTAAAGGAAGGAAGGCTGAAAAGGTAAGAAAATGTAGGTAAAACTTATTTAATCACTTTAGACACAACAAACACACTTACCTTTGTACTCATGCACACATCACTCACCTGAACACCGACATCTCGACCCCTCCAAGCCCTTCAACCTGACGGCCCAACTCCTCCAACTTGGCGTGGTTTGGAGCCGTCGGGAATCCCACAGTTCAAGCTTAAAAATAGGGATTAGGATAAAAACTGCCTGTTAACTACCTGTTAACAGGCAGTTAATTGGCACTAATCCCTTCCCGCCTCAGGTAGGCGGGTCCCAGTGCGGGGCGGGTACCTACCTCCTTTGAAACTGGCATGGAGGCGGGTTGGGGGCAGGATGGCGTTGGGACCCCCGATTTCGGGAAGTTAACCCCCCACACGCCTCCAAACCCGATTCCACGGCACACTGAAAATCGAGCCCATCATCTCTCTTCACATCTATAATTGTTTCTTTAACCAATATTGCGACCCCTTCCTTTTTTATCCTCCTCTCTATCTCATCTGAAAACCCTGTAACCAGGAATGTTGAACTGCCACTCCTGCCCTTCAATCAGCCATGTTTCAGTAATAGCTATGATATCATACTTCCACATGTCTATCTGTGCCCTCAGCTCATCTGCCTTATTCACTAGACTCCTTGCATTGAAGTATATACCATTATTAAGCACTGCCAAACTCCCTTGTTGTCTATTTTCTAGCCTTTGTTTCCTCTGCCTTCCAAACTCACTTACTAATTTTCTACCTTCCATTTCCAGCTTTGTTCTCTCCCTTCTGAATGCACTCTCAGGTGCCCATGCCCCTGCCAAGCTAGTTTAAACCCTCCCCAACAGCACTAGCAAACCTTCCCGCAAGGATATTGGTTCTGGTCCTGTTGATGTCCAACCCGTCCGGCTTGTACAGATCCCAACTCCCCCAGAAATGGTCCCAATGCGCCAAGAATCTAAAGCCCTCCCTCCTGCATCATCTCTCCAGCCACGCATTCATCTGCTCTATCCTCCTATTTCTAAACTCACTAGCATGTGGCACCGGGAGTAATCTGGAGAACACTACCTTTGAGGTCCTGCTTATTAATGTCTTTCCTAGCTCCCTAAAATCTGCCTGCAGGACCTCATTCCTCTTTCTACCTATGTCGTTGGTACTGATATGAACCACGATCTCTGGCTGTTCATCCTTCCCCATCAGAATGTCCTGCAGCTGCTCAGTGACATCATAGAGTCATAGGCCTAGAAATTCAGTATAGCCACTTTTGGGGCGGTAAAGTCGGGCGGGCGCTAAAGTTTGCGCCCGCCGGAAAGTGGAGGCCACTTCGCCGATATTCAGTAGCTTTGGCCAAGGAGTTTGCTCGAGCGCTAAAACTGGCGTTGCACCCCTATCTTTAGGCGCTAAGCCGGCGGTGCAGACTGATACCGCCGAGGCCGGGCGCAGCGCAGGTGCGGTCATGTTTTGATTGACAGCAGACACCCTGGCGCCGGCCAGCTCTTAAAGGGGGAAGGGTCGACTTGGTCTGCTGCCACGCCCTGGATACTGCAGCCCTCCAGCTAGGCCTAAACACTGCTGCTGGAGAGAAATAGCGCCAGCAACGATGCAGAGGGCCCGTGAGCGAGCGCAGCGCTTCTCTGCCCATGATTTGAAGGTGCTGCTTAGGGGTTTGGAGAAGAGAAGAGATATCTTGTGCCCGGACAGTGGCAAGAAGGCTCCCAAGAGGCTGTACAGGAGAGCCTGGAGGGAAATCGCCCAGAGGGTCACAGCCAACAGCGATGTCCCCAGGACTGGTGACCAATGCCGGAAAAAGTTTAACGACCTCACTCGGTTGGTCAGGGTGAGTACCCTTTCCATTGTCCTCCTCATCCTTGCATGTGCACCTCACATTATGGGCAAAGGGACCTCAAAGGCCTAATGGCCAGCCCTCCTCCAGCAGCTATGGCACTGGCATGAACATCAATAGCACTTTCTGCACTTTACACACTGGCCAAGCTATTCGACCATGGGAGGCAGTGCACACAACAACAGGGCACCACACTGGCCAAGCTATTCGACCATGGGAGGCAGTGCACACAACAACAGGGCACCACACTGGCCAAGCTATTTGACCATGGGAGGCAGTGCACACAACAACAGGGCACCACACTGTACTTAGAGGCCGTCCTTTCTCTTGCAGGCCAAGCTGGCCCAGAATCTGAAGAGCCGGACTGTCACCGGGGGAGGCCGTGCCCAGTTCCAGGAGCTCAGTGACCTGGAGGAGCGCGTGGGTCGACTCATGGGTGCCCGGGTGATTGGCCCCGTTGCAATTGGAGATGCCGACCCTGTGCTGGGCCCCAATGATAAGGACATGAGCGTTTGGACCTCTCTCGTTCCCCTTGCGCTTCAGATCTACATCCTTTGCCACTGTCCGACCAATGCGCATAATGCCACCACTCATGCCTCCCTCGCTGACGCCCTGTCCTCACTCTAAAGCTACTCTTGTGCCTTCCTGCTTTCAGCTGGTGAGGAGGAGGTCCCTGAGGCTGCGAGTGTCAGTCCCTCGGAAGAGGAGGACGACGAGGAGCAAGAGGAAGGCGGCACATCGGGGGAACCCTCATCCGCGCCAGGGGGTGGCAATGGAGGGGACACGTCTTGCCTGGAGGAGAGCCAGGGGGAAGTGTTGCAGGGGGGTGTAGCTCCTGGGCCCAGTGGCGCCCAGCCATGCGGGAAGGGTCGGGCAGCACGGCTGCCTTCTCCCCAGAGGGGGGAAGTGTTGCAGGGGAGTGTAGCTCCTGTGCCTAGTGGCATCCTGCCACGCGGGAAGGGTCGACCAGCTCGGCGGCCTTCTCCCCAGAGGGGGGAAGTGTTGCAGGGGAGTGCAGTTGCTGGGCCCAGTGGCGTCCAGCCACGCGGGAAGGGTCGGGCAGCTCGGCGGCCTTCTCCCCAGAGGGAGAGTCCGGCCTCCAGTCCGGAGACGGTCCTCGCCCAGGAGGTGCGCCTCCTTGATCAAATGTCCGCGGACTCGGATCGTCGGCACACCGAGTTCATGGGGGTTGTGGGACGGTTGCCTGAGGCCATTGAGTCCCTGGCTAATAGTGTGGCCGATTTCGGGGCCTCACAGGCCAGGGGTTTAGAAGAACTCGCGGCAGCACAGGCCAGGGGTCACGAACAATTCGGGGCAGCACAGGCCAGGGGTCACGAAGAATTCAGGGCATCACAGGACGCGAGTCGGGCCGATTTCAGGGCAGCACAGGCAGCGAGTGCAGAGTTGATGAGTGGTGCCGTGCAGTCACTGGCTGGTCTGATGCGGGCACAGACCAGGGCAGTACGGGCACTCACTGCTGCCACACTCGCTGTGTCACGCACGCATCGCCAGGGCACCCGCCGCGCTGCTGCAGCACAGCGGTCTGGGCTTCACCAGATTGCTGCGCTTGCTGCAGTGCCAGCCCGGCCGAGTGCCAGTGTCTCTGGCGACCAGCGAGCGCCTGGCATCAGCCAGCTTGCCCCCATTGCTGCAGCCGCCACTGCCACTCCCCCAGCAAAGCTGCGACGAGCTGCTGGAGAGACTGATGCTGCCCAGCCACAGCTGCAGCAGCCAGCAGCCGGCCCTTCGAGGGCCGGAGCTCGTCTAGGCCGACCCCCAAGGGCATCTGCCGTCATGCATTGTGCCCCTCAGAAGCCTTCCCCCAGCCTTGCAACACCCACAGGGCCCAGGTTGAGGCGGAGCAGCAGGTCGGCCAGGGACCGGAAAAGCCTGGACAAGGACTCGCCCTCTCGGCACACAAAGTAGAGTGTGTTGCCAAATGTTTTTTTATATGGGGGTGTTTGTGTTCTCTATGGGGGGGGTTTATTTTGGTAAGGCCGAAGATGAAGGCAAAAGTTTTTTTATATGGGGGTGTTTGTGTTCTCTATGGGGGGGTTTATTTTGGTAAGGCCAAAGATGAAGGCAAATGTTTTTTTATATGGGGGTGTTAGTGTTCTCTATGGGGGGGTTTGTCTTGGTAAGGCCGAGGATGAAGGCCATTTGGATGGACAAGTTTTGTTATTCCTCCCCAGGTTGTGGGAGTGAGATATGTTTTTGACTGTTTTTTGGGGGTCTTGTCTGTTTTTGGGTTTCATGTGGGAAGGGCCCTGAGTTTGTTCAATAAAGCTTTTTATTTATTCAGCTTGTCCATGTGTGATGTTTCAAGTGGTTGTTGCGTTAACCGGCTGAGGGCTTGCGGAGCGGCTGCATTCAGGTGCGTTCATTGCCACAAGCCATTCCCTGACAGGGGACCTAGAAGTGTCGTTCAATAAGCCGCCGACGGACGGCCCTTGGACCTTGTGGCTCCCTCCTGGGCTGGTACTCCTCCTCCTCCTGCTCCTCCTCCTCATGGTCCTCCTGCTCGTCCTCCTGAGGTGGTGGTCCAACGTGAGGTGGCAGTGCCTGAGTCCTGCGGATAGCCAGGTTGTGCAGCATGCAGCAAACGATGACGAACTGGGAGACTCTATCCGGCGAATACTGTAGAGATCCGCCGGAACGATCCAGGCAGCGGAACCGTTGCTTGAGGACGCCAATCGTTTGCTCTATGATGTTCCTTGTGGCTTGATGGCTTTCGTTGTATGCCTCCTCAGCAGGGGTCCTGGGCGCGCGGAGCGGGGTCATGAGCCATGTACACAAAAGATAGCCTTTGTCCCCGATAAGCCATCCTCTTGGAGGAGGCTGTGCCTGGAACATGTCAGCCACAGTAGTCTGGCACAGGATAAATGCATCGTGGCTGCTTCCTGGAAAGCGGGCATTGACAGCTAGGATGCGCTGCCTGTGGTCACACACCAGCTGTACATTGAGGGAATGGTAGCCCTTCCGGTTGCGGTAATCCTCGGCATTGTCGATAGGTGCCCGCATAGCCACATGCGTGCAGTCAATGGCGCCCTGCACCATGGGGAAGTCGGCGATCCTCGCAAATCCGACTGCACGCTGCTCCTGCCTCTCTAGGGTCATGGGGAAGGAGATGAATTGGTGTCTCCTTGCGAAAAGGGCATCGGTGACCTGCCGGATGCAGCGATGCACGGCGAACTGGGAGATGTTCGCTATGTCCCCAGCAGCGGCTTGGAAGGAGCCGCTTGCATAAAAGTTCAGAGCCACCGTGACCTTCACTTCCACCGACAGAGACGTCCTGCACATCAGCTGTGGACGCAGATCTCTGTGAAGCAGCTGGTCCCTTCTGAAGCGCAGCCTCTTAACACACTGCGCGGCAGTCATGGTGAGATAGGACACCTGCTGGCGGTATTCCCTGAGTGGATAAGGCCTACGTTGCCGACGCCTGATGGATCCTCTGCGTCTAGGCATGGCTGCCCCTCTCACACAGCGTCTGCAAGCCCTTCGCACATAATGCTGGAACTGAGGGTTGGAACCCCATGCAGCCCCCATAATATACTTGCAAACAGTGAAATCACAATGAGACAAATTTGCAAGCTCTGGCCAGAAGCCAAAAATACCTCTCCTATGTTGGCCCAATTCAGTAAGGTCTCTTCCTTGGCCTCTGTCCAGAAATCCGTAGCACTAAAGTCATTGCAGCAAAATGGCTGGCCTTTATAGTTCAGTCTAAGTGCCCTTTAATTAGCGCTCCCCGAGGCCCGCAGGGCCTCTGCTGCGTTCCACTTCACAGTTCTTAACAGCGCCACGCCCACATTGGGCGGGCGCCACTGAAGTTCCGGTTTGGGGCGCACAAACGGCGTTGCACGACGAAATGACGTCATAAGCTGCGCGCGCAGCTGAGCACGCGCAAACACTTTGCGCCGGCGCTAAATGTCAACTGAAGTTGGGCGTAGGCGCAGATCGGTCTGCGCCCGGGCGCTAAGTGCCTAGCGCTCGAAATCTACCCCTCTTATGGCGCTAACGGCTGGCGAACGCAACTGAATTTCTAGGCCATAGAGTTATACAGCACAGAAAGAGGCCCTTCGGCTCATCGCGTCCGCGCCGGCCATCAAGCCCTGTCTAATCTAATCCCATTTTCCAGCATTTGGTCCATAGCCTTGTATGCTATGGCATTTCAAGTGCTCATCCAAATGCTTCTTGAATGTTGTGAGGGTTCCTGCCTCTACCACCCTTTCAGGCAGTGAGTTCCAGATTCCAACCACCCTCTGGGTGAAAAAGGTCTTCCTCAAATCCCATCTAAACCTCCTGCCCCTTACCTTGAATCTATGCCCCCTTGTTATTGACCCCTCTATTAAGGGGAAAAGTTCATTTCTATCTACCCTATCTATGCCCCTCATAATTTTGTATACCTCAATCAGGTCCCCCCCTCAGCCTTCTCTGCTCCAAGGAAAACAACCCCAGCCTGTCCAGTCTTTCTTCATAGCTGAAGTGCTCCAGCCCAGGTAACATCCTGGTAAATCTCCTCTGCACCCTCTCCAAAGCAATCACATCCTTCCTATAGTGTGGCGACTAGAACTGCACACAGTACTCCAGCTGTGGCTTTACCAGCGTTTTGTACAGCTCCATCATAACCTCCCTGCTTTATATTCTATGCCTCGGCTAATGAAGGCAAGTATCCCATATGCCTTTTTAACCACCTTATCCACCTGTTCTGCTGCCTTCAGGGATCTATGTACATGCACACCAAGGTCCCTCTGATCCTCTGTCTTTCCTAGGGTCTTACCATTCATTGTGTATTCCCTTGCCTTGTTAGTCCTTGTCCGTCACACCAGGGAGGCAACATACCATCCTGGAATCACATCTGCAGCTGCAGAAACGCCTGTCTGTTCCCCTAACTATTGAATCCCCTACCACTATTGCTTTTCTGAATTCCTCCTCCCCCCCCCCCCCATACAGCTGAGCCACCCATGGTGCCATGGACTTGGCTCTGGCTATACTCCCCAGAGGAACCATCGCCTTCACCAGTACTCAGAACAGAATGGAGAGCGAGATGCACTCAAGCGACTCCTGCACTACCTGCCTGGTCCTGCTTGGCTGTCTGGCAGTTGCCCATTCCCTCTCTGCCTGCAAACTCTAAAGCTGTGGGGTGACCGCCTCCTGAAACGTGCTATCCATGTAACTCTTAGCCTCGCGGATGCACAGCATTGATGCCAGCTGCTGCTCAAGCTCTGAAACCTGGACTTCAAGCTCCTCCAGTTGATGACACTTTCTGCACATGTGGTTGTCCAGGACACGAGAAGCATCCTGAATTTCCTACATGGCACAGGATGTGCATTCAACAGGAATTGGGCTACCAGGGATTGGAGTACCGGCAAAAGAGCCCGGCACTCAAGAGGAGTGCCGGGCTCACGGAGGACAGCTGGCACCCTGTGGGGGGGCTTCAGAGGAGGCCGGGGACGGCAGAGGGGGCAGGTGCTGGCAGACGGCCAGCAACAAAAATGGCCGCCCGGCACCTCCCCTTTAATTTGTGCCGCCCCGGCCGCAGGTAGACCCCCCTGACCCCGTTGGACATAGCGTCCGGCAGTAAATCAGGGGGTGCTACTGAAAATCACGGCCGGGGCGCTGCACACGGCGATAACATCATCACTGCAGGCGCAGCGCCATGGGGCGCTAATGGTTATCGCCGCCACTAACCTCCCACTGAATATTGAGGGAGGTGTTAGCAGCACCGCACCTGGGCGCTAGTCGCTTTGCGCCCCGTTAGCACCCTAGGGCGCTAACGGACAGCACAAATCAACTGAATTTTCCCCCCTAGGTATCTAGATACTTAACTTAGAATCCTCCTTTTGAGTTGGACACGAAAAACCACCTTCCTCCTCTCCACTGAATTCCTATCACCAAATTCTTCCACTTTGCTTGTAATCCACTTCGATTGTGATTTACCCAGCTCTGTCTCCAAGCTCTGTGCAACGCTGATTTGACCCACGACCTGCTATTTCGGACGTCGCCGCTCAAATATACGTCCTCTCCAAAGCACGCATAGCTGACTGTGCGTTCAGCTGCACGACGGAACCCCCACCCGCACTACTTAAAGCGACACACACAACTTTGAGGTAAGTTTTGACTTTTGCTTTTGTACAGGTTCCTGTACCATTTATTTGAATAGTGGCTTGGTGTAAGACATTTAAAAGATGTTAAAGTGTGCAGGGAGTGCTGCTGGATGTTTGCAAGGCTTTGGCTCTTAAAGTAAGGTCTCTGAGAACACCACTTGCTCCCAGTCCTGGGGGCTCTAGTTGCAGTCACCCTTAGACTGCAGCATGACATGGAGATGGAGTAGAGGCAGCAAAGGGAACAAGTTGCTTGCAGAGGGAGGAGTAGGAGGAGGAAGAGGAGGAGGAGGAAGAGGTGGAGGTGGAAAAGGAAGAGGAAGAAGCAGAAGAGGAGGAGGAAGGAAGGCGGTAACCCAGATAACCCCTTTCTAGCTGGGATATCTGGGATCGAATCATCACCTGCGGTACCAGTGACCACAACCCCAATTCCCCATTCAACATTAGTCCCACTCCTTACCTTCCCTCTGTTACTGACCATCACAGTGTCCTCTTGGCCACAATGCTGAAATAAAAGCCACCACAAAGCAAACTTTCCAATCCAACTTTATCTATATATGCATCCAATATTACATCAAAAATGTAACTAATTACTCTTGTGCATTCACAATGATACCAGGCTGATACCTGGGATGGCAGGAATGACGTATGAGGAGAGATTGGGTCGATTGGGCTTGTACTCGCTGGAGTTTAGAAGAATGAGAGGGGATCTCATCGAAACTTATAAAATTCTAACAGGACTAGACAGACTAGAAGCTGGAAGGATGTTCCCGATGGTCGGGGAGTCCAGAACCAGGGGTCACAGTCTAAGGATAAGGGGTAAACCATTTAGGACAGAGATGAGGAGGAATTTCTTCAGCCAGAGAGTGGTGAACCTGTGGAATTCTCTGCCAAAGAAGGCAGTAGAGGCCAATTCATTAAATATATTCAAGAAGGAGTTGGATATATTTCTTAAGGCTAAAGGGATCAAGGGATATGGAAAGAAGGCAGGGACAGGGTACTGAATTTGGATGATCAGCCATGATTTCATTGAATGGCGGAGCAGGCTCGAGAGGCCGCATGGTCTACTCCTGCTCCTATCTTCTATGTTTCTACGTTTCTATGTTTCATTCCCTCAGTGACTGTCTTGCATGTGCCTTTGCCTATCCCAGTGCTCTGATGCACTGCTACCCCAGTGGCTGCAGTATGGCTGGTGGAAGGCTACTGACTTTCAGTGGGGGGCACTGCAGATGGCCTTGCTGGTCGACCTCGAGGAGCTGGTGGCTGGGAGTGTGAAATCGAATGACGGTGTTGCTTTGTCTTCTTCACTCTCCTCTCCTTCTTCTTGTTCAACCATTGCAGGGTGGATTTCTTGGGTGTCTAAAATGAGGAAGGCACAAGGGTAGGGTTGTGGTGTGAGGTGAGGGTGGGAAAGCAAGAGCTGCATGCTTACACCATGCGCAGCTTGTACATCAGAAGAGATTGTGGGATGAGGGGGAAGCGGGATGTCAGAAGGAGGGTAACGTATGAGGATACCAGCATTTTGTATTCTTTTAGCCCCGTCACTGGCCAAGGGCTCAGCCATGCCCCTGCCACTCCGCCAAGAATGGTCAACACCGTCTCCTCCAAGGGGGCGAGGTGATGCAGGTGAGCCTGTCCGCCGCCGGATAAGGTCTGTTGGCGTCTGTTATGCGCCACCTTTTCTCGCAAGAGAAAGGGAAGTGTGTGAGTGAATGTGGTGCAAAGTGATTGGGTGATGCGCCTGTCATGGTTGAATAACTGACAGTGTGTTCAAGCTGTGAAATGTGGGGGTGAGGCTTGCAGAAGTGGTAAGTGTGTGAGGGTGAGGTGAAGCTAGGAATGTGAGATGCGCCTCGTGTTTGGTAGAGATTGTGGGTATGTGAGTGATGGGGGTGGGGGATTCATGCATTGAGCAGTGTGTGAGGCTAGTAGTGCAGTTGGTAGGAGATGGCTTTTGAAGATGCATTCACTGACCTTGACCACTCCTCTGAGGTCATGAAACTTCTTTGAGCACTAGAGCCAGGTCCTGGGAACGACACTGCTGGCAGTGACAGCCTCGGCGATCTGGTCCCACATCCTTCTTTCTGGAGGGCCTCCTGGCCCCCTGTGGGTAGAGGATTTCTCTTTGAATGTTCACCCCTGCACAAAGGCCTCGAGTGCTGTGTCCGAGACTCTGGGTGCTCTTTCATTGGCCTGTTGAGTCATTTCGGTTTGTGCTGAAACAGTTTTAACATTTTTCATCACCAGAAATTCACCTTTAAGAGGGGCAGACTGCCTCTAAGAGGTGCAGGCAAGCTTTAAGCGAACATCACGAACGTTCAGTGCTGGGCTGTGCGCCGCAAACATGCAAAGTACCAGGCAGCATGAATTTTACGTGCTGCCTGAACTCCTTTCAACGGGCGCGGGCCGATCATGCATCGCGATTCCTGCGTCCATTTTTGAGCTTAATCGAATTGATCCCCCCACCACCAAAAGCCCAGCCTTGCACAGTTCCATTAGTTACTGATCCCACATCTACTTCCTATTCCCAAGGCACTGTTCAGCCCACCTAACTAACTTCCCAGAACCATAACTAACCCTGTGGCTCAGTTGGTAGCACACTCGCCTCTGAGTCAGAAAGTTCAATTCCCACTCCAGGGACTTGAGCCCATAAAACCGAGGGAGTGCTGCACTGTCAGAGGTGCCGTCTTTTGGATGAGACGTTAAACCTGCTCTCTCAGGTGGATGTAAAAGATCCCATGGCACTATTTTAGAAGAAGAGTAGGGGAGTTATCGCCGGTGTCCAGCCAACATAACAAAAACAGATTATCTGGTCATTATCACATTGCTGTTTGTGGGAGCTTGCAGTGCGCAAATTGGCTGCTGCGCTTCCCACATTACAACAGTGACTACACTTCAAAAATACTTCGTTGGCTGTAAAGCGCTTTGAGATGTCCGGTGGTCGTGAAAGTCTTTCTTTATTTCATAAATTTCAACTACTTCCAAATTCTTTCAAATTCTTAAACACAGACCATTCACCAAAAGTCTTGTGAAAATTCAAGGGCACTCTATTCACTTGATAGCTCTCAACCACCAAGTTAGCTCTTTCCTCAAATAATTCTCTTTGATTTGTCAGGTATGATCTATTGCTTTCCAAAGCCGTGTAGACTGTTCCTTATATCGACTTTTGAGAGACATTGGTAGTGTAATGTAAAATGAACGAGAGCACGATCCCCACCAGCACTGCTTGCCAACTGGCTGAATTCCCTGATTGAATATTGGGATTACATGAAACATTCACTTGTCCTCAAGTACAACTCCTGTATTTAAGAATCTCCTGGAAATATAACGTTAAAAGTATTGACTAAAACCTCATCAGCTTCCTTAGTCTTCTCCTTGAGAATTTCTTTGGAGGGTAAATTTTCTAAATGTACACTCCCAACATGGAGCCTGACCAACTGGGAGGGGGGATTATTAGTTTTGAAGAATGGAAAATTCCTGCAGGGGGGGTTATGCGTGCAACATTTTGACATGGAATCACGTTGGGGAAGGCTCCACACCGGGAGCTTGCAGTGGTTAAATTTACCCTTGCATGTCCAGTCTGGTTCAGGGGACTGCAGGCATTTAAGGGTAAATTTTGCGTAGCGAGGTTCTTGGTATGGAGCGAGGGTCGGAGAGTCAGGCATGGAGCTCAGCACAGCGGCTTCACAATGCTCCCGACTGTTAACTTTATGATTGCAGCATCGGGAGAACCGTGCATTGGGCAGTGACCGAGTCTTCACGCCAAATCCCCTCCCGCATAAGATTTACCATGTGATACTTGGGATTTTATTCAAACATATGACATGACCTCAGAACATCACAATGTACTTTACAACCAACAAAGTACTTTTTGAAGTGTAGTCATTGGTGTAATGTAGGGAAATTGTGGCAGCCAATTTGTGCACAGCAAGGTCCCACAAACAGCAATGAGAAAATGACCAGATAATCTGTTTTAGCGATGTTGGTTGAGGGATAAACATTGGCCATGACACTGGGGAGAACTCCCCTGCTCTTCTTTGAATAATGCCATGGGTTCCGAGTCATAGGACTGGACCCTGTGAGAGGGGGTGTAGTGCTGGAGGAGTTTGAAGAGATGGGGCAGAGCAAGGCGGTGGAGGGATTTGAAGGTCATGATGAGGATTTGAAATGGACTATGTTCGGGGACAAGGAGCCAGTGCGAGGATGGGGGTGATGGGCGAGCGGGATGTCTAGTATTATACGGGTGGTTGGGTTGTCGATGAATTGGTGTTCATGGAGGATGGAAGGTCAGCAACGAGAACGCTGGGGGTCATTGGGGGTCATTTTGCCTTTGGGCAAATGTGTAAAACGAGTGATATCGGATCAGCCATCCGTTATACATCCCTCTCGAGAATCATTTTACACTCTCGGCCAAAGTCAAAATGACCTGCCTTGACTCTAGAGGTGACTAAGGCGTTTCTAACTGTTTCAGCGGTGGAGTGGGGGGAGGGCGCAGGGGTGGAACTCTTTGTTCCGCAGGTGGAAACAGGTGGTTTTGGTGCTGGATAAGACATGGGGTCTGAAGCTCAGCCTAAGGTTGAACAAGATGTTGAGGTAAGGTTCGTGCCTTGCACGCACTACTTCAGGCCTTGCAGACCATGGCCTAGAAATTCAGTTGGTTGCGCCAGCCGGTAGCGCCTTAGGAGGAGTAGATGTCGGGCACTAGGCGGCTAGCGGCCGGGCGCAGCGCGATCTGCGCCTCTCCCCAACTTCACTCATGATTTAGCGGCGGCGCAAAGTCTTTGCGCGCGCTCAGCTGCGCGCGCAGATCCTGACGTCATTTCCTCGTGCAACGCCCTTTGTGCGCCCCAAACCGGAAATTCAGTCGCGACGCCCCATTGTGCACCTGGCGCCCCTAGCGACTGGTAGAGTGGAACGGTGCTCAGTCGATGCGGGGCGCGGGGGGCGCAAATTAAAGGGCACTCCTCCTGCACTATAAAAGGCTGCCATTTCGCAGCACTCCTTCTTGAGAGACGGATCTTTGCAGAGAGACCAAGGTAGAGAGCTTTCTGCTTTGGCTCAACACTCGGACAGGTACTTGTGGCTTCAGGCCACAGCTTTCCACTTGTCTTTGCCTTCATTGACATATCATTGTTTGCTAACATATTATGGGGGCTGCAATGGGTGCAAACGCTGGCCTTCTCCATTGCATCCAAAGGGCTCACAGACGCCGTGACAGAGTGGCAGTCCTGGCTAGACGGAGAGGGGGCAACAGGCGTCGGGAACGGAGGCCTTACCAACCCAGGGTATACCGCCAGCAGTTCTCCTCTCTCAACATGTCTGACAAGCAGTATGTTCGGAGGCTGCGATTCCGAAGGGAGGTGGTCACAGAGATCTGCCACCTGCTTGGCGGTGATCTGCAGCCACATCTGAGGAGCAGGACGTCTCTGTCGGTGGCAGTGAAGGTGACGGTGGCTCTCAACTTCTATGCCACTGGCTCCTTCCAATCCGCTACTGGGGACATTTCCAACATCTCCCAGTTCGCCGTGCATTGCTGCATCCGCCAGGTGACCAATGCCCTTTTCAAAAGGAGACGTCAGTTCATCTCCTTCTCCACGGCCCTTGCCAAGCAGCAACAGTGTGCAATGGGCTTTGCAGCATTCGTGGGCTTCCCCATGGTGCAGGGCGCCATTGACTGCACACATGTGGCTTTGCGGGCACCTCTGGAGAATTCCGAGGATTACCGCAACCGGAAGGGCTACCATTCGCTCAACGTCCAGCTGGTGTGTGACCACAGGCAGCTCATCCTAGCTGTCAATGCCCGCTTTCCAGGCAGCAGCCACGATGCCTTCATCCTGCGCCAGACTTCGGTGGCAGACATGTTCCAGGCCCAGCCTCACCCACGAGGATGGCTTCTCGGGGACAAAGGCTATCCTTTGTGTAACTGGCTGATGACCCCGCTCCGTGCGCCCAGCACCCCTGCTGAAGAGGGATACAACGATAGCCATCAAGCGACCAGGAACATCATTGAGCAAACAATCGGCGTCCTGAAGCAACGGTTCCGCTGTCTGGATCGTTCCGGTGGAGCCCTACAATATTCGCCGGAGCGAGTCTCCCATTTCGTGGTCGTTTGCTGCATGCTGCACAACCTGGCTATCCGCAGGACTCAGCCACTGCCACCAGAGATTGGAGGACCACCTGAGGAGGAGGAGGAGGAGGAGGAGGAGGAGGAGAACCAGCACAGGAGGGAGGCAGAAAGTGCAAGGGCCACCCGTCGCCGGCTTATTGAACGTCGGTTCTAGGCCCCCTCTCAGGGAATGGCTTGTGCCAATGTCAGCAGATGAATGTAGCCGCTCCACAAGCCCTCAGCCGAGCAGGGCAACCAGGACTTGACAAAAAAACCATGCACAGTGCAATTTAAGAACATTAATTTATTGCAAACCTCTGCCCTTCCCACATTACAACCTCATGTGGAGAAGCCCCCTCCAAAAACACAAAGACACCAGTCTCGGCCTTACAAAAACAAAGAAAGACACCAGTCTCGGCCTTACAAAAACACAACTACACCAGTCTCGGCCTTTCAACAACCACAAAGCATTTGTGCAGACCTTCTACTTTTTGCCCTGCGAGGGCGATGCCTTTCGCATCCTTGCCTGGCCCCTGCCCGCCCTGCAGCTCCTCCTCAATGGGACCCCAGTGGCTGCAGCAAGGCTGGGGGAAGGCTGCTGAGGGTCAGATGGCGAGACGGCAGATGCCCTTGGGGGTTGGCCTGCACCAGCTCTGGCCCTGGAGGGGCCGGCTGCTGACTGCTCCAACTCTGCTTGGGCGGCAGCAGTCTGTCCAGCGGCTCGTGGCAGCTGCAATGGCGGAGTGGCAGTGTCGGCTGCAGGAATGGTGCCAACCTGACAGATCGCAGGTGCTCCCTGGTCGCCTGAGACATTGGCACTCGCACGGGCCAGCACTGCAGCATGCACAGCAAACAGCTGAAGAACAGATTGCTGGGCTGCTGCTGCGCGGCGAGTGCCCTGGTGATGCTTGGCTGATCCAGCGAGGGTAGCAGCAGTTAGTGCCCGTGTGGCCCTGGTCTGTGTCCGTATGACAACAGCCAGTGAATGGACGGCACGACTGAGCACTTGGCTCGAAGCCGCCTGTGCTGCCGCGAAGTCCTGCAGACTCCTGGCCTGTGCTGCACTGAATTGATCCAGACTCCTGGCCTGTGCTGCTCCAAATTGCTGCACACTCCTTGACAAAGACTCAATGGAGTCAGGCATCCTTGCCACTGCAGCCATGAGCTCATTGTGCCTGCGCTCAGTCTGGACGGCCATTTCCTCCAGGAGCCGCACCTCCTCTGCGCTCACCATCACAGGACTGGAGGCCGCACTCACCCTCTGGGGAGAAGTCCGCTGAGCTTCCCCACCCCTCCCGTGTTGCTGCAGGCCGCTGGGCCCCGGAGCTTCACTCTCCTCCGACCCTTCCCCCCCGGCTCCCCTCCAGGGAAGATGTGTCCCCTTCATTGCCATGGGCTGGCGCGGCTGAGGGTGGCACTGATGGGCCGGCTTCCTCTTCCTCCTCCTCTAATTCGGAAGCGCTGACAGTGGCAGCTTGAGGGCCCGCCTCCTCACCTGGCGATTCACCATCTGAAAGCAGGAAGGCACAAGAGTAGCTTTAGAGTGAGGACAAGGCGGCAGCGAGGGAGGCATGAGTGCTGCCATTCACTGCATTGGTCGGACAGTGGCAAAGGATGCTGATCTGAGGCGCAAGTGGAATGAGAGAGGTCAAAAAGGTGATGCCCTTACCATTGGTGCCCAGAACAGGGTCGGCATCTCCACTGGCGACGGGGCCAATCAGCCGGCCTGCCATAATGCGCTCCACACGCTGGTCGAGGTCGGAGAGCTCTTTGACGTCAGGACGGCCTCCCCCTGGTCTCACTTCATTTCCGCCGGTTGTGTGCCACCTTGGCCTGCAAGAGAAAGGACGGCCTCTAAGTACAGTGTGAAGCCCTGATCTTGTCTGCAATGCCTCTCATGGTCGAATAGCTTGTACAGTGTGTAAAGTGCTGAATGTGCAAGTGATTTTCATGACAGTCCCATAGCTGCTGGATGAGGGCTGGCCATTAGGGCTTTCAGGTCCCTTTGCCCATAAAGTGAGGTGCACATGCAGGGATGAGGAGGACACTGGAAAGGGTACTCACCCTGACAACCCGAGTGAGGTCGTTGAACTTTTTCCGGCATTGCACAGGAGTCCTGGCAACCACGCTGTTGGAAGACACCCTGTTGGAGACCTCCCTCCAGGCTTTCCGGTAGGCGCTGGGCAGCGGCCTCTTGCCACCTTCTTGGAACAGAACATGGCGCCTGCGCTCCACTCCGCCAACCAGCACCCTCAGGTCACCGTCGCTGAAGCGCTGCGCTCTCTCCCTGGCCTTCTCCATAGCCCTGGGCGTTGTGCAGATGAAGCTGAAGTGGTCAGGCCTAGGTTGAGGGCTGCAGTGTGCAGGGCATGGCAGGCAAACAAATCCACCCTCCCCCTTTAAGAGCTGACCGGCGCCAGAGTGTCTGCCGTCAATCAACAACTCGCTGCACCTGCGCTGCGCCCGGCCTCGGGGGTATCGCTCAGCACCGCCGGCATAGCGCCTAAAGATAGTCGTGCATCGCCTGTTTTAGCGCAGCAGCAACCTCTTGGGGCGGTGCGACTGAATATCGGCGAAGGTGGCGCGACTTTGCGCCGGGCGCAAACTTTAGCGGCCGCCCGACTTTAGCGCCCCAAAAGTGGCTATACTGAATTTCTAGGCCCATGTCTCTGCATCAAGATCAAGATCCCACATGATCCTGGCAGTGACATCTAGCCTGAGTAAGTGGCTGGGCAGGAGGATGGAGTCAGTGACAAGGGTGTGGAGTTTGTGGTGGGGGTGAGGGTCGAGGCTGG
Organism: Somniosus microcephalus; assembly: GCF_052327205.1. Classification (NCBI taxonomy): domain Eukaryota; kingdom Metazoa; phylum Chordata; class Chondrichthyes; order Squaliformes; family Somniosidae; genus Somniosus; species Somniosus microcephalus. The sequence goes on along the minus strand of NC_140994.1, from coordinate 90,641,908 downwards.
TGGACCTTGTGGCTCTTCCATGACCTGACGTCAGACAAGCGAGCTGACAGCAAGGAGGTGGTCAAAGGAAGTGGTGGAGAGCTGAGTGCCAGCAGCGTACACATCACGGCCAACCATCTGCTGATGGATGGTGATACTGAGGCACATGTCCATAAAGAGGAGGGGGCCAAGGATGAGCTCCCAAGGAGATGGTGTGAGAGCGAGAAGGCAAGCCATGGCTGGAGATACACTGGCTGCATTTGGATAGGTATGAATGGAACCTTGCCACAGTAATCCAGATTAGAGCGAATTTAAAGAGCGAGTTTTAAGAGAGATGGGCACAGAGGCGATGACACGTGCAAGGACCTTAGAAAGAGAAGGGAGGTTAGAGAGAAGACAGTAGCTAATGAGGACAGATGGGATGACAATGCTTGAGGGCAGTGATGATGGTGGATTTGAAAAAGGGACCCTGCCTGAGGAGATGGACCCATTGGTGATGTCAGCTAGTCTGGGTGCAATAGGGTGGCAGTTGAGTGGGGAGGGGATCATAAGTCGTACGGATGGAGCCAATTTTTTTAAATACTAGCCTATTTTCTGTGGCATTCACCATAGTGAGTTGGAGGAGATGCTGTTTTTTAGTAGGGGTGGTAGCAACAAAATATGGCAGGGAAAGTGCTGCAGGAAGTCAGGGCGATGCTTACAGGAAGTGTGAACTATACTCACGACTTTTAATACATTACTAGCAGATCTCCCATGTCATGGTTTGTGCTGAGTTGGAGCAGATATTGTTTTTCCATTTCCATGTTCATGTAATCGCCCCCGCCCACCCCCCAACCCACCTCCCCAGCAGACTGTGCTACCAGCACCAATGCAAAAGGGAAATTTAGAAAGCTAGAAGCCTGTTTAAGATTACTGAGCTGAAAACAGCGTCTTAGTTTGTTCAGGCACTTAAACAGTTAGTACTATATTTATATTATTTAATCACTTTGATTGCTTGTAAAGAGTTCAGTGTTGCCCTCAGAGAAGAGGTCAAAGGGGGAAGGAATGGTTCAGGTAAATAGAGGAGGTGGAGGGTGAGCAGGAATGGGGTCATGGGCCAGGAGTCAAGATGTCGGGATCACAAGGTGATCTTGATGTAGGGACATGTTTTGCAAGGCCTGAGGTAGTAGGTACAAAGCCTGAACACTACTAACAAGGATATGAAGCTGGAGGGACAGAAGACACCAAGCCACTGGTCAGGTCAGGTGGGGAGGCCTGAACACTAGGCTTGAGGCCAGCTGACTACTATCAAGGAAAGGAAACGGGGCAAGAGTGGAGTAAGTAGGCCATGGCTAAGGTTTGAAATTGTAATTGCACAATGGCAAACGGATTGGATGGGTAGGAGGAGGCTTGATGTCTGAAAAATCAGGTTTTTAAAGTTTAATAGCTCCTAAAATGGAAAAAAAACATATAATCAGGTGTAAAACAAAATGGTGGAAGACCCAAGCAATTTGCACAATAGCACGCCACCTGGTGGCAGGAGGCCTGAAATTATAGCATGACAAGCAAATGTTGACATAGGCCTTTCTCATTATAAAATGTTGACAAAAGCAAAATACTGCTGATGCTGGAAAACTGAATAAAAACAGCCAATGCTGGAAATACTCAGCAGGTCAGGCAACATCTGTGGAGAGAGAGAGTTGACGTTTCAGGTCGATGACCCTTCGTCAGAACGGAGGCTGCCTGACCTGCTGGATGTTTCCAGCGTTTATGATCTAAAATGTTGCTATGTTGGTGCGAGGGCTTCCCGCTATAAATGTTGATGTAACAAGTGTGACTCAAAAATCGTGACACAGGAAGCGTATGCCTTTGGCAAGATTTCTAATATATTATTGATAGATTTGTTTTTCATGAAATAATCGGAAATTCTGCTCCAAAACCTCACAATATTCACTCCCTAAACTTAACTCCTCTGTACGCAACCTTCAGAAAGGAGACTTTAAGGAAGTCTATCTAATTAACAGAATGCAATAAATAAATAAATATATAGCCCGATAACTACAACATTGCATCAACAGTATATTTTAATAGGGATATAAGTTTGAATCTAAATCAAGACCTGGAATAATGAGGTTTGCCCAATGCCACAAAACCATGCCTCCAAAAGGGGGTGGATTTGCAGAGAGGACTGTAGGACTCTCTTCACCCCTTGATCGAGGAGGGCAGTGCAGATAATGCAGCGCAAGGGGAGGACATGGAAGACCATTTTGCCAAAGGGAAAACCCTTCAATAAATTTATGCTTGAAAGGTGGGTTGTGTTTGAAAATTCACTTTGGGATTAAGTAAGTGGGGACTGCAATTTGTGAAAACACCTCTTAACATTTAATTCAGGGGAAAATTATGAAGTCCATTAAACGTGTGAATGGCATGCAAAGTGATGGCAGATTGTTTGCCGAAAAATACAGATGTCAAGGTTTTAAAGTAATGAAAGCTGTGTAATTAAAGTAGGCCACGGGAGACTGACGAACAGCTTTAGCTGGTCATCGAGCCTAAGTTACATTTGGCAATCGACCAAGATTGCTCTGTCGATGGTCCTGATGCAATTCAGTTCCTAAAGGACAAAGCGAAAGCTGATTTGGACTTTCAGTTGCTACAAACACTGCAACATGTAACTTTAGGGCTTACATTTACACACACGTATGATGCTTTGCTTTGTCCTTTATAAGTTATAATTGAAGCAGTCTGTCACTTAAAAGATAGGTGCGCCAGGAGGAAGTAACCTTAATATTCAATTAATAAAGCAAGATCAAACAGATCCCTTGCACTTTTGTTTTGCTGCGTACGATTCTGGGAATCATTAGGTTTAGAGGAGATTCAATAGACACTTTGGTAATTGGTTTAATATTGAACAGTTGCTGTTTGCTCGAATATGCTGCTCTGCTGGCTGACACAGACAGATGATGTGGCACAGAGTGGCCTTTCAGCAGCTGCTGACTGTAGCACTCTTACCGAGAGTGGGCTCGGGCTAGAACTGAAGCCAAATCTTGGAGAGCTAAATCTTCAGACGTGGCTAAATTTAACCCAAATGAATTAACTTTTTATTGGGATAAATATTAAGGCAATGGAGCTAAAGTGGGAAGGATCTACACGCTGATGTGACTGTTCCTTTGTGGGACGCCTTCTATCCTTCATCATTGAAGGGTGATTTCTTTTCTCATTTTTTACTGGCGATGTAAGCTGTTTCATTTTGTTATCAGGTTTATCAGTTTAGGATGATAAATGTTCGTGTTGGATAGGAATGGACACCACGGGGACTAAACTGGAACAACAGTCATAGACCTTAAATGGTTGTAGCTTCCCTTGTGACCTTCAGTACTTTTCATTTAACTATCTTTATGTGTGCACCAGATTTCCTTTTCAACAGTCAAGCTTATTGAACTTCTACGACTGTTTTAATTAATGGATCAGTCATTTGTTTTGTTTTGGGCCTGATTTTGAACTATACCCAATACAAGCTCCGGTATTTATTTTTGAACAACTCCAACAAGTATATTCAGAATAATTGTGACCTGCAAAGAATAATTTTGCAAGCCCGTGTTCCTGGCATGGAGGCTCGGCTGCTGGGAAGGCATTTTGGGAATTCTGGCGCGTTCCCTTCCACAGTGCCCAAATTCCCAGTTTGTGGTCCTAGCCAGTGAATCTCTGTGCCAGGATCAGCAACATAAAACCACCCCTACAAGCTCCTGAAAGAAAGACTTGCATTTATATAACACCTTTCACAACCTCAGGATGTCCCAAAGCATTTTACAGCCACTGAAGTACTCCTGAACTGTCGTAATGTGGGAAATGCAGCAGACAATTTGCGCACAACAAGGTCCCACAAACAGCAATGTGATAACAACAACTGGTCCACATCTTCTGGCGGTGTCTTTAACCATTTATTTTTATATTTTAATTTCAATGAGGAACCACTTCCATACAATTAACCAATCTGAGTGATGAATGTATCAGAAGATTTTGCTCCTTTAGGTTCATTCATCCCAATCATTCCAAATAATCCATACCTCTTTGACCAAGCTTTTGTTCACTTGCTCTAATTTTGCCTTATGTGGCTCGGTGTCATTTTTTGTCTTATAATACTCCTGTGAAGCGCCTTGGGACTTTTTACTACATTAAATACAAGTTGTTGTTGTTGTTTTAGTCATGTTGATTGAGGGATAAATATTGGCCAGGACACCGGAGAGAACTCCCCTGCTCCTCTTTGGATAGCGCCATGGGAAATTTAACGTCCGCCTGAGAGAGCAGACAGGCCCTTGGTTTAACGTCTCATCCAAAAGACGGCACCTCCGACAGTGCAGCACTGACTCAGCACTGCACTGGAGTGTCAGCCTAGATTATGTGTTCAAGTCCCTGGAGTGGGACTTTGAACCCACAACCTTCTGACGCAGAGACAGAGAGTGCTAACCACTGAGCCACAGCTGACACCCAGACAGAACTGTTCAACAGGAGTCCCAGAGTAATAAACACATGACATGAGGTTATATGGTTTGCACCGTTCCAGCAAACCCTAGAGACCCTCCCTGCAGAGCATCAGAGGAAGTGGCCACCAAGCTACAGATACGATAACCCGGTAGAATCAGACTCTTTTTTACATTTCCTGAGGTGGTTTGTGACAGAACAGGGAACCGTTTGAGAGAAAAATCGAAGGTAAGTGGGCAAAAGTCAGGCTTTTAAACTTCTCGTATTTGCTATGGCAGCAAAAATCATTTCTTTCCAGCGACTCTGTAATCTGCTGACCGTGAAGCACAAGAGCTCACGAGGTTCCTCAGCCGTGCTCAGCTGCAGAAGGAATACATTCTGCAAATAGCCCTGCAGAGCTGAGAAGTTTTGCTTGAAGTATTCTCATTTCCCTCCTGGAAAGATCACCCTGTGAGCAGCCAGCCAGTCGATGAAAGGCTAGGCGTGCACAGTGAAGCTGGAGACAGTGGGACATGTGGCCTTTGGGGACCAGTGGGATCCCAGCGACCATTACGTGATTAGATTGAACCTGGAGACAGCTGCTGGAACAAGGGATGTTACAATTCATTCATCTGAGTACAGGAGTGGATCTTAACACAATGGCCGGGGCATTGCCACAGATAAATTGGGAAATAAAACCAGGGATGGAATATTATGTTAAAGACAGTGGCACAGCACAAACATGCAGGCAACACTGCTCCCTTTGCTACCGAAGAGATGAGGGTCCTGTTGCAGGAGGTGAACCAAAGGGCGGGCGGGCGGACGGGAGGTTAACCCTCACTTCTACAGCAAGAGTTATCACTGATCCAGATGTTATGTGCAGAGATTTGGGCAGCAGCTGGCACAGCTCTGTTGCAGCCAGTCTTGTGAAGTGGAGGTGACAAAGCCAGGACTCCCAAGGGAATGGCCAGAATGCCACAGGAGTTGTTGCACCTGCATTTATGGCAACTCACTAAGTCCTCTTGCTCTTCTGCATTGTGCAGCATGTTCAGAACGCCCAAAGGATTACCCTTCCCCATCTCTTCGGAAGATGCAACCTTAAAGTCAACAGAAACCAAGAACAATGAAGAAAAGTATTGGTGGAGAGATCTTTAAAAATGCAAAAATAGAGGACTGCCCAGCAAAACAAAGCAATGTACAAAGCAAAGTGCAGCAACGGAAAGACAACCTTCCTTCTGCTCCCCAAAAATGTCAAACTACCTTTCTTGCTTTAAACAAAGACCTTGCATTTCTATAGCACCTTCCATGACCTCAGGATGTCCCAAGGCACTTTACAGCCAGTGAAGTACTTTTTGAAGTGTAGTCACTTCAATGTAGGAAATGCAGCAGCCAATTTGTGCACAGCAAGGTCCCAAAAACAGCAATGTGATAATAACCAGATAATCAGTTTTAGCGATGTTGGTTGAGACATAAATATTGGTCAGGACACCAAGAAAACTCCACTGCTATAATTTGAATAGTGCCATGGGGTCTTTTACATCCAATCGTGAGAGCAGATGGGGCCTCGGTTTAATGCCTCATTCAAAAGACGGCACCTCTGACAGTGCAGCACTCCCTCAGCACTGCACTGGAGTGTCAGCCTAGATTTTGTGATCAAGTCTCTGGAGTGGGGCTTGAACCCACAACCTTCTGATTCTGCTTTAAGAGGGCTGTTTGAATGGGGAAGACTTCATGCCAGCCCACAAAATTCAGCGGGGGATCTTCTGGCCCTCATCTAATTAAGTATACGATGTCAGGGGGTGGAATCAGATTCAGTGGTAATTTTCAAAAGGGAACTGGGCATATACTTGAAAAGGAAAACATTGCAGGACTATGGGGAAAAAGCAGGGGAGTGGTACAAATTGGATAGTTCATTCAAAGAGCCGGCACAGGCATGATGGGCCGAATGGCCTCCTTCTGTGCTGTAAGATTCTATGATATAAGGATCACACACACATGTAGCACAACCTCTGAGAAAAGCACCCAAATCACACCTTGTTAATGCACGAGGCCCTCCACCAGTATCAGCCAACCAAATTTTACAGCATTATCTAAAGTAAATTAAGAGAGAATAGAGCTAACTGGATATGGAATGAGGAAATAGGAAGAAGATATCAAAATGGGCAATATAAAATCTGAAGACATTTTTCAGCATAGTCATAACAGACAATATATTCAAACTGTGAGGCATGTTAATGATTGGTGAGGTAGAGGAGCAAGCAGTATGATAAAGGTAGCTAGTGTTCCTAAGGTGATCTTTAAAGTAGTGTGTGATATATTTCAAATTATAAAGAAAACAAAGGGGCACGGTCATTAAGGATATGGCGTAACTAATGGTTCATAAAATACTAAGCCTAGATTAAATACATCTGTAAATATTAACATAAATGATGAAAAATATGGGAGATTTTGGTGGTGAAAATTCAGTGACATTTTTAACATATAAGAATTCTGTAAGAGAACTGGAAGGTAGTTAATATGACTTTCATCTTTAGAAAAATCATCTGATCTGGGATGTGTGGACCTGTTAGTTTGATGTCAAAGTGAGGATAGTACTGGCATCGATTGAATTTTTCCTTTATAACAACACACCAAAGCTTAAAAACTAAGGCTGATTGAGATCATGAAAGGCAGTCTTTCATGCCCAACAATTCTTTGAGAAGGTAATCATTATTAGTAAGGTGGTGAATATTAGAGGACACAAACTGTCGCAACCCAGCCTCCAATCCATGATCATCTTTAGCCAGGCTCCATACCAATCAGATATCAAAGGAGACTTGGGGTTAGTGAAACCTCATGGGGTATGAAGTAGTTGTAAATCTGATTATTAGTTGGCAGGATGTCAGGAAACAGAAAATAGTGGCCGCAGCTAATAGTTCTAATTGGACAGTTTTCATCGGTGGGGTGGCCAGACATTGGAGCCTTGGTGTTACATTTATTCACTTCCTCAACAGAAATATTGCTAGTGTAATTTCTGAGCACACAAAAGTTGTGTGAGAAAGGAGAATGGGATACTCAAAAGGAATATCCGTAACTTATTTGTAGGCAGAAATGTACATCGATACATTCAGGGAGTGGTTGCTGCACAGAATTAAGCACAAAAACCTAGGCTGACACTCCAGTGCAGTGCTGAGGGAGTGCTGCACTGTCAGAGATGCTGTTCTTTGGATGAGACGTTAAACCGAAGCCCCGTCTGCTCTCTGAGATCGACGTAAAAGTTCCCTTGGCACTATTTCGAAGAAGAGCAGGGGAGTCATCCCCGGTGTCCTGGCCAATGTTTATCCCTCAATCAACATCACTAAAGAAACAGATTATCTGGTCATTATCACATTGCTGTTTGTGGGAGCTTGCTGTATGCAAATTGGTTGCCGCATTTCCTACATTACAACAGTGACTACACTTCAAAAAGTACTTTATTGGCTGTAAAGCGCTTTGGGACATCCTGAGGTTGTGAAAGGCGCTGTACTTACGGAGCACTTGAGAATTGTTAACATGGAACAGGATGCTACATGATGCTCTAAAGCAGACTTGGTTGAAGCATTCAAAAAAGAAATGGGCACGTTTCTGAATCAGGGACTGGAATGAGAGGGACTTGGTTGTTAAGAGTAACATGGAGATGAAAAATATACCAAAACAACAAAGTGAGCTTGGTGGATGGTGGACTAAATGTTTTTTCCTGCATTCCTATGCTCTCAGTAATATCCATTAATGTTGTCAATGCACTAACTGATTGCAACAGGTCAATCTAGCAGACAGCTTGAATTTCAGTGTAACATAGATTTTAATGCAGTCCACAAGTGTCATTCAACTGTTTCAAGCTTAAAATGTAGTAACTGCCGTTCCAGTGTTGTGATGAATGCGTGTTGTTGTAAAGCTAGTAGTGTGCATTGTTTGTTCAGTCAGAAATCCTTCAATGTCCATTTGGGTGACAGGGCAATGAACTGAAAGTCTCTAATATAATACTGTTTCATACACCTTGCAATGCAAATAAAATGTTTACTTGATTATGGGGCCCATTGGATTAGTCGCCTCATTGCCAAGCCTGTGCATTTCAACAATCTCAAAAAAATGTCACGAGGGCTTCATCCAACTGCTTCGCTTAAGTCTGGTTACCATGGTGCAGTGCCATGCACTTGGCATGGATGATGCCATTTAAATGCTAAAAGCTATTGCATTATTGAAATGTATATGGTATCAGTTCACTCTAAGGTAGTGCCATTATACCTGGCCACGTCATCAATGCTTCATGACTTCACTGAAACATCTGGGCAAAGCCCTCACTGGAATACCTGGGCAAAACCCTCACTGGAACATCTGGGCAAAGCCCTCACTGGAACATCTGGGCAAAACCCTCACTGGAACATCTGGGCAAAACCCTCACTGGAACATCTGGGCAAAGCCCTCACTGGAACATCTGGGCAAAACCCTCAATGGAACATCTGGGCAAAACCCTCACTGGAACATCTGGGCAAAACCCTCACTGGAACATCTGAGCAAAACCCTCACTGGAACATCTGGGCAAAACCCTCACTGGAACATCTGGGCAAAACCCTCACTGGAACATCTGGGCAAAGCCCTCAATGGAACATCTGGACAAAACCCTCACTGGAACATCTGGGCAAAGCCCCCACTGGAACATCTGGGCAAAACCCTCACTGGAACATCTGGGCAAAACCCTCACTGGAACATCTGGGCAAAGCCCTCAATGGAACATCTGGACAAAACCCTCACTGGAACATCTGGGCAAAGCCCTCACTGGAACATCTGGGCAAAGCCCCCACTGGAACATCTGGGCAAAGCCCTCACTGGAACATCTGGGCAAAGCCCTCACTGGAACATTTGGGCAAAGCTCTCACTGGAACATCTGGGCAAAGCCCTCACTGGAACACCTGGATGAAACAAATGATATTTGTGCAAGAGTTTTTTTTTTCAACATTGCAGATATCTTGCTCCATCCAGAAGATGCCCTGAAGTCCTTGGCTTTCAGGACAGCCACGAGGCAGTGAAGTCCCAATGGGGGAAAGAAGAAATGGTCCTAGATATTCGATAATGCAGGAAACCTGCTGGTGGCACCGCTGGCCGCAGTTAACGGCCGCCAAAGTTTATAGCGCTGGCAGCACCGGGATATTGGTGCTGCTTGGTAATTAACAATAGCCCGCTAAACTCACTGTACAAGGCTGGTTATCCTGGCAGTAGTCTCAGCAGTAGGGCCTATGGAGCGTGGCCATAGTGTCATTGCCGCAAGAATAGCCTTCTCTTCAAGCAAGGCTGCCATTTTAGAAAGCAGTTAAAAGGGGCTGCCTTCTAAAATGAAAAAAATAAAATTCATTGAAAAATAGGCCGTTTTAGCCCTTACAGCTCAACTGCCTTCTGAAAAACAAATTAACATTAAAAACAATTCCCAAATGGGAGTCTTCAGCTCTTAAAGCTGAATTGCCTTCTGCACCTAAAAAAATGGGAAAAATGTTTCAGCAGTGAAATAAATGGCTCAGCAAGCCAGGGAAGGGCACCCAGCATCTCGCACACAGCACTCCAGGTGCAGGGGGTCAACACTACAAGAGAGGTCCTCTACCCACAGGGGCCAGGAGGCCCTCCAGAAAGAAGGATGTGGGACCACATCACCAAGGCCGTCACTGCCAGCAGTGTCGCCCCCAGCACCTGGCTCCAGTACCCAAAGAAGCTTCATGACCTCAGACGAGTGGTCAAGGTCAGTGAATGCATCTTCAAAAGCTATCTCCTACCAATTGCACCGCTACCTTCACACACAGCTCAATGAATGACCCCCACCCCCAATCACTCACCTACCAACAATCTGCGTCAATCACGAGGCACATCTCCCATTCCTAGATTCACCTCACCCCCTTGGACCCTTGGAGGAGATGGTGTTGGCCATTCTTGGCAGGGGCATGGCTAAGCCTTTGGCCAGCGGCAGGGCTGAAAGGATACAAGATGCTGGTATCCTCATACGTTATCCTCCTTCTCGCCCTCCCCTCACCACAATTCCACCCTTGTGTCTTCCTCATTTCACACACTCAAGAAATGCAGCCTGCCCAGCCAACAGTTGGCCAAGAAGAGGGAGAGGAGAGTAAAGAAGAAGAAGAAGAAACACCATCACTCGATTTCACACTCCCAGCCACCAGCTCCTCAAGGTCGACCAGCAAGGGCATTTGCAGTGTCCCCCACTGAAAGTCAGCAGCCTTCCACCAGCCATGCTGCAGCCACTGGGGTAGCACTGTGTGACATCAGTAAGATAGGCAAAGGCACACACAAGACAATCAATAAGAGAATGCATACGGGTGAGGAGTTGATTTCTTGATGTCATATTGGATGGATAGATGTATATAGGTAGATTGGAAGGTTTGCTTTGTGGTGGCTTTTATTTCAGCATTGTGGCCAAGAGGATGCTGTGATGGTCAGTAACAGGGAAGGTAAGGTGTGGGACAAATGTTGAAAAGGGAATTGAGGTTGTGGTCACTGGGACCGCTGGTGGATTAATCAATCCCGGATATCCCGGCCAGAAAGGGGCTGTCTGGGATGCATCCTTCCTTCTGCTTCCTCTTCTTCTGCGTCTTCTTCTTCCCTCTGCGAGCAGATGCTGGAAATTATGTACAAAATTATGAGGGGCATAGATAGGGTAGATAGAAAGGAACTTTCCCCTTAGTAGAGGGGTCAATAACCAGGGGGCATAGTTTCAAGGTAAGGGGCAGGAGGTTTAGAGGGGATTTGAGGAAAATCTTTTTCACCCAGAGGGTGGTTGGAATCTGGAACTCACTGCCTGAAGGGGTGGTAGAGGCAGGAACCCTCACAACATTCAAGAAGCATTTAGATGAGCACTTGAAACGCCATAGCATACAAGGCTACGAACCAAGTGCTGGAAAATGGGATTAGAATAGATAGGGCTTGATGGCCAGCGTGGACACGATGGGCCGAAGGGCCTCTTTCTGTGCTGTATAACTCTATTGTTGTGTATGTAATATGTGTGCTACTTGAACCTATGGACAGGACTGCACTACTTGTAGGGCGTAGTGATACGCAGTACCACTCCTGGCCATAGGGGTATAAATAGTACTGTGGGTACTGATCTCCCCTCAGTTCCCGCCTGTGGGCATGAAGTAAAGACCTACGTGCAGTCCCTACCTCCAACCAGTAAAGGCCTGTTTGAGTTATACGTTTAAGTCTTTGTGTTAATTGTTCAACACAATACACATACTTAACACTGGCGACGAGTCGGTTCGAACCCTGCGGCAGTTATTCCACGGCGGCTTCGTCCAAAGACAGGACGTTGAAGAGAGGTTTCAATCCTCAACACCCCACTCAAAACTGAAGGGCAGCAGAAATCCTGACAGCTTCCAGCGACTGGAAGCGACAGGCATTAGGACCCTGAAGCCTCCATAACCTCGTGGGTAAGCCAGAGCCCGGGAGGGAGCGAGCAAGAGCCGCGCGAGTGGGTGAGCCAGAGGCCGGGAGCCGCTTCAAGTGCGAGGCGCAGCGCGGGCCAGCGATCGGGACCAAAGATAAGGGCCGCACTCGGACTGAAAGGCGCGGCGGCTGCAGAAGCTCAAGGTGCGAGAGCCGCTTCGGTCGGGAGCCACTTCACGATCCAGCGATCGCATCCGCTGATAAGGGCCGCACTCGGGGGCTGAAGGGAGACGGCGTTGGGGGACGGGTGAAGACCGCCAAGCGCGGGAAAACCGCCATTTTGTGGGCGGAGGACGACGGCAAGAGCGGGAAGCCGCCATCTTTGATAACAAGTAAAGAAAATAAAATCTGAGAAATTGCAAATCTACAATGCCTAAACACGGGAATATTAGCACCTTTGATAGTGATCTCGAAGATTGGGCCATATATGTTGAAAGAGTAAAAAATTATTGTAAGGCCAATAAAATTCGTGACCAAGATAAAGCTCTAACATTATTAAATTTAATGGGTGCGAAGACATACGGGCAATTGAAACACCTGTTATCACCAGATGAACCGGCGGATAAGACGTTCGATGAGATTGTTACTGTCCTGAAAGATCATCTAAACCCCACGCCGCTGATGCTAGCGGAACGATTTAAATTTTATGACAGAAGGCAGCTACAGCATGAAAGCAATGCTGAATATTTGCTGGAATTGCGTAAATTAGCGAAATATTGCCAGTTTGGAACGGGACTGACAGATGCACTACGAGACAAATTTGTGTGTGGTTTATTTAAACAGGATACACAAAAGCGACTGCTCGAGGAGAATGAGCTGACGCTTGAGAAGGCGGTCACTATGGCAGCAGCACACGAAGCCGCAGCGAGAGGCACGGCAGTAATGCAGCTACGGTCACCGGAGCTCAGTGCACACAAATTGGGTGTGAGTTCTGGCAAATGTTATCGTTGTGGAAAGACAACGCATGATCAGAACCAGTGTTGGTTTAAAAACCAAGAATGTAGAACTTGTGGTAGGCTTGGACATATAGCTAGAGTATGCAGGCCAGGGAAGAAGACCAGCAACAAGAAGTCACCGCAAGGAAAATACGCAAAGGTACACAAGGTGACCGAACAGGAGTCCGATTCAGACGCTAGCAGTAATGAACTGGCTAGCTTAAGCTGTAATGAACTGGCTAGCTTAAGAGTACTCAACGCTGGTAAGGGTGCAGACCTCCAGACAATTTGGGTCACTCTTCAGATAGAAGGAGTCCAAGTAAAACTGGAATTGGACACTGGATCGGCATTGACGGTCATAAATAAGAAAGATTACGGAAAGTTATTCCAACATATTCCCCTACAGGATACGGGGATTATATTGAAAACATACACGGGGCAAAGAGTGTACCCCATCGGGAAAATAGAGGTTGCAGTGGTCCACAAGGGCGAAGACAGTCAAATAATGGACTTATATGTGATATCTGAAGGAGGTCCTCCACTACTAGGACGGGAGTGGATTAGGAAAATGAATATGGACTGGCATTTCCTACAAACAATAACGAGTGAGAACTCGGTGAAGATAGTCGGCCCAGACTCTGGAACGGATGATGGTAAGCCCAACTCAGGTGCAAAAGACAAAGTTTCAGCACAGAATTCCACTGAGCAACAACAACATAGTTTAACTGTGGATTCTGAGTCTGGCAAGTCTACTGATGTGCCCATTTCTGAGGGACACCGGGCTCGAACTTAACTCCATTTCAAACTACAACAGCAATTAGAACAAATGCTTCGCCGTTTTGAGCAAGAGTTGAATGCAACGAAAGAGTTCTTTGATATAGAGTTGGAGAATCTGGAAAGACAACAGAAGCAGCTGATGGAGAAAATGGAGCAGGAGCACACAAAACGTCTGATGTCAGAGGAGTTAACGGTCAGCCAACTCCTGCATATGCTGAAGGACAGGACTCTGAAATGGGAAAAACTTGAACACGAACTTCAATATTCAAACGAAAGGGGTTCGGAGCTCTCAAAGGTTATTGGAAGAGCTGAGGTGGCAACACAGACTGAGATGACTGCAACAGAGCAGCCCTTGGATGCCAAAAGTACGCTGACTCACGTCAACGTAGAACAACAGACCGCTGAAACAGCTGCTCCGGTAGAGGGATTGAATAGTCCGATCAATCAATCTCCAAAAGAAGTTGAAGTCGTAAAATCTCAAATGAGGTCATTAGTAAACGACTTGCTGAAAGCCCAGAAAAAGCTGGATGCAGAGGTACACATGAAGAAGTCTCTTCAGGAAAGATGTCTGGATTTGGAACAAGAGCTGGCTAACGTCCAGCTGGGTATGGAGGAAATAGACGACCCTCTCACTGGTCTAGCTCAGGACTACACCGAATATTACCATGACCTGGTGGACGACACCGAATATTACGATGTCCTGTCCTGCCCAGCTTGTAACTTCGACTCCCAAAGTGCAGAAATCATGGAGGAGCACCAAAAGTCTACAGAACATCGGGAGAAGCTGGCTCTACGACGGAAACAGGAGGAAGAGAAGGAGGAACTGCGCATGCAGCTGGCAGCTGTGGCAGCTGACAATGGAGCCCAGAGAGTCTCCAAGAAGCAGAAAAGGAAAAGTCGAAACAGAAGATGACCCATCTGAACCATTATTACCTCTACCAGATCACACACGTGGTCCCTCCGAACGGAGCCAATTCAGTTCGGAAGTTCAAACTGTTAAATCCATGGAAGGACTATTGAATGAGTCACTCCAGCAACGTGAACCGACTACACCACAGAGATTGAATCTGTGAACTGTTTCCCGCAGAGACTGAATCTGTGATCTGTTTTGACATGAAGTTATCTATGTATCTATGTTATTCTGTTATGTAAACCTGAAGTTATATATGTATATATGTTATTACGTTATGTTAAATGGGGAGATGACTGTAAAGCTAAGAAGGGAGGAATGTTGTGTATGTAATATGTGTGCTACTTGAACCTATGGACAGGACTGCACTACTTGTAGGGTGTAGTGATACGCAGTACCACTCCTGGCCATAGGGGTATAAATAGTACTGTGGGTACTGATCTCCCCTCAGTTCCCGCCTGTGGGCATGAAGTAAAGACCTACGTGCAGTCCCTACCTCCAACCAGTAAAGGCCTGTTTGAGTTATACGTTTAAGTCTTTGTGTTAATTGTTCAATACAATACACATACTTAACATCTATGATTCTATGACTAAATCTGAAAGGACAGCAGAAAATGCTGGAAATACTCCGCTGGTCAGACAGCATCTCGACCTGAGATGTGAACTCTGTTTCTCTCTCCACAGATGCCGCCTGACCTGCTGAGTATTTGCAGCATTTTCTGTCTTCTCAGAGCCCTTCCTTTACCATCTGAGGCCTTGCAAGTGCCCAGCAGCACTCCCTGTGGACTTTAAAACTTTTAACATGCATTGCATCAAACCACTACTTCAATAAAATATGAAAAATATAGTCCAAAAACTTAAATGCAAACTTACCTGAAAGATGTGTGTGTCTCTTTAAGAAGATCTGTCAGCATCTCTGTCGGTCTGTTGCACGCTCGCTTTTCAGAGCGAACTCAGTGCTAAGATCCAAGTTCGCAGAGCGTGGTGTTAAGTCAGCGTTGCACATCACGCTCTCTCTCCAGCGCTATGGCCCGCACCAAAAAGATGGCCGCCGCATCCCGGCGCTGACAGGTGTTGATAAGTAGCCAAATTTCTGGGTCATGGTCCCTTCACCGTGAGGGGAAAGAGTCCTACAGGAACGTGAGGCTTTTTCAACATGGTTAGTGCTAGCTATTTCTACAGGCTGCAGAAAATATATATCCCGGCCTTGTATGCCATAGATGTCAATGTGTGCGTGAATGTCATTCCCTTGGAACAAAAGAGTGGTTTAAAATGCCTGTTGGTTTATAGCTCGTGCCACAGTCTGATATGTTAAATCTTGCCTACTGAACGTGAGGAAGTCACTTCAGTAAGCCATTATACAGTGACAAAGGTTCTCTGTTCAAGCCCTGAGTCTCGCTATACTTATCTAGATATTGGACATGTAAAGGTATACTCTAGTTCTTGGGGGATGTGAGGTATGCTTATGGGAGTGTTCAGTGAAGCTGAAACCAAGGTAAGAGAGTCCAAAAGGCACGTGAGACTTTTGTTAACGTGCTATTTTGTTTTAGATGTAGCATATGTGGGTATGATGGGCTCTGGAATTGCTCCATAGGAGTCAGTTTTTGCCTTGTACTGAGTGGAGAATGAAGCAGTAATGGAAAAGCATGGTACAGAATTGTGCTGGCTTCTGGTTCTATTAGGGAATATGAATTCAGGTGAAACACTGTTAAAGGATTATTGAACCCTGCCTCAGCAGCTTTTCATCTCCCTTGCCTGCTAGGTGTACTTGTTTAAGTTGCTGAGGGACAAGAAGTACAGTTGTTATTTGTTTCATACTTTGCTCTGAGAAAATTGAATGAATACGTGCTCTGAAACACTTCACATTTTTCTACTTCTATTTTATAATCAATTATAGAAAATTACAGATTATCAGTTTGGCAAGGATCACATGCTGCCCCTCAGCGACATCATCCGAAAACACGTCATGTTCTACAAATACGCTGACGACACCCAGCTCTATCTCACCACCGCCACCCCTCTCCACCCCTCCACATGCTCTAAATTGTCACACTGCTTGTCCGACATCCAGTACTGGATGAGCAGAAATTTCCTCAAACTAAATGTTGGGAAGACTGAAGCCATTGTCTTCAGTCCCCAACACAAACTCCGTTCACTAACCATCGACTCCATCCCTCTCCCTAGCCACTGTCTGAGGCTGAGCCAGACTGTTCACAACCTTGGTGTCGTATTTGACCCCGAGGTTAGCTTCTGACCACATATCTGCGCCATCACCAAGACCGTCTATTTCCACCTCTGTAACATCACCTGACTCCGCCCTTGCCTCAGCTCATCTGCTGCTGAAACCCTCGTCCATGCCTTTGTTACCTCTAGACTGGACTATTCCAAGATTCCTGGCCGGCCTCCCATCTTCCACCCTACATAAACTTGAGGTCATTCAAAACTCTGCTGCCATATCCTAACTCGTACCAGGTCCCGTTCACCCATCACCCTTGTGCTCACTGACCTACATGGTTAAGCAACACCTTGATTTAAAAATTCTCATCCTTGTTTTCAAATCCCTCCATGGCCTCGCCCCTCCCTGTCCCTGTAATCTCCTTCAGCCCCACAACCCCCTGAGATATTCTGGCCTCTGGTGTATCCCCGATTTTAATTGCTCCACCATTGGTGGCCATGCCTTCAGCTGCCAAGGCCCTAAGCTCTGCAATTCCCTCCCTAAACCTCTCTGCCTCCCTACCTTTCTTTCCTCTTTTATGACACTTAAAACTTACCTCTTTGACCAAGCTTGCGGTCGTCGGCCTATATATCTCCTTATGTGGCTCGGTGTCAAATTTTGTTTGATAACGCTCCTGTGAAGTGTCTTGGAATGTTTTACTATGTTAAAGACACTATATAAATGCAAGTTGTTGTTGTTGATGTCCTTTAGGGAAGGAAACCTGCCGCCCTTACTGAGTCTGGCCTGTATGTGACTCCAGTCGCACACCAACGTGGCTGACTCATAACTGCCCTCTGAAGTGATCTGCCAAGCAACTCAGTTGTATCAAACCGCTACAAAGAATATTGCAAGAAGAGGGCCCACAATCACCTTCTTAGGGCAACTAGGGATGGGCAATAAATGCGGCCTTGCCAGCGACGCCCACATCCTGAGAATGATTCAAAAAATGAAAGAAAGTTGGTACGTGGGTTTTCCGTGAGTTCAGCTGGGGTATAGTTCAACAAGTGCCAGTAACCCAAGTGGTCATTCTTAAAGTGTGAGCTTAGAACAGGAGTGCAAGCAAGCTATTCCGTCATGGAACGTGTCATGACAGAGCCTGATCTTATCTTCATCAAGTGCCCCAACAATTGTTCTTCAGTGGTGCTCGCAAGCTGGTAATCAAGAGCAGGAAACTTGCAGGGCCCAGAGACTGAGCTCAATTGAAGTGCCCAGGACTCCCCAGCCAAGATCAATTAGCACAACACAGACCTGGGATCAGACCGGGGCCATTCCTAGTCTATATGCCTCAGGACCATGTCATACAAACTTTCAAAGCTTTTCAATTTTTAAAAGACTAATGAGTGAATACATTGTGTATTATCAGGGAAAAATCAGAGGAAGCTATGACAAATGGCAAAAATAATGAAATGTGATAATAAAGGCCGCTCCCCCCGCCTCCCGATCACAGGCCTCTTCCCCCCGCCGATCACAGGCCTCTTCCCCCCGCCGATCACAGGCCTCTCCCACACCCTCCCGATCACAGGCCTCTCCCCCACCCCCGATCACAGGCCTCTCCCCCCCCAGCGATCACAGGCCCCTCCCCCCACATCACAGGCCTCTCCCCCCCCGATCACAGGCCTCTCCCCCCACCGATCACAGGCCTCTCGCCCCTCAATCACAGGCCTCTCCCCCCCCCGATCACAGGCATCTCCCCCCCCAGCGGTCACAGGCCCCTCCCCCCACATCACAGGCCTCTCCCCCCCCGATCACAGGCCCCTCCCCCCACATCACAGGCCTCTCCCCCCCCGATCACAGGCCTCTCCCCCCCCCGATCACAGGCCCCTCGCCCCCCAATCACAGGCCTCTCCCCCCCCCGATCACAGGCCTCTCCTCCCCCCCGATCACAGGCCTCTCCTCCCCCCCGATCACAGGCCTCTCCCCCTCCCCGATCACAGGACTCTCCCCCCCCCGATCACAGGCCTCTCGCCCCCCAATCACAGGCCTCTCCCCCCACCCCCGATCACAGGCCTCTCCTCCCCCCCGATCACAGGCCTCTCCCCCCCCGATCACAGGCCTCTCCCCCTCCCCGATCACAGGCCTCTCCCCCCCCCGATCACAGGCCTCTCCCCCCGCCGATCACAGGCCTCTTCCCCTCCCCGATCACAGACCTCTCCCACCCCGATCACAGGCCCCTCCCCCCCCGATCACAGGCCCCTCCCCCCCGATCACAGGCCTCTCCTCCCCCCCGATCACAGGCCTCTCCACCCCCCCGATCACAGGCCTCTCCCCCCCCCGATCACAGGCCTCTCCTCCCCCCCGATCACAGGCCTCTCCCCCTCCCCGATCACAGGCCTCTCCCCCCCCCGATCACAGGCCTCTCCCCCCCCCGATCACAGGCCTCTCCTTCCCCCCGATCACAGGCCTCTCCCCTCCCCAATCACAGACCTCTCCCACCCCGATCACAGGCCCCTCCCCCCCGATCACAGGACTCTCCTCCCCCCCCGATCACAGGCCTCTCCCCCTCCCCGATCACAGGCCTCTCCCCCCCCCAATCACAGGCCTCTCCCCCCCCCGATCACAGGCCTCTCCCCCCCCCGATCACAGGCCTCTCCTCCCCCCCGATCACAGGCCTCTCCCCCCCCCGATCACAGGCCTCTCCTCCCCCCCGATCACAGGCCTCTCCCCCCCCCGATCACAGGCCTCTCCCCCCCCCGATCACAGGCCTCTCCCCCCCCCGATCACAGGCCTCTCTCCCCCCCCCGATCACAGGCCTCTCCCCCTCCCCGATCACAGGCCTCTCCCCCCCGATCACAGGCCTCTCCCCCTCCCCGATCACAGGCCTCTCCCCCCCCGATCACAGGCCTCTCGCCCCCAATCACAGGCCTCTCCCCCCCCCGATCACAGGCCTCTCCTCCCCCCTGATCAGAGGCCTCTCCTCCCCCCCGATCACAGGCCTCTCCCCCCCCCGATCACAGGCCTCTCCCCCCCCCGATCACAGGCCTCTCCTCCCCCCCGATCACAGGCCTCTCCTCCCCCCCCGATCACAGGCCTCTCCCCCCCCCGATCACAGGCCTCTCCCCCCCCCCGATCACAGGCCTCTCCCCCCCCCGATCACAGGCCTCTCCCTCCCACCCCGATCACAGGCCTCTCCCCCCACCGATCACAGGCCCCTCACCCCCCAATCAGAGGCCTCTCCCCCCCCCGATCACAGGCCTCTCCTCCCCCCCGATCACAGGCCTCTCCCCCCACGATCACAGGCCTCTCCCCCCACCCCGATCACAGGCCTCTCCCCCCACCGATCACAGGCCCCTCGCCCCCCCAATCACAGGCCTCTCCCTCCCACCCCGATCACAGGCCTCTCCCCCCACCGATCACAGGCCCCTCGCCCCCCAATCACAGGCCTCTCCCCCCCCCCCCGATCACAGGCCTCTCCCCCCCCCGATCACAGGCCTCTCCTCTCCCTCACAGGCCTCTCCTCTCCCCCCCCCGATCACAGGCCTCTCCTCCCCCCCAATCACAGGCCTCTCCCCCCCCGATCACAGGCCTCTCCCCCCCCCCGATCACAGGCCTCTCCCCCCCCCGATCACAGGCCTCTCCCCCCCCCGATCACAGGCCTCTCCCCCCGCCGATCACAGGCCTCTCCCCCCCCGATCACAGGCCTCTCCCTCCCACCCCGATCACAGGCCTCTCCCCCCACCGATCACAGGCCCCTCGCCCCCCAATCACAGGCCTCTCCCCCCCCCGATCATAGGCCTCTCCTCCCCCCCAATCACAGGCCTCTCCCCCCACCGATCACAAGCCTCTCCCCCCCCCCCCCGATCACAGGCCTCTCCCCCCCCGATCACAGGCCTCTCCTCTCCCCCCCCCCGATCACAGGCCTCTCCTCCCCCCCGATCACAGGCCTCTCCCCCCCCGATCACAGGCCCCTCCCCCCCGATCACAGGCCCCTCCCCCCCGATCACAGGCCTCCCCTCCCCCCCCCCCCCGATCACAGGCCTCTCCCCCTCCCGATCACAGGCCTCTCCCCCCACCGATCATAGGCCTCTCCTCCCCTCCCCCCCCCGATCGCAGGCCTCTCCCCCCCGCCAGATCACAGGCCTCTCCACGCACCGCCCCCGATCACAGGCCTCTCCTCCCCGATCACAGGCCTCTCCTCCCCGATCACAGGCCTCTCCACCCCCTCCCGATCACAGGCCTCGCCACCCCCACCCCTCCCCCCCGATCACAGGCCTCTCCAACCCCCCACCCTCGATCACAGGCCTCTCCCCCGCCCACGATCACAGGCCTCTCCACCCCCCTGATCACAGGCCTCTCCCCCCGCCCTGATCACAGGCCTCTCCCCCCCCACGATCACAGGCCTCTCCCCCCCCGCTGATCACAGGCCTCTCCCCCCGCCCTGATCACAGGCCTCTCCCCCCCCACGATCACAGGCCTCTCCCCCCCCCCGATCACAGGCCTCTCCCCCCCCCCGCCAATCACAGGCCTTTCCCCCCCCGATCACAGGCCTCTGCCCCCCCCCGATCACAGGCCTCTCCCCCCCCCCCCAATCACAGGCCTCTCCCCCCGCCCTGATCACAGGCCTCTCCCCCCCCACGATCACAGGCCTCTCCCCCCCCCCGATCACAGGCCTCTCCCCCCCCCCCCGACCACAGGCCTCTCCCCCGCCGATCACAGGCCTCTCCTTCCCCGATCACAGGTCTCTCCCCCGCCCCTGATCACAGGCCTCTCCCCCCCCCGCCCGATCACAGGCCTCTCCCCCCACAATCACAGGTCTCTCCTCCCCCGATCACAGGCCTCTCCACCAGCCCTCCCACCCCAATCACAGGCCTCTCCACCCCCGATCACAGGCCCCTCCACTCCCGATCACAGGCCTCTCCCCCGCCGATCACAGGCCACTCCTCCCCCGATCACAGGCCTCTCCCCCGCCGATCACAGGCCTCCCCTCCCCCCCCCCGATCACAGGCCTCTCCCCCTCCCGATCACAGGCCTCTCCTCCCCCGATCACAGGCCTCTCCCCCCCTCCCGATCACAGGCCACTCCTCCCCCGATCACAGGCCTCTCCTCCCCCGATCACAGGCCTCTCCCCCCCTCCCGATCACAGGCCACTCCTCCCCCGATCACAGGCCTCTCCTCCCCCGATCACAGGCCTCTCCCCCCCCCGATCACAGGCCTCTCCCCCGCCGATCACAGGCCTCTCCTCCCCCGATCACAGGCCTCTCCCCCCCCCCCCCGATCACAGGCCTCTCCTCCCCCGATCACAGGCCTCTCCCGCCCCCCGATCACAGGCCTCTCCTCCCCCGATCACAGGCCTCTCCTCCCCCGATCACAGGCCTCCCCTCCCCCGATCACAGGCCTCTCCCCCCCCCCCCGATCACAGGCCTCTCCCCCCGCCGATCACAGGCCTCTCCCCCCCCCCGATCACAGGCCTCTCCCCCCCCCCCGATCACAGGCCTCTCCTCCCCCGATCACAGGCCTCTCCCCCCCCCCGATCACAGGCCTCTCCTCCCCCGATCACAGGCCTCTCCTCCCCCGATCACAGGCCTCTCCTCCCCCGATCACAGGCCTCTCCCCCCCCCCCCAATCAGAGGCCTCTCCTCCCCCGATCACAGGCCTCTCCCCCCCCCCGATCACAGGCCTCTCCCCCGCCGATCACAGGCCTCTCCCCCCGCCGATCACAGGCCTCTCCCCCCCCCCCGATCACAGGCCTCTCCTCCCCCGATCACAGGCCTCTCCCCCCCCCCCGATCACAGGCCTCTCCTCCCCCGATCACAGGCCTCTCCTCCCCCGATCACAGGCCTCGCCCCCCCCCCCGATCACAGGCCTCTCCCCCCCCGATCACAGATCTCTCCCCCCCCCCGATCACAGGTCTCTCCTCCCCGCCGAACACAGGCCTCTCCCCCCACAATCACAGGTCTCTCCTCCCCCGATCACAGGCCTCTCCCCCTCCCCCCCGATCACAGGCCTCTCCTCCCCCGATCACAGGCCTCTCCCCCCCCCCCGATCACAGGCCTCTCCCCCGCCGATCACAGGCCTCTCCCCCCCCCGATCACAGGCCTCTCCACCCCCCCCCGATCACAGGCCTCTCCTGCCCCGATCACAGGCCTCTCCCCCCCCCCCGATCACAGGCCTCTCCTCCCCCGATCACAGGCCTCTCCTCCCCCGATCACAGGCCTCTCCTCCCCCGATCACAGGCCTCTCCCCCCCCCCAATCACAGGCCTCTCCCCCGCCCGATCACAGGCCTCTCCCCCCCCGATCACAGGCCTCTCCTCCCCCGATCACAGGCCTCTCCCCCCCCCGATCACAGGCCTCTCCTCCCCCGATCACAGGCCTCTCCTCCCCCGATCACAGGCCTCTCCTCCCCCGATCACAGGCCTCTCCCCCCCCCGATCACAGGCCTCTCCCCCCCCGATCACAGGTCTCTCCCCCCCCCCCGATCACAGGTCTCTCCCCCCCCCCCCGATCACAGGTCTCTCCTCCCCGCCGAACACAGGCCTCTCCCCCCACAATCACAGGTCTCTCCTCCCCCGATCACAGGCCTCTCCACCAGCCCTCCCACCCCAATCACAGGCCTGTCTCCCCCCCCCCGATCACAGACCTCTCCCACCCCCCCGATCACAGGCCTCTTCCCCCCCCCCGATCACAGGCCTCTTCCCCCCCCCGATCACAGGCCTCTCCCCCCCGATCACATGCCTCTCCCCCCACCCTGATCACAGGCCCCTCCCCCCCGATCACAGGCCCCTCCCCCCCGATCACATGCCTCTCCCCCCACCCTGATCACAGGCCCCTCCCCCCACCCTGATCACAGGCCCCTCCCCCCCGATCACATGCCTCTCCCCCCACCCTGATCACAGGCCCCTCCCCCCCGATCACAGGCCCCTCCCCCCCGATCACATGCCTCTCCCCCCACCCTGATCACAGGCCCCTCCCCCCCGATCACAGGCCCCTCCCCCCCCGATCACAGGCCTCTTCCCCCCCCCCCCGATCACAGGCCTCTCCCCCCCCGATCACAGGCCTCTCCCCCCACCCTGATCACAGGCCCCTCCCCCCCCGATCACAGGCCTCTCCTCCCCCACCCCGATCACAGGCCTCTCCCCCCCGATCACAGGCCTCTCCCCCCACCCTGATCACAGGCCCCTCCCCCCCCCGATCACAGGCCTCTCCTCCCCCCCCCCGATCACAGGCCTCTCCTCCCCCACCCCGATCACAGGCCCCTCCCCCCCCGATCACAGGCCTCTCCCCCCACCCCGATCACAGGCCCCTCCCCCCCCGATCACAGGCCTCTCCCCCCACCCTGATCACAGGCCCCTCCCCCCCCGATCACAGGCCTCTCCTCCCCCCCCCGATCACAGACCTCTCCTCCCCCACCCCGATCACAGGCCCCTCCCCCCCCGATCACAGGCCTCCCCCCCCCGATCACAGGCCCCTCCCCCCCCGATCACAGGCCCCTCCCACCCCTGATCACAGACCTCTCCCACCCCCCCGATCACAGGCCTCTTCCCCCCCCGATCACAGGCCTCTCCTCCCCCCCCCGATCACAGGCCTCTTCCCCCCCCGATCACAGACCCCTCCACCCACCCCCCCCGATCACAGACCCCTCCACCCACACCCCCCGGTCACAGGCCTCTCCCCCCTGATCACAGGCCTCTCCACCCCCCCCGATCACAGGCCTCCCCACCCCCACCCACCCCCCCCCCCACCGATCAGAGGACTCACCGGCCTCCCAATTGCCAGTGACCATCGCCGGCTGCGGCCTCTTGCCATTGGTTTCTCCTCCTGCCCGCCCACCCATCAGGCTGTCCATCTGGCCAGCTGCTGGGCAGGAAATGGGGCAAAAAAATGTTAATGAGGTCCTGCCGTTAAGTTTGGCAGGAACTACGTGTCCCCCAGCCTTGCCAGGTTCTTTGGCCGTTTCTGGCCTCACCTGCACCCTCCTCACCTCCCCGTCAATATCGGGGTCATAGTGCCCCAGAAGTTACAACAACTCTCAAAATTAAAGTAGTGGAAGATTGTAATTGCAGTCGTGGGAAAGGATGAGTGAGGAAGTAAAACACATGCTGTGGGATGGAGAGATGATTATCCATCTATTCCTCCTGTTGTGGGATGGAGAGATGATTATCCATCTATTCCTCCTGTTGTGGGATGGAGAGGTATCCATCCATCTATTGGGCGAGACTCCGATTAAAGTTAAGATAATAAAGCGTGGACTCCCTAGGTTCACCACCCACTTTGGGGCTCATGCACGCCATATCCGACCCCCCTTTAAAATCACAGCCAGTGTGTCAGCCATTGAGTGGGCGGCTTGGAGCAAATCAGGTGAGAATCAGCTGGGAAGCAGCAAAGGAAATGAGAGTAGGCAAAGCCTCATCCTGGGGTGATGATGCAGTTTTCCAAGGAGCATCACAAGTATTTAAGAACGTAGCTGTTTTCATTTGGCTCAAACAGCTCGTCACATTTCAACTGATCTCGAGGCCACCTTCTCACCATCTCATGACTTTCTCAATCCCTTCTCCTTCTGGAAGCACATCTAGTTGTCTCTTGCCCCCACTAATTGTTTCCATGGCCTTCCTTGTTCTACAATGACAATAAAGTTCCAGCTGCTTTCCCTTCATATACCTAACATACTAAGTGTTCACTGGTGTCCTGTGGTGTTGGAAATCTTCACTGTGACGAGCTGATCACTTGGCTGGCAGAACTGAGGGGGTCACACTGAGCCTCAGTTAGAGAGGTTATGACTGCTCGTGGATGGGACACGTGGTGAGTCTAATGGGCCCAGAAAGCATGGCGATAAAAGTGGATGAGATCTGTATGCTGGAAGAGCATGGGCTAGGGTAGAGTGCTTTCTCAAGATGTAGAAACAACATAGCAAAATCTCCAAAGATGGTGGCCCTATATACTTGGGGCTCCCTGTTTGCCTTTAGCAGCCTGAGGTAGAGATACAGTGGTTGCACTCTCGGTTCTGAGCCAGAAGGTCATGAGTTCAAACCCTACTCCAGAGATCTGAGCACAAAATCTACTGCATTTCTCTACATTAGAACTGTGATTTCAAAAAAGTACTTCATAGAATGTGAAGCACTTTGGGACCACCTGAGGTCGTGTAAATGGAAGTTCTTTCTTTTCCTTTCATGGAGCTCCCCAGAAAGCTGTCATTATGGGAGAATGAAAAGTGTTAAGAATAGAAAATTACAGTACAGAAGGAGAGCAATCTGGGCTGGCTCTTCAACTCCAGCTATCTGCTCGAATCCCATTTCGCTGCCCTTTCCCCATATCCTTTTATATTCTTCCTTTCCAAATACTTATTCAGCTTCATTTTAACTTTGCTATAGTCTAAGCTACTTGCAGTGAGGCATTCTATGTTCTAATGACTCTCTGTGTGAAAGGAAAGTTTCTTCTAATGTCCCCCTTCTATTCAAGAAAAGCCATAGTAGCAGCCCAGAGCTGAGACCCATTATTGAGCTGTGCAAAGTGAAGTGTCTCCCATTTACAGAGCTCTAGAAAGATTACTGGCCAAACTAGTTGTGCTGTGCAACATGCCAGTCATGGTCAGGGCACAAAGTAGTGGGAAAAATTTCTTCCAACAGGATCATTTTGAAATTCCATTAGCTGATAAATTTCGGTCTAAAATGGCTTCAAATTCTGACTATATGCATAAAACGTTGCTTCTAAATGATGAAACCTTCCATTGTCTTAGCGTCCATCAGATTAAACATATGGCACATGTTAATGGGAGCAGCATGCTAAGACCCAAGTCATCACATCATCAACAACAGCCCATCAGAGCTTGCGATCGGAGAATAGAGTCAGAGTATGGATTTAGACCTTTAAAGGTTGCCACTTGTCCAAGAGATTCATTGCTGGCCAGAATGGTAATGGATATGGTTTATGAATGAAAATAAATCCAGTTAATGTACCTCTGGAATATATAATTGTTTTTCGAATGTAATCCTGCTTGTCTGATTTAGTACAGCATTACAAAGGAATATTGAACAGAATAACTCTTGAAGATGCACTGTCTTTGTTAAGGGTCAGGTCCATTCTAATTTTATTATTCACCCAGTTTTAATACTGGCCAATAAAATCTGTACAGGGACAACACGCTGACATAAATTTTAATCACACTCTTAAAAATCTGACAACATGCGTGTTGTTGTGCAAATTTTTAAAAATTTGTAGTACAATGGTATTGCCTATTAAATAAAGAAAATCACTGCTGTTTTATTTATTATCATTCAGAACATAAAACAGTTTAAAGGATGCAAGCTCTGTGTACTTTCTAAATTGGTAAGACTCTCGGTGAATGCGTTTAAGATGTAGAAGTGAAAAACAAATTGGAAGCACCAAAAGATAATTTAAACAAAGCACTTGCATTTATATAGCACCTTTCATGTCTTCTGGACATCCCAAAGTGCTTTACAGCCAATTTGAAGTGTAGTCATTGTTATAGTGTAAGAAATGCAGCAGCCAATTTGCATCCAGCAAGGTCCCACAATCAGTCATGTGATAATGACCAGATAATCTGTTTTTTGTAAGTGATTTTGGCTGAGGGATAAATATTGACCAGGACTCACTTAATCTTCTTTGAACAGTGCCGTGGGATCTTTTACATCCACCTGAGAGGGCAGACGGGACCTCGGTTTAACGTCTCATCCGAAAGATGGCACCTCCGACAGTGCAGCACTCCCTCAGCACTGCACTGGGAATGTCAGCCCAGATTATGTGTTCAAGTCTCTGGAGTGGGACTTGAATCCACAACCTCCTGACTCAGAAGGTGAGACTGCTACCACTGAGCCATGGCTGACACCCTTACGCCTATTCAAAAAAGGTGGTAGAGAAAAAGTGGGGAATTATAGACCGGTAAGCCTGACATCGGTAGTGGGGAAAATGCTAGAATCTATTATAAAAGATGTAATAGCAGAGCACTTGGTAAGCAGTGACAGGATCGGACAAATTCAACATGGATTTACAAAAGGTAAATCATGCTTGACTAATCTACTGGAATTTTTTGAGGATGTAACTGGTAAAATAGATAAGGGAGAACCAGTGGATGTGGTGTATTTGGACTTTCAGAAGGCTTTCGATAAGGTCCCACATAAGAGATTAGCGTGCAAAATTAAGGCGCATGGGATTGGGGGCAAGGTATTGACTTGGATAGAGAACTGGTTGGCGGACAGAAAGCAAAGAGTTGGAATAAACGGGTCGTTTTCCGAGTGGCAGGCAGTGACTAGTGGGGTACCGCAAGGATCGGTCCTAGGACCCCAGCTGTTCACAATATATATTAATGATCTGGACGAGGGAATTGGATGTAATATCTCTAAATTTGCAGACGACACAAAGCTGGGTGGGAGGGTAAGCTGTGAGGAGGATGTCGTGAAACTCCAGTACGATTTGGACAGATTGGGTGATTGGGCAGAAACATGGCAAATGCACTATAATGTGGATAAATGTGAGGTTATCCACTTTGGTGGCAAAAACAGGAAGGCAGATTATTATTTGAATGGCAATAGATTGGGAGAAGGGGAAGTGCAAAGAGACTTGGGTGTTCTTGTGCACCAGTCGCTGAAGGTAAGCATGCAGGTGCAGCAGGCGGTTAAGAAGGCAAATGGTATGTTGGCCTTCGTAGCAAGAGGGTTCGAGTACAGGAACAAGGATGTCTTGCTACAGTTGTACAGGGCCTTGGTGAGACCGCACCTTGAGTATTGTGTGCAGTTTTGGTCGCCTTACCTGAGGAAGGACGTTCTTGCCATGGAAGGAGTGCAGCGAAGATTCACCAGGCTGATACCTGGGATGGCAGGAATGACGTATGAGGAGAGGTTGTGTCGATTGGGCTTATACTCACTGGAGTTTAGAAGATTGAGAGGGGATCTCATCGAAACCTATAAAATTCTGTCAGGCCTGGACAGACTAGATGCAGGAAGGATATTTATGATGGCCGGGGAGTCCAGAACCAGGGGTCATAGTCTAAGGATAAGGGGTAAGCCATTTAGGACTGAAATGAGGAGGAATTTCTTCACCCAGAGAGTGGTGAACCTGTGGAATTCTCTGCCACAGAGGGTGGTGGAGGCCAGTTCATTAAATATATTCAAAAAAGAGTTGGATATATTTCTTAAGGCTAAAGGGATCAAGGGATACGGGGAGAAGGCAGGGACAGGGTACTGAATTTGGATGATCAGCCATGATCTCATTGAATGGCGAAGCAGGCTCGAAGGGCCGAATGGCCTACTCCTGCTCCTATCTTCTATGTTTCTATGTTTCTATGACTTTGTTAGTGTAATGCAGAAATGTGTATGAGAAAAATGATTTACATGGTTAATGGAACATTATATTAATGTAGTCAAGTGTAACTTGTGCCCACATTCCCAAAATGCACTCCTGATATGTGAAGGTCTGTATTGGAGCGCTAATTTATAAAACCTAGCTCAATATCAACAAATATATTTTATAATTCAAATATACAAATTTCATACATGTTATCAGCTAGCATTGCCAATCCATTTGCTCTAAATGTTTTCTTAAGGCTTTCTACAGATTAAATAAATATAAAAGTATCTCTTCTATCTTTCTTCACCTAATTTCATCCAGGGCCTCAGTTATCCCTTCGGATATCGTCAGTTGTATGAGGCATACTTCTATGTTCACTAAATTAGTGGCAAAAATGAGCATTCATTTATCAATTACAGAAACAAGATATATATATATATAAAAATCAGGTGCTAGAGAGAAATCACAGAACTTGAAAGAAACCTGATTTTCTACAAATTTGAATAATGCATAACTGCAGAATACTGTTTTTATCCAATGATTAGAAGATTAATGGATAAAAATACACAATCATTGAATAAAAACAATATTCTGCAGTTACGCATTGGGTTCATAAGATTTGAATCAATCATTTTCATGTCCGATTTGAAATAGAAAGCAGACAAGCATTATGTCGAACCAAGTTTGTTGGAAAAGTCACTCTTTGGATCTGTTGCAGTGAACATGTTCGAGCTAATCTTGTGTTTCTACAGATTCGACAAAACTTCCGGGTAATTAAGTGGAGGTGTCAATCCAAATCCAAATAAGGAAGTCCAGGGAGACGGTGCAAGAGGAATCTGACCTGCTGGTCTGGTGTCACACAGTTGTGTGACCTCGATCGGCAGAGAGTTTGCACCACTTCTTTAAGCGTAATAGCCAATGTTTTGGACTGGTTGGTGCAGTGGATTCACGCGCCAGCCTAGAAATGGCAATTTCAGTGGAGGAACACTTAGCGTATTCACGTTAGATTCTTCTGCCTGCTGTCTGAATGGAGGGGTTAATCCATTTAACAGAAACGTGTTAATGCTTGTAATAGGGATGTATTAAGCATTGGATTGCTGGTATTGTCAACAGCAATATCTAGGCTTTTGTTTATTTAAGTGTAAGACCTGGATCGGAACGTGCACTGAATGATGGGGTGAAGCTCTCCTCTCTCTGTAAACTACAAGGGTCCTTTGTGTGCCAAGTGGGTTCGGACAGTCTCAACCGTTCTTCTAACATGTACAGTCCCACAGCACAAAATTGTGCACAATTTGGACTAAAATTGGTACTGAAGTGGCCATCTGTTGTCAACCCTCCAGGATTGGCCTGGAGTCTCCAGGAATTGAATATTAATCTTCAGGACACTGCTGCGAGCAACCTGGGAGAAATAAATACATTGAGGTTTTTTGCATTTTCTTTGAACACTTTTGTTCATTAGTTATAAAACTATTGCAGATGGGGGGGGGGGAAGGGTATTTGATTGACAATCAAGAGTCATCCAATCAGGTAACGATGAGTCTGTTCCCTTTCCAATCGGTGTGGGGAGGCGGTGCTCCGCGAGGATGGATGTGTCGGGCGACCAATGGTGGGAGTGTGGGGGTGGGGCGGTTGCCGGTCATGTGATGAAATCTCCTGGAATACATCCAACCAGAGTTGGCAGCCCTATTCAGAGGCCAAGTATATGGGAAGTGGAAAGATTCATATTGGCACAGTAAAGGATGGCTTCATGAGGCTAGAGTTAAGACACACAGGTATAGTGGAAGGAGCTGAATGCTACATCTGTCCATGTTGTACCAGACCTGAGGGTGTGCTTATTGCTGATGCAGAGACAGTAAAAACTAGTCCTATTGCCCATCACCGTACCTCTAATTAAGGGGAAAGAGGTCACTGATTTTTGGTTTTAAGCTCCAATTTGGCAGAAAGAGAGGAATAATAAGGAGTAAGTGATGATGGCTGGCTGCCAAACAGTGATAAAATCTTATAACAAGTACCTTTAGTAACGACAGGTGTAATTATTGGACAAGCTGTAATATAAAGCTACAACAGACATAAAGTATGGCACAATTAATTCTGGTTATCTAATATTTTACTATTTCTGAAGGTTCAGCTGTAATGCGCATCAGGAGACAACTCAATAGAGGACGTTCGAACTCTCCAACATGTAATCAGGGTTTAGAAAGAATCATGACCCTCCGTGCCTTTTTGCAGAGAATGGACACAGTAATTAAGGGGTGCTTTTTAATTGTTTCGGTTCCCTGCAAGTAAGATTTGATCTCCACATGCATAATCAGTGTCGACACAGAAGCGCACTGAGGCTTGTTAACAGATTCACTCGGTTCAGTAGGCATTGCAAAACACTCACATTTTGCTTCCATTTTTACCGCTGCCGCAAACTGCATTGCTCACTGTATACAAATTGGTTCAAGATCTTCGTCACAGCAGGCCGACCTCATCCAGTTTACCCGTATTCCTTTCTACAAAGGAATATTCACAAACAGGATGCAAACTCAGTGCAATTCAGTTGAAAAAGGTCTTTATTGCCCAACATGTTCTAGTCACTTCCATGTTTTAAGGACTTCAAATCCTCACACTAACCTTCCCAGGCTTGGTGCTTTTGAGAAGCTGCTTATGGTCCATAATAGAGGGCTTCCCTTCTGGTCACCAGAAGGGGCAAACAGTTATATTTCACACTCACTAAAGGATTACCCACTCAAAATGATACTGAATAAAGCTCTGAGCTGTTCCCAGTCACTGTCAATAGGATCCAGTAAAGGGCCCTGCAGGACAGTTTGGAAATATTCTGAAAGTTTTTCCATCCCTATGACACCTTCAAATCCTAATGCAATTCATCAAGGCTCTCCTTTTGGACACTTAGAAAATGGGATGGGAGGTGATCAACCATTTAGGTGAGGGATCATGGTTGAACAGGCTGGGGCTCTTTTCTCTAGAAAAGAGAAGGCTAAGGGGTGACCTAAAAAAGGACTTTAAAATGATGAAGGGGTTCAATAGGGTAGACGTAGAGAAGATATTTCCACTTGTGCTGTAGACCAAACGTAGGGGCCATAAAAATATGATAGTCACTAATAAATCTAGTAGGGAATTCAGGAGAAACTTCTTTATCCAGAGAGTGGTTAGAATGTGGAACTCGCTACCACAGGGAGTAGTTGAGGCGAATAGCATAGAATCATTTAAGGGGAAGCTAGATAAACACATGAGGGTGAAAGGAATAGAAGGATATGTTGATAGGGTGAGATGAAGCAAGGTGGGAGGAAGCTCGTGTGAACCTAAACATAAACACCGGCACGGACCAGTTGGGCCGAATGGCCTGTTTGTTAGCTGTAAATTCTATGTAATTGCTTGACGAGACCATTCATGTGTATCCTGACTGAGATTGAGGTGTAGGGATGCTGGAGTCCCTTCTCTTCTGGAGATGGCGGAGTCTCAGGCTGCTCACCCATGTCCCTGGTTTACAGGATACAGCCGAGGAACGGAGATTACCAAAAGGCGGTGATGACTGACTGTAATCCTTGGGTGATATACAACAGCCCTCTGTTGAAACAGCAAGAGAGTAGCCTCTTATCTGAGGTAGAACTTGTACACTGATCCAAATAGAGAGCTTATCCTTTTATCATGGTTGGGAAACATGCAATAGTGACACCTTCTTTTACTCTCCCTTTTAATAGCTATTATCATCATGCATTTTTGGTAATATTAATTTTATTTATGATTTACTTCTGCCTAGTCATAACATTGATTTAAATGTTTCATAGAGTAAACAACATTAAAGAGTTGTCGAACAAATAGATAAAATGCTTTTTAATAAAGGAGATAAAGTGAAGACATTACTTGCGACTGGGCTGGCTTTCCCCATTCAATCTACTGTTCCATGACACCATCAATCCTTCCTGTAGTGAATAGCTGAGTAGGCCATTTCTCACTGTAACTTTTCTTTGGATATCTTAACTACAACGCATATTCATTCCCAGTTTGCAGAAGTGCTAACAGCAGCTGGTTGGTCCTAGTCTGTCTGCAGACCTCATTAATGTGTTTTCCACACACTTCTCCATCACCTTTGATCTGGGGGAGTACTCATCTTAGCTTCTAGTACCTCCCAGGTGCATTGTCTGTCTATGAGTTTTTTTCCTGAAGTCTGCTTGTATAGATAAGAACAACAACTTAAAGATGTATATAGCACCTTTATCCTAGAACGTTGTTCCTGGGCACTTCATGCAAGGCTTAAGGGAAAATAGTCATCGAGCCAAAGAAGGGGATGTTAGGAGGGATGGCCAAAAGCTTGGTCAAAGAGATGGGTTTAAAGGAGGGTGTTACAAGAGGATATGGAGGTGGAGAAGCATAGGGGTACAGGGAGGGGATTCCAGAAGATGAGGCTTAGGTGGTTAAAATCACAGCCACCAGTGGTGAATTAAAGGGAGGGGGGATGAACAAGTGGCTGGCATCGTAGGATTGGAGAGTTCATGTTTTTTGCGGGGGGGGGTGGAATTTTAGAGCCAGGGGAGGTTACAAAGGGAGGGAGAAGTGAGGCCATGGAGGGATTTAACTACAACAATGTAAATTCTAAAGTTAAGGCGTTGGGGCTTGGCAGCCAACATAGGTCAGCATGGGAATGTGTGATGAGTTAATATGATCATCTGAAGCTTATGGAGGATGGGGGGCTGGTCATGAAAGCATTGTTGTAACTGAGTCTGGCAGTGATAGAGGCATGAATGATGGTTTTGGCAGCAGTTGGACTGAGGTACGGGCTTAGGAGGGCTGAGGTATGGAGATGGGAAAAGGCGGTCTTTGTGATGGAAGGGACATGGAGTCAGAAGCTCAGCCCTCCTAAACAGGACATCGAGGTTGCGAATAATCTGGTATAACATAAGAATCATAGAATCATAG
Source organism: Somniosus microcephalus (assembly GCF_052327205.1). Taxonomy (NCBI): domain Eukaryota; kingdom Metazoa; phylum Chordata; class Chondrichthyes; order Squaliformes; family Somniosidae; genus Somniosus; species Somniosus microcephalus. The sequence continues at coordinate 90,608,042 of NC_140994.1, read as the reverse complement.
AAAGTTACAGCATAGAAGGAGGCCATTTCAGCCCATTGTGTCCGCGCCGGCCAACAAAGAGCTATCCAGCCTAATCCCACTTCCCAGCTCTTGGTCCGTAGCCCTGCAGGTTAGAGCATCCCAAGTGCATGTCCAGGCACTTTTTAAATGTGGTTAGGGTTCCTGCCTCTACCATATAAGAACATAAGAAATAGGAGCAGGAGTAGGCCATTTGGCCCTTCGAGCCTGCTCCACCATTCAATAAAATCATGGCTGATCTTTGACCTCAACTCCACTTTCCTGAACTATCCCCAGATCGCTTAATATCCAAAAATCTATCGATCTCTGTCTTGAATATACTCAACGACTGAGCCTCCACAGCCCTCTGGGGTAGAGAATTCCAAAGATTCACCACCCTCTGAGTGAAGAAATTCCTCCTCATCTCAGGTCTGAGACCGTGGCCAAGGAGAGGGCTGGAGTTGGTGGCAAGGGTACAGATTTTGTGTCTGGGACTAAAGACGATGGGAAGTGAGGCCATTGATGGAGATACTCTGGCTACGGTTGGATTGACACAAGTAGAACCAAGTGAGCACAGTCCAACGGAACTGGCCAGCAGAGGAGAGGCGTTGGAGGAGGATTATGTGATCGACTATGTCGAAAGTGTAATGTATATACCTTTAAGGGGGGGAACTATGTTTTACAGCTCATGTATACTGCAGTACCGGCAGTGACCACACCTGTATATAGCACTGAATAGTAATCTGTACAGATCAGTTGCAGTGTGAGCCACGTTGAGTAAACACCTGTTGTACCGTTCTCCGCAGTCTGTGTCGTATTATACACGGATGCAACATTGGCGACGAGGCAGGTTCGAACCTACCTGCAACTCTGCATCACCTCCCGGGGATTCGTTCCTGGAGATTAGTGGATTGGAGGTCAAGGCCAGAGACTCGGGCGTCGACCACGGGCAACCGCCCAGTCATCCAGCAGAGACTCGAGAATTGCGGGGGAGGCTGTCGAGAGCCAGGCTTGGCTTTCCAATCAAGGTGGTCCAGCGAAACGGGCTGGCAACAGGTAGTGCGCAGACCCTTCCCGGACAGCGGCGGGCTAGAGCCCGACCGAGCGGCACAGCAAAGGGCCGAGCAGCGTCGACGGGGGAGAGAGAGAGAGGGCAGAGTGCACAGGGTGCAGCTGGTGTTCAGGGGCCAAGCAGCGTCGGAGAGAGGGAGAGAGAGACGCGCAGAAACCCGCGAGGCGCCGCCATTGCCACGAGGACCGCCGGGAGTGGCGTTGGCAGCAGCGGGGGAGGAAGGAAAGCGTGGGAGACGCCATTTTAAGCCATTGGGAGACGCCATTTTAAACCACACCCAAAATGCCGAAGAGTGGCAGTATCACCGCATTTGACAATGAAGTCGAAGATTGGACTACATATGTTGAACGAATAGAGGTGTACTGCAAGGCAAATGAGGTGTCAGATGACAAGAAAGCGTCGGTATTGTTAAATTTAATGGGTGCAAAGACGTATGGTTTATTACAAAATCTAGTAACCCCAACGAAGCCAATGGAAAAGAGTTTTGAAGACATAGTAATGATACTAAAGGAACATTTAAACCCCACACCGCTGCTGATAGCAGAAAGATTCAAGTTTCACAAACGGAACCAGCATAAGGATGAAAGCAATGCTGATCAGCCATGATCACATTGAATGGCGGAGCAGACTCGAAGGGCCGAATGGCCAACTCCTGCTCCTATCTTCTATGTTTCTATGTTTCTATGATTATTTAACAGAACTGCGCAAACTATAGAAACACTGCCAGTTTGGAGCAGGACTGGCAGATACCTTAAGGGACAAGTTTGTGTGTGGGCTTCAAAGTGAAGGAACCCAGAAACGGCTTTTATCTGAAAAGGACCTTACGCTGGAAAAGGCTTTCAGCATTGTGGTATCATATGAAGCAGTAGCACAGGGCGCTGCAGAGATACAACAGAGACCGCAAGAATATGGCACAAACGAAATGTCATTTGGAACAGAGAAGTGCTATCGCTGCGGCAGAACAACACACGACCAGAATGATTGCTGGTTCAAAGCCAAAGTGTGCAGACAGTGTGGAAAAGTAGGACACATAGCACGAGTCTGCAGGTCGGGAAAGAAAACCAGCAATAAGAAACCTACCAAAGGAAAGTACAAGAAGGTACATAAGATGACAGAGAATAGTTCAGATGAACAAAAGAGTGATAACGACTCCGAAAGCAGGGAACTGAGTTGTCTGAAACTACATAATGTGATCACAACGGAGGATCACCGAACCATTTGGGTCACTCTCAAGTTAGCAGGAGTCCAGGTAAAGATGGAATTGGACACAGGATCAGCCCTAACAGTCATAAACCGATGGGACTACGAGCGGCTATTCTCACACATACCCTTGAGAGACACAAAAATTATTTTGAAGACGTACACGGGGCAAAAAGTCTACCCCAAAGGAAAAATAAGGGTGACCGTTATATATAACGGTAAGGAAACACCAAAACTAGACCTGTATGTATTGCAAGATGGAGGACCACCATTACTGGGACGTGAATGGATCCGGAAAATACAACTGGATTGGCATTCCATACAGGCACTGACTGTGGCTGACAAAAAGGATGACGACGTCACACCTGGGCGACTGTCAAAGATCCTAACTGACGCGAAAGAAATGTTCCAGCAAGGACTCGGAACACTAAAAGGCATGACAGCGACGATTAAAATTGAAGAAAACGCAAGCCCAAAATTTTTTAAGGCCAGACCGGTACCTTATGCGATCCGCCCAGCCGTCAAAGCAGAGCTGGAGAGTCTGGAACGTTCAGGTCTACTGTCCAAGGTAGACTGGAGCGAGTGGGCTGCACCCATCGTCCCTGTGATGAAAAAGTCGGTGAGCAGCACGCCTGGGGAACCAAGGAAGGTTCGCATCTGTGGGGACTTTAAGGTAACAGTGAACCCGGTCCTTCACACCGTACAATATCCACTTCCGCGGATTGAAGATATTTTCACCTCGCTATCTGGAGGGAAACGCTTCACTAAGATTGATCTGGCCCAGGCGTATCTGCAAATGGAGGTAGAAGAAGCATCAAAAAAATACCTCACAATCAACACCCATAAAGGTCTCTACCAATACAACCGGCTAGTATTCGGGGTAGCATCAGCTCCGGCTATTTGGCAGAGGGCAATGGAACAAGTCCTGCAAGGGATCCCAGGGACCCAGTGTTATTTGGACGACATCCTGGTCACGGGCGAAAATGACAGTGATCACCTTGCCAACCTGGAGCAGGTGCTCACTAGATTGCAGGAATATTGGCTCCGAGCTAACCGCCCCAAATGCGAGTTTTTTAGAAAACAGATCTCGTATTGTGGCCACGTTATCGATAAAGAGGGGTTACATAAGTCCCCAGAGAAGATTGAGGCAGTAGTCAAGGCTCCAGCACCGGAAAATGTGTTTCAACTGAGGTCGTTCCTCAGGCTGGTAAACTACTACCATAAGTTCTTGCCAAATTTGTCTACAATACTACACCCACTGAACACCCTACTGCAAACTGGGGTGCCATGGAAGTGGAGTGACGAAGGTAGACGAGCTTTCCAGAAGAGCAAAACACTAATCACATCGAAAGAGGTATTGGCCCATTACAACCCGGCATTACCAATTCGGTTGGCATGTGATGCGTCACCCTACGGCATTGGAGCGGTGCTGTCGCACAAATTCTCGGACGGCTCAGAGAGGCCAATAGCCTTTGCGTCACGATCACTAACCTCAGCCGAGCGTAACTACGCCCAGATTGACAGGGAGGCCCTCAGCCGAGTGTGGGGAGTGAAAAAGTTCAATCACTATCTGCACGGGCAGAAATTCACCTTGCTGACTGACCACCAGCCTCTTGTCTCCATTTTTAATCCGAAGAAGAGCGTTCCGGTGATGACTGCGCAACGGCTACAAAGATGGCCACTTTTTCTAGGGGCGCACCACTATGAGATTGAATATAAGGGCACGAAACAGCATGGAAATGCTGATGGGCTATCACGCCTGCCATTGCCTACTGCGGAGGAAGCACCAGCAGTGGATCCTGTCGAAATATTCCATTCGACTATAGTTGAATACCTACCGGTAACTAATGCTTGTATCGAAAAGGAAACCCGAAATGACCCGACACTGTCTCGGGTATATGATTTGACGGTGAAGGGATGGCCAGCACATGGCGACTCACTGTTGCCAGCATTCTCGACAAGGAGAGAACAGCTGTCAGTGTGCCGGGGGACCTTGATGTGTGGATCCCGAGTGGTAATTCCACCCAAGTTAAGGGATAGAGTGCTCAATGAGCTTCATGAGGGTCATCTGGGAGGGGTAAAAATGAAAAGCCTAGCCAGGGCTTATGTGTGGTAGCCGGGAATCGATAAACAAATCGAGGACCTGACCAAGAGCTGCTCAGGATGCCAGAAAGTCCAAAATGCACCACCACAGGCCCCTCTACACCCATGGGAGTGGCCCTCATCTCCATGGCAACGGGTGCATATTGATTTTGCTGGTCCATTCATGGACTCAATGTTTTTAATAGCCGTGGATGCGCACTCGAAATGGCCTGAGGTCATCAAAATGTCCTCCACCACCACGGAGAAAACTATTGCAGTCCTACGGACCATTTTTGCCAGGAATGGCTTGCCAGAACAGATTTGCTCCGACAACGGACCACAGTTTGTGTCCGAAGAGCTCCGGAGGTTCTTGAAAAAGAATGGGGTAAGGCATTACACATCCGCCCCGTATCATCCAGCCACAAATGGATTGGCTGAGAGGTTCGTACAAACCTTTAAGAAGGCAATAAAGGCTATGTACAATGACAACGTTCCGCTGCAGCACAAGGTGGACAATTTCCTGTTCGCCTACCGGAATGTGACACATGCAGTCACCAACCAGGCCCCAGCCATGATGTTCTTTAACCGAAGGTTAAGATCTCGCCTGGATTTGCTCAGACCAAACGTAAGAAGAGATGTTGAGAGTAAGCAATTCCAGCACATGAATGAAAAGCCGACAAGGAGCTTCAATGTAGGGCAACCAGTCTTGGCCCGCGACTACCGAACAGAAAAATGGCAGCCAGGAATGATATGCACACGGCAGGGCCCACTAATGTACACAGTGGACATTGGGGAGAGCATCGTGAGACGCCATGCTGACCAGATCCTAGAGTCACAGGAACAAGTCAACCCATGCCTCGCCCATACGTACCTGGTGATGAACCCGACGTACAGGTCGCATCTACCCCAGAAACAGTAGCATCGGAAGCTGATGAACCAACTGACGACAGGGGGCCAGAATCGCCTCCACACCAAGAGCAAGACACTCGGGAAAGGCGCTATCCAGAAAGGATCAGGAAGCCTCCCCAAAGACTGAATATATAAATAGACTATTTTCAGCTAATGTTGCATGTTAAAAGTGTTAATTGATATTTAATTGTTAAATGAGTGTTATGGTACTGTTAATCTAAAAGGGGAGGAATTGTAATGTATATACCTTTAAGGGGGGAACTGTTGAGATACCGCGGCAAACGTGGGAGTCGAGACCAGAGCTATTGAAAACACAACTGCTTTATTCCAACCACATGACAAACAGGAACTAGAAAAGCCCGCGCATCCACTTAAATACTTCCCAGACAGGAAGTGCTCCCGGCAGCCTGTCCCTGCGGGAAACGAGTTGCTGGAGGAAAGGGCCCCCGGCTGGGGGCTTCTGCTTAGACTGTCTGTGCCGCCGTGAGCGGATTATGTCCAGTGGTGGCGTGTCGCCACAGAGCTCCCCCCAGAATCCGCTTAGGAGGAGTGGACGAGTCGTGACGGTGGTCTAATGGTTCTGCCGCAGCGGCTCTGAGTGGTCGCCAGTCTGGTTGGTTGGGTCGGGCGGTTCGCCGCCGGCTGTGCTGGCTTGCCGGGGGGACGGCCTCTAGTTGGAGGCTGGGCCACGGGGACCTGTTCCCCTGGTTCTGTGTGTGCTGGTTTGAGCCGGTCGATGGAGACTGTCTCGACCCTGTCGCCGAGTCGCAGCTTGAAGACCTTGTCCCCGGTTTGTAGTACCTCGTATGGACCGTCGTACGGGGGTCGCAGGGGCCCGCGGTGCGCGTCGTGTCGCACGAAGATGAAGCGCGCCTGCTGTAAATTTGGCGGGACGTGAGGTGCGAGTTCGCCGTGTCGGTTGACCGGAAGTGGGGCGAACTGCTGAGCGGAAGAGAAAGAGTCGAGCCGCTGCTGTTCGGCCGACCAAGGCTTGGTAGGCTCCGGAAGGAATTCGCCTGGGACGCGCAGCGGTTGTCCGTAGACTAACTCCGCTGCCGAGGACTGGAGGTCTTCCTTGACCGCGGTGCGTAGGCCGAGTAGCACCCACGGTAGGCGGTCAGTCCAGGTACTGTCCTGCAGGCCGGCGCGGAGTGAGGCCTTGAGTGACCTGTGGAAGCGTTCACAAAGTCCGTTGGCCTGCGGGTGGTACGCCGTGGTGCGGTGGAGCGTCACCCCGAGGTTGCGTGCTGTGGCCGTCCAGAGTTCGGAGGTGAACTGGGCGCCTCTGTCGGAGGTTATGTCGGCCGGTACGCCGAACCTCGCAACCCAGGTGTTAACGAACGCCCTGGCGATGTCGGCAGTGGTGGTGGAGGTCAGCGGCACTGCCTCAGGCCAGCGTGTGTAGCGTTCGACCATCGTGAGGAGATAAGTTTGGCCTTGCGATGGCGGCAGGGGACCGACGATGTCGACGTGTACGTGGTCGAAGCGGCGGCTGGGTACCTCGAAGTCTCCCAGGGGTGCTTTGGTGTGCAGCTGTACCTTAGCCCGTTGGCAGGCGAGGCAGGAGGTGGCCCAAGTCCGAACATCTCTGCTGAGGCCGCGCCAGACGAAGCGCTTGGAGAGGAGTTTGACGGATGCGCGGGAACCCGGGTGAGAGAGCCCATGGAGCGCGTCGAAAACGCGGCGGCGCCAGGTCTCAGGGACGACCGGCCTGGGTTGGCCGAGTGAGACGTCGCACGTGACTGCCGTGGCTTCGGGCCCGTGCGCGACCTTGGCTAGGCGTAGCCCTGGCAGGCTGGTAGCCGCCGAGAGGAGGTCTGGGTCCATGAGCTGGGCCGCTGCTAGTTGTGCGTAGTCGACCGTGAGGTGATTCGCACAGACGGCGGGACAGGAAAGGCAGTCGGCGACCACGTTGTCTCTACCGGAGGCGTGCTGAATGTCCGTAGTAAACTCGGAGACGGCCGCGAGCTGGCGTTGCTGCCTAGCGGACCAGGGTTCGGTGTGCTTGGCCATCATGTATGTGAGTGGCTTGTGGTCCACATACGCGGTGAAGGGGCGGCCTTCCAGGAGGGACCTGAAATGGCAGACCGACAGGTGGAGTGCGAGAAGCTCGCGGTCGAAAGTGGAGTATTTGACCTCCGGGGGGCGCAGTTGGCAGCTGTAGAAGGCAAGTGGCTGCCACGCGCCATTGACCCACTGCTCGAACACGGCCCCGACCGCGTGGTTGGAAGCGTCGGTGGTGAGCGCGACCCGGGCATCGGCCCTCGGGTGCGCGAGCAGAGTGGCGTCGGCGAGCGCGTTTTTGGTGGCGTCGAAGGCGGCTGCCGTGTCAGTGGTCCAGGTTACGTCCATCTTGCCGGATTTTCCTCGGAGGGAGTCGTATAGGGGCTTCATGAGGGCTGCGGCTCTGGGGATGAACCTGTTGTAGAAGTTCACCATCCCGAGGAACTCCTGGAGGCCCTTGATGGTTGTGGGGCGGGGGAATTGCTGGACGGCCTGCACCTTGTTGGGCAGGGGGACGGCCCCAGCAGGGGTGATGTGGTGACCGAGAAAATCGATCTCGGTTAGGCTGAATTGGCACTTCGCCGGGCTGAGGATGAGCCCGTGTTGGGCTAGGCGCCCGAACAAGATGCAAAGGTGTTCGAGGTGTTCCTGTTTGGAGGAGCTGGCCACGAGAATGTCGTCTAGATAGACGAATAGGAAGTTCAGGTCCCGGAGGACTGAGTCCATAAGGCGCTGGAAAGCCTGTGCTGCATTCTTGAGGCCGAAGGGCATCCTCAGGAACTCGAACAGGCCGAATGGGGTGATGACGGCCGTTTTGGGGATGTCCGCGGGGTGTACGGGGACTTGGTGGTAACCGCGCACCAGGTCGACTTTGGAAAAGACGGTTCGTCCGGCCAGTCGGGCCGAGAAGTCCTGGATGTGTGGCACCGTGTATCGATCGGGGGTGGTGGCGTCGTTGAGGCGGCGGTAGTCCCCGCAAGGGCGCCAGCCTCCGCTGGGCTTGGGGGCGATGTGGAGGGGCGAGGCCCAAGGGCTGCTGGAGCGGCGGATGATGCCGAGTTGTTCCATGGTGGTGAACTCGGCCCGCGTGATTTCCAGCTTGGCCGGGTTGAGTCTGCGGGCGTGGGCAGAAACTGGGGGGCCGGTGGTGGGGATATAGTGTTCCACACCGTGCTTGGCGGCTTTGGCCGAAAAGGTCGGGTTAGTGAGGGCGGGAAACTCAGCTAGGAGTGCCGAGTAGTCGTCCGTGGCTCTGGCGAGGCAGTAGGTCGTCAGGCCGGCCGAACGGGCCGGGGTAAAGGCGCCGGGGATGGGGGCCATAGTGTTGATGTTGACGAGGCGGTGCCTCGGAATGTCGACAAGGAGGCTGTGGGCGCGTAGGAAGTCGGCGCCGATGAGTGGGCAGAGGACCTTGGCTGTGAGGAACTCCCAGCGGTAGCGGCAGCCCGCGAGGTCGAGCGTGACCATGCGGGTGCCATATGTGCGGATTTCAGAGCCGTTGGCTGCAGCCAGTGTGATACCCCGTGTGCCGCGTTGGATCTCGAGGGCGGAGGCGGGGGTGATGCTGTGCTGGGCCCCTGTGTCGCACAGAAATCGGCGGTTGGTTCTGTCGTCAGTGACGTACAGTAGGGGCTCCTTCTGCCCCGCGGCCATCGCGGGGGCCGGTGCGGGGGGGGGTTTGAAGGTACACGGTGGCGTGCAGCGTTGAGCCCTAGCGCCAAAACGGGTGTGGTAGTAGCAGTGACCCGGAGTGGTAGGGCGGTCGGGCCTAGCGGCCCGGGAAGACCGCGTGGTCGTTGCCGTGAGGTCGGGCGCGACGTCGCGAGCGGCCTGTGCAGAGAGCAGCCGGTCGGCCTTTTCGGCTATATCATTCAGGTCCGTGGAGTCAGACTCCACAATGAGCGGGCGGATGCTGGCGGGGAGCTTCCGAATGAAAAGCGTGCGAAAAAGGGCGCCGGGGTTTTTGTCGTCTGAGAGGGACAGCATGTGGGAAAGCAGGTCTGATAGTGAAGCGTCACCAAGGCCGGGGAGGTCCAGGAGTTGGCAGTGGCGCTGGTAAGAGGACGTTTGAAATTTTTTAAGTAGCGCAGCCTTCAGATGTTCGTACTTGCCCTCTGTTGGTGGATTCTGCAGCGCTGCCCAAACCTTGGGGACTGTAGCGTAGGTGAGCGAGGCGACGAGGTAGTCATACTTCGTGGCGTCGACTGTAATGCCTTTCAGCCGGAATCTGGACTCAGCTTGAACGAACCAGGCTTCGGCGAGGTTCTCTCAAAAGTCTGGTAATTTAACCGTGACTGCGTTTGTATCCGCCATGCTAGCTTAGGATTCGTCCTGAGCGTCGGGGTCACCAGTGTTGAGATACCGCGGCAAACATGGGAGTCGAGACCAGAGCTATTGAAAACACAACTGCTTTATTCCAACCACATGACAAACAGGAACTAGAAAAGCCCGCGCATCCACTTAAATACTTCCCAGACAGGAAGTGCTCCCGGCAGCCTGTCCCTGCGGGAAACGAGTTGCTGGAGGAAAGGGCCCCCGGCTGGGGGCTTCTGCTTAGACTGTCTGTGCTGCCATGAGCGGATTATGTCCAGTGGTGGCGTGTCGCCACAGAACTATCTTTTACAGCTCATGTATACTGCAGTACCGGCAGTGACCACACTTGTATATAGCACTGAGTAGTAATCTGTACAGATCAGTTGCAGTGTGAGCCACGTTGAGTAAACACCTGTTGTACCGTTCTCCGCAGTCTGTGTCGTATTATACATGGACGCAACAGAAAGTTGCAGAGAGGGCGAGTAAGGATAGTGCACCATGGACACAGTCACACTAGTGGTAAGACTATCTCTGCGTATCTAAAATGCTACCTGTGCAGTCTATCATCATCTCCTCCTATTAATTCTGCCATTCTGGTTGTATAGCAGCAGGAAAACATGGATTTCTAGAGGGTTTCTATCTATCCCGTACATCATTTGTATCTAATTGTTATTCATCTTTGCAAGATTTTTACATCTGCTGTGATTGGTTTCAGCAAAATATTGCTGCTGCCACAATTGATGTCAAACCACAAGGAAAAGCCCTGATGTTGCAGTATGCAAGTAATGCCATTGAATCTGTGCCAAGGTTAGTGTTAGCAAAAGGCATGGGGAACAATCAGGAACAGTATATCAGCAATATTAGTTACTGAACACCAGCAAATAAAACCTTCAAACACAAGACTGGATCTTCCAAAGTGGAAAAGGCACACACATAGATCCCTGAAAAATGATCAATGATTCTACGACAAAAAAAATGGATTGTTAGCTAACTCACATGAGGAAGTAGATGAAGTGAAGCACGCAAATCCAGCAAAAAATTTATAACAATCCTTCTCGTCTGTAATTGTATTTGAACCTTCTCAATCTTGATGACCTGCTTTAATATGACTATAGACGACAGAACGAGACGGCACATTCTGCTTAATCAGAATCTTTTGGTCCGAGCCCTTTGTCTTTCATTTAATGAAGGACATCAGAGATTTAGAACAAAAACAAGATGTAAGCAGTGGCTGGATGGTTTTTTAGAAGGATTTGGTGAAAGAGCTGGAGACAGACCGACAAGTACGGTTATCAAAGTATATTTTACTATCAGAGATATTCCCAAAGAACAATTAGAGCAACTGATAGTTAGAAATAAAGAATATGATTTCTACAACAGCTTTCACCTCCTCTGCACATCGCAAAGTGTTTTGCAGCCAATTAATTATTTTTGAAGTGTAGTTACTGTTATTTTGTTGGCAAACACAACAGCCAATAGGTGCATAGCAATAAGATAAACAACCAATTCATCCATTTTCGGTGATGTTGGTTGAGGGATAAATGTTGGCCAGCATACCAGGAGATCTCCTCTGCTTTTCTTCTGAGAGTGCAGACGGGGCCTTGGTTTAACGTCTCAGCTAAAGGGCAGCACCTCCGTCTGGCTGTATGGGAAATCAGGAGATTTCCTGAGTGCCCCCATGAAAGACTCCTTAACGCTGTATTATCGGTACCCCTCTTTTTTCTGTGAAGAATCCCACGTCCTTTCAGTGGACTCAGTCCACGCCTGCCACTGACAGTGCAGCACTCCCTCAGTACTGCCCCTCCGACAGTGCAGCACTCCCTCAGTACTGCCCCTCCGACAGTGCAGCACTCCCTCAGTACTGCCCCTCTGACAGTGCAGCACTCCCTCAGTACTGCCCCTCCGACAGTGCAGCACTCCCTCAGTACTGCCCCTCCGACAGTGCAGTGCTCCCTCAGTACTGCCCCTCCGACAGTGCAGCGCTCCCTCAGTACTGCCCCTCCGACAATGCAGCGCTCCCTCAGTACTGACCCTCCGACAGTGCAGCACTCCCTCAGTACTGCCCCTCCGAAAGTGCAGCACTCCCTCAGTACTGCCCCTCTGACAGTGCGGCGCTCCCTCAGTACTGCTCCTCCGACAGTGCAGCACTCCCTCAGTACTGCCCCTCCGACAGTGTAGCGCTCCCTCAGTACTGCCCCTCCAACAGTACAGCGCTCCCTCAGTACTGCCCCTCCGACAATGCAGCGCTCCCTCAGTACTGACCCTCCGACAGTGCAGCACTCCCTCAGTACTGACCCTCCGACAGTGCAGCGCTCCCTCAGTACTGCCCCTCCGACAGTGCAGCGCTCCCTCAGTACTGCCCCCCCGACAGTGCAGCGCTCCCTCAGTACTGCCCCCCGACAGTGCAGTGCTCCCTCAGTACTGCCCCTCTGACAGTGCGGCGCTCCCTCAGTACTGCTCCTCCGACAGTGCGGCACTCCCTCAGTACTGCCCCTCCGACAGTGCAGCGCTCCCTCAGTACTGCCCCTCCGACAGTGCAGCGCTCCCTCAGTACTGCCCCTCCGACAATGCAGCGCTCCCTCAGTACTGACCCTCCGACAGTGCAGCACTCCCTCAGTACTGCCCCTCCGAAAGTGCAGCACTCCCTCAGTACTGCCCCTCTGACAGTGCGGCGCTCCCTCAGTATTGCTCCTCCGACAGTGCGGCACTCCCTCAGTACTGCCCCTCCGACAGTGTAGCGCTCCCTCAGTACTGCCCCTCCAACAGTGCAGCGCTCCCTCAGTACTGCCCCTCCGACAATGCAGCGCTCCCTCAGTACTGACCCTCCGACAGTGCAGCACTCCCTCAGTACTGCCCCTCCGACAGTGCAGTGCTCCCTCAGTACTGCCCCTCTGACAGTGCAGCGCTCCCTCAGTACTGACCCTCCGACAGTGCAGCGCTCCCTCAGTACTGCCCCTCCAACAGTGCAGCGCTCCCTCAGTACTGCCCCTCCGACAGTGCAGCACTCCCTCAGTACTGCCCCTCCGACAGTGCAGCGCTCCCTCGGTACCGCCCCACTGACAGTGCAGCGCTCCCTCAGTACTGACCCTCTGACAGTGCGGCGCTCCCTCAGTACTGCCCCTCTGACAGTGCGGCGCTCCCTCAGTACTGACCCTCCGACAGTGCAGCACTCCCTCAGTACTGACCCTCCGACAGTGCAGCGCTCCCTCAGTACTGCCCCTCCGACAGTGCAGCGCTCCCTCAGTACTGCCCCCCCGACAGTGCAGCGCTCCCTCAGTACTGCCCCCCGACAGTGCAGTGCTCCCTCAGTACTGCCCCTCTGACAGTGCGGCGCTCCCTCAGTACTGCTCCTCCGACAGTGCGGCACTCCCTCAGTACTGCCCCTCCGACAGTGCAGCGCTCCCTCAGTACTGCCCCTCCGACAGTGCAGCGCTCCCTCAGTACTGCCCCTCCGACAATGCAGCGCTCCCTCAGTACTGACCCTCCGACAGTGCAGCACTCCCTCAGTACTGCCCCTCCGAAAGTGCAGCACTCCCTCAGTACTGCCCCTCTGACAGTGCGGCGCTCCCTCAGTATTGCTCCTCCGACAGTGCGGCACTCCCTCAGTACTGCCCCTCCGACAGTGTAGCGCTCCCTCAGTACTGCCCCTCCAACAGTGCAGCGCTCCCTCAGTACTGCCCCTCCGACAATGCAGCGCTCCCTCAGTACTGACCCTCCGACAGTGCAGCACTCCCTCAGTACTGACCCTCCGACAGTGCAGCGCTCCCTCAGTACTGCCCCTCCGACAGTGCAGCGCTCCCTCAGTACTGCCCCTCCGACAGTGCAGCGCTCCCTCAGTACTGCCCCCCCGACAGTGCAGCGCTCCCTCAGTACTGCCCCCCGACAGTGCAGTGCTCCCTCAGTACTGCCCCTCTGACAGTGCAGCGCTCCCTGAGTGCTGACCCTCCGACAGTGCAGCGCTCCCTCAGTACTGCCCCTCCAACAGTGCGGCGCTCCCTCAGTACTGCCCCTCCGACAGTGCGGCACTCCCTCAGTACTGCCCCTCCGACAGTGCAGCGCTCCCTCGGTACCGCCCCACTGACAGTGCAGCGCTCCCTCAGTACTGACCCTCTGACAGTGCGGCGCTCCCTCAGTACTGCCCCTCCGACAGTGCGGCGCTCCCTCAGTACTGCCCCTCTGACCGTGCGCCGCTCCCTTAGAACTGCCCCTCCGACAGTGCGGCGCTCCCTCAGTACTGCCCCTCCGACAGTGCAGCGCTCCCTCAGTACTGCCCCTCCGACAGTGCAGCGCTCCCTCAGTACTGCCCCTCCGACAGTGCAGCGCTCCCTCAGTACCGCACTGAAGTGTCAGCCTAGATTATGTGCTCAAGCCCCTGGAGTGGGGGCTTGAACCCACAACCTTCTGACTCAGAGGTGAGCGTGGCACCACTGAGCCATGGCTCCAGGATAGGTTGATAATTCTGATGCCAGAAAGCTGGAGATATAGATCTTTGCTTATACAATTAGCCGTCAGGTTTAGATTGATGTTGCAAGGTTGGAACAGGTGTCACCTCCAGTTTTGCCGACAGCAGCAGAAAAAGTCGGCTTGGGACAGAGACAGTCACTCTGAAGACTACAGATGGCAGTAGCACGTACAAAGAGTTTCTTAATAAGCAAATGCCAAATCTGACCGAGAGGCTGAAACAGCTTGAGCAATGAGATCAACAAGATACAATGCAATACAAATATAACCAATTACCAGTGGACCTCCTGTCACGTTGTTGTTCCTAAAGACATTATATAAATTATTATTCAGTGCAGATGTTCGCCTGCATTACAACAACAACTTGCATTTCTGTAGCACCTTTAACATAGTAAAACGTCCCAAGGTGCTTCACAGGAGCATTATCAAAAAGGAATTTGACACTGAGCCACATAAGGAGATATTAGGACAGGTGGCCAAAAGCTTGGTCAAAGAGGTAGGTTTTAAGGAGCGTCTTAAAGGAGGAGAGAGAGGTAGAGAGGCGGAGCGGTTTAGGCAGGGAATTCCAGAGCTTAGGGCCTAGGCAACAGAAGGCATTATTATAAAATATTAGCAAACCTCCTGTGATGTTGCTCATCATGAATTAGAGTGTGATTAAGGGTGGTGTCTAAGTGTGACATCTGAAATGTGATAGTTAAAGTTTGACAGAGTATGACAGTTACAGAATCGCAAGACTTTTCATATACTGTAGATAGTTGATCTCTATTCAAGTGGCAGACTACAGAAGTGAAGTTCTCTGTTACAGTTTGGGCTTTCTCATCACTCTATTTATGTTCATTACAAAGTGCACTTTCCCTAGGCAGACCCATGGTTTCTCTGATTCATCACTTACAATGAATGGGCATAGCCACCAGAATTACCATTACCCCCTTTACCACAATATCTCTTTCTCGCTACCTAACAGCACTGTGGGAGTACCTTCACCACACTGACTGCAGCGGTTCAAGATGGCGGCTCACCACCACCTTCTCAAGGGCAACTAGGAATGAGCAATAAATGCTGGCCTCGCCAGCGACGCCCACATCACGTGAATGAATAAAAAAAACAGTAGCACCATGCACTCCTATAGACTTTGAAATGTGGATAACACCAAGTTGTCAGACAGTTTTGTTTGGGCTAAAACCAGTCATTGAATTTATTGACCTGATTTATAATTCCACAGAAGCCCAGTGAAATGCAGCAGGCGATTTGCACAATATGTCATGAAAATAATAGCATACAATATTTTAAATCTTTTTACAATGTTTTAGCTGAGACTTTGATTTTTTTAAATTCATTTTCGGGATGGGGGCATCACTGGCAAGGCTGGCATTTATTGCCCACCCCTAGTTGCCCTGACAACCAAGTGGCTTGCGAAGCCACTTCAGAGGACAGTTAATAGAGTCATCTACAGTAAACTCTTGTTTAAACGCCACTTAATCATCCAGAATTCTTTAATAACTGGCAAAATAGATAACCGGTAATCTTGCCGAATCTATCCATTTTTTGTTTTTCAGAGTCCGAGTTTCCCGCGGTGGCCGAGTTAGTCCGTGGTTTTTATTTTTTTTGTGTTAAAAATTGCCTACCTCTCTGTTATCCGGAATTTTTCATCAACCGGCACCATCCCGGTCCTGTAGGTGCCGGATATGAAAGAGTTTACTGTCCATTGCTGTGGGACTGGAGTCACACACAGACCAGACCGGGTAAGGACGGCAGGTTTCCTTCCCTAAAGGACATCAGTGAACCAACTTCACTTCTACTGATCTCAGCTTTTTACTTCAGATTTTAAACTGAATTCAAATTCTCAGACTGTCATGGTGGGATTTGAACTCATGCTCGCTGGATTATTAATCCAGTAAAATCATCACTAAACTACCACACCCGTGATAAACAAAGCCATGGGTTTTCTTCACTCCAAGGAGTCTCACTGCTGCAATGTGGAAGTACATGGTTGAAGCGTGGGAACTCGAGCAAAGGAAAGAAAAGAATATCTTGTGAAATTCATACTATTTCCAGCAGACTTTTGACATCCAAGATCAAAGTGTTGCTCTCACACCAGGCATGATACATGCTATTAATTCATTTTACCTTCCAGTTACGTGGCACATGATCTTCAGCATGCAAGCATTGGATCGGTTTTGATTCATAATTTACATAGATTGACTGTCCTCAAACAGATAACTTGGCACCAATGTGAGGCTGCAAGCTTACAGGTGTTCGCATCTCAGAAACATGAGAAAACTGCTAATACAATTAACTTTTAAGTATAACAACAGAAAATGCTGGAAAAACTCAGCAGGCCAGGCAACATCTGTGGAGAGAGAAATAGGGTCAACGTTTTGGGTCAAACCCTTTGTCAAGACCCGATTTGACCCAAAACATTGACTCTATTTTCTCTCCACAGATGTTGCCTGGCCTGCTGAGTTTTTCCAGCATTTTCTGTTGTTATTTTGGATTTCCAGCACCTGCAGTATTTTGCTATCGTAACTTTTAAGTATAGGCAGTCACTGTGGAGAACTAGTTGCATTCTCTTTCAAACTGATCTCTCGCTAGTTCTCTCTTCCCCCACATAATGACCAAATAATTGTTTTCAACGGCATAACAGAATCCTATTTAAATTCACAACGTATTGGCCTATCTAAAATTTCATGGGCACACGGGAATCCGAGCGGCAGCGACCTATGAAAGGTAAGCCCGAGGCGCGGGTAGGCCTCAGAGCGGCAGCGGCTGGAATCCGAGCGGTGGCAAGCTCTATAAGGTGAGCCCGAGACACAGGTAGGCCTCAGAGCGGCAGCGGTGGGAATCCGAGCGGCAGCGACCTATAAAAGGTAAGCCCTGTAATGATCAGTAACCTGTCATTCTGGAATGGTACACTAGGTGGTGCTGTATGTATATAAGAGGAGGCTACCCACAAGGCAGCAGTCTAGATGGAGGCCTCTACAGATACTGTGCCTAGTCCACATGTGCTCAATAAAGTGTCTAGCAAAAGCTAGCTGTTCTTAATAAAAACGACTAGTTATTAATGAACATAACATGGTACCAGGATTGGTAAGATTTGCTGAATATTGTGCAACGCGACATGGAGAATTTGAAGCCACCAGAGCGTTTGAAACTCACAGGAAATGTCGACTACAATTGGCAGACTTTTAAACAACAATTCAAACTCTACATTGCTGCCATCGGGTACGGTACGAAGCCAGACGCAAGGAAAATAGCGTTGCTGCTCACGGTTGCAGGCCCACAGGCGATAGAGGTATTTAATACATTTGTATTTAATCTAGAGGAGAACAGAGAAAATTTAGACGATGTGCTAAAGAAATTTGATACACATTGTTCTCCCAAAAAGAATGAAACCTATGAAAGATACATGTTCTGTTCAAGGACACAGCAGCAAAATGAGACTTTTGATTGCTTTGTGACTGATCTGAAACTGAAAGCACAGACATGTAATTTCTCTGAGCTGAAAGCATCCATGATTCATGACCAAATTGTGTTTGGTATTCATGATAAAAAGGTCAGGGAACATCTGTTGAGAGAAACCGAACTGACATTGGAAAATGCTGTGAAAATATGCCAAGCCAGTGAGCTAGCTCGAAAGCATGCGAAGACTTTCAGTGAAATCAATAATGATGCGATTGTAGTAAGTGCTTCTGTCGGTGCTGTGTCCTACAAGGGGAAGAAACATGGGCAGAACAGAAGTGCAAAGCAATCGGAGGAAGGAATTTTTAATTGTAAACGCTGTGGTTACAAACACCAGTTAAAACAATGTCCAGCGTTTGGAAAAATGTGCACAAAATGTCATGGAAAGAATCACTTTGCCAAACAATGCTTTTCAAAAGTAAAAACTAAGAAAGGGCAACGAGTTAATGTAATTGAGGACACTGATTTAAGTGAGACATGTTTTGTAGGAATGGTGTCATGTGACAATATCAAAAAGGATACAGAAAATGTGCAGCCCTCAGCAATTAACAATGCTGAACATAAAGTTAATGCAGTAAAAGAGGACAAATGGATGATCCCACTGCAGGTAAATGGAGCATTAGTTACATTGAAACTAGACACTGGGGCAAAAGCAAACTTAATCAGTATGAGTGACATTAACAATATGAAAGAAAAGCCCAAAATACAGAAAAAGTCAGTACTACTGAAGGACTATAATGGACAGAAAATAGATAGTTTAGGTGTATGCAGACTTAAAGTGACAGTCAAAGACAAAGTGCATCATCTCATGTTTTCTGTTGTGGCTGAAGTACTTGATTCACTACTAGGTGACAAAGCTTGTGAGGACTTAGAACTGGTCAAGAGAGTCTACCGTATAAACTGTGCCATAAGCAGACCAGATGACTCGGTGGATTCTGTAGTGAATAATTTCCAGGATGTGTTCAAAGGATTTGGAGTTCTACCATTCAATTACAAGATCCAGCTAAAGGAGGATGCTCAGCCAGTGGTACATGCTCCACGAAGAGTTCCAGCACCCCTGCGTGACCGGCTCAAGAAAGAACTGTACAGAATGACCACACTAGGAGTCATCAGGAAAGTCAAAGAGCCAACAGACTGCGTTAACTCCATGGTATGTGTAAAGAAAAAGAACAATGATCTAAGAATATGCATGGATCCAAAGGACTTAAATGCAAACATAAAACGTGAACACTACCAGATTCCCAAGCGAGAAGAAATCACCAGTGAAATGTCAGGTGCCAGATACTTTACAAAGCTCGATGCCTCACAAGGATTTTGGCAACTAAAACTGGATGAAGAGAGCACCAAATACTGTACCTTCAACACCCCATTTGGCAGGTATTGTTTCCTCAGACTGCCTTTCGGGATAATATCTGCATCTGAAATCTTTCATAGAGCGATGGAACACATAATTGAAGGTCTGGAAGGAGTTCGGGTCTATGTTGATGACATCATCATCTGGGGTTCCTCACTGAAAGAACACAATGAGAGACTGACTAAAGTGCTACAGAGCATACGCCAGAATGGACTGAAGCTCAACAAAGCCAAGTGTCAGTTTGGCATCCAGGAAGTCACTTTCCTAGGAGATAATCTATCTGGTAAAGGAATAGAGCCAGATATGGAAAAAGTAAACGCCATACTCAAAATGCCCCGACCCACTGATAAAAAAGGAGTGCTACGCATCATGGGGATGATAAACTTCATTGGAAAGTTCATTCCTAACTTGTCAGCCAAGACAACCTGTCTGCGAGACCTGCTACATAAAACAAATGAGTTCGCATGGACAGAAAGACATGAACAAGAGTGGATGAATCTCAAAACAGTGCTGACAATCACACCTGTACTCATCTTCTTTGACCCAACAAAGAGAATCAAAGTGTCAATGGATGCATCAAAGGATGGCCTAGGCGCGGTCTTGCTACAAGCAGAGGGTGAAGATTGGAAGCCTGTTGCGTATGCCTCCAGGTCTATGACTGATACTGAGTGTCGATATGCCCAGATTGAAAAGGAATGTCTAGGCTTGGTAGTTGGATTAGAAAAGTCCCATGGCTACATATATGGACTTCCCACCTTCACAGTTGAGACAGACCACAGCCCACTGGTTGCCATCATAAAAAACAACCTGAATGAGATGTCTCCAAGGATTCAACGACTCATGATGAAGCTGCAAAGATATGACTTTGAACTGATCTACACACCAGGCAAATACATAGTGTTAGCAGATGCACTATCCCGAGCATCCACAATGAGTCATGTGAGCTCTACTGAAGAAGATGTGGATGTTCATGTGAGTATGGTCACTGCTGCGCTGCCCGTGTCAGACACAAAATCAAAGCAAATAGCAGAAGAAACAGTAAAAGATACAGTGTTACAAACAGTAATAGAGAACATTCATCATGGTTGGCTAAAAGGTTCCTGTCCAAAATATTTTCACATAAGGTCAGAATTGAGTGTCGCAAGTGGACTATTACTAAAACAGAACAGAATAGTCATTCCACAGGCTCTACGTCAAGACATGCTCAAAAGGATTCATGAGGGACACCTCGGAATTGAAAAATGCAAAAGGAGAGCAAGAGACACTGTTTATTGGCCTGGCATAAATAAGGACATTGAGAACATGATAGGCAAATGTGAGACATGTCAGAAACACCAAAACAAACAAGCAAAGGAACCAATGATAGTAGCTGACATACCAACAGCACCATGGCAAAAGGTTGGTATGGACCTTTTCCATTTAAATGGTAAAGACTATCTAATAGTGATTGACTACTATTCTAACTATCCTGAGATGGCACTGCTCTCAAGCACCACAGCAAGCAGTGTCATAATGCATGTGAAATCCATCTTCGCCAGACATGGAATTCCCAGGATTGCCGTTAGCGACAATGGTCCGTGCTTCAACTGTAAGGAGTGGCAACAGTTTGCAGCACATTATGACTTTCAACACATCACATCCAGTCCTTTGTATGCTCAGTCGAATGGTAAGGCAGAGAAAGGTGTTCAAGTTCTCAAGCAGCTACTGAAGAAAGTGACAGAAAGCAAGTCTGATCCTTATCTCGCCCTGCTGAGCTACCGAGCCTCACCTTTAGACTCTGGTTCTTCACCTGCTGAACTCCTAATGGGTCGCAAGTTGCGTACCATGCTACCCTGCTGTGCAAAAGAAAAGCAGAGTAAGGAACTGAGACAGAGACTTCAACTGTTAAAGCTGAAACAGAAATCATACTATGACAAGTCATCCAAAACTCTGAAACCATTGACAAGGGATGATGTTGTCAGGATTGAGGATCCAGATGCATGGAACAGGAAAGCTACAGTTCTTGAGGAAGTACGACCAAGGTCATACACTGTTAGAACTGAGGAAGGACAGATTCTCAGGAGGAACTGTCGTTCCCTCCTACAAACACAAGAGACTATCGAAGAGCAAATCGATGACAATGCCGCAACTGAATCTTGTCACTCACCACCAGAACAATCTAACACAAATACACATACAGGCTCTCATGAAAACACATCAGACTTACTTGTGTTGAGAAGATCCACACGTGAAGTAAAAAAGCCTGATAGACTTAATCTTCGAGTACAAAGAAAACTACATTGAAAATGTATTGACTGTTGAAGATGTTTATGTTGTTATGATTGATTGATATTGATTGATACGGATTTTGTTTAACCTCAAAGAAAGGGGGATGTAATGATCAGTAACCTGTCATTCTGGAATGGTACACTAGGTGGTGCTGTATGTATATAAGAGTGGGCTACCCACGATGCACTAGGCTACCCACAAGGCAGCAGTCAAGATGGAGGCCTCTACAGATACTGTGCCTAGTCCACATGTGCTCAAATAAAGTGTCTAGCAAAAGCTAGCTGTTCTTAATAAAAACGACTAGTTATTAATGAACATAACAAGTCCGAGGCACGGGTAGGCCTCAGAGCTGCAGCGGCGGAAATCTGAGCGGCAGCGACCTATAAAAGATAAGCCCGAGGTGAGGGTAGGCCTCAGAACGGCAGCGGCGGGAATCCGAGTGACAGTGACCTATAAAAGGTAAGCCCGAGGCGCGGGTAGGCCTCAGAGCGGCAGCGGCGGGAATCCGAGTGGTGGCAAGCTATATAAGGTGAGCCCGAGGTGCGGGTAAGCCTCAGAGCGGCAGCGGCGGGTATCCGAGCGGCAGCGACCTATAAAAGGTAAGACCGAGGCACGGGTAGGCCTCAGAGCCGCAGCGGCAGGTATCCGAGCGACGGCAAGTATTTAAGGTGAGCCCGAGGTGCGGGTAGGCCTCAAAGCATACTAATCTCCAATCTCAGAGGGAGAGAAGTAAAAAGTAATCGAGGTGTGACATCACCACAAAGCAGGTAAGTGGTTGGTTGGGAGTATTTCTCTCTTTTTTAAAACTTTAACTCTGTGGTTTATAGTTTTTAAGGTCTCTGTGGTGTAGCAGGGACAGTTTGTAAACCAGGGCCCTTAAATATATCATTTAACTGTAGTGAAATTGGTGGGATTCATTTGTTTAATTTAATTGCAATTAATTAAAGGGTAAGTCATGGCAGGACAGCCCGGTGCTGTGGTATGCTCCTCCTGCACTATGTGGGAACTCAGGGACACATCCTGTGTCCCTGACAACCATGTGTGCAGGAAGTGTGTCCAGCTGCAGCTACTGGCAGACCGCATTATGGTGCTGGAGCAGCAATTGGATACATACTGGACCATTCGCGATGCTGAGGACGTCGTGAATAGCATGTTTAATCAGTTGGTTGCACCGCAGGTAAAGGTGGCACAAGCAGAGAGGGAATGGGTGACCAACAGGCAGAGTGGTAGGCGCAGGCAGGTAGTGCAGGGGTCCCCTGTGGCCATCCCCCTCTCAAACAGATATACCGCTTTGGATACTGATGGGGGGGGATGACTTACCAGGGGAAGGTAGCAGCAGCCAACTTCGTGGCACCAGGGGTGGTTCTGCTGCACAGGACGGGAGGGAAAAGACTGGGCGAGCTATAGTGATAGGAGATTCTATTGTAAGGGGAGTAGATAGGCGTTGCTGCGGCAGCAAACGAGACTCCAGGATGGTGTGTTGCCTCCCTGGTGCAAGGGTCAAGGATGTCTCAGAGCGGCTGCAGAACATTTTGGAAGGGGAGGGTGAACAGCCAGTTGTCGTGGAGCATATAGGTACCAACGATATAGGTAAAAACCGGGATGAGGTCCTAAAAGCTGAATATAGGGAGTTAGGAGGTAAATTAAAAAATAGGACCTCAAAGGTAGTAATCTCAGGATTGCTACCAGTGCCACGTGCTAGTCAGAGTAGAAATAGAAAGATATTTCAGATGAATATGTGGCTAGAGGAATGGTGCAAAGGGGAGGGATTCAAGTTTCTGGGACATTGGAACCGGTTCTGGGGGAGGTGGGACCAGTACAAAATGGACGGTTTGCACCTGGGCAGGGCCGGGACCGATGTCCTAGGGGGACTGTTTGCTAATGCTCTGGAGGAGGGTTTAAACTAAAATGGCAGGGGGTTGGGAACCTGAGCGGAGAGACAGAGGAAAGGGAAACAAGGATAAAAGCAAAAGACAGGAAGGAGAAAAAAAGTGGCAAGCAGAGAAATCAAGGGTTTAAATCAAACATGGCCACAGTAAATAATAATTCTAAAAGATCTGGGAGCATTAAAAAAACAAGCCTGAAGGCTTTGTGTCTTAATGCAAGGAGCATTCATAATAAGGTGGATGAATTAGCTGCGCAAATAGAGGTAAATGAATATGATATGATTGGGATTACGGAAACATGGCTCCAGGGTGGCCAAGGCTGGGAACTCAATATCCCGGGGTATTCAATATTCAGGAAAGATAGGCAAAAAGGAAAAGGAGGTGGGGTAGCATTGCTGGTTAAAGAGGGGATTAACACAATTGAAAGGAAGGATATTAGCTCTGATGATGTGGAATCTGGATGGGTAGAACTGAAAAATACCAAGGGGCAGAAAACGTTAGTGGGAGTGGTATATAGACCTCCAAACAGTAATGCGAAGGTCGGGGATGGCATTAAACAGGAAATTAGAGAAGCATGCAATAAGGGCACAGCAGTTATCATGGGTGACTTTAATCTACATATAGATTGGGCTAACCAAATTAGTAACAATACTGTGGAGGAGGAATTCCTGGAGTGTATACGGGATGGTTTCCTGGACCAATATGTCGAGGAAACAACTAGAGATCAGGCCATCTTAGACTGGGTATTATGTAATGAGAAAGGATTAATTAGCAATCTTGTTGTGCGAGGCCCCTTGGGTCAGAGCGATCATAATATGATAGAATTCTTCATTAAGATGGAGAGTGAAATAGTTGACTCAGAGACTAGGGTCCTGAATTTAAATAAAGGAGACTACGATGGTATGAGGTGCGAGTTGGGTAGGATTGATTGGGGAATGACACTCAAAGGGTTGACGGTGGATGGGCAATAGCAAACATTCAAAGATCGTATGGATGAACTACAGAATTTGTGCATCCCAATTTGGCATAAAAATAAAACAAAAAAGGTGACTCAACCGTGGCTAACGAGGGAAATTAGGGATAGCATAAGATCCAAGGAGAAGACATATAAATTGGCCAGAAAAAGCAGTAAACCTGAGGATTGGGAGCAGTTTAATATTCAACAAAGGAGGACAAAGGGATTAATTAAGAGGGGGAAAATAAAGTATGAGAGTAAGCTTGCACGGAACATAAAAACTGACTGTAAAAGCTTTTATAGATATGTGAAGAGAAAAAGTTTGGTGAAGTCAAGCGTAGGTCCCTTGCAGTCAGAATCAGGGGAATTTATAATGGGGAACAAAGAAATGGCAGACCAATTAAATACATACTTTGGTTCTGTCTTCACAAAGGAGGACACAAATAACCTCCCAAAGATGTCGGGGAACATAGGGTCTAATGACAGGGAGGAACTGATAGAAATCAGTATTTGTAGGGAAATGGTATTAGGGAAATTGATGGGATTGAGGGCTGATAAATCCCCAGGGCCTGATAATCTACATCCTAGGGTACTTAAGGAAGTGGCCCTAGAAATAGTAGATGCATTGCAGGTCATCTTCCAAAATTCGATAAACTCTGGAACAGTACCCATGGATTGGTGGGTAGCTAATGTTACCCCACTGTTCAAAAAGGGTGGTAGAGAGAAAATGGGGAATTACAGACCGGTAAGCCTGACATCGGTAGTGGGGAAAATGCTAGAGTCCATTATAAAGGATGTAATAGCAGAGCACTTGGAAAACAGTGACCGGGTCGGACAAAGTCAACATGGATTTACAAAAGGTAAATCGTGCTTGACTAATCTACTGGAATTTTTTGAGGATGTAACTGGTAAAATAGATAAGGGAGAACCAGTGGATGTGGTGTATTTGGATATTCAAAAGGCTTTCGATAAGGTCCCGCATAAGAGATTAGCATGTAAAATTAAGGCACATGGGGTTGGGGGCAAGGTGTTGACTTTGATATAGAACTGGTTGGCAGACAGAAAGCAAAGAGTTGGAATAAACGGCTCTTTTTCTGAGTGGCAGGCAGTGACTAGTGGGGTACCGCAGGGATCGGTCCTCGGACCCCAGCTATTCACAATATATATTAATGATCTGGATGAGGGAACTAGATGTAATATCTCCAAGTTTGCAGATGACACAAAGCTGGATGGGCGTGTGTGCTGTGAGGAGGATACCGAGAAACTCCAGTATGATTTGGACAGGTTGGGTGATTGGGCAGAAGCATGGCAGATGCAATATAACGTGGATAAATGTGAGGTTATCCACTTTGGTGTCAAAAACAGGAAGGCAGATTATTATCTGAATGGCAATATATTGGGAGAAGGGGAAGTGCAACGAGACCTGGGCGTCCTTGTGCACCAGTCGCTGAAAGTAAGCATGCAGCTGCAGCAGGCGGTTAAGAAGGCAAATGGTATGTTGGCCTTTGTAGCGAGAGGGTTTGAGTACAGGAACAAGGATGTGTTGCTGCAGTTGTACAGGGCCTTGGTGAGACCACATCTGGAGTATTGTGTGCAGTTTTGGTCGCCTTATCTGAGGAAGGATGTTCTGGCCATGGAAGGAGTGCAGCGAAGATTCACCAGGGTGATACCTGGGCTGGCAGGAATGACGTATGAGGAGAGATTGGGTCGATTGGGCTTGTACTCGCTGGAGTTTAGAAGAATGATAGGGGATCTCATTGAAACTTATAAAATTCTAACAGGACTAGACAGACTAGATGCTGGAAGGATGTTCCCAATGGTCGGGGAGTCCAGAACCAGGGGTCACAGTCTAAGGATAAGGGGTAAGCCATTTAGGACAGAGATGAGGAGGAATTTCTTCACCCAGAGAGTGGTGAACCTGTGGAATTCTCTACCAAAGAAGGCAGTAGAGGCCAATTCATTAAATATACTCAAGGAGTTGGATACATTTCTTAAGGCTAGGGGGATCAAAGGATATGGAGAGAAGGCAGGAACAGGGTACTGAATTTGGATGATCAGCCATGATCTCATTGAATGGCGGAGCAGGCTCGAGGGGCCGAATGGCCTACTCCTGCTCCTATCTTCTATGTTTCTATGTTTCTATGTATGAGTACATTTAGTGAAACAAGGATGCCAGCATGGTGCCTTGCCAGATGGGAGTGTGGGCCATAGAATCAATGCTATAGTCATAGAATCATAGGATCATAGAGGTTTACAACACAGGAGGCCATTCGGCCTATCGTGTCTGTGCCGGCTGGAAAAGAGCTATCCACCCTAATCCCACTTCCAGCTCTTGGTCCATAGTCCTATAGGTTACAGCACTTCAAGTGCATATCCAAGTGCTTTTTAAATGTGATGAGGGTTTCTGCCTCTACCACCCTTTCAGGCAGTGAGTTCCAGACCCGCACAACCTTCTGGGTGAAAAATGTTCTCCTCAACTCCCTCTAATAGTGGGTTGGAGGAGGCAGGTATATTGATTGGATTTCCAATCAAATTTGGAGATTTTATGTGTATGTTTACATTTTATTGCAAATTAGGTAAGTTTTTGGATTTTATCTGTTAACTTATGAAATATATTTTTACCTATATATTCTGGTAGATATTTCTGTCTGAATTAATTAAATTACAACTAGATAGATAGTCTGGCCCATGTCTGTAGAACAAAGTATCTGTAAATTGTGGGAGACGAGCAGTAAAAAATAATTATTTTCACTATTTCTTAAGAAAAATGACATCTTTATATAATTTCTCATTCACTGTTCAGTCGCTATTGTTCAATCAGTCACCACCACAAAAGCAACCAATCACATTGTTGATTTTTTTCCTTTGAGTGGCCATGTTGGCACTCCCACCCACCCCAATACAACATAAGAACATAAGAAATAGGAGCAGGAGTAGGCCATTCGGCCCCTCGAGCCTGCTCCGCCATTCAATAAGATCATGACTGATCTGATCTTGGCCTCAACTCCACTTTCCTGCCTGCTCCCCATAACCCTTGACTCCCCTGTAGTTCAAAAATCTGTCTATCTCCGCCTTGAATATATTCAATGACTCAGTCTCCACAGCTCTCTGGGGTAGAGAATTGCAAAGATTCACGACCCTCTGAGAGAAGAAATTACTCCTCATCTTTGTCTTAAATGGGCGACCCCTTATTCTGAAACTATGCCCCCTAGTTCTAGATTCCCCCATGAGGGGAAACATCCTCTCAGCATCTACCCTGTCGAGCCCCCTCAGAATCTTATATGTTTCAATAAGATCCCCTCTCATTCTTCTAAACTCCAATGAGTATAGGCCCAACCTGCTCAACCTTTCCTCATAAGACAACCCCTTCATTCCAGGAATCAACCTAGTGAACCTTCTCTGAACTGCCTCCAATGCAAGTATATCCCTCCTTAAATAAGGAGACCAAAACTGTACGCAGTACTCTAGGTGTGGTGTCACCAACGCCCTGTACAGTTGTAGCAAGACTTCCTTACTTTTATACTCCATTCCCCTTGCAATAAAGGCCAACATTTCATTTGCCTTTCTAATTACTTGCTGTACTTTTTGTGTTTCATGTTCGAGGACACCCAGATCCCTCTGAACCACAGCATTCTGTAGTCTGTCTCCATTTAAATAATATTTTGCTTTTCTATTCTTCCTACCAAAGTGGATAACCTCACATTTCCCCACAAGTCCTGCAACAAAAATTTAGGGAGCTAGGTAGCAGTTTAAAAAGCAGGACCTCAAAGTTTGTAATCTCTGGATTACTCCCGGTGCCACGTGCTAGTGAGTATAGGAATAGGAGGATAGAGCAGATGAATGCGTGGCTAAAGAGTTGGAGCAGGAGGGAGGGCTTTAGTTTCCTGGATCACTGGGTCTGTTTCTGGGGAAGGTGGGACCTGTACAAGTCGGACAGGTTGCACCTGAACCGGAATGGGACCAACATCCTTGCGGGGAGGTTTGCTAGTCCTGTTGGGGGCGGGGTTTAGACTAACTTGGCAGGGGGATGGAATATGGAGTGGAACTATAGTAGGGGGTGATGCACAGCCAAATATAGAGGAAAAAACAAGTCAGCCTGGAAGGTAGAGCAAATATGTAACGGCACAAGGGAGTATGGCAAGGCTGGATGGCATTTATTTTAATGCAAGGACTCTTGTGAGTAAGGCAGATGAATTGAAGGTGTTGATGAACACATGGGAGTATGACATTGTTGCTATCACAGAGACATGGTTGAGGGAGGGGCAGGACTGGCAGCTCAATATTCCGGGGTATAGAATCTTCAGGCGAGACAGAGGGAGGTGTAAAAGTGGAGGGGGTGTTGCAATATTAATCAAGGAGTCAATTACTGCTGTAAGGAGGGATGATATCTTAGCAGGTTCCTCTAATGAGGCCATATGGGTAGAACTTAAAAACAAAAAGGGGGCAAGCACTTTGCTGGGAGTGTACTGTAGGTCCCCAAACAGTCAGGGGGAGATAGAGGAACAGATATGTAGGCAAATCTCAGAGAACTGTAGAAATAATAGGGTAACAAGAGTAGGGGATTTCAACTTCCCCAAGATTAACTGGGATAGTCAGAGTGTGAAAGGCTTAGAGGGTGCGGAATTCTTAAAGTGCATCCAGGAGAGCTTTTTGAGCCAGCATGTAGAAAGTCCTGCAAGAGAGGGGGCGGTACTGGGCCTAATTCTAGGGAATGTAGCCGGGCAAGTGGTAGAAGTGTCAGTAGGAGAGCATTTTGGTGACAGTGACCATAATTCGGTGAGATTTGAGGTAGTCATGGAAAAGGACAAAGATGGACCGGAAATAAAGGTTCTAAATTGGGGGAAGGACGATTTTAATATGATAAGGCAGGATCTGGCCAAAGTGGACTGGGATCAGCTACATGTAGGAAAATCCACATCAGAGCAGTGGGAGTCTTTCAGAAAGGAAGTAGAGAGAGTACAACGGCAACATGTTCCAGTAAAGGTCAAGGGTGGGACCAACAAACCCAGGGAACCCTGGATGTCAAGGGATTATACAAGAATGGATTAGGAAAAAAAGGGAGGCTTTTGGCAGATACAAAGGACTAAAAACAGTGGAAGCCCTAGAGGAGTATAGAAAGTGCAGGGGGGTACTTAAAAAAGAAATTAGGAGAGCGAAGAGGGGCATGCAAAAACACTGGCGGGCAAAATAAAGGAAAATCCCAAGGTGTTTTAAGGGCAAGAGGATAACCAGGGAAAGAGTAGGGGACCAAAGTGGCAATCTGCGTGTAGAGCCGGAAGATGTAGGTGAGGTTTTAAATGAATATTTTGCATCTGTGTTCACTATGGAGAAGGACGATGTAGGCATAGAAATTAGGCAGGGGGATTGTGATATACTTGAACAAATTAGTATTGAGAGGGAGGAAGTACTAGCGGTTTTAGCGGGCTTAAAAATGCATAAATCCCCAGGCCCTGACGAGATGTATCCCAGGCTGCTGTGTGAGGCAAGGGAGGAGATTGCAGGGGCTCTGACACAAATTTTCAGAACCTCTCTGGCCACAAGGGAGGTGCCAGAGGATTGGAGAACAGCTAACGTAGTACCATTATTCAAGAAGGGTAGTAGGGATAAACCAGGGAATTACAGGCCAGTGAGCCTAACATCAGTGGTAGGGAAATTATTGAAAAAAATTCTGAGGGACAGAATTAGTCTCCACTTGGAGAGGCAAGGATTAATTAAGGATAGTCAGCATGGCTTTGTCAGGGGGAGATCATGTCTAACCAATTTGATTGAATTTTTCGAGGGAGTGACTAGGTGTGTGGATGAGGGTAGTGCAGTTGATGTAGTCTACATGGACTTCAGTAAGGCTTTTGACAAAGTCTCACATGGGAGACTGGTCAAGAAGGTAAGAGCCCATGGGATCCAGGGCAATTTGGCACATTGGATCCAAAATTGGCTTAGTGGCAGGAGGCAGAGGGTGATGGTCGAAGATTGTTATTGTGACTGGAAGCTTGTGTCCAGTGGTGTACTGCAGGGATCGGTGCTGGGTCCTTTGCTGTTTGTAGTGTACTTTAATGATTTAGATATGAATGTAGGAGGTATGATCAGTAAGTTCGCAGATGACATGAAAATTGGTGGAGTGGTAAATAGCGAAGAGGGAAGCCTCAGGCTACAGGACGATATAGACGGGTTGGTTAGATGGGCAGAACAGTGGCAAATGGAATTTAACCCTGAAAAGTGTGAGGTGATGCATTTTGGGAGGACTAACAAGGCAAGGGAATACACAATGAATGGTAGGACCCTAGGAAGGACAGAGGATCAGTGGGACCTTGGTGTGCATGTACATAGATCTCTGAAGGTAGCAGGACAGGTAGATAAGGTGGTTAAAAAGGCATATGGGATACTTGCCTTCATTAGCCGAAGCATAGAATATAAGAGCAGGGAGGTTATGATGGGGCTGTACAAAACGTTAGTTAGGCCACAGCTGGAATACTGTGTGCAGTTCTGGTCACCACACTATAGGAAGGATGTGATTGCATTGGAGAGGGTGCAGAGGAGATTCACCAGGATGTTACCTTGGCTGGAGCGCTTCAGCTATGAAGAGAGACTGGACAGGCTGGGGTTGTTTTCCTTAGAGCAGAGAAGGCTGAGGGGGGACCTGATTGAGGTGTACAAAATTATGAGGGGCATAGATAGGGCAGATAGAAAGGAACTTTTCCCCTTAGTAGAGTGGTCAATAACCAGGGGGCATAGTTTCAAGGTAAGTGGCAGGAGGTTTAGAGGGGATTTGAGGAAAAACTTTTTTACCCAGAGGGTGGTTGGCATCTGGAACTCACTGCCTGAAAGGGTGGTAGAGGCAGGAACCCTCACAACATTCAAGAAGCATTTAGATGAGCACTTGAAACGCCATAGCATACAAGGCTATGAACCAAGTGCTGGAAAATGGGATTAGAATAGACAGGGCTTGATGGCATGGACACATGGGCTGAAGGGCCTCTTTCTGTGCTGTATAACTCTATGACTCTATTATACTCCATCTGCCAAATTTTTGCCCACTCACTTAACCTATTTATATCTCTTTGCTGACTCTTTGTGTCCTCCCCACAACTTGCTTTCCCACCTATCTTTGTATCATCAGCAAATTTGGCTAAAGTACACTCGGTCCCTTCATCCAAGTCATTAATATAAATTTTAAATAGTTGAGGCCCCAGCACTGATCCCTGTGGCACCCCACTAGTTATAGTTTGCCAACCTGAAAATGACCCATTTATCCTGACTCTGTTTTCTGTTAATTAGCCAATCCTCTATCCATGCTAATATATTACCCCAACACCATGAGCTCTTATCTTGTGCAGTAACCTTTTATGTAGCACCTTATCGAATGCCTTTTGGAAATCCAAATACACTATATCTACTAGTTCCCCTTTATCCACCCTGCTCGTTACATCCTCAAAGAACTCTAATAAATTTGTCAAACACAATTTCCCTTTCATAAAACCATGTTGACTCTGCTTGATTGTATTATGATTTTTTAAATATCCTGCTGTTACTTCCTTAATAATGGATTCCAGCATTTTCCCAATGACAGATGCTAGGCTAACTGGTCTATAGTTTCTTGCTTTCTGTCTCCCTCCTTTCTTGAATATGGACGTTACATTTGCAGTTTTCCAATCTGCTGGGACCTTTCCAGAGCCTAGTGAATTTTGGAAGATTACAACCAATGCATTCACTATCTCTGCAGCCACTTCTTTTAAGACCCTAGGATGCAAGCCAGGAGACTTGTCAGCCTTTAGTCCCATTTTAGTTTGCCTAGTACTTTAGGTGTTTTAAGTTCCTACCTCCCCTTTGCCTTTTGATTTTCCACTATTATTGGGATGCTTTTAGTGTCTTCTACCATGAAGACAGATGCAAAATATTTGTTCCAAGTCTCCGCCATTTCCTTGTTTCCCATTATTAAGTCCCCAGTCTCATCCTCTAAGGGAACAACATTTACTTTAGCTACTCTCTTCCTTTATATATACTTGTAGAAGCTCTCACTGTCTGTTTTTATATTTCTTGCTAGTTTACTCTCATAATCTATTTTCCTCCTCTATTATTTTTTTAGCCATCCTTTGCAAGTTTCTAAAAATTTCCCAATCTTCTGGCCTACCACTAATCTTTGCAACATTGTATGCCTGTTCTTTCAATTTGATACCATCCTTAATGTCCTTAGTAAGCCATGGATGGTTCATCCTTCTGGTAGAGTCTTTCTCACTGGAATATATCTTTGTTGAGAGTTTCAAAATATCTCCTTAACAGTCTGCTACTGCTTAGCTACCGTCATACCTTTTAATCTATTTTCCCAGTCCACTTTAGCCAACTCTGTCTTCATACCATTGAAACTGCCTTTATTTAAGATTAAGACACTAGTTTCAGACCCAAGTTTCTCACCCTCAAACTGAATGTGAAATTCTATCATGTTATGATTACTCTTCCCTAGAGGATCCTTTACTATGAGATCATTAATTAATCCTGTCTCATTGCACATTATCAGATCTAAAATAGTCTGTTCCCTGGTTGGTTCCACAATGTATTGCTCTAAGAAACTGTCCTGAATACACTCTATGATCTCGTCCAATCTATATTAGATTAAAATTGCCCACAATTATTGCAGTACCTTTCTTACAAGCCCCCATTATTTCTTGATTTATACCATGTCCTACAATGTAGCTACTGTTAGGGGGCCTATAGACTACTCCCACCAGTGACTTCTTTCCCTTATTATTTCTTATCGCCACCCAAACTGATTCTACATCTTGATCTTCCGAGCCAAGATCATTTCTCACTACTGTACTGATCTCATCCTTTATTAACAGAGCTACCCCACCTCCTTTTCCTTTCTGCTTATCCTTCCAAAATGTCAAATACCCATGAATATTCAGTTCCCAGTCTTGGTCACCTTGCAGCCACGTCTCTGTAATGGCTATCAGATCATACCCATTTATTTCTATTTGTGCCATCAATTCATCTATCTTGTTACAAATGCGTTGTGCATTCAAATAAAGAGACTTTAATTTTGTCTTTTTACCATTTTTCCCTACTCTGACCCCATTTGCTGGTACACTCTTATGCTTGTATGCTCTGTCCCTTCCTGTCACACTCTGGTTATCATTACCCCTATCGCTACCCTGCACTATTGCCTTGTCCTTTCTCTTTAACTTTCTAAGTTTCCCCTCACTTGAACCCTCCCCCTCACTATTTAGTTTAAAGCCCTATCTACAGCCCTAGTTATTTGATTCACCAGGACACTGGTCTCAAGTGAAGCCCGTCCCAATGGAACAGCTCCCTCTTTCCCCAGTACTGGTGCCTGTGCCCCATGAATTTAAACCCATTTCTCCCACACCAATCCTTGAGCCATGCATTCAACTCTCTGATCTTATTGACCCTATGCCAATTTGCTTGTGGCTCAGGTAGTAATTCAGGGATTATTACCTTTGTGGCTCTGCTTTTTAATTTATCCCCTAGCTGCTCATACTCCCACAGCAGCACTTCTTTCTTAGTCCTACCTATGTCATTGGTACCTACATGGACCATGACAACTGGATCCTTCCCCTCCCACTCCAAGTTCCTCTCCAGCCCTGAGGAGATGCCCTTAACCCTGGTACCGGGCAGGCAATACAGCCTTCAGGACTCATGTTCTCGGCTGCAGGGAACAGTATCTACCCCCCCAACTATACTGTCCCCTACCACTGCTACATTCCTTTTTACTCCCCCAACTTGAATGGCCCCCTGTACCATGGTGCTGTGGTCAGCTTGCTCATCCTCCCTGCAGTCCCTGCTCTCATCCACACAGGCTGCAAGAACCTCGTACCTGTTGACTAAGTTCAAGGGCTGAGGCTCCTCCAGTGCTAACTTCTGGATCCCCATACCTGCCTCACTCATAGTCACACCCTCCTGTCCCTGACCATGGACCAAATCTGAAGTATTTAGACTGCCTCCTGGAACACAGTGTCCAGGTAACTTTCTCCCTCCCTGATGTATCGCAGTGTCCGAAGCTCAGACTCCAGCTCATCAACTCTGAACTGAAGTTCCTCGAGCTGCAGACACTTACTGCAGATGTGGTTGCTTTGGATCACACTGGGGTCCACCAGCACCCACATGCTACAGCTGCAACACATCACCTGCCCTGCCATCTCTATTGTATTTTATTTAACTAATTAAGTTTTCAAGTTTTGAAATATTCAATTGTCTATTAATAGTTTTTAATCTAGGTAATAACAGTGTTTAATTTATAAAATTTAGTTATATGCTTTAGGTCTTTACTGTAACTTAGCCCACAGTCCTAATTTAACCCTAGTTGTTTATATATATATTTTTATTATGTATCAAGCAGCACCTCTTACCCCCACCTCACCGAATTCCCTCTCTCACCAAATTCCCGAGTTTAGTACTCTGTAGAAGCAGTATTCCGTAGAACTAGACTCCATGCTACTTACCTAGATTAAGTTCAGAACATAATAAACGGTAGGGAAAAAAAAAATCAAACTTGCCAATAAACACACCCATCTCATCTCCCAATAAACACACCCATCCCATCTCCCAATAAACACACCCATCCCATCTCCCAACACCTAAGAATGTTGTGTATGTAATATGTGTGCTACTTTGAACCTATGGACAGGACTGCACTACTTGTTGGGCGTAGTGATACGCAGTACCACTCCTGGCCATGGGGGTATAAATAGTACTGTGGGTACTGATTCCCCTCAGTTCCCGCCTGTGGGCATGAAGTAAAGACCTATGTGCAGTCCCTACCTCCAACCAGTAAAGGCCTGTTTGAGTTATACGTTTAAGTCTTTGTGTTAATTGTTCAATACAATACACATACTTAACACTGGCGACGAGTCAGGCTCTTACCCTGCGGCAGTTATTCCAGGCGGCTTCGTCCAAAGACAGGACGTTGAAGAGAGGTTTCAATCCTCAACAACCCACTCAAAACTGAAGGGCAGCAGAAATTCTGACAGCTTCCAGCGAATGGAAGCGACAGGCATTAGGACCCTGAAGCCTCCATCAGCTTGTGAACCGGAGTAAAGACAGGACTGGGGAAGAGAGAGAGGTAGGGCGATAGCGATCGGCAGATAAGGGCCGGGCCGCTTTGAAGTGAGGGGCGCAGCCGGGCCAGCGATCGGGACCAAAGATAAGAGCCGCACTCGGACTGAAAGGCGCGGCGGCTGCAGAAGCTCAAGGTGCGAGAGTCGCGGTGCACAGCGCGGGCTATCGATCGCGGCGAAGATAAGGGCCGCACTCGAGGGCTGAAGGGAGACGGCGTCGGGGGACGGGTGAAGACCGCCAAGCGCGGGAAAACCGCCATTTTGTGGGCGGAGGACGACGGCAAGAGCGGGAAGCCGCCATCTTTGATAACAAGTAAAGAAAATAAAATCTGAGAAATTGCAAATCTACAATGCCTAAACACGGGAATATTAGCACCTTTGATAGTGACCTCGAAGATTGGGCCATATATGTTGAAAGAGTAAAAAATTATTGTAAGGCCAATAAAATTCGTGACCAAGATAAAGCTCTAACATTATTAAATTTAATGGGTGCGAAGACGTAGGGCAATTGAAACACCTGTTATCACCAGATGAACCGGCGGATAAGACGTTCGATGAGATTGTTACTGTCCTGAAAGATCATCTAAACCCCACGCCGCTGATGCTAGCGGAACGATTTAAATTTTACGACAGAAAGCAGCTACAGCATGAAAGCAATGCTGAATATTTGCTGGAATTGCGTAAATTAGCGAAATATTGCCAGTTTGGAACGGGATTGACAAATGCACTACGAGACAAATTTGTGTGTGGTTTATTTAAACAGGATACACAAAAGCGACTGCTCGAGGAGAATGAGCTGACGCTTGAGAAGGCGGTCACTATGGCAGCAGCACACGAAGCCGCAGCGAGAGGCACGGCAGTAATGCAGCTACGGTCACCGGAGCTCAGTGCACACAAATTGGGTGTGAGTTCTGGCAAATGTTATCGTTGTGGAAAGACAACGCATGATCAGAACCAGTGTTGGTTTAAAAACCAAGAATGTAGAACTTGTGGTAGGCTTGGACATATAGCTAGAGTATGCAGGTCAGGGAAGAAGACCAGCAACAAGAAGTCACCGCAAGGAAAATACGCAAAGGTACACAAGGTGACCGAACAGGAGTCCGATTCAGACGCTAGCAGTAATGAACTGGCTAGCTTAAGCTGTAATGAACTGGCTAGCTTAAGAGTACTCAACGCTGGTAAGGGTGCAGACCTCCAGACAATTTGGGTCACTCTTCAGATAGAAGGAGTCCAAGTAAAACTGGAATTGGACACTGGATCGGCATTGACGGTCATAAATAAGAAAGATTACGGAAAGTTATTCCAACATATTCCCCTACAGGATACGGGGATTATATTGAAAACATACACGGGGCAAAGAGTGTACCCCATCGGGAAAATAGAGGTTGCAGTGGCCCACAAGGGCGAAGACAGTCAAATAATGGACTTATATGTGATATCTGAAGGAGGTCCTCCACTACTAGGACGGGAGTGGATTAGGAAAATGAATATGGACTGGCATTTCCTACAAACAATAACGAGTGAGAACTCGGTGAAGATAGTCGGCCCAGACTCTGGAACGGATGATGGTAAGCCCAACTCAGGTGCAAAAGACAAAGTTTCAGCACAGAATTCCACTGAGCAACAACAACATAGTTTAACTGTGGATTCTGAGTCTGGCAAGTCTACTGATGTGCCCATTTCTGAGGGACACCGGGCTCGAACTCAACTCCATTTCAAACTACAACAGCAATTAGAACAAATGCTTCGCCGTTTTGAGCAAGAGTTGAATGCAACGAAAGAGTTCTTTGATATAGAGTTGGAGAATCTGGAAAGACAACAGAAGCAGCTGATGGAGAAAATGGAGCAGGAGCACACAAAACGTCTGATGTCAGAGGAGTTAACGGTCAGCCAACTCCTGCATATGCTGAAGGACAGGACTCTGAAATGGGAAAAACTTGAACATGAACTTCAATATTCAAACGAAAGGGGTTCGGAGCTCTCAAAGGTTATTGGAAGAGCTGAGGTGGCAACACAGACTGAGATGACTGCAACAGAGCAGCCCTTGGATGCCAAAAGTACGCTGACTCACGTCAACGTAGAACAACAGACCGCTGAAACAGCTGCTCCGGTAGAGGGATTGCATAGTCCGATCAATCAATCTCCAAAGGAAGTTGAAGTATTAAAATCACAAATGAGGTCACTAGTAAACGACTTGCTGAAAGCCCAGAAAAAGCTGGATGCAGAGGTACACATGAAGAAGTCTCTTCAGGAAAGATGTCTGGATTTGGAACAAGAGCTGGCTAACGTCCAGCTAGGTATGGAGGAAATAGACGACCCTCTCACTGGTCTAGCTCAGGACGACACCGAATATTACGATGTCCTGTCCTGCCCAGCTTGTAACTTCGACTCCCAAAGTGCAGAAATCATGGAGGAGCACCAAAAGTCTACGGAACATCGGGAGAAGCTGGCTCTACGACGGAAACAGGAGGAAGAGAAGGAGGAACTGCGCATGCAGCTGGCAGCTGTGGCAGCTGACAATGGAGCCCAGAGAGTCTCCAAGAAGCAGAAAAGGAAAAGTAAAAACAGAAGATGACCCATCTGAACCATTATCACCTCTACCAGATCACACACGTGGTCCCTCCGAACGGAGCCAATTCAGTTCGGAAGTTCAAACTGTTAAATCCATGGAAGGACTATTGAATGAGTCACTCTAGCAACGTGAACCGACTACACCACAGAGATTGAATCTGTGAACTGTTTTCCGCAGAGACTGAATCTGTGATCTGTTTTTGACATGAAGTTATCTATGTATCTATGTTATTCTGTTATGTAAACCTGAAGTTATATATGTATATATGTTATTACGTTATGTTAAATGGGGAGATGACTGTAAAGCTAGGAAGGGAGGAATGTTGTGTATGTAATATGTGTGCTACTTTGAACCTATGGACAGGACTGCACTACTTGTTGGGCGTAGTGATACGCAGTACCACTCCTGGCCATGGGGGTATAAATAGTACTGTGGGTACTGATTCCCCTCAGTTCCCGCCTGTGGGCATGAAGTAAAGACCTATGTGCAGTCCCTACCTCCAACCAGTAAAGGCCTGTTTGAGTTATACGTTTAAGTCTTTGTGTTAATTGTTCAATACAATACACATACTTAACAAAGACAACATTCACAAGCCTTGGGGTGTCTTCTGCTCCATTTCAGACCAGACCTGCCATTCTCCAGCTGAGCATTTTGTCTGGCTTACTCTACAACCCTCTTGGCTGGCCAGGGCCACCATGGATGCGCTTACAGATAGATGTTGGTTATACAACCTCCCCTTTCTACAACAGGGTTATTATTACTCAGTGCAGGAGGCGCCGGGGAATGCGGTTACTCTTGACGATTCTAGCCTGCCGCACCAATAGAATGTGCGATTGGAGAGTGAGCGTGGTCAGAGAGTAACTACCATGCTCAAGGCCTCTTCCGATGTAAACAAACCAATAGAAGCCTGAAATACAGAGGCAGCAGCTTTCATACGACAACATAGAGTGAAGGCAGGGCCAGACATAACAGCTGCAGTACCGAACATCAACAACAGTGGGAGTCCCACTCAGTCTGAAACCTAACTGCTGCTCAAACACATTTAAAATGGCATACCACAATATTATTATTAATTACTGGCAACAAGCTACTTTCTCAGAAATACGGTGATTAGATCTTTAAGGATTGGATTGTTTGAAAAGCACTGGCATTTAATGAGGGCAACCATGAGCCTCCAGTTAAAGCTAATTGTTTTAAATTTCCCATCTACAAATTTGATCACAATTAGCTTATTGACTGATCTAATAATTAAATTTGTGACTGCATTTAATAATTCAGTTACTTGCTAAATTTAAAAAAATCAAATGATGAATGCATTTTATAAATCAGTGTGTTGCTCACCATACTTAATAACATTTCTCTCTGAACTTGTAAATGGACAACTTCAGAATTATTCTGATAAACCGGAGCAATAGCACAGAAGATCAACTGGTGTTTTTATTAAACAAGGAAGTCTTTTCGAGGAGTTGTGATGGATGGCATCCTGCGACAGTAAAAGGTAAGCTTCCCCAGTGCGCCCACCTGCAAATTGTGGGCAAGCAGCAGGTATTTGCACGTGTAATTTCCCAGCGCACGCTCCCGGCAGCTGAGCCTCTGCGCCTGAGTTGTGCAATTGGAAAATTCACCTTTAAATGCCAACCCAGTTGAAGTATTCTGAGTGAAATTGGGTCTCATTACCGATGCAGTTCTGGGAGAATGATTGGATCATCATAGTGAGCTGAGTAACCTTTTCCCTTTGCTAGGCCCTTTTTGTCCCATGATCAGATTAATGCTCATGGAGATGCAACCTAGATTTTTCTTGCAGTTGAGAATTAGGAATTCAGTGGCTCAGCGGAAAGAAGGCACTTCACCTTCAGGTTTAAGCTGATATTAAGTGCCACGTTGCGATATTTTCAAAGTGCTCGCCCACTAGAGTATTATACTGTCAATTTCCTCTATAGTGCACCAGTATTAACTTTTGCAGAAATCTGAGATTTCCAAAAAACACATTTACAAAGTACCTATATAGTTGGTCCCAGTCTCAAACAATGGGGCAATGAGATGGCACACAAATGCATGTTTCTCTCTGTGTGGCTACTTATACGAGAAAGCACCAACCGGATCCGTCACCCTCTGTTTATTAAACACTTCAACTAACACATGACTTAGTTGTGTTTAACATTTAAGTAAGGAGCAATTCATAGTTCATGTTAAAGTAAAGAGGTGTCAAAGTGTTGGGACACAGGCTCCATTTTGGTACATTGGTCAGATCATGGAGAAGTCTCTCTGTGCTCCGTCCTTTATTGTAAGATACTGCACGCCTTAAATAACAAAATGTTTCTGCCTGTTTTCAAACAAACCATATCTATGTACACCAGTGGATGTGGTGTATTTGGACTTTCAGAAGGCTTTCGATGAGGTCCCGCATAAGAGATTAGCATGCAAAGTTAAAGCACATGGGATTGGGGGTAAGGTACTGACTTGGATAGAGAACTGGTTGGCAGACAGAAAGCAAAGAGTTGGAATAAACGGGTCTTTTTCCGAGTGGCAGGCAGTGACTTGTGGGGTACTGCAGGGATCGGTGCTAGGACCCCAGCTATTTACAATATATATTAATGATCTAAACGAGGAAACTAGATGTAATATCTCCAAGTTTGCAGACGACACAAAGCTGGGTGGGCGTGTGTGCTGTGAGGAGGATGCCGAGAAACTCCAGTATGATTTGGATAGGTTGGGTGATTGGGCAGAAGCATGGCAGATGCAATATAACGTGGATAAATGCGAGGTTATCCACTTTGGTGGCAAAAACAGGAAGGCAGATTATTATCTGAATGGCAATAGATTGGGAGAAGGAGAAGTGCAACGAGACCTGGGTGTCCTTGTGCACCAGTCGCTGAAGGTAAGCATGCAGGTGCAGCAGGCGGTTAAAAAGGCAAATGGTATGTTGGCCTTCGTAGCGAGAGGGTTCGAGTACAAGAACAAGGATGTCTTGCTGCAGTTGTACAGGGCCTTGGTGAAACCACACCTTGAGTATTGTGTGCAGTTTTGGTCGCCTTATCTGAGGAAGGATGTTCTTGCCATGGAGGGAGTGCAGTGAAGATTCACCAGACTGATACCTGGGATGGCAGGAATGACATATGAGGAGAGATTGGGTCGATTGGGCTTATATTCGCTGGAGTTTAGAAGAATGAGAGGGGGCCTCATTGAAACTTATAAAATTCTAACAGGACTAGACAGATTAGATGCAGGAAGGATGTTCCCAATGGCGGGGCAGTCCAGAACCAGGGGTCACAGTCTAAGGATAAGGGGTAAGCTATTTAGGACAGAGATGAGGAGGAATTTCTTCACCCAGAGAGTGGTGAACCTGTGGAATTCTCTACCACAGAAGGGAGTTGAGGACAATTCATTAAATATATTCAAGGAGGAGTTAGATATATTTCTTAAGGCTAAAGGGATCAAGGGATATGGGGAGAAAGCAGGGACAGGGTACTGAATTTGGATGATCAGCCATGATCTCATTAAATGGCGGAGCAGGCTCGAGAGGCTGAATGGCCTACTCCTGCTCCTATCTTCTATGTTTCTATGTTGTTCAGAAAGCTTAGTCCGTGTGAAAAATTAACAATGTGGTCAAATATTAATGAACTGCATTGTCATGAGATGTTTGGGAGATTTGGAAATTCCATCAGAATAGGGTGGGCAACGTAAAGTGTGGAATGAGAAAAGGCCATTTGGCTCATCAAACCTGCTCCTTCCACACTGTACGCTTGACTCCCTCAATCATGGACTGCCCTTCCTCCCACCCAAGCTGCCTATACTCTCCTACTAACCCTCATGGGAATCAAACATCCAATCATATCTATGACTCTCAATCTCCCTTTTGACAAGTACCAGAGCCAGATGAAGAATTTTTGAGGCCTTGAGCACTAATAACATTTGGGGCCCTCAGCATCCCCCACACAACCGCCCCCCCCTCAATTCATGAAAACGCAAACGTGTAAAATGACACAGTTGCAGTGAGAGTTGTTGTTGCCGTTGGGTGGGATGGTTTTGGTGCTGAAACAGACCTGTAGCATGTTTACACACTGCGTTAATAATAAAGCAAATCATATCACAATATACTGCGCCTCAATTAAACTGACGGAGCGGGTTTCCATGTTATGGTGAGTTTTACTGGCTGGGGCCTCAGGGAATGGGACCCATTGGTCGGTGAGATAATCCAGCCCTGGAGCCACTGATCCAATAGTGTTAGCTGTGGCTCAGTGGGTAGCACTCTTGCCTACTGAGTCAGAAGGTTGTAGGTTCTAAGTCCCACTCCAGAGAGTTGAGCACATAAATCTAGGCTGACACTCCAGTGCAGTACTGAAGGGGTGCTGCACTGTCGGAGGTGCCGTCTTTTGGATGAAACTTTAAACCAAGGCTCCCTGCTCTCTCAGGTGGACATAAAAGATCCCATGGCGCTATTTTGAAGAAAATCAGGGGGAGTTATCCCAAGCATCCTAGCCAATATTTATCCCTCAACCAACATCACTAAAAACAACAGATTATCTGGTCATTATCACATTGCTGTTTGTGGGAGCTTGCTGTGCACAAATTGGCTGCCGTGTTTCCTACATTACAATAGTGACTACACTTCAAAAAGTACTTCATTGGCTGTAAAATGCTTTGGGCTGTCTGCTGGTTGTGAAAAGTGCTATATAAATGCAAGTCTTTCTTTTTATAATCCATCCCTGCAGCCACTGATCTAGTGCCTTTATAGACCCAGAATATGCATTGTTCCACATATTGATTATCTTGTGAGGAGAAAAGTGTTCTTCTCGTCTCTAACCTTCATTGAAACTTGTGAATTTTACAGTTAAGTCCTTGAGCTCTGTGCTCACAGCCCAAGATAAATAGCCTGTCTGTCTCCACCTTATCTATACTTTGCGGTATTTTGAAGAGCTGTATTATGTCTCCTTTTAGCCTTCAGTCCAATTACTGAGTCTTTCTTCATAATTTAATCCTTAAGGCATAAGTGGTCCTTCGGGATCGTAGTGGTCACCCTTTGCACTGCAGCTTACGTCCGTCCTGAGCTGGGGTGACCAAAACTGCACAAAATACTTTAGAACTGACCTCACCAAAGATCCATTCAGCATAATCACTTATCCTGGTGTGTAATCCAGACGCTAATCAGTATCTGATTAACCTTAATGACAAGTGCCTCACATTAGCCGGGTATTTTCAGGGTCCGATTGACAATCACACACAAGCTCCTTTTCCTCTTCCCTTTCTGATCGACAAACTTAAAATTGGACCCTTTCATGGTCTCCGCATTTAACTATTTTGTTCATTAGGGTCAATCCAGGGATGGCATCGCAGGATGTTCCAACACAGAAACAGGCCATTCAGCCTCTTATACTGTGCCGGTGTTTCCTCTATCTGCATCACCTAGTCGAATCTCATTCTCCTGCTCATTTCCCACACCCTTTAACATTCCTCATTATCAAACTCTCTCCAAGTCCCTTTGAAAAGAGTTGATAGACTCAGCTTCAACAATAGTTTGTGGCGGAGAATTCCTAACCTCCCCTCTAACTCTTCTTGTGATTATCTTAAATGTGTGGCTTCTCATTCCTGTACTAACCCATGCAAACAATCGATCACTATTTGCTCTGTCACAATCATAATAAGACCGTCGTTAATCATCCCTTAACCTTCTCAGATCCACTGAAGTGGCTCTAACTTCCCAAGTCTTTCTTCATAACTGTAACCCCTTTTCTTGGGTGATTAGATATAAGTACAGAATTCGCGAGAGATGGAGAATCAGAACATTTACTGCTGTTCATCTCACCGGTGTTGGGTTTTAATTTAGTGGGTCCAATGGCATAAGAAACGTGGTAGATTGAGTTTGCCACGGTCAAACTGACAAACCCAATGGTACAAAG
This sequence comes from Somniosus microcephalus, assembly GCF_052327205.1. Lineage (NCBI taxonomy): Eukaryota > Metazoa > Chordata > Chondrichthyes > Squaliformes > Somniosidae > Somniosus > Somniosus microcephalus. The sequence goes on along the minus strand of NC_140994.1, from coordinate 90,564,547 downwards.
GTCATGAGCCGTAATTGCTCACACTCCTGAACCCAGGCTGACTATTCTGTGTGCCAGATGGACATGGTCTTCAAAAGCAAGGTAATGGCGGTAGGGCAAGGGGAGGGGGAGGGGCAGAGGCCAGGACAGGGGGTGAGGCAGGGCCAGGGCCAGATATTCACAATATATATTAATGATCTAGACGAGGGAATTAGATGTAATATCTCCAAGTTTGCAGATGACACAAAGCTGGGTGGGCGTGTGTGCTGTGAGGAGGATGCCGAGAAACTCCAGTATGATTTGGACAGGTTGGGTGATTGGGCAGAAGCATGGCAGATGCAATATAACGTGGATAAATGCGAGGTTATCCACTTTGGTGGCAAAAACAGGAAGGCACATTATTATTTGAATGGCAATAGATTGGGAGAAGGGGAAGTGCAATGAGTCCTGGGTGTCCTTGTGCACCAGTCGCTGAAGGTAAGCATGCAGGTGCAGCAGGCGGTTAAGAAGGCAAATGGTATATTGACCTTTGTAGCGAGAGGATTCGAGTACAGGAACAAGGATGTCTTGCTGCAGTTGTACAGGGCCTTGGTGAGACCACACCTTGAGTATTGTGTGCAGTTTTGGTCGCCTTATCTAAGGAAGGATGTTTTTGCCATGGAGGGAGTGCAGCGAAGATTCACCAGGCTGATATCTGGGATGGCAGGAATGACGTATGAGGAGAGATTGGGTCGATTGGGCTTCTACTCACTGGAGTTTAGAAGAATGAGAGGGGATCTCATTGAAACTTATAAAATTCTAACAGGACTGGACAGACTAGATGCAGGAAGGATGTTCCCGATGGCAGGGGAGTCCAGAACCAGGGATCACAGTTTAAAGATAAGGGTTAAGCCATTTAGGACAGCAATGAGGAGGAATTTCTTCACCCAGAGAGTGGTGAACCTGTGGAATTCTCTACCACAGAAGGCAGTTGAGGCCAATTCATTAAATATGTTCAAGAAGGAGTTGGATATATTTCTTAAGGCTAAAGGGGCTCAAGGGATATGGGGAGAAGGCAGGGACAGGGTACTGAGTTTGGATGATGAGCCATGACCTCATTGAATGGTGGAGCAGGCTCGAGGGGCCGAATGGCCTACTCCTGCTCCTACCTTCTATGGCCAGGGCAGGAGCTGGGGCAGGGGGTGGGGCATGGCAGTGGGAGGGGCAGGGGAAGGGGCATTGGAAGAGGTGGGATGGGGTTGGGGCAGGAGAGGAGGCAGGGGTTGGAGCAGGAGAGGAGGCAGGGGTTGGAGCAGGGGTTGGGGCAGGAGAGGAGGCAGGGGTTGGGGCAGGGGTTTGGGCAGGAGAGGAGGCAGGGATTGGGGCAGGGGTTGGGGCAGGAGAGGAGGCAGGGGTTGGGGCAGGGGTTGGGGCAGGAGAGGAGGCAGGGATTGGGGCAGGGGTTGGGGCAGGAGAGGAGGCAGGGGTTGGGGCAGGGGTTGGGGCAGGAGAGGAGGCAGGGGTTGGGGCAGGGGTTGGGGCAGGAGAGGAGGCAGGGGTTGGAGCAAGGGTTGGGGCAGGAGAGGAGGCAGGGGTTGGGGCAGGAGAGGAGGCAGGGGTTGGGGCAGGAGAGGAGGCAGGGGTTGGGGCAAGAGAGGAGGCAGGGGTTGGGGCAGGGGTTGGGGCAAGAGAGGAGGCAGGGGTTGGGGCAGGGGTTGGGGCAGGAGAGGAGGCAGGGGTTGGGGCAGGGGTTGGGGCAGGAGAGGAGGCAGGGGTTGGGGCAGGAGAGGAGGCAGGGGTTGGGGCAGGAGAGGAGGCAGGGGTTGGGGCAGGAGAGGAGGCAGGGGTTGGGGCAGGAGAGGAGGCAGGGGTTGGGGCAGGAGAGGAGGCAGGAGTTGGGGCAGGAGAGGAGGCAGGGGTTGGGGCAGGAGAGGAGGCAGGGGTTGGGGCAGGAGAGGAGGCAGGAGTTGGGGCAGGAGAGGAGGCAGGGGTTGGGGCAGGAGAGGAGGCAGGGGTTGGAGCAGGAGAGGAGGCAGGGGTTGAGACAGGGTTTGGGGCAGGAGAGGAGCAGGGACAGGAGCAGTGAGCAGGGGCAGTGGTGGAGGCAGGGGGAGGGGCAGAAGAATGCAGTTGGGTGGAGCTGTAGAATTATTTAATTACATCGCCTTTTTTACCTTGGTATGTTTAGGTAAAGTTAATACAATTTTAAGCAGGAGATCAGAACAGAGGTTTGATCTAGAGAGACCTCTGATATCTCAATGTCACTATATCAAGACTGTACCTTACGTATTGGGGCGATTTTCCCACATGGTCTGCTGATGGCCACAGTTCCTTACTCCCAGTGTGTCCTCAGATAACAGGTCCCAATCACAACTACTTTTGGCCACACATTCAGGCATGGCACAGCTTTCTCTGATCATTCATTGCCAAGTGCTCTCCAAACAACATCTACACTGCCTCTGTCCCATCAGACTGCTTCTCCAACATCCAGTCTTAGATGAGTTTAAACATCCTCCAGCTCAACACTGGGCAGACTGAAGCCATCGTCTTCAGCCCGGCCGTAAACTCCATACTCTCGTCACCGACTATGTTCCCCTTCCCAGCTACTGTCTCAGGCTGAACCAGACTGTTCACAACCTCAGCATCCTGTGTGACCCTGAGCTGAGCTTCAGAATTCCATCACACAGACTGCTTCCTTCCACCTCTGTAGCATTGCCTGTTTCCACCCCAGCATCTGCTCCTCTGCCATTGAAACCCTTATTCATGCCTTCATCATCTCCAGATTTGATTCGTCCAACACTCTCCTGGCTGGTCTCCCATTCTCCACATTCCATAAACTCTGCTGCTCGTCTCCTGTCCCACACCAAGGCCTGCACACCCTTCACCCTCGTCCTCGCTGACCTACATTGGCTCCCGATCCACAACACGCCCTCAGATTTAAAATTCTCATCCTTGTATTTAAATTCCTCCACAGTCTCACCCCTCCCAATCTCTGCATTCTCCTTGTGTCCTATACCCCCACCCAATCTCAAACTCTCCCTTCCTCTGACTCTGGCCTTGTGCATCTCCCTCCCCTTTGCCCCACCATTGGTGGCCGTGCCTTTAGCTGCCTGTGTCCAATGCTCTGGAATTCTCTCCCCAAGCCCCTAAGCCTCTCTTTCTCACTCTTCTCCTTAAAACCCCATTCTTTCGCCAAGCTTTTGCTCAACCACCTAACATCTCCCCTCCTGGCTTGACTTCTGTTTTCCATTGGTTTCCTATGAAGTACCTTGGCACTTTGTTTCACATTAAAGGCACGGTATAAGTTTAAGCTGCTGCTGTTATCATCATTCTTGAGCTCTCTTGATGTATTAAATCTGGCCGCAGCAACTTTTTCTGCCAGTTTATTGGGGGAAATTATTCTGCCACCCAGTTAGAAAAATCTCACCCAATGTACCAAGTACATCAACCAAAAGACCGCTTTAGGACTAATGTGAATTATTTACCTGGACAGGTCTTCCTCTTATTACACCTGGGCATATTGGATCACCTGGGTACACAACATAGAGGAAAGCTGGACAGAGGAGGCCCATCCATTTAAGTTAATAGATGTGTAATCTGGCTGGCTCCCTTATGGCCATGGAATCCTCTCTTCCCGATTTTCCTCTATGTGCAACCTCCCAGGCAATCCCATTTGCCCACATGGAGGGTAAGCACCGAAATGGACTGGTTGGGCTGAATGGCCAGTTTTCAATTTTCTGACATTCACCAACTACGTGCGAGGCCCTGACATTGGCATTGGTACTTGAAAAATCTACTCTGGTATATGTGTCACAATTAGTACCCTGAGCAGACTCGTGTTTTCGTGAATAAAAGAAAGACTTGCATTTATACAGCACCTTTCACGACCGCCGGACCTCTCAAAGCGCTTTACAGCCAATTAAGTACTTTTTGAGTGCAGTCACTGTTGTAATGTGGGAAGCGCAGCAGCCAAGTTGCGCACAGCAAGCTCCCACAAACAGCAATGTGATAATGACCAGATAATCTGTTCTTGTTACATTTGGCACAGTCGATGCAGAGGAAGTAGTGCGGGCAGTGGGAGATGTGTGGGAGGGTTATTGAGGGACCTGAATTAATAGCAGTAGAGATGTCTGCCAAAAACGAAGTGGTTTGAACCTGCACAATGACGTATCTTTGCACTCTAACACCAGATTGCTAAAAGACTGGCTGCAGATTGCAATGATTGTTATTGCCTTCTATCAAGAGGACAGCCCCTCCGATGCAAGAAACCCAAACCCCCAGCTGTTGCTCTCGGAATTGCCATTACTGAACCAGGGATTGCAGTTACAGCATACACAAGAGTCAGTAAACAGTGATTAAACACAACAACATCTTGCATTCATATAGTGCCTTTAACGTAGTAAAATGTCCCAAGGCGCTTCGCAGGAGTGATTATCAGACACAATTTGACACCGAGCCACATGAGGAGATATTAGGGCCGGTAACCAAAATCTTATTCAAAGAGGTAGGTTTTAAGAAGGGTCTTAAAGGAGGAGAGAGGTAGAGAGGGGGAGAGGTTTAAGGAAGGAATTCCAAAGCTTGTGGCCCAAATATTTGAAGGCACGGCCGCCGATGGTGGAGCGATGGAAAATGGGGATGCATACGAAAAGAAAGACTTGCATTTATATAGTGCTTTTCACCACCACCGGACCTCTCAAAGCACTTTACAGCCAATGAAGTACTTTTTGAAGTGTAGTCACTGTTGTAATGTGGGAAACGAGGCAGCCAATTTGTGCACAGCAAGATCCCACAAACAGCAATGTGATAATGACCAGATAATCTGATTTTGGTATGTTGGTTTAGGGATAAATATTAGCCAAGACACTGGGGATAACTCCCCTGCTCTTCTTCGAAATAGTGCCATGGGATCTTTTAGGTTTAACGTCTTATCCGAAAGACGGCACCTCCAACAGTGCAGCACTCCCTCAGCACTGCACTGGAGTGTCAGCCTAGCTTTATGTGCTCAAGTCCCTGGAGTGAGAACTTGAACTCACAACCTTCTGACTCAGAGGCAAGTGTGCTACCAACTGAGCCACAGCTGACACTAGAAGCCAGAATTGGGGGGACACAGAGATCGCAGAGCATTGTAGGGCTGGAGGATGCTCTACTGCAGAAGAAAATACATCCTCTAATGATGTGTCTTAAAGAGGCAGCCTCAATATCAATACCACACCGTGATGATAAAATCATTCTCACATTTTGCCATGCTTTCTTCTAGTACTTCTTGTCCTCTGTGTATCTCTGTTTAAACAATAAGGCCAGGGTTTTGCACGAACCCGTGCACTAACCCGTGATTTCCATTCTCTTTAATGAGCGGGAAATCGCATCCTAGCAAAGCTTAGAAATGGAAAATCCTGGCCTAAGTACGGATGACGGACAATTCAACACTCTAAGGTTGGGGGGGGGGGTTGGGGGGAGGAGGGGTTAGGGTGGGTGGGGGAGAGGGGGGCTAGGGTGGGGAGGAGAGTGGGGGTTAGGGTGGGGGGGGTTGGGGGATTAGGGTGGGGGGAGAGGGGGTTTAGGGTGTGGGGGGAGAGGGGGGTTAGGGTGGGGTGGAGAGGGGGGTTAGGGTGGGGGGGAGAGTGGGGGTTAGGGTGGGGTCAGGTTGGGGGATTAGGGTGGGGGGAGAGGGGGTTTAGGGTGTGGGGGGAGAGGGGGGTTAGGGTGGAGTGGAGAGGGGGTTAGGGTGTGTGGGAGAGGAGGGGTTAGAGTGTGGGGGGAGAGGGGGGGTTAGGGTGGGGGGAGAGGGGGATTAGGGTGTGTGGGAGAGGAGGGGTTAGAGTGTGGGGGGAGAGGGGGGGTTAGGGTGTGGTGGAGAGGGGGTTTAGGGTGTAGGGGGGGAGAGGGGGGGTTAGGGTGTGGTGGAGAGGGGGGTTTAGGGTGTGTGGGAGAGGAGGGGTTAGAGTGTGGGGGGAGAGGGAGGGGGTTAGGGTGTGTGTGGGGGAGGGGGGTTAGGGTGTGGGGGAGAGAGGGGGGGTTAGGGTGTGGGGGGAGGGGGGGTTAGGGTGTAGGGGGGGAGAGGGGGGGTTAGGGTGGGGGGGAGAGGGGGGTTAGGGTGGGGGGAGAGGGGGGGTTAGGGTGGGGGGAGAGGGGGGTTAGGGTGGGGGGGAGAGGGGGGTTAGGGCGAGGGGAGAGGGGGGGTTAGGGTGGGGGGAGAGGGGGGGTTAGGGTGGGGGGGAGAGGGGGGGTTAGGGTGGGGGGAGAGGGGGGGTTAGGGTGGGGGGGGAGAGGGGGGGTTAGGGTGGGGGGGAGAAGTGGGGGTAGAGTGGGGGGAGAAGGGGGTAGGGTGGGGGGAGAAGGGGGGTTAGGGTGTGGGGGGGAGAAGGGGGGGTTAGGGTGTGGGGCAGAGAGGGGGTTAGGGTGTGGGGGAGAGGGGGGTTAGGGTGTGGGGGGGGGAGAGGGGGTTAGGGTGGAGGGGAGAAGGGGGGGTTAGGGTTGGGGGGAGAGGGGGGGTTAGGGTGTGGGGGGAGAGGGGCGGTTAGGGTGTGGGGTGGAGAGGGGGGGTTAGGGTGGGGGGGAGAAGGGGGGTGAGGGTTGGGGGGAGAGGGGGGGTTAGGGTGTGGGGCAGAGAGGGGGTTAGGGTGTGGGGGGGGAGAGGGGGGTTAGGGTGTGGGGGGAGAGGGGGATTAGGGTGCTGTGGGAGAGGAGGGGTTAAAGTGTGGGGGGAGAGGGGGGGTTAGGGTGTGTGGGGGAGGGGGGTTAGGGTGTGGGGGAGAGACGGGGGGTTAGGGTGTGGGGGGAGGGGAGATTAGGGTTGTAGGGGGGGAGAGGGGGGTTAGGGTGGGGGGGAGAGGGGGTTAGGGTGGGGGGGAGAGGGGTGGTTAGGATGGGGGGAGAGGGGGGGTTAGGGTGGGGGGAGAGGGGGGGTTAGGGTGGGGGGGTGAGGGGGGGTTAGGGTGGGGGGGAGAGGGGGGGTTAGGGTGGGGGGGTAGGGTGGGGGGGAGAAGGGGGGTTAGGGTGGGGGGAGAAGGGGGGTTAGGGTGGGTGGGGAGAAGGGGGTTAGGGTGTGGGGCAGAGGGGGTTAGGGTGTGGGGGGAGAGGGGGGGTTAGCGTGTGGGGGGGAGAGGGGGGTTAGGGTGGGGGGGAGAAGGGGGTTAAGGTTGGGGGGAGAGGGGGGGTTAGGGTGTGGGGGGGAGAGTGGGGGTTAGGGTGTGTGGGGGGAGAGGGGGGGTTAGGGTGTGGGGGGGAGAGGGGGGGTTAGGGTGGGGGGGAGAAGGGGGGTTAGGGTTGGGGGAGAGGGGGGGTTAGGGTGTGGGGCAGAGAGGGGGTTAGGGTGAGGGGGGAGAGGGGGGTTAGGGTGTGGGGGGGGTTAGGGTGTGGGGGGGAGAGGGGGGGCTAGGGTGTGGGGGGGAGAGGGGGGGTTAGTGTGTGTGGGGGAGGGGGGGGTTAGGTTGTGCGGGGAGGGGGGTTAGGGTGTGGGGGGAGAGGGGGGGTTAGGGTGTGGGGGGGAGATGGGGGGTTAGGGGTATGGGGAGAGGGGGGGTTAGGGTGTGGGGGGAGAGCGGGGGTTAGGGTGTGGGGGGGGAGAGGGGGTTAGGGTGGAGGGGAGAAGGGGGGGTTAGGGTGCGGCGGGGAGAGAGGGGGTTAGGGTGGGGGGGAGAAGGGGGGTTAGGGTGTGCGGGGGAGGGGGTTTAGGGTGTGGGGGGGGAGAGGGGGTTAGGGTGCGGGGGAGAAGGGGGGATTAGGGTGTGGGCAGAGAGGGAGTTAGGGTGTGGGGGGGAGAGGGGGGGTCAGGGTGGGGGGGAGAAGGGGGGTAGGGTGCGGGGGAGAGGGGGGTTAGGGTGGGGGGGAGAAGGGGGTAGGGTGTGGGGGGAGAGGGGGGGTTAGGGTGGGGGGGAGAGGGGGGGTTAGGGTTGGGGGGAGACGGGGGGTTAGGATGTGGGGGGGAGAGGGGGATTTGGGGGGAGGGGGGGTTAGGGTGGGGGGGAGGGGGGTTAGAGTTGGGGGGAGAGGGTGGGTTAGGCTGGGGGGGGAGAGGGGGTGTTAGTGTGGGGGGAGGGGGGGTTAGGGTGGGGGGAGAGGGGAGGTTAGTGTGGGGGGGGAGAGGGGGGGTTAGTGTGTGGGGGGAGAGGGGGGGTTAGGGTTGGGGGGAGAGGGGGGGTTAGGGTGGGGGGGAGACGGGGGGTTAGGGTGTGGGGGGAGAGAGGGGGTTAGGGTGGGGGGGGAGAGGGGCGGTTAGGGTGGGGGGGGAGAGCGGGGTTAGGGTGGGGGGGAGAGGGGAGGTTAGGGTGGGGGGGAGAGAGGGGGTTAGGGTGTGGGGGGGAGAGGGGGGGTTAGTGTGGGGGGAGAGGGGGGTTAGGGTGGGGGGAGAGAGGGGTTAGGGTATGGGGGAGAGAGGGGGGTTAGTGTGGGGTGGAGAGGGGGGGTTAGGGTGGGGGGGAGAGGGCGGGTTTGGGTGGGGGGAGACGGGGGGTTAGGGTGTGGGGGGGAGAGAGGGGTTTAGGTTGGGGGGGAGAGGGGAGTTTAGGGTGGGGGGGAGAGGGGGGGTTGAGGGGGGGAGACGGGGTGTTAGGGTGGGGGGAGGCCCGCTTGCAGTTATGTGTGGGTCAGAGTATCAGGGCTACAACACAGTTGTGAGCTTTGTCAGAACTGAGGCAGCGAGTTACAACTGGAGCAGCAATAGAGGTCGTACATTTCTTAATTCCGGTGCAGCATTCAGCATCCCGACCCTGAATGGATTTAGGAAAAGGTTCCCCTGCAACAAGTTCTATTCCTGGTTGGCAAATGTTTTCAAGCGAATGTGCGGATAGGTGCTGGGTGCCAACACAACGATGGCCTGCTTACTGTCATTGCACTGGTGCGCGGTGCCTACTCGTACTCTACTGCTGCTGAGTGAAGCAGATGTGGAAGAGATGCCTGGTTCTAGTCCAATGCAGGAACTACTTTGTCCGAGAACCCTGCGTTCCCGCAATTCTAGCCTACGGTGCATCCCTGATTTTAATAGCCCCACTATTGGCGGCCGTGCCTTCAGCCGCCGAGCCCTGGAATTCCCTGCCTCAACCTCTCTGCCTCTCTACCTCTCTCTCCTCCTTTAACAAGCTCCTTAAAACCTACTTCTTTGACCAAGCTTTCGGTCACCTGTCATAATATCTCCTTGTGTGGCCCGATGTCAAATTTTGTCTGATAACGTTAAAGATGCTATATAAATGCAAGTTGTTGTTGCATAAAATATAATGAAAGGGGAGCCGATTCCTTCAAATTCTAGTTAGTTTGCAATTGCAAAGGAAAGACTAGGGCCCTGTGGGATACCAGCATGTGGATGTTTAATATATTGGTCTGAAGCCTCCTCTCTGCTGTATTAGCAGAGACGTCAACCCATTTTAGTTTGAATGGGTTGATGCCTCCACGAAACTAACAGAGTGAATACCAGAAGAACTCGTTGAGTGTATGTGCGCGCATGTTTGATTCGCTACTCCCATACTGAATGTCTGCAAACAGATTACCAAATGTTACAGTTAATTCCGGGTTAGTTAATTATAATGTTTATAAAGAGAGGAGATTCTGTGCTACAGAACAGTGAGCTCCATTTATCATCTCTCATTGTATCCAGTCAAGGTGCACAGTACTGATCGGCCCCACAGCTCCGCAATTGCCTCCCTACACTTCTCTACCTCTCCCCCTCGCTCTCCTCCTTTAGGACGCTCCTTAAAACCAACCAAGCTTTTGCTCACCTGTCTTAATATCTCCTTGTGTGGCTTGGTGCCAAATTCTGTTTGATAACGCTCCTGTGAAGCCCCTTAGGACTTGTGACTACATTAAAGGCACTATATAAATGCAAGTTGTTGTTGTTGTTGTGCCTTTCACTTTCAGTTCACATTTGACTTGTTAATATCCCGCTCTCTGATTGTGACTTCCACACAATTATGGAGGTGAGTGCTAACAAGGTGTGATAAAAGTCTGTGCCCATACAGCCAACCAGAAGATTGAAAACCACACCTGCCACTCACGATATGCTTGCCTCCGTGGTAAGTGCCCTACCTATAAGCACGCCATCCCTAAGAGTAATTCTCATTCTCCCAGGTTTCCCTGAAAACTTCCCAGTGCTTCCCAACTTTTCTCAACACTTCATTGGCAGTTTGCTTCTGACTGCTTCTCTCCACAGCCGCTTCTCAGTTGGAGGGGCTGACGTCTGATCCTTCCGCGAAGAAGGGAAGGAGGTTTTATTCATGCTCCTGCCACAATATCCTCTGACACTCTGCCGTCTCGGCACTCACTGCCTTTCTGATGTGTAAATATGCATTAGCTTCAGCAAAGCCACTTGGGATAGTCAACCGATGAGTCTCTTGACTGAATCCCCTGATGGTTTTGCTAATGCTGATTTTGGACTTAGGAATTCCAATGGAAATGCTTAATTTCCCAGAACTGGAATCCTTTTAGTTTTTGAATCCTCAAGACACCACATTAAACGTGTTTTCAGACTGAATTATGCTCTTCATCTAACAGTCTACACTGACCAATGATAGGTTCACGTTGGAAAGGGTTTACTATGTAAGCCTAGAGGTTGAGAGTTAAAAGCCCAGCCTAGCAAATTATGAAATTGAATTTAATAAATCTGGTTGTTTGTGAGTTGAGATTAGAAAATAATAAATAAGCATAAATCCGACTGGTTGACTAATGTCCTTCAGGGAAGGGAAGCTGTCAGCTCCTACCTGGCCAGGCCTACATGTGCCTTGTCCACATATGTGATTGATTCTTAATTTCCTCACAGCAACTAGGGATGGGCGACAAATTCCCTTGCCAACATCGCCCTTGCCAACATCGCCCTTGCCAACATCGCCCTTGCCTCTCCTTAGTTGTTGCTCTTGTTTTTAAACGCACATGTTCTTAGGCTCTCAGTTGCTGATAGTTTTATCTCTGGGATCCTGGTCAACGATCACTTTAAGGCCACCCAGATAAGCACAAATCCCCCTCTCAAGACTATAGTGGCGGAAATGACTTCAACGTGGATTTCCGTTCATGGGCTGACTGGGGATTATTCAAGGGTTGAGAGATTTCCCAAGCTAGACCAACTAGAGCCAACTAATTGATAAAGCAGCTGCTTTTTTCTTACATAAACTGCTCCCTAATCATGAGGTGAGCTCGCGAGGAGATATTCTAAGCAGAGAGCTGACATTCTGAAAGCTGCATTCTCGCTACTCGCCACTGTATTTGATGCTATCTTCCATTATGGAACACTGACATCTTTGCTGAGATGAATGGCCTCCGAAGAACAGATTTCTTGGCCCACCTGTGCCCCAGTGCACCCAGTCCCCAACACTTCTCACATTCTTGTGTAAACCTCTCCATGGCTCGGCCTCTCCCCCTCTCTGTAACATTGGCTGGTGCTACAACCTGGACTCTCCATTTCTCTGATTATGGGCTCGTGAGAGAATCATCGGAGGCACAAGAAATCCCTGTAGTTAGACATAAAGGGGGGCAAAATTGGGTTGATTTGCACCTCTCGTTAGTGCCCCCTTTAATCGGGGAGGAGGCCTGCAATGACACGGCGCTACATGCCGAAGCGCATGGCGCTGTTGCACGTAGCGCCGCGATCTTCAGTTGTAGTGCCCCAAGAAGGAGGTGGAGCGTTTCCAGTAGCGCCCCACCTCCTGCTTGGGGGCGCTACAACTGAATTTCAGGCGGAAGGGTGCTAATCTTTTCGGGGCGCTAATTTTTGGGGGCGCTAAAATTAGCGCCCTGGCGACATTAGCGCCCCAAAAGGGGTAACACCCAATTTCCCCCCCCCAAAGACTGTTCGCAGTATGAAAACATGCCATTCTACTGTGTGCCTGCTTCTAGATTGGCCAACAAACTTTGGCTGCTGCTGCTTACCTCAGTGGACCTGTGCAACAGGGGCTTATTACATCAACTGGCTGCTACAAGCAAGAGATGCAAAGGTTTCCACTTCAGCAATATTATATCAAATAAGATCCTTTCAAAGCAGTGGATTAACTGCTTTCTATGTTAGACTCGACTATTCCAAAGCACTCCTGGCCAGCTTCCCATCCATAACCCTCCGTAACTCTCATTCACCCATCAGCCCTGTGCTCGCTGACCTACATTGGCTCCCGGTCCACCAATTTAAAATTCTCATCCTCATGTTCAAAACCCTCCATAGCCTCACTCACCCCTCCTTATCTCTGTAACCTCCTCCAGCCCAAAAACCCTCCAAGATCTCTGCACTCCTCCAACTTTAGCCTCTTGTGCATCCCCCACCTCCTTCACACCACCACTGGCAGCTGTTTGGCCCGAAGCTCTGGAATTCCTTTCCTAAACCTTTCTACCACTCTCTCTTCCTTTGCAACGCTGCTTAAAACTATTGCCTATTGAGGTGTTGATCAATGTGAAACTGGCCCACTTCCTCATTGCCACAGTCTGTGTTCACAAAGCAGATCGAAAAGCAGAAAATTGCAGGATCACAGAGAAAGAGCGGGGGAGTGGGACTAATTGTATAACTCTCTTTCAAGGAGCCGGCACAGGCACGATGGGCCGAATGGCCTCCTGTGCTGTATCATATAATAGCAAAATACTGCGGATGCTGGAAATCTGTGCTGTATCATAGTTTGGCGCCTGCTGGAATATTGTGTCCAATTCTGGGCACCACACTTTAGGAAGGGCGTGAAGGCTTTGGAAAGAGTACAGAAGAGATTTACTAGAATGGTTCCAGGGATGATGGATTACAGTTGTGTGGATAGACTGGAGAAGCTGGGATTGTTCTCCTTAGAGCAGAGAAGGCTAAGAGGAGATTTGATAGAGGTGTTTAAAACCATGAAAGGTTTAGATAGAGTAAATAAAGAGAAACTGTTTCCAATGGCTGAAGGGTCAATAACCAGAGGGCACAGATTTAAGGTAATTGGCAAAAGAACCAAAGGCGACATGAGGAAAAACTTTTTACGCAGCGAGTGGTTAGGATCTGGAATGCACTGCCTGAAAGGGTGGTGGAGGCAGATTCAATAGTAGCTTTCAAAAGGGAATTGGATGAATACTTGAAGAGAAAATATTCCAGTGATATGGGGAAAGAGCGGGGGAGTGGGACTAACTGGATTCCTCTTCATAAGTGCTGGCTCAGACTCAAAATGGCCTCCTTCTGTGCTGTATCATTCTATGATTCTATGCCCTAACCCTAAGCTCAGAAGGGCACCCCTTGTTAGCATCAGTGTGTCATTTTTCATCCTGTGGCTCGTCTGAGTGATGGTGCCAACCAACTGCTAATGAGCGCCCAAGCAGCGAGATGTTTGTGCTACGGGCACATTCCCACCAACTGGTTCGAAAGCGGCCAAACTCAACCAAAGGGCAGAGAAGATTTCCATCCCATTCGCCTGGGCTGGATTTGGGCCCAAGGCCCGGAGACAGATGTCAGGGTCAGAATCGCTGCATTGCCCAGTCCCCTGTGAGGTTCTTTCCTTAGTTGAAGGGAGGCTGCTGCTGAGCAGATGGAAAGCCTGGCAGGCATCGATCCAGCTGTGCCAATAAGGAACTGGAAGTGCTGGGTGACATTTGCCTGCATGAACTTAAGCTCGTGGCTCCCGTGGTCCATCAATACGTGCGACGATGTGAGGAGGCTGCAGGTTTAGAACTGAAGAAAAGCTTCATACTGTGCAAGAAGAAGATTTACTGGGCTCCGGGATTTGAGAACAAGAGCAGTTACATGAAAAGGTCGGCTGTGTGCTAACAGATCAGAATTAAATTCAAATTAAAGATGGAAGGAGAACTACAAAGAGCTGCACAATGAGTAAAGCTTCATCAGGGGACAATCCTCAGTGGCTTGAGAGAAAATAACCAGGAGTCGTGGGCCTGGCATCGAGGGGTGTGAAGATGAAGTAATGATTAACAAAAACTGCAGTAGATGAAAGGGCCAAGGGAAATAAACAGTGACATGGAACTAAACACTAATTATGATGAAAGTCCTTGAATCAGGGAAGAAAATCAAATCCCTCATAAGCAAAAGAAAGCATGTATGCATAGCGTCTGCCTAAAAGATCAACTCAACTCCACAACTGACTGTGGCAGTCCCTTGCTTCGTTAAGTTGGAGTGAGTAACATCATCTTGCAAGAGATTGGAAGACATAATGGAGGACTAAATGTTCGTGCATTGATACAGCACTTTTCACATCATCATGCTGTTCCAAAGCACCAATCAGCACACAAGAATTCTATTTGTACACAGCAGGATCCCACAAACACAGAATCACATAAGTGACTAGCCAGACTGATGTTAGAGGTGTTGGTTGACGAAGGAATGCTACCCAAATCTCCCGGGTCTTGTTTGAATAGTTCCGTGGGAACGTGAACAGTCACCGGAACAGGCAGGCGAACCTCACTTTGATGTCTCACCTGAAAGACGGCACCTCTGACAATGCTGCACTCCCTCAGTACCGCAGTGGAATGTCAGCCTGAGTGATGAGCTGAGGGAAACCTCAATCCACAACCTTCTGACAGAAACCAGAGTGCCTGTAGGCTCATGCTCACTGTGGTGTGTGTGAAAGTATGGCCAGAGGGGGCAGTATCGGAGCTTCAGGATTGCTTCGAACGCACTGATTGGGGCATGTTTGCCCACAATGACATCGAGGAATACGCATCCACAGTGCTATTCTACATCAACAGCTGCGTCGAGGTCATCACGACCCACAAAAATATCAGGTCATACCCCAACCAGAAACCCTGGATGAACGGAGAGGTCCGCTCACTGTTGAAAGCACGCGACGCAGCATTTAAATCTGGCGACGCGGCGGCTTACAGAGCAGCTAGGACCAACCTAAAAAAGGGTATCAGGACTGCCAAATGGAAACAGACACTGCGGATAGAGGATCACTTCCGCAACAACTCGGACCCCCGGCGCATGTGGCAAGGCATCCAGTCCATCACTGACTACAAGGGCAAAAACACCAGTCCCCCGGTCAGCGACGCCTCCCTTCCGGAGGAGCTTAACAACTTCTACGCTCGCTTCGACAGGGACAACAAGGAGCCGGCTACCAAAGCCTTGCCACCCCCGGAAGACCAGGTGCTCACTCTGTCGACCTCCGACGTAAGGGGCGCTCTACGCAGAGTGAACACACGAAAGGCTACTAGACTGGATAGCATCCCTGGACGGGTACTCAAGGAATGTGCTGATCAGCTGGCTGATGTCTTCACCGCCATCTTCAACCTGTCATTGGCCCAGGCAGTAGTCCCTACATGCTTCAAGACCGCCACCATCATTCCTGTGCCTAAACAAGCGGCTGTGACGTGTCTGAACGACTATCGACCTGTCGCACTCACACCCATCATAATGAAGTGTTTCGAGAGACTGGTCTTAGCCCACATCAAAGCCAGTGTTCCTGCCGCCCTTGACCAACACCAGTTTGCCTATCGGGCAAACAGATCAACGGAGGATGCAATCACAACTGCTCTACACTCGGCACTGAATCACCTAGATGGTAAGGAGACCTACATCAGAATGTTGTTTATAGACTACAGCTCAGCATTCAACACTATCGTCCCCAACAAGCTGGCCACCAAACTCCAAACTCTTGGCCTGAACACTTCCCTCTGCAACTGGACCCTGGACTTCCTAACAAACAGACCCCAGTCTGTCAAATTAGGTAACCACACCTCCCCCCCCCCCGACCCTGAACACGGGGGCCCCACAAGGATGTGTGCTGAGCCCCCTCCTCTACTCCCTCTTCACCCACGACTGTGTGGCTGTTAATGGTTCCAACACCATCATCAAGTTTGCAGATGACACCACGGTAGTAGGCCAGATCACCAACAACGATGAGTCAGCCTACAGGGAGGAGGTCCAGCATCTCGTGAAGTGGTGCGCCGACAACAACCTGGCCCTTAACACCAAGAAAACAAAGGAAATAATCGTGGACTTCAGGAAGTCCAAAGGCGGAAGTCACACCCCCATCCACATCAATGGGGCGGAGGTGGAAAGGGTGGCCAGCTTTAAGTTCCTCGGGGTCCACATCACGGAAGACCTCTCCTGGTCCCTCAACACCTCTTCTCTGGTGAAGAAGGCCCAGCAGCGCCTATATTTCTTGAGGAGGCTGAAGGGATGTAATCTGTCACCCCCGATCCTCTCTAACTTCTACCGCTGCACTATAGAGAGCATCCTGACAAACTGTATCACGGTATGGTATGGCAGCTGTAGCTCCCATGACCGGAAAGCCCTGCAGCAGGTAGTCAAAACTGCCCAACGCATTACCGGCACCCGGCTACCAACCATAGAACATATATATCAGAAACGCTGCCTACGGATGGCAGGGTCCATCATCAAAGACCCTACCCACCCCAGCCACAGTCTGTTCGCCCTCCTACCATCTGGAAGACGCTACAGATGCATTCGCACCCGTACGACCAGATTTAGGAACAGCTTCTTTCCCAGGGCTGTCATCCTACTGAACTCCACAAATAAACACTAAAGCCTGCACATCTGCCGATGCACTTTATTATGGTCATATTTATGCTAATATATATGTACAAATGTATGTTGAAATGTTTAAGTGTCCTAATCCAAATTGTACACTCTCGGGAGCCGCAAGCCTACATTTCGTTGTACTGCACTTGTGCACTAACAATGACAATAAAAGTTGATTTGATTTGATTTGATTTGTGAGCAAATCAACTGATCCAACCTGCTCTGGCAGACTTCAACCATCCAAACTATGCAATGCAATATTCTCCTATGATTGTAGGCCTGGGGGACCAGATCAACTTTACAGAGAGTTTTGAGTGTCCTGGTGTAGCAGGCTGACGCCTTCATAAGAACATAAGAACATAAGAAATAGGAGCAGGAGTAGGCCAATCGGCCCCTCGAGCCTGCTCCACCATTCAATAAGATCATGGCTGATCTGATCCTAACCGCCAATCCACTATCACAGAACCATCTCCTGAATCTAACAGAATTAGACACACGAAATAGGAGCAGGATCAGGCTACACGGCCCCTGGGCCCGCTCCGCTACCCACAGGGCCATGACCGATCCGAACCTAGACTCATGTCAAAATTCCTGCCCGCTCCCCGTAACCCTTAATTCCCTTTACTTCTAGGAAACTGTCTATTTCTGTTTTAAATTTATGTAATGATGTAGCTTCTACAGCTTTTTGGGGCAGCATATTCCATGGACCTACCACCCTCTGAGTGAAGTAGTTCCTCCTCCTCTCAGTTTTGAAAGAGCAGCCCCTTATTCTAAGACTATGCCCCCTAGTTCTAGTTTCACCCATCATCGGGAACATCTTCCCCGCATCCACCCGATCCAACCCCTTCACAATCTTATATGTTTCAATAAGATTGCCTCTCATTCTTCTGAACTCCAATGAGTAGAGTCCCAATCTACTCAACCTCTCCTCATATGTCCATCCCCTCATCCCCGGGATTAACTGAGTGAACCTTCTTTGTACTGACTCGAGAGCAACTATGTCCTTTCTTAAGTATGGACACCAAAACTGTACGCAGTATTCCAGGTGCGGTCTCACCAATACCTTGTACAACTGAAGCAATACCTCCCTATTTTTATATTCTATCCCCCTAGCAATGAAAGCCAACATTCCATTGGCCTTCTTAATCACTTGCTGCACCTGCATACTAACCTTTTGAGTTTCATGCACCAGGACCCCCAGATCCCTTTGTACTTCAGTACTTTCCAGTTTCTTGCCATTAAGATAATAACTTGCTCTACGATTTTTCCTGCCAAAGTGCATAACCTCACACTTTCCAGTATTGTATTCCATCTGCCAAATCTCTGCCCGCTTACTTAGCCTGTCGATGTCCCCTTGCAGGTTTTTTATGTCCTCCTCACTCACTACTTTCCCTCCCATCTTAGTATCATCTGCAAACTTTGATATGTTACACTCGGTCCCCTCCTCCAAATCGTTAATATAGATTGTAAAGAGTTGGGGACCCAGCACTGACCCCTGCGGAACACCACTAGTTACTGATTGCCAGTCTGAGAATGAACCATTTATCCCAACTCTCTGCCTTCTGTTAGATGGCCAATCCTCTATCCATGCCAGAATATTACCCCCAATCCCGTGATTTTTTATCTTAAGCAATAATCTTTTGTGTGGCACCTTGTCAAATGCCTTTTGGAAGTCTAAATACACTACGTCTACTGGTTCCCCTTTATCCACCCTATACGTTACTTCCTCAAAGAACTCCAGCAAATTTGTCAAACATGACTTCCCCTTCATAAAACCATGCTGACTTTGTCCTATTAAATTATGATTATCCAAATATCCTGTTACTGTCTCCTTAATAATGGACTCCAAAATTTTACATACCACAGATGTTAGGCTAACCGGTCTATAGTTTGCAGCCTTCTGTCTACTGCCCTTTTTAAATAAGGGTGTTACATTAGCAGTTTTCCAGTCTGCCGGGACCTTTGCCGAGTCCAGGGAGTTTTGGAAAATTATTACCAATGCATCCACAATCCCTACTGCCACTTCCCTCAAGACCCTAGGATGTAAGCCATCAGGTCCAGGTGATTTATCCGCCTTGAGTCCCATTATTTTACTGAGTACCACTTCCTTAGTGATTTTGATCATGTTTAGCTCCTCCCCCCCTTTAGCCCCCTGTTTGTCCAGTGTTGGGATATTCTTAGTGTCTTCTACTGTAAAGACTGATGTAAAATATTCATTCAGTGTTTTTGCCATCTCCATATTTCCCACCTTTAATTTCCCGGTCTCATCCTCTAAGGGACCAACATCCTATGTACTTTGCGTGTGATTCAGCTGACGAACATACAAAATTGATGGACAGGAAAAGATCAGCTGGTCCATCAAACCTGCCCCACACTCATAATGGCCGGAGCATCCCGAATAAACATTTCCTAAACCTCAACAACCCTGCCCCCCCCACACCCTGGGAGAGGCAGAAAAAACCCAGAAAAAACCCAGGGCCAATAAGGGAAAAATGCCCTGGAAAGTTCCTCTCTGACCCCCTCAGGTGATGGGAACCAGTCCAGGAGATCATACAGATCAAGTGTTATCACCTGAACTGCCGAGCACCGCCTCATCCATTGACCAAGTGAGGATGCATGGAGCATAATATGCAGAGGCAGCAGGCCACTGTTCCCTGGTCTCAAAAGTGCTACTGCTTTCTTTTTGGTGAGGAGCTGGGGCCTGGAACTCTGGGTCACTGAGAGTGCTCCTGAGGTGGGAGTAGGGTACTTCATGCATCCTCCTCTTTTCCTTCCCAAAGAGAGACGAGGAAGTGGGATTGGTGGGATGATATGGCCTGTCAGAAATCTCCACCTATTTTTTTTTGTTGCTCTTTCATCCTTTCAGGAGCCTTTGCGAACCGAGATGCACACAGCCAGCTAATATCCTTTTTCTTTGCAATTAAGTGACTGCTCATTCCCCCTTTCGCATTAGGAGCTTCTGTGGCTCAAATATTGATTACCAGCGTACTTGGCAATGGCACTTTTATCCACACAAGGAAAGCAATTTAATACTTAAGTCCCTAATCAAATTATAATATGTGCTTCAAGGAATAGTCAAGCCATCTGCTGCTGTCTGTAGAAGAGACTAAAGTTGATGAGAATGTTCCGGCAGAGAGACAGCAACCATTGCCCGAAACCCTTTCAGCTGGTGATTCCTGAGAGGGGCTTATTGATGGATTCAGTGAAAAACATAGCGACAGGATCTGAAAATTCTGACTATTGATTTCAAAACAAGTCTGAATTCTGTTGCTAGGTTTGAAAGGTTTGCAAACTCTGCACTTAACCGTGAGTGAGCTCAATGAGCACTTCCAAGTGTTTGACGTTCCTCTTTCACTGGCTTCTGAAATCCCCGATTTTAATCGCTCCACAATTGGCGGCCGTGCCTTCCACTGCCTAGGCCTAAAGCTCTGGAATGCCCTCCCTAAACTGCTCTGCCTCTCCACCTCTCTCTCCTCCTGTAAGACGCTGCTTAAAACCTACCTCTTTGACCAAGCTTTTGGTCACCTGTCCTAATGTGGTTCGGTGTCAACTTTTTGTCTGATAACGCTCCAGTGAAGTGTCTTGGGACGTTTTACTACGTTAAAGGCGCTCCATAAATGCAAGTTCATGTTTTTTGCACTGTGGTGCTCTGAATCTGTAGACTTAACCCTCAGAAATGATGGCTAGGAAAAGACCAGCTGGTCCATCAAGCCCCATACTCATGATGGCAGGAGCCTCCTGACTAGACATAACCCCTGCACCCCACCCCCTGCCCACCCACCCCACCCCCCCGCATCCATGTAATCTCCTGGGAGAGGAAAAAAAACACTGAGAAAAAAAATCCAGGGCCAATAAGGGAAAGAATATCTCTGCAAAATTCCTCTCCAAACCCTTTAGATGATCAAAAGCAGTCCAGATCACATGGACCATGTGTTCGTTATCTGTTAATCCTCTCACCTTCTCTCTGATGCGACCTCTGCCACACTCTCTACAGAGTGTCAGCACCCACCACACCAGGCTATGTACTGTCTGGGAAAAGAAGAACACCCCAACATTCAGTCTATTCCTACTCTTAAGCTGTTTAAATGCATGCCGCCTGGTCCGCCACCATCTGTCAAACACAAATGATCTATCGATAGCAAAATACTACGGATGCTAGAAGTCTGAAGTAACAACAGAAAATGCTGGAAAAACTCAGCAGGCCAGGCAACATCCATGGAGAGAGAAACAGAGTCAATGTTTCGGGTCGAAACCCTTCCACAGAACTGAGAAGAAAAGGCAGGAAATGAAACAGATTAAAAGGCAGTTTGGGGGCTGGGAAATGGGGGAGGGGATGAAAGAAGAGACATTAAGAGATATTCAAGGTGAGACAAGATAGTAATAGGACAGGTAAAGAAACAAACCTTTGACCTTTCCCTTTGACCAGAATACCACAGACACCAGACTGTAGACACCAAACAGTAGTCTACATGGCCAGGATAACCACAGACACCAGACTGCAGTCTACATGGCCAGGATAACCACAAACACTAGACTGCAGTCTATATGGCCAGAATAACCACAGACACCAGACACAGACCAAAGATGTGCGGGTTAGGTTGATTGGCTATGATAAATTGACCCTTAGTGTTAGGGGGATTAAATACGTGGGGTTACGGGGATAGGGTGGGATATGTGTTGGTGTAGGGGTTACAGGGATCGGGTGGGATATGTGTCGGTGCAGGCTCGATGGGCCGAAATGGCCTCTATCTGCACTGTGGGGTTTCTGTGATTCTGTGATTCTGTGTAGTCTACATGACCAGGATAACCACAGACACCAGACTGTAGTCTATATGGCCAGAATGACCACAGACACCAGACTGTAGTCTACATGGCCATGATAGTCAGAGGCACCAGACTGTAGTCTACATGGCCAGAATAACCACAGACACCAGCCTGTAGTCCACATGGCCAGGATAACCACAGACAGCAGACTGTGGAATACATGGCCAGGATAGTCAAAGACACCAGACTATACTCTACATGGCCATGATAGTCAGAGACACCAGACTGTAGTCTACATGGCCAGGATAACCACAGACACCCGACTGTAGACTACATGGCCAGGATAGTCATAGACAGCAGAACGTAGTCTACATGGCCAGAATAACCACACACACCAGACTGTAGTCTACAGGGCCAGGATAGTCTCAGACACCAGACAGTAGTCTACATGGCCAGAATAACCAGAGACACCAGACAGTAGTCCACATGGCAAGGATAACCACAGACACAAGACTGTGGACTACATGGCCAGTATAGTCAAAGACACCAGACTGTACTCTACATGGCCATGATAGTCAGACAAACCAGACTGCAGTCTACATGGTCAGGATAACCACATACACCAGACTTTAGACTACATGCCGAAGATAGTCACAGACACCAGAATGTAGTCTACATGGCCAGAATAACCACAGACACCAGACTGTAGTCTACAGGGCCAGGATTTGGACCCATCCTCTTTCAGAGCATTCACAGTCAAACCACAAACAACACTGTCAGACCACAGTCAAATTACTTTGTATCTTAAAAGGACAGAAACAACCAACACAGAAACACAACCCAGTAAGCTGTACAACATCAAAAAATCCTACAGATGGGCCAAAAACAGCATGGAAAAATACCAGAAAGCAATTAGCAATCAATCAACTCAAACTCTCTTGGACACCTTTCTGGAAAACATATACACTCACAATGAAGAAGGCGTAAACCGGGTAGTGAATAACCTAAATAATATTTTTGATAATTTGGCAACAATGTCAAACTTGAAAGTTCGCAAGAATAAACCCAAAACAAAAAACTATGAAAAATGGTTTGACCCAGATTGCCATAACATGAGGAAAAAACTTAGAAAAATATCAAACCAAAAACACAGACAGCCAGAAAACGAGGAATTACGCCTTACTTATTGTCAGGCACTAACACAATACAAAAACACACTCAGAACCAAAAAAGAGCAGTATATTAAGAATACACTCAGCTCCATTGAGGAATCCATTAATTCCAAATGTTTCTGGGACAACTGGAATACATTACACAAAAAACAACACGACGAATTGGCCATTCAAAATGGAGACACATGGGAAAACCACTTTGAAAAATTATACCAGAAAAACACACTAAGCCCAGAGCAATACCAAATATGCAAAAAACTGGAAAAGCTCAAACTGGTCATAAAAGATAACCAAAACCCGCTAGACTCCATAATAACTGAAAAAGAGCTATTTGAAAAGCTCAAGTACCTGCGACCAGGAAAAGCTTGCGGTGCAGATGGCATCCTAAGCGAGATGATTAAACACACGGACGATAAAATGAAATTGGCTATCCTAAAACTCTTCAACTTGGTTCTGAGTGTCGGTCACTTCCCTGATATCTGGAACAAAGGACTCATAACGCCCATATACAAAAGTGGAGACAAAGTTGACCCAAATAACTATCGAGGCATCTGTGTAAACAGTAACCTGGGGAAGGTATTCTGTAATATCATAAACAAAAGACTTATAAACTTCCTTGAGGAGCACAATGTCTTGAGTAAAAGCCAAATTGGATTCCTACCAAACTATAGAACATCAGATCATACCTTCACCCTACAGACCCTAATTGACAAACATGTTCATCAAAACAAAAGCAAAATTTTTGCCTGCTTTATAGATTTCCAGAAGGCTTTCGATTCCATCTGGCACGACGGTCTATTCCTGAAACTTATTGAAAGTGGTGTAGGGGGAAAAACATATGATGTAATTAAATCAATGTATACAAACAATAAATGTGCAGTTAAAATTGGAGACAAACAAACAAAATACTTCCCACAGGGGCGTGGTGTGACGCAGGGCTCGCCCATCTCACCGACACTCTTTAATATTTACATAAATGAATTGGCAAAACTACTTGAACAATCTACAGCACCCGGCCTCACCCTATATGAATCCAAGGTTAAATTCCTCCTCTATGCAGATGACCTGGTTCTGCTGTCACCAACTAAGGAGGGTCTACAGCAGAACCTGGATGTGCTAGAGTCATACTGTCAGACCTGGGCCCTGACAATAAACCCCCAAAAAACCAAAGTCCTTGTGTTCCAGCAAAGATCCAGACATCAGGGACCCAGAATAAATTTCACACTAGGAACAACTAAAATTGAACAAACCACTAACTACACATACTTGGGCTTAAAAATCAGTTCTACGGGAAATTTTCATCCGGCTGTGAATGAACTGAAAGAGAAAGCAAGAAGGGCTTTCTATGCCATTAAAAAATCAATCCAAATAGAAATCCCAATTAGCATTTGGCTCAAAATTTTCAAATCAGTAATTGAACCAATTGCACTCTATGGCAGTGAGGTGTGGGGACCACTAACAGAACAAATATTTGCAAAATGGGACAAACACCTAATTGAGATCCTACATGCAGAATTCTGTAAAAGTATCCTCCGGACTCAAAGGAAAACCGTAAACAATGCATGCAGGGCAGAACTAGGCCAATATCCATTAATAATTATTATCCAAAAAAGAGCCACCAAATTTTGGAAACACCTAAAAATGAGCAACCCCCACTGCTATCATTACGAAGCCCTGAAATGCCAAGAGAGGATCATAAAGAAGAATACCCTCAGTCAACTAGTCCTGGGACTCAGTGAAGTAACTACTAACAGTATTAACAATAACCAGCCCCAGGACAGTGACATCGTAGCACAGAGAATTCGACCCAACACAATTGTCACTAAGCAAAAGGAAAAATAGCTGTCATATTGGGCAGAAACAACAAAAACCCAAAACAAACTCAATTGCTACTTGGCCCTAAACAGACAATACAACATGGCTGAATACCTGACCATGGTAAAAGATAGCAAATTGAGAAAAACCTTGACTATGTACAGACTTAGTGAGCATAGCCTGGCTATCGAAAAAGGCAGACACAGACAGACCCGGCTGCCAAGAGAGAACAGGATATGCTCTCACTGCAGTCAGGGGGTGGTGGAGACAGAGATGCACTTCCTCACAGCTTGTGGAAAATATCAATGCATAAGGGAGAATTTCTACCCAAAATTCACAAAAATATGCCCGGAATTCAGAAATTTGAATGACGACCAAAAACTCCCATACCTACTAGGGGAACAGAGAAATTGTGTAGCCTCAGCGGCACACTATGTTACAGCTTGCCATAAACAGAGGGACAACCATTCAATCGAAGAAAAGAGTATATACAAATTATATGAATGTATATTTATACACTCAGGGATATATCTGTTTATACACTGTATGGATAGATCTGCGTTTATGTGTTCAACCATAAATGTTTTTTTATGGTTTGGCAACATAAGATGTACCTTGTCATGCCAATAAAGCGATTTGAGATTGAATTGAATTGAATAGTCACAGGCACAAGACTGTAGTCTGCATGGCCAGAATAACCACAGACACTAAACTGTAGTCTACATGGCCAGGATAACCACAGACACCAGACTGTACTCTACAAGGACAGAATATCCACAGACTCCAGACTATAGTCTACATGGACAGAAAAACTACAGACACCAGACAGTAGTCCACATGGCCAGGATAACCACAGACACCAGAATGTGGACTACATGGCCAGGATAGCCACAGATTCCAGACTGTAGTCTACATGGCCAGGATATTCGCAGACACCAGACTGTAGTCTACATGGCCAGAATAACCACAGAGACCAGAATGTAGTCTACATGGCCAGGATAGTCACAGACACCAGATTGTAGTCTACATGGCCAGGATAACCACAGATACCAGATGCAGTCTACATGGCTAGGATAACCACAGACACCAGACTGTAGTCTACAGGGCCAGGATAACTACACCGACCAGACTGTCGTCTAGATGGCTCAGATAGTCAGAGACACCAGACTGTAGACAACATGGCCAGTATAGTCACAGACACCAGACTGTAGTCTACATGGCCAGAATAACCACAGACACCAGAATGTAGTCTGCATGGCCAGGATAGTCAGACACCAGACTGCAGTCTACGTGGCCAGGATAGTCGCAGACACCAGACTGTAGTCTACATGGCCAGGATAACCACAGACACCAGGCTGTAGCCGACATGGCCAGAATAACCACAGACACTAGGCTATAGTCTACATGGCCAGGATAACCACAGACACCAGACTGTAGACTACATGGCGAGAATAACCACAGACACCAGACTATAGTCTACATGGCCAGTACAGTCATACACAGCAGACTGTAGTCTACATGGCCAGAATAACCACAGACACCAGACTGTAGTCTACAGGGCCAGGATAGCCACAGAAACTAAACTGTAGTCTACATGGCCAGAATAACCACAGACACCAGGCTGTACTCTACAAGGCTAGAATATCCACAGACACCAGACTGTAGTCTACATGGCCAGGATAGGCACAGACAGAAGACTGTAGTCTACATGGCCAGAATAACCACAGACACCAGCCTGTAGTCTACAGTGCCATTATAGTCACAGACACCAAACTGTAGTCTACATGGCCAGGATAACAACAGACACCAGGCTGTAGTCTACAAGGCTAGAATATCCACAGACACCAGACTGTAGTCTACATGCCAGGATGGTCACAGACACCAGACAGTAGTCTACATTGCCAGAATAACCACAGACACCAGACCATAGTCTAAATGGCCTGGAGAGCCACAGACACCAGGCTGTAGACTACATGGCCATAATAACCACAGACACCAGACAGTAGTCCACATGGCCAGAATAACCACAGATACCAGACTGTAGTCTAAATGGCCAGGATAGTCTACAGAAACCAGACTGTAGTCTACATGGCCAGAATAACAACAGACACCAGACTGTAGTCTGCATGGCCAGGATATTCGCAGACACCAGACTGTAGTCTACATGGCCAGGATATTCGCAGACACCGGACTGTAGTCTACATTGGCAGAATAACCACAGACAGCAGACTCTAGTCTACATGGCCAGAATAACCACAGACACCAGACTGTAGTCTAAATGGCCTGGAGAGCCACAGACACCAGGCTGTAGACTACATCGCCATAATAACCACAGACACCAGACTGTAGTCTACATGGCCAGGATATTCACAGACACCAGACTGTAGACTTCATGGCGAGAAGAACCACAGACACAAGACTGTAGTCTACATGGCCAGTATAGTCACAGACAGCAGACTGTAGTCTACAGGGCCAGGATAGCCACAGAAACCAGACTGTAGTCTACTTGGCCAGAATAACCACAGACACCAGACTGTAGTCTACATGGCCAGAATAATGTAGCACGGTGGCATAGTGGTTAGCACTGTTGTCTCACAGCGCCAGGGACCCGGGTTCGAATCCGGCCTCGGGTGACTGTCTGTGTGGAGTTTGCACATTCTCCCCGTGTTTGCGTGGGTTTCCTTCGGGTGCTCCGGTTTCCTCCCACAGTCCAAAGATGTGCAGGTTAGGTTGATTGGCTATGATAAATTGACCCTTAGTGTTCGGGGGATTAAATACATGGGGTTACGGGGATAGGGTGGGATATGTGTTGGTGCAGGGGTTACGGGGATCGGGTGGGATATGTGTCGGTGCAGGCTCGATGGGCCGAAATGGCCTCTATCTGCACTGTGGGGTTTCTGTGATTCTGTGATTCTGTGAATCACAGACACCAGACTTTAGTCTAAATGGCCAGAATAACCACCGACACCAGGCTGTAGTCTAAATGGCCAGGAGAGCCACAGACACCAGGCCTTAGTCTACTTGGCCAGAATAACCACCGACACTAGAATGTAGTCTTCACGGCCATGATATTCAGAGACACCAGACCTTACTCTACATGGCCAGTATAACCACAGACAGCAGACTGTAGACTACATGGCGAGAAGAACCACAGACACCAGACTGTAGTCTACATGGCCAGTTTAGTCACAGACACCAGACTCTAGTCTACATGGCCAGGAGAACCACAGACACCAGACTGTAGTCTACATGGCCAGGATAGTCACAGACACCAGACTGTAGACTTCATGGCCAGGATAGTCACAGACACCCAAATATAGTCTACAGGGCCAGGATAGTCATAGACACCAGACTGTAGTCTACATGGCCAGAATAAACACAGACACAAGACTGTGCTCTACATGGCCATGATAGTCAGAGGCACCAGACTGTTCTCTACATGGCCAGGATAATCACAGACACCAGACTGTAGTGTACATGGCCAGGATAGCCACAGACAGCAGACTGTAGTCTACATTGCCAGAAAAACCACGGACACCAGACGGTAGTCTGCATGGCCATGATAGTCAGATACACCAGACTATAGTCGACATGGCCAGGATAACAACAGACACCAGACTGTAGTCTGCATGGCCAGGATAGCCACAGACAGCAGACTGTAGTCTACATTGCCAGAAAAACCACGGACACCAGACGGTAGTCTGCATGGCCATGATAGTCAGATACACCAGACTATAGTCGACATGGCCAGGATAACAACAGACACCAGACTGTAGTCTGCATGGCCAGGATAGCGACAGACACCAGAGTGTAGTCTACATGGCCAGAATAACCACAGTCCCCAGACTGTAGTCTACATGGCCAGAATAACCACAGACACCAGACTGTAGTCTACATGGCCAGGATAACCACAGACACCAGGCTATAGTCTACATGGCCAGGACAGCCACAGAGACCAGACTGTAGACTACATGGCGAGAATAACCAAAGACACCTGACTGTAATCTACATGGCCAGCAGAATCACAGACACCAGGCGGCATTCTACAAGGCTAGAATAACCACAGATACCAGACTGTAGACTGCATGGCCAGGATAACCACAAAGAGCAGTCTGTAGCCTACATGGCAAGGATAGCCACAGGCACCTGACTGAAGTCTACATGGCCAGAATAACCACAGACACCAGACTGTAGTCTACATGGCCAGGATATTCACAGACACCAGACTGTAGTCTACATGGCCAAAAATACCACAGACACCAGGCTGTAGTCTACATGGCCAGTATAACCACAGACAGCAGACTGTAGTCTACATGGCCAGTATAGTCACAGACAGCAGACTGTAGTCTACTTGGCCAGAATAACGACAGCCACCAGACTGTAGTCTACAGTGCCAGGATAGCCACAGAAACCAGACTGTAGTCTACTTGGCCAGAATAACCACAGACACCAGACTGTAGTCTACATGGCCAGAATAACCACAGACACCA
This sequence comes from Somniosus microcephalus, assembly GCF_052327205.1. Lineage (NCBI taxonomy): Eukaryota > Metazoa > Chordata > Chondrichthyes > Squaliformes > Somniosidae > Somniosus > Somniosus microcephalus. The sequence goes on along the minus strand of NC_140994.1, from coordinate 90,535,931 downwards.
GACTGTAGTCTACATGGCCAGAATAACCACAGACACCAGGCTGTAGTCTAAATGGCCAGGAGAGCCACAGACACCAGGCTGTAGACTACTTGGCCAGAATAACCACCGACACTAGAATGTAGACTTCACGGCCATGATATTAAGAGACACCAGACCTTTGTCTACATGGCCAGGATAGTCACAAACACCAGACTGTAGTCTACATGGCCATTATAGTCACAGACACCAGACTGTATTCTACATGGCCAGGATAGTCACAGACACCAGACTGTAGACTACATGGCGAGAAGAACCACAGACACCAGACTGTAGTCTACATGGCCAGGATAGCCACAGACACCAGAGTGTAGTGTACATGGCCTGAATAACCACAGTCCCCAGACTGTAGTCTACATGGCCAGAATAACCACAGACACCAGACTGTAGTCTACATGGCCAGAATAACCACAGACACCAGGCTATAGTCTACATGGCCAGGATAACCACAGACACGAGACTGTAGACTACATGGCTAGAATAACCACAGACACCAGACTGTAGTCTAAGTGGCCTGAAGAGCCACAGACCCCAGGCTGTAGTCTACATGACCAGGATAACCACAGACACCAGACTGTAGTCTACATCGCCATAATAACCACAGACACCAGACTGTAGTCTACATGGCCAGGATATTCACAGACACCAGACTGTAGACTTCATGGCGAGAAGAACCACAGACACAAGACTGTAGTCTACATGGCCAGTATAGTCACAGACAGCAGACTGTAGTCTACAGGGCCAGGATAGCCACAGAAACCAGACTGTAGTCTACTTGGCCAGAATAACCACAGACACCAGACTGTAGTCTACATGGCCAGAATAATCACAGACACCAGACTGTAGTCTACATGGCCAGAATAACCACCGACACCAGGCTGTAGTCTAAATGGCCAGGAGCGCCACAGACACCAGGCTGTAGTCTACTTGGCCAGAATAACCACCGACACTAGAATGTAGTCTTCACGGCCATGATATTCAGAGACACCAGACCTTACTCTACATGGCCAGTATAACCACAGACAGCAGACTGTAGACTACATGGCGAGAAGAACCACAGACACCAGACTCTAGTCTACATGGCCGGTTTAGTCACAGACACCAGTCTCTAGTCTACATGGCCAGGAGAACCACAGACACCAGACTGTAGTCTACATGGCCAGGATAGTCACAGACACCAGGCTGTACACTTCATGGCCAGGATAGTCACAGACACCCGAATATAGTCTACAGGGCCAGAATAGTAATAGACACCAGACTGTAGTCTACATGGCCAGAATAAACACAGACACAAGACTGTGCTCTACATGGCCATGATAGTCAGAGGCACCAGACTGTTCTCTACATGGCCAGGATAATCACAGACACCAGACTGTAGTGTACATGGCCAGGATAGCCACAGACAGCAGACTGTAGTCTACATAGCCAGAATAACCACGGACACCAGACGGTAGTCTGCATGGCCATGATAGTCAGATACACCAGACTATAGTTGACATGGCCAGGATAACAACAGACACCAGACTGTAGTCTGCATGGCCAGGATAGCGACAGACACCAGAGTGTAGTCTACATGGCCAGAATAACCACAGTCCCCAGACTGTAGTCTACATGGCCAGAATAACCACGCACACCAGGCTATAGTCTACATGGCCAGGACAAACACAGAGACCAGACTGTAGACTACATGGCGAGAATAACCAAAGACACCTGACTGTAATCTACATGGCCAGCAGAATCACAGACACCAAACTGTAGTCTACATGGCCAGGATAACCACAGACACCAGGCTGCAGTCTACAAGGCTAGAATAACCACAGATACCAGACTGTAGACTGCATGGCCAGGATAACCACAAAGAGCAGTCTGTAGTCTACATGGCCAGGATAGTCACAGACACCAGACTGTAGTCTACATGGCCAGAATAACCACAGACACCAGACTGTCGTCTAAATGGCCTGGAAAGCCACAGACCCCAGGCTGTAGTTCACATGACCAGGATAACCACAGACACCAGACTGTTGTCTACATGGCCATAATAACCACAGACACCAGACAGTAGTCCACATGGCCAGGATACCCACAGACACCAGACTGTAGCCTACATGGCCAGGATAGCCACAGGCACCAGACTGTAGTCTACATGGCCAGAATAACCACAGACACCAGACTGTAATCTACATGGCCAGGATAGCTAGAGACACCAAATTGTAGTCTGCTTGGCCAGAATAACCACAGACACTGTAGCCTACATGGCCAGAATAACCACGGACACCAGGCTGTAGTCTACATGGCCAGTATAACCACCGACAGAAGACTGTAAACTACATGGCGAGAATAACGACAGACACCAGACTGTAGTCTACATGGCCAGTATAGTCACAGACAGCAGACTGTAGTCTACTTGGCCAGAATAATGACAGCCACCAGACTCTAGTCTGCAGGGCCAGGATAGCCACAGAAACCAGACTGTAGTCTACTTGGCCAGAATAACCACAGACACCAGACTGTAGGCTCCATGGCCAAAAATACCACAGACACCAGTTTGTAGCCTACATGGCCAGAATAACCACAGACACCAGGCTGTAGTCTACATGGCCAGTATAACCACAGACAGCAGACTGTAGTCTACATGGCCAGAATAGTCACAGACACCAGACTGTAGTCTGCATGGCCAGGATTGTCACAGACACCAGACTGTAGTCTACATGGCCAGGATAACCACAGACACCAGACTGTAGACTACGTGGCCAGGTTAGTCACAGACACCAGACTGTAGTCTACATGGCCAGAATAACCACAGACACCAGACGGTAGTCTGCAGGACCAGTATAATCACAGACACCAAACTGTAGTCTACATGGCCATTATAATCACAGAGCCCAGGCTGTAGTCTACATGGCCAGAATAACCACAGACACCAGACTGTAGGCTACATGGCCAAAAATACCACAGACACCAGGTTGTAGCCTACATGGCCAGAATAACCACAGACACCAGGCTGTAGTCTACATGGCCAGTATAACCATAGACAGCAGACTGTAGTCTACATGGCCAGAATAGTCACAGACACCAGACTGTAGTCTACATGGCCAGGATAACCACAGACACCAGACTGTAGTCTACATGGCCAGGTTAGTCACAGACACCAGACTGTAGTCTACATGGCCAGAATAACCACAGACACCAGGCTGTAGCCGACATGGCCAGAATAACCACAGACACTAGGCTATAGTCTACATGGCCAGGATAACCACAGACACCAGACTGTAGACTACATGGCGAGAATAACCACAGACACCAGACTATAGTCTACATGGCCAGTACAGTCATACACAGCAGACTGTAGTCTACATGGCCAGAATAACCACAGACACCAGACTGTAGTCTACAGGGCCAGGATAGCCACAGAAACTAAACTGTAGTCTACATGGCCAGAATAACCACAGACACCAGGCTGTACTCTACAAGGCTAGAATATCCACAGACACCAGACTGTAGTCTACATGGCCAGGATAGGCACAGACAGAAGACTGTAGTCTACATGGCCAGAATAACCACAGACACCAGCCTGTAGTCTACAGTGCCATTATAGTCACAGACACCAAACTGTAGTCTACATGGCCAGGATAACAACAGACACCAGGCTGTAGTCTACAAGGCTAGAATATCCACAGACACCAGACTGTAGTCTACATGCCAGGATGGTCACAGACACCAGACAGTAGTCTACATTGCCAGAATAACCACAGACACCAGACCATAGTCTAAATGGCCTGGAGAGCCACAGACACCAGGCTGTAGACTACATGGCCATAATAACCACAGACACCAGACAGTAGTCCACATGGCCAGAATAACCACAGATACCAGACTGTAGTCTAAATGGCCAGGATAGTCTACAGAAACCAGACTGTAGTCTACATGGCCAGAATAACAACAGACACCAGACTGTAGTCTGCATGGCCAGGATATTCGCAGACACCAGACTGTAGTCTACATGGCCAGGATATTCGCAGACACCGGACTGTAGTCTACATTGGCAGAATAACCACAGACAGCAGACTCTAGTCTACATGGCCAGAATAACCACAGACACCAGACTGTAGTCTAAATGGCCTGGAGAGCCACAGACACCAGGCTGTAGACTACATCGCCATAATAACCACAGACACCAGACTGTAGTCTACATGGCCAGGATATTCACAGACACCAGACTGTAGACTTCATGGCGAGAAGAACCACAGACACAAGACTGTAGTCTACATGGCCAGTATAGTCACAGACAGCAGACTGTAGTCTACAGGGCCAGGATAGCCACAGAAACCAGACTGTAGTCTACTTGGCCAGAATAACCACAGACACCAGACTGTAGTCTACATGGCCAGAATAATGTAGCACGGTGGCATAGTGGTTAGCACTGTTGTCTCACAGCGCCAGGGACCCGGGTTCGAATCCGGCCTCGGGTGACTGTCTGTGTGGAGTTTGCACATTCTCCCCGTGTTTGCGTGGGTTTCCTTCGGGTGCTCCGGTTTCCTCCCACAGTCCAAAGATGTGCAGGTTAGGTTGATTGGCTATGATAAATTGACCCTTAGTGTTCGGGGGATTAAATACATGGGGTTACGGGGATAGGGTGGGATATGTGTTGGTGCAGGGGTTACGGGGATCGGGTGGGATATGTGTCGGTGCAGGCTCGATGGGCCGAAATGGCCTCTATCTGCACTGTGGGGTTTCTGTGATTCTGTGATTCTGTGAATCACAGACACCAGACTTTAGTCTAAATGGCCAGAATAACCACCGACACCAGGCTGTAGTCTAAATGGCCAGGAGAGCCACAGACACCAGGCCTTAGTCTACTTGGCCAGAATAACCACCGACACTAGAATGTAGTCTTCACGGCCATGATATTCAGAGACACCAGACCTTACTCTACATGGCCAGTATAACCACAGACAGCAGACTGTAGACTACATGGCGAGAAGAACCACAGACACCAGACTGTAGTCTACATGGCCAGTTTAGTCACAGACACCAGACTCTAGTCTACATGGCCAGGAGAACCACAGACACCAGACTGTAGTCTACATGGCCAGGATAGTCACAGACACCAGACTGTAGACTTCATGGCCAGGATAGTCACAGACACCCAAATATAGTCTACAGGGCCAGGATAGTCATAGACACCAGACTGTAGTCTACATGGCCAGAATAAACACAGACACAAGACTGTGCTCTACATGGCCATGATAGTCAGAGGCACCAGACTGTTCTCTACATGGCCAGGATAATCACAGACACCAGACTGTAGTGTACATGGCCAGGATAGCCACAGACAGCAGACTGTAGTCTACATTGCCAGAAAAACCACGGACACCAGACGGTAGTCTGCATGGCCATGATAGTCAGATACACCAGACTATAGTCGACATGGCCAGGATAACAACAGACACCAGACTGTAGTCTGCATGGCCAGGATAGCCACAGACAGCAGACTGTAGTCTACATTGCCAGAAAAACCACGGACACCAGACGGTAGTCTGCATGGCCATGATAGTCAGATACACCAGACTATAGTCGACATGGCCAGGATAACAACAGACACCAGACTGTAGTCTGCATGGCCAGGATAGCGACAGACACCAGAGTGTAGTCTACATGGCCAGAATAACCACAGTCCCCAGACTGTAGTCTACATGGCCAGAATAACCACAGACACCAGACTGTAGTCTACATGGCCAGGATAACCACAGACACCAGGCTATAGTCTACATGGCCAGGACAGCCACAGAGACCAGACTGTAGACTACATGGCGAGAATAACCAAAGACACCTGACTGTAATCTACATGGCCAGCAGAATCACAGACACCAGGCGGCAGTCTACAAGGCTAGAATAACCACAGATACCAGACTGTAGACTGCATGGCCAGGATAACCACAAAGAGCAGTCTGTAGCCTACATGGCAAGGATAGCCACAGGCACCTGACTGAAGTCTACATGGCCAGAATAACCACAGACACCAGACTGTAGTCTACATGGCCAGGATATTCACAGACACCAGACTGTAGTCTACATGGCCAAAAATACCACAGACACCAGGCTGTAGTCTACATGGCCAGTATAACCACAGACAGCAGACTGTAGTCTACATGGCCAGTATAGTCACAGACAGCAGACTGTAGTCTACTTGGCCAGAATAACGACAGCCACCAGACTGTAGTCTACAGTGCCAGGATAGCCACAGAAACCAGACTGTAGTCTACTTGGCCAGAATAACCACAGACACCAGACTGTAGTCTACATGGCCAGAATAACCACAGACACCAGACTGTAGTCTACATGGCCAGAATAACCACAGACACCAGGCTGTAGTCTAAATGGCCAGGAGAGCCACAGACATCAGGCTGTAGACTACTTGGCCAGAATAACCACCGACACTAGAATGTAGACTTCACGGCCATGATATTAAGAGACACCAGACCTTTGTCTACATGGCCAGGATAGTCACAAACACCAGACTGTAGTCTACATGGCCATTATAGTCACAGACACCAGACTGTATTCTACATGGCCAGGATAGTCACAGACACCAGACTGTAGCCTACATGTCCAGGATAGCCACAGGCACCAGACTGAAGTCTACATGGCCAGGATAACCACAGACAGCAGACTGTAGACTACATGGCGAGAAGAACCACAGACACCAGACTGTAGTCTACATGGCCAGGATAGCCACAGACACCAGAGTGTAGTGTACATGGCCTGAATAACCACAGTCCCCAGACTGTAGTCTACATGGCCAGAATAACCACAGACACCAGACTGTAGTCTACATGGCCAGAATAACCACAGACACCAGGCTATAGTCTACATGGCCAGGATAACCACAGACACGAGACTGTAGACTACATGGCTAGAATAACCACAGACACCAGACTGTAGTCTAAGTGGCCTGAAGAGCCACAGACCCCAGGCTGTAGTCTACATGACCAGGATAACCACAGACACCAGACTGTAGTCTACATCGCCATAATAACCACAGACACCAGACTGTAGTCTACATGGCCAGGATATTCACAGACACCAGACTGTAGTCTACTTGGCCAGAATAACCACAGACACCAGACTGTAGTCTACATGGCCAGAATAACCACCGACACCAGGCTGTAGTCTAAATGGCCAGGAGCGCCACAGACACCAGGCTGTAGTCTACTTGGCCAGAATAACCACCGACACTAGAATGTAGTCTTCACGGCCATGATATTCAGAGACACCAGACCTTACTCTACATGGCCAGTATAACCACAGACAGCAGACTGTAGACTACATGGCGAGAAGAACCACAGACACCAGACTCTAGTCTACATGGCCGGTTTAGTCACAGACACCAGTCTCTAGTCTACATGGCCAGGAGAACCACAGACACCAGACTGTAGTCTACATGGCCAGGATAGTCACAGACACCAGGCTGTACACTTCATGGCCAGGATAGTCACAGACACCCGAATATAGTCTACAGGGCCAGAATAGTAATAGACACCAGACTGTAGTCTACATGGCCAGAATAAACACAGACACAAGACTGTGCTCTACATGGCCATGATAGTCAGAGGCACCAGACTGTTCTCTACATGGCCAGGATAATCACAGACACCAGACTGTAGTGTACATGGCCAGGATAGCCACAGACAGCAGACTGTAGTCTACATAGCCAGAATAACCACGGACACCAGACGGTAGTCTGCATGGCCATGATAGTCAGATACACCAGACTATAGTTGACATGGCCAGTATAACCATAGACAGCAGACTGTAGTCTACATGGCCAGAATAGTCACAGACACCAGACTGTAGTCTACATGGCCAGGATAACCACAGACACCAGACTGTAGTCTACATGGCCAGGTTAGTCACAGACACCAGACTGTAGTCTACATGGCCAGAATAACCACAGACACCAGGCTGTAGCCGACATGGCCAGAATAACCACAGACACTAGGCTATAGTCTACATGGCCAGGATAACCACAGACACCAGACTGTAGACTACATGGCGAGAATAACCACAGACACCAGACTATAGTCTACATGGCCAGTACAGTCATACACAGCAGACTGTAGTCTACATGGCCAGAATAACCACAGACACCAGACTGTAGTCTACAGGGCCAGGATAGCCACAGAAACTAAACTGTAGTCTACATGGCCAGAATAACCACAGACACCAGGCTGTACTCTACAAGGCTAGAATATCCACAGACACCAGACTGTAGTCTACATGGCCAGGATAGGCACAGACAGAAGACTGTAGTCTACATGGCCAGAATAACCACAGACACCAGCCTGTAGTCTATAGTGCCATTATAGTCACAGACACCAAACTGTAGTCTACATGGCCAGGATAACAACAGACACCAGGCTGTAGTCTACAAGGCTAGAATATCCACAGACACCAGACTGTAGTCTACATGCCAGGATGGTCACAGACACCAGACAGTAGTCTACATTGCCAGAATAACCACAGACACCAGACCATAGTCTAAATGGCCTGGAGAGCCACAGACACCAGGCTGTAGACTACATGGCCATAATAACCACAGACACCAGACAGTAGTCCACATGGCCAGAATAACCACAGATACCAGACTGTAGTCTAAATGGCCAGGATAGTCTACAGAAACCAGACTGTAGTCTACATGGCCAGAATAACAACAGACACCAGACTGTAGTCTGCATGGCCAGGATATTCGCAGACACCAGACTGTAGTCTACATGGCCAGGATATTCGCAGACACCGGACTGTAGTCTACATTGGCAGAATAACCACAGACAGCAGACTCTAGTCTACATGGCCAGAATAACCACAGACACCAGACTGTAGTCTAAATGGCCTGGAGAGCCACAGACACCAGGCTGTAGACTACATCGCCATAATAACCACAGACACCAGACTGTAGTCTACATGGCCAGGATATTCACAGACACCAGACTGTAGACTTCATGGCGAGAAGAACCACAGACACAAGACTGTAGTCTACATGGCCAGTATAGTCACAGACAGCAGACTGTAGTCTACAGGGCCAGGATAGCCACAGAAACCAGACTGTAGTCTACTTGGCCAGAATAACCACAGACACCAGACTGTAGTCTACATGGCCAGAATAATGTAGCACGGTGGCATAGTGGTTAGCACTGTTGTCTCACAGCGCCAGGGACCCGGGTTCGAATCCGGCCTCGGGTGACTGTCTGTGTGGAGTTTGCACATTCTCCCCGTGTTTGCGTGGGTTTCCTTCGGGTGCTCCGGTTTCCTCCCACAGTCCAAAGATGTGCAGGTTAGGTTGATTGGCTATGATAAATTGACCCTTAGTGTTCGGGGGATTAAATACATGGGGTTACGGGGATAGGGTGGGATATGTGTTGGTGCAGGGGTTACGGGGATCGGGTGGGATATGTGTCGGTGCAGGCTCGATGGGCCGAAATGGCCTCTATCTGCACTGTGGGGTTTCTGTGATTCTGTGATTCTGTGAATCACAGACACCAGACTTTAGTCTAAATGGCCAGAATAACCACCGACACCAGGCTGTAGTCTAAATGGCCAGGAGAGCCACAGACACCAGGCCTTAGTCTACTTGGCCAGAATAACCACCGACACTAGAATGTAGTCTTCACGGCCATGATATTCAGAGACACCAGACCTTACTCTACATGGCCAGTATAACCACAGACAGCAGACTGTAGACTACATGGCGAGAAGAACCACAGACACCAGACTGTAGTCTACATGGCCAGTTTAGTCACAGACACCAGACTCTAGTCTACATGGCCAGGAGAACCACAGACACCAGACTGTAGTCTACATGGCCAGGATAGTCACAGACACCAGACTGTAGACTTCATGGCCAGGATAGTCACAGACACCCAAATATAGTCTACAGGGCCAGGATAGTCATAGACACCAGACTGTAGTCTACATGGCCAGAATAAACACAGACACAAGACTGTGCTCTACATGGCCATGATAGTCAGAGGCACCAGACTGTTCTCTACATGGCCAGGATAATCACAGACACCAGACTGTAGTGTACATGGCCAGGATAGCCACAGACAGCAGACTGTAGTCTACATTGCCAGAAAAACCACGGACACCAGACGGTAGTCTGCATGGCCATGATAGTCAGATACACCAGACTATAGTCGACATGGCCAGGATAACAACAGACACCAGACTGTAGTCTGCATGGCCAGGATAGCCACAGACAGCAGACTGTAGTCTACATTGCCAGAAAAACCACGGACACCAGACGGTAGTCTGCATGGCCATGATAGTCAGATACACCAGACTATAGTCGACATGGCCAGGATAACAACAGACACCAGACTGTAGTCTGCATGGCCAGGATAGCGACAGACACCAGAGTGTAGTCTACATGGCCAGAATAACCACAGTCCCCAGACTGTAGTCTACATGGCCAGAATAACCACAGACACCAGACTGTAGTCTACATGGCCAGGATAACCACAGACACCAGGCTATAGTCTACATGGCCAGGACAGCCACAGAGACCAGACTGTAGACTACATGGCGAGAATAACCAAAGACACCTGACTGTAATCTACATGGCCAGCAGAATCACAGACACCAGGCGGCAGTCTACAAGGCTAGAATAACCACAGATACCAGACTGTAGACTGCATGGCCAGGATAACCACAAAGAGCAGTCTGTAGCCTACATGGCAAGGATAGCCACAGGCACCTGACTGAAGTCTACATGGCCAGAATAACCACAGACACCAGACTGTAGTCTACATGGCCAGGATATTCACAGACACCAGACTGTAGTCTACATGGCCAAAAATACCACAGACACCAGGCTGTAGTCTACATGGCCAGTATAACCACAGACAGCAGACTGTAGTCTACATGGCCAGTATAGTCACAGACAGCAGACTGTAGTCTACTTGGCCAGAATAACGACAGCCACCAGACTGTAGTCTACAGTGCCAGGATAGCCACAGAAACCAGACTGTAGTCTACTTGGCCAGAATAACCACAGACACCAGACTGTAGTCTACATGGCCAGAATAACCACAGACACCAGACTGTAGTCTACATGGCCAGAATAACCACAGACACCAGGCTGTAGTCTAAATGGCCAGGAGAGCCACAGACATCAGGCTGTAGACTACTTGGCCAGAATAACCACCGACACTAGAATGTAGACTTCACGGCCATGATATTAAGAGACACCAGACCTTTGTCTACATGGCCAGGATAGTCACAAACACCAGACTGTAGTCTACATGGCCATTATAGTCACAGACACCAGACTGTATTCTACATGGCCAGGATAGTCACAGACACCAGACTGTAGCCTACATGTCCAGGATAGCCACAGGCACCAGACTGAAGTCTACATGGCCAGGATAACCACAGACAGCAGACTGTAGACTACATGGCGAGAAGAACCACAGACACCAGACTGTAGTCTACATGGCCAGGATAGCCACAGACACCAGAGTGTAGTGTACATGGCCTGAATAACCACAGTCCCCAGACTGTAGTCTACATGGCCAGAATAACCACAGACACCAGACTGTAGTCTACATGGCCAGAATAACCACAGACACCAGGCTATAGTCTACATGGCCAGGATAACCACAGACACGAGACTGTAGACTACATGGCTAGAATAACCACAGACACCAGACTGTAGTCTAAGTGGCCTGAAGAGCCACAGACCCCAGGCTGTAGTCTACATGACCAGGATAACCACAGACACCAGACTGTAGTCTACATCGCCATAATAACCACAGACACCAGACTGTAGTCTACATGGCCAGGATATTCACAGACACCAGACTGTAGTCTACTTGGCCAGAATAACCACAGACACCAGACTGTAGTCTACATGGCCAGAATAACCACCGACACCAGGCTGTAGTCTAAATGGCCAGGAGCGCCACAGACACCAGGCTGTAGTCTACTTGGCCAGAATAACCACCGACACTAGAATGTAGTCTTCACGGCCATGATATTCAGAGACACCAGACCTTACTCTACATGGCCAGTATAACCACAGACAGCAGACTGTAGACTACATGGCGAGAAGAACCACAGACACCAGACTCTAGTCTACATGGCCGGTTTAGTCACAGACACCAGTCTCTAGTCTACATGGCCAGGAGAACCACAGACACCAGACTGTAGTCTACATGGCCAGGATAGTCACAGACACCAGGCTGTACACTTCATGGCCAGGATAGTCACAGACACCCGAATATAGTCTACAGGGCCAGAATAGTAATAGACACCAGACTGTAGTCTACATGGCCAGAATAAACACAGACACAAGACTGTGCTCTACATGGCCATGATAGTCAGAGGCACCAGACTGTTCTCTACATGGCCAGGATAATCACAGACACCAGACTGTAGTGTACATGGCCAGGATAGCCACAGACAGCAGACTGTAGTCTACATAGCCAGAATAACCACGGACACCAGACGGTAGTCTGCATGGCCATGATAGTCAGATACACCAGACTATAGTTGACATGGCCAGGATAACAACAGACACCAGACTGTAGTCTGCATGGCCAGGATAGCGACAGACACCAGAGTGTAGTCTACATGGCCAGAATAACCACAGTCCCCAGACTGTAGTCTACATGGCCAGAATAACCACGCACACCAGGCTATAGTCTACATGGCCAGGACAAACACAGAGACCAGACTGTAGACTACATGGCGAGAATAACCAAAGACACCTGACTGTAATCTACATGGCCAGCAGAATCACAGACACCAAACTGTAGTCTACATGGCCAGGATAACCACAGACACCAGGCTGCAGTCTACAAGGCTAGAATAACCACAGATACCAGACTGTAGACTGCATGGCCAGGATAACCACAAAGAGCAGTCTGTAGTCTACATGGCCAGGATAGTCACAGACACCAGACTGTAGTCTACATGGCCAGAATAACCACAGACACCAGACTGTCGTCTAAATGGCCTGGAAAGCCACAGACCCCAGGCTGTAGTTCACATGACCAGGATAACCACAGACACCAGACTGTTGTCTACATGGCCATAATAACCACAGACACCAGACAGTAGTCCACATGGCCAGGATACCCACAGACACCAGACTGTAGCCTACATGGCCAGGATAGCCACAGGCACCAGACTGTAGTCTACATGGCCAGAATAACCACAGACACCAGACTGTAATCTACATGGCCAGGATAGCTAGAGACACCAAATTGTAGTCTGCTTGGCCAGAATAACCACAGACACTGTAGCCTACATGGCCAGAATAACCACGGACACCAGGCTGTAGTCTACATGGCCAGTATAACCACCGACAGAAGACTGTAAACTACATGGCGAGAATAACGACAGACACCAGACTGTAGTCTACATGGCCAGTATAGTCACAGACAGCAGACTGTAGTCTACTTGGCCAGAATAATGACAGCCACCAGACTCTAGTCTACAGGGCCAGGATAGCCACAGAAACCAGACTGTAGTCTACTTGGCCAGAATAACCACAGACACCAGACTGTAGGCTCCATGGCCAAAAATACCACAGACACCAGTTTGTAGCCTACATGGCCAGAATAACCACAGACACCAGGCTGTAGTCTACATGGCCAGTATAACCACAGACAGCAGACTGTAGTCTACATGGCCAGAATAGTCACAGACACCAGACTGTAGTCTGCATGGCCAGGATTGTCACAGACACCAGACTGTAGTCTACATGGCCAGGATAACCACAGACACCAGACTGTAGACTACGTGGCCAGGTTAGTCACAGACACCAGACTGTAGTCTACATGGCCAGAATAACCACAGACACCAGACGGTAGTCTGCAGGACCAGTATAATCACAGACACCAAACTGTAGTCTACATGGCCATTATAATCACAGAGCCCAGGCTGTAGTCTACATGGCCAGAATAACCACAGACACCAGACTGTAGGCTACATGGCCAAAAATACCACAGACACCAGGTTGTAGCCTACATGGCCAGAATAACCACAGACACCAGGCTGTAGTCTACATGGCCAGTATAACCATAGACAGCAGACTGTAGTCTACATGGCCAGGATAACCACAGACACCAGACTGTAGTCTACATGGCCAGGTTAGTCACAGACACCAGACTGTAGTCTACATGGCCAGGTTAGTCACAGACACCAGACTGTAGTCTACATGGCCAGAATAACCACAGACACCAGACTGTAGACTACATGTCTAGGATTCCACAGACACCAGACTGTGGTCCACCTGGCCGGGATAGTCACAGACACCAGGGTGTAGTCTACTTGGCCAGAATAACCACCGACACATAGAATGTATTCTTCACGGCTATGATATTCAGAGACACCAGAACTTTGTCTACATGGCCAGGATAGTCACAAACACCAGACTGTAGTCTACATGGCCAGAAGAACCACAGACACCAGACTGCAGTCTGCAGGGCCAGGATAGTCACAGACACCAGACTCTAGACTACATGGCCAGGAGAACCACAGACACCAGACTGTAGTCTACATGGCCAGGATAGTCACAGACACTAGACTGTAGACATCATGGCCAGGATAGTCACAGACACCCAAATATAGCCTATAGGGCCAGGATAGTCATAGACACCAAACTGTATCCTACATGGCCAGAATAACCACAGACAACAGACTGTAGTCTATATGGCCAGGATAGCCACAGACACCAGACTGTAGTCAACAGGGCATGAATAAACACAGACACAAGACTGTGCTCTACATGGCCATGATAGTCAGAGACACCAGACTGTTCTCTACATGGCCATTATAGTCACAGACACCAGACTGTAGTCTACATGGCCAGAATAACGACAGACAGCAGACTGCAGTCTACATGGCCAGAATAACCCCAGACACCAGACTGTAGTCTACATTGCCAGGATAGTCACAGACAGCAAACTGTAGTCTACATAGCCAGAATAACCACGGACACCAGACGGTAGTCTGCATGGCCATGATAGTCAGATACACCAGACTATAGTTGACATGGCCAGGATAACAACAGACACCAGACTGTAGTCTGCATGGCCAGGATAGCGACAGACACCAGAGTGTAGTCTACATGGCCAGAATAACCACAGTCCCCAGACTGTAGTCTACATGGCCAGAATAACCACGCACACCAAGCTATAGTCTACATGGCCAGGACAAACACAGAGACCAGACTGTAGTCTACATGGCGAGAATAACCAAAGACACCTGACTGTAATCTACATGGCCAGCAGAATCACAGACACCAAACTGTAGTCTACATGGCCAGGATAACCACAGACACCAGGCTGCAGTCTACAAGGCTAGAATAACCACAGATACCAGACTGTAGTCTAAATGGCCAGGATAGTCTACAGAAACCAGACTGTAGTCTACATGGCCAGAATAACAACAGACACCAGACTGTAGTCTGCATGGCCAGGATATTCGCAGACACCAGACTGTAGTCTACATGGCCAGGATATTCGCAGACACCGGACTGTAGTCTACATTGGCAGAATAACCACAGACAGCAGACTCTAGTCTACATGGCCAGAATAACCACAGACACCAGACTGTAGTCTAAATGGCCTGGAGAGCCACAGACACCAGGCTGTAGACTACATCGCCATAATAACCACAGACACCAGACTGTAGTCTACATGGCCAGGATATTCACAGACACCAGACTGTAGACTTCATGGCGAGAAGAACCACAGACACAAGACTGTAGTCTACATGGCCAGTATAGTCACAGACAGCAGACTGTAGTCTACAGGGCCAGGATAGCCACAGAAACCAGACTGTAGTCTACTTGGCCAGAATAACCACAGACACCAGACTGTAGTCTACATGGCCAGAATAATGTAGCACGGTGGCATAGTGGTTAGCACTGTTGTCTCACAGCGCCAGGGACCCGGGTTCGAATCCGGCCTCGGGTGACTGTCTGTGTGGAGTTTGCACATTCTCCCCGTGTTTGCGTGGGTTTCCTTCGGGTGCTCCGGTTTCCTCCCACAGTCCAAAGATGTGCAGGTTAGGTTGATTGGCTATGATAAATTGACCCTTAGTGTTCGGGGGATTAAATACATGGGGTTACGGGGATAGGGTGGGATATGTGTTGGTGCAGGGGTTACGGGGATCGGGTGGGATATGTGTCGGTGCAGGCTCGATGGGCCGAAATGGCCTCTATCTGCACTGTGGGGTTTCTGTGATTCTGTGATTCTGTGAATCACAGACACCAGACTTTAGTCTAAATGGCCAGAATAACCACCGACACCAGGCTGTAGTCTAAATGGCCAGGAGAGCCACAGACACCAGGCCTTAGTCTACTTGGCCAGAATAACCACCGACACTAGAATGTAGTCTTCACGGCCATGATATTCAGAGACACCAGACCTTACTCTACATGGCCAGTATAACCACAGACAGCAGACTGTAGACTACATGGCGAGAAGAACCACAGACACCAGACTGTAGTCTACATGGCCAGTTTAGTCACAGACACCAGACTCTAGTCTACATGGCCAGGAGAACCACAGACACCAGACTGTAGTCTACATGGCCAGGATAGTCACAGACACCAGACTGTAGACTTCATGGCCAGGATAGTCACAGACACCCAAATATAGTCTACAGGGCCAGGATAGTCATAGACACCAGACTGTAGTCTACATGGCCAGAATAAACACAGACACAAGACTGTGCTCTACATGGCCATGATAGTCAGAGGCACCAGACTGTTCTCTACATGGCCAGGATAATCACAGACACCAGACTGTAGTGTACATGGCCAGGATAGCCACAGACAGCAGACTGTAGTCTACATTGCCAGAAAAACCACGGACACCAGACGGTAGTCTGCATGGCCATGATAGTCAGATACACCAGACTATAGTCGACATGGCCAGGATAACAACAGACACCAGACTGTAGTCTGCATGGCCAGGATAGCCACAGACAGCAGACTGTAGTCTACATTGCCAGAAAAACCACGGACACCAGACGGTAGTCTGCATGGCCATGATAGTCAGATACACCAGACTATAGTCGACATGGCCAGGATAACAACAGACACCAGACTGTAGTCTGCATGGCCAGGATAGCGACAGACACCAGAGTGTAGTCTACATGGCCAGAATAACCACAGTCCCCAGACTGTAGTCTACATGGCCAGAATAACCACAGACACCAGACTGTAGTCTACATGGCCAGGATAACCACAGACACCAGGCTATAGTCTACATGGCCAGGACAGCCACAGAGACCAGACTGTAGACTACATGGCGAGAATAACCAAAGACACCTGACTGTAATCTACATGGCCAGCAGAATCACAGACACCAGGCGGCAGTCTACAAGGCTAGAATAACCACAGATACCAGACTGTAGACTGCATGGCCAGGATAACCACAAAGAGCAGTCTGTAGCCTACATGGCAAGGATAGCCACAGGCACCTGACTGAAGTCTACATGGCCAGAATAACCACAGACACCAGACTGTAGTCTACATGGCCAGGATATTCACAGACACCAGACTGTAGTCTACATGGCCAAAAATACCACAGACACCAGGCTGTAGTCTACATGGCCAGTATAACCACAGACAGCAGACTGTAGTCTACATGGCCAGTATAGTCACAGACAGCAGACTGTAGTCTACTTGGCCAGAATAACGACAGCCACCAGACTGTAGTCTACAGTGCCAGGATAGCCACAGAAACCAGACTGTAGTCTACTTGGCCAGAATAACCACAGACACCAGACTGTAGTCTACATGGCCAGAATAACCACAGACACCAGACTGTAGTCTACATGGCCAGAATAACCACAGACACCAGGCTGTAGTCTAAATGGCCAGGAGAGCCACAGACATCAGGCTGTAGACTACTTGGCCAGAATAACCACCGACACTAGAATGTAGACTTCACGGCCATGATATTAAGAGACACCAGACCTTTGTCTACATGGCCAGGATAGTCACAAACACCAGACTGTAGTCTACATGGCCATTATAGTCACAGACACCAGACTGTATTCTACATGGCCAGGATAGTCACAGACACCAGACTGTAGCCTACATGTCCAGGATAGCCACAGGCACCAGACTGAAGTCTACATGGCCAGGATAACCACAGACAGCAGACTGTAGACTACATGGCGAGAAGAACCACAGACACCAGACTGTAGTCTACATGGCCAGGATAGCCACAGACACCAGAGTGTAGTGTACATGGCCTGAATAACCACAGTCCCCAGACTGTAGTCTACATGGCCAGAATAACCACAGACACCAGACTGTAGTCTACATGGCCAGAATAACCACAGACACCAGGCTATAGTCTACATGGCCAGGATAACCACAGACACGAGACTGTAGACTACATGGCTAGAATAACCACAGACACCAGACTGTAGTCTAAGTGGCCTGAAGAGCCACAGACCCCAGGCTGTAGTCTACATGACCAGGATAACCACAGACACCAGACTGTAGTCTACATCGCCATAATAACCACAGACACCAGACTGTAGTCTACATGGCCAGGATATTCACAGACACCAGACTGTAGTCTACTTGGCCAGAATAACCACAGACACCAGACTGTAGTCTACATGGCCAGAATAACCACCGACACCAGGCTGTAGTCTAAATGGCCAGGAGCGCCACAGACACCAGGCTGTAGTCTACTTGGCCAGAATAACCACCGACACTAGAATGTAGTCTTCACGGCCATGATATTCAGAGACACCAGACCTTACTCTACATGGCCAGTATAACCACAGACAGCAGACTGTAGACTACATGGCGAGAAGAACCACAGACACCAGACTCTAGTCTACATGGCCGGTTTAGTCACAGACACCAGTCTCTAGTCTACATGGCCAGGAGAACCACAGACACCAGACTGTAGTCTACATGGCCAGGATAGTCACAGACACCAGGCTGTACACTTCATGGCCAGGATAGTCACAGACACCCGAATATAGTCTACAGGGCCAGAATAGTAATAGACACCAGACTGTAGTCTACATGGCCAGAATAAACACAGACACAAGACTGTGCTCTACATGGCCATGATAGTCAGAGGCACCAGACTGTTCTCTACATGGCCAGGATAATCACAGACACCAGACTGTAGTGTACATGGCCAGGATAGCCACAGACAGCAGACTGTAGTCTACATAGCCAGAATAACCACGGACACCAGACGGTAGTCTGCATGGCCATGATAGTCAGATACACCAGACTATAGTTGACATGGCCAGGATAACAACAGACACCAGACTGTAGTCTGCATGGCCAGGATAGCGACAGACACCAGAGTGTAGTCTACATGGCCAGAATAACCACAGTCCCCAGACTGTAGTCTACATGGCCAGAATAACCACGCACACCAGGCTATAGTCTACATGGCCAGGACAAACACAGAGACCAGACTGTAGACTACATGGCGAGAATAACCAAAGACACCTGACTGTAATCTACATGGCCAGCAGAATCACAGACACCAAACTGTAGTCTACATGGCCAGGATAACCACAGACACCAGGCTGCAGTCTACAAGGCTAGAATAACCACAGATACCAGACTGTAGACTGCATGGCCAGGATAACCACAAAGAGCAGTCTGTAGTCTACATGGCCAGGATAGTCACAGACACCAGACTGTAGTCTACATGGCCAGAATAACCACAGACACCAGACTGTCGTCTAAATGGCCTGGAAAGCCACAGACCCCAGGCTGTAGTTCACATGACCAGGATAACCACAGACACCAGACTGTTGTCTACATGGCCATAATAACCACAGACACCAGACAGTAGTCCACATGGCCAGGATACCCACAGACACCAGACTGTAGCCTACATGGCCAGGATAGCCACAGGCACCAGACTGTAGTCTACATGGCCAGAATAACCACAGACACCAGACTGTAATCTACATGGCCAGGATAGCTAGAGACACCAAATTGTAGTCTGCTTGGCCAGAATAACCACAGACACTGTAGCCTACATGGCCAGAATAACCACGGACACCAGGCTGTAGTCTACATGGCCAGTATAACCACCGACAGAAGACTGTAAACTACATGGCGAGAATAACGACAGACACCAGACTGTAGTCTACATGGCCAGTATAGTCACAGACAGCAGACTGTAGTCTACTTGGCCAGAATAATGACAGCCACCAGACTCTAGTCTACAGGGCCAGGATAGCCACAGAAACCAGACTGTAGTCTACTTGGCCAGAATAACCACAGACACCAGACTGTAGGCTCCATGGCCAAAAATACCACAGACACCAGTTTGTAGCCTACATGGCCAGAATAACCACAGACACCAGGCTGTAGTCTACATGGCCAGTATAACCACAGACAGCAGACTGTAGTCTACATGGCCAGAATAGTCACAGACACCAGACTGTAGTCTGCATGGCCAGGATTGTCACAGACACCAGACTGTAGTCTACATGGCCAGGATAACCACAGACACCAGACTGTAGACTACGTGGCCAGGTTAGTCACAGACACCAGACTGTAGTCTACATGGCCAGAATAACCACAGACACCAGACGGTAGTCTGCAGGACCAGTATAATCACAGACACCAAACTGTAGTCTACATGGCCATTATAATCACAGAGCCCAGGCTGTAGTCTACATGGCCAGAATAACCACAGACACCAGACTGTAGGCTACATGGCCAAAAATACCACAGACACCAGGTTGTAGCCTACATGGCCAGAATAACCACAGACACCAGGCTGTAGTCTACATGGCCAGTATAACCATAGACAGCAGACTGTAGTCTACATGGCCAGGATAACCACAGACACCAGACTGTAGTCTACATGGCCAGGTTAGTCACAGACACCAGACTGTAGTCTACATGGCCAGGTTAGTCACAGACACCAGACTGTAGTCTACATGGCCAGAATAACCACAGACACCAGACTGTAGACTACATGTCTAGGATTCCACAGACACCAGACTGTGGTCCACCTGGCCGGGATAGTCACAGACACCAGGGTGTAGTCTACTTGGCCAGAATAACCACCGACACATAGAATGTATTCTTCACGGCTATGATATTCAGAGACACCAGAACTTTGTCTACATGGCCAGGATAGTCACAAACACCAGACTGTAGTCTACATGGCCAGAAGAACCACAGACACCAGACTGCAGTCTGCAGGGCCAGGATAGTCACAGACACCAGACTCTAGACTACATGGCCAGGAGAACCACAGACACCAGACTGTAGTCTACATGGCCAGGATAGTCACAGACACTAGACTGTAGACATCATGGCCAGGATAGTCACAGACACCCAAATATAGCCTATAGGGCCAGGATAGTCATAGACACCAAACTGTATCCTACATGGCCAGAATAACCACAGACAACAGACTGTAGTCTATATGGCCAGGATAGCCACAGACACCAGACTGTAGTCAACAGGGCATGAATAAACACAGACACAAGACTGTGCTCTACATGGCCATGATAGTCAGAGACACCAGACTGTTCTCTACATGGCCATTATAGTCACAGACACCAGACTGTAGTCTACATGGCCAGAATAACGACAGACAGCAGACTGCAGTCTACATGGCCAGAATAACCCCAGACACCAGACTGTAGTCTACATTGCCAGGATAGTCACAGACAGCAAACTGTAGTCTACATAGCCAGAATAACCACGGACACCAGACGGTAGTCTGCATGGCCATGATAGTCAGATACACCAGACTATAGTTGACATGGCCAGGATAACAACAGACACCAGACTGTAGTCTGCATGGCCAGGATAGCGACAGACACCAGAGTGTAGTCTACATGGCCAGAATAACCACAGTCCCCAGACTGTAGTCTACATGGCCAGAATAACCACGCACACCAAGCTATAGTCTACATGGCCAGGACAAACACAGAGACCAGACTGTAGTCTACATGGCGAGAATAACCAAAGACACCTGACTGTAATCTACATGGCCAGCAGAATCACAGACACCAAACTGTAGTCTACATGGCCAGGATAACCACAGACACCAGGCTGCAGTCTACAAGGCTAGAATAACCACAGATACCAGACTGTAGACTGCATGGCCAGGATAACCACAAAGAGCAGTCTGTAGTCTACATGGCCAGGATAGTCACAGACACCAGACTGTAGTCTACATGGCCAGAATAACCACAGACACCAGACAGTAGTCCACATGGCCAGGATACCCACAGACACCAGACTGTAGCCTACATGGCCAGGATAGCCACAGGCACCAGACTGTAGTCTACATGGCCAGAATAACCACAGACACCAGACTGTAATCTACATGGCCAGGATAGCTAGAGACACCAAATTGTAGTCTGCTTGGCCAGAATAACCACAGACACTGTAGCCTACATGGCCAGAATAACCACGGACACCAGGCTGTAGTCTACATGGCCAGTATAACCACCGACAGAAGACTGTAAACTACATGGCGAGAATAACGACAGACACCAGACTGTAGTCTACATGGCCAGTATAGTCACAGACAGCAGACTGTAGTCTACTTGGCCAGAATAACGACAGCCACCAGACTCTAGTCTACAGGGCCAGGATAGCCACAGAAACCAGACTGTAGTCTACTTGGCCAGAATAACCACAGACACCAGACTGTAGGCTCCATGGCCAAAAATACCACAGACACCAGTTTGTAGCCTACATGGCCAGAATAACCACAGACACCAGGCTGTAGTCTACATGGCCAGTATAACCACAGACAGCAGACTGTAGTCTACATGGCCAGAATAGTCACAGACACCAAACTGTAGTCTGCATGGCCAGGATTGTCACAGACACCAGACTGTAGTCTACATGGCCAGGATAACCACAGACACCAGACTGTAGACTACGTGGCCAGGTTAGTCACAGACACCAGACTGTAGTCTACATGGCCAGAATAACCACAGACACCAGACGGTAGTCTGCAGGACCAGTATAATCACAGACACCAAACTGTAGTCTACATGGCCATTATAATCACAGAGCCCAGGCTGTAGTCTACATGGCCAGAATAACCACAGACACCAGACTGTAGGCTACATGGCCAAAAATACCACAGACACCAGGTTGTAGCCTACATGGCCAGAATAACCACAGACACCAGGCTGTAGTCTACATGGCCAGTATAACCACAGACAGCAGACTGTAGTCTACATGGCCAGAATAGTCACAGACACCAGACTGTAGTCTGCATGGCCAGGATAGTCACAGACACCAGACTGTAGTCTACATGGCCAGGATAACCACAGACACCAGACTGTAGTCTACATGGCCAGGTTAGTCACAGACACCAGACTGTAGTCTACATGGCCAGAATAACCACAGACACCAGACTGTAGACTACATGTCTAGGATTCCACAGACACCAGACTGTAGTCCACCTGGCCGGGATAGTCACAGACACCAGGGTGTAGTCTACTTGGCCAGAATAACCACCGACACATAGAATGTATTCTTCACGGCTATGATATTCAGAGACACCAGAACTTTGTCTACATGGCCAGGATAGTCACAAACACCAGACTGTAGTCTACATGGCCAGAAGAACCACAGACACCAGACTGCAGTCTGCAGGGCCAGGATAGTCACAGACACCAGACTCTAGACTACATGGCCAGGAGAACCACAGACACCAGACTGTAGTCTACATGGCCAGGATAGTCACAGACACTAGACTGTAGACATCATGGCCAGGATAGTCACAGACACCCGAATATAGCCTATAGGGCCAGGATAGTCATAGACACCAAACTGTATCCTACATGGCCAGAATAACCACAGACAACAGACTGTAGTCTATATGGCCAGGATAGCCACAGACACCAGACTGTAGTCAACAGGGCATGAATAAACACAGACACAAGACTGTGCTCTACATGGCCATGATAGTCAGAGACACCAGACTGTTCTCTACATGGCCATTATAGTCACATACACCAGACTGTAGTCTACATGGCCAGAATAATGACAGACAGCAGACTGCAGTCTACATGGCCAGAATAACCCCAGACACCAGACTGTAGTCTACATTGCCAGGATAGTCACAGACAGCAAACTGTAGTCTACATGGCCAGAATTACCACAGACACCAGACTGTACTCTACATGGCCAGGATAACCACAGACACCAGACTGTAGTCTACATGGCCAGGATTGTCACAGACACCAGACTGTAGGCTACATGGCCAGGATAGTCAAAGACACCAGACTGTAGTCTACATGGCCAGAATAACCATGGACACCAGACTATAGTCTACATGGCCATGATAGTCCAAGACACCAGACTATAGTCTACATGGCCAGGATAACCACAGACACCAGACTGTAGTCTACATGGCCAGGATAGCCACAGACACCAGAGTGTAGACTACATGGCCAGGATAACCACAGATCCCAGACTGTAGTCTAAATGGCCAGGAGAGGCACTGACACCCGGCTGTAGTCTACATGGCCAGAATAACCAAATACACAAGAATGTAGTCTTCACGGCCATGATTGTCAGAGACACCAGACTTTAGTCTACATGGCCAGGACAACCACAGACACCAGAATGTAGTCTACATGGCCAGGACTGTCACAGAAACCAGAGTGTAGGCTTCATGGCCAGGATAGTCACAGACACGAGACTGTAGTCTACATGGCCAGAATAACCCCAGACACCAGACTGTAGTCTGCATGACTAGAATAACCACAGGCTCTAGACTGTAGTCTACATGGCCAGAATAACCACAGACACCAGACTGTAGTCTACGTGGCCAGAATAACCCCAGACACCAGACTGTAGTCTACATGGCCAGGATAGTCACAGACAGCAAACTGTAGTCTACATGGCCAGAATTACCACAGACACCAGACTGTACTCTACATGGCCAGGATAACCACAGACACCAGACTGTAGTCTACATGGCTAGGATTGTCACAGACACCAGACTGTAGTCTACATGTCCAGGATTGTCACAGACACCAGACCGTAGTCTACATGGCCAGAATAACCACAGACATCAGACTGTTTTCTAGATGGCTAGGATAGTCAGAGACACCAGACAGTAGTCTACATGGCCAGGATAGTCACAAACACCAGACTGTAGTCTACATGGCCAGGATAGTCACAGACACTAGACTGAAGTCTACATGGCCAGGATAACCACAAACACCAGAGTGTAGTCTACATGGCCAGGTTAGTCACAGACACCAGACTGTAGTCTACATGGCCAGAATAACAACAGACACCAGGCTGTAGTCTACAAGGCCAGAATAACCACAGACATTAGACTGTAGACTACATGGCGAGGGTACCACAGACACCAGAATGTAGTCGACCTGCCCAGGATAGTCACAGACACCAGACTGTAGTCTAAATGGCCAGAATAACCACAGACACCAGACCGTAGTCGAAATGGCCAGGATAGCCACAGACACCAGAGAGTAGTCTACATGGCCAGAAAAACCACAGTCCCAAGACTGGAGTCTAAATTTCCAGGAGAGCCATAGACACCCGTCTGTAGTCTACATGGCCAGAATAACAACATGCACAACAATGTAGTCTTCAAGGCCATGATAGTCAGAGACACCAGACCTTAGTCTACAGGGCCAGGATTGTCACAGACACCAGACTCTAGTCTACATGGGAATGAGAACCACAGACGCCAGACTGTAGTCTACATGGCCAGGATAGTCACAGACACCAGAACTTCGTCTACATGGCCAGGATAACCACAGACACCAGACTGTAGTCTACATGGCCAGGATAGTCACTGGCACCAGACTGTAGTCTACATGGCCAGTATAACCACAGACACCAGACTGTAGCCTACATTGTCAGGACGACCACAGACTCCAGACTGTAGACTACATGGCGAGAAAAACCACAGACACCAGACTGTAGTCTACATGACCAGTATAGTCACAGACAGCAGACTGTAGTCTACTTGGCCAGAATAACGACAGCCACCAGACTGAAGTCTACAGGGCCAGTTTAGCCACAGAAACCAGACTGTAGTCTACTTGGCCAGAATAACCACAGACACCAGACCGTAGGCTACATGGCGAGAATAAACACAGACACCAGACTGTAGTCTACATGGCCAGAATAACCACAGACGCCAGGCTTTAGGCTAAATGGCCAGGAGAGCTACAGACACCAGGCTGTAGTCTACTTGGCCAGAATAACCACCGACACTAGAATGTAGTCTTCACGGCCATGATATTCAGAGACACCAGACCTTAGACTACATGGCCAGGATAGTCACAGACACCAGACTCTAGTCTACATGGCCAGGAAAACCACAGACACCAGGCTGTAGTCTACATGGCCAGGATAGTCACAGACAACCGAATATAGTCTACAGGGCCAGGATACTCATAGACACCAGACTGTAGTCTACATGGCCAGAATAACCACAGACACAAGACTGTGCTCTACATGGCCATGATAGTCAGAGACACCAGACTGTTCTCGACATGGCCAGGATAGTCACAGACACCAGACTGTAGTGTACATGGCCAGGATAGCAACAGACACCAGACTGGAGGCTGCATGGCCAGAATAACCACGGACACCAGACTGTAGTCTGCATGGCCAGGATAGCCACAGACACCAGAGTGTAGTCTACATGGCCAGAATAACCACAGTCCCCAGACTATAGTCTAAATTTCCAGGAGAGCCACAGACACCTGGCTGTAGTCTACATGGCCCGAATAACCACATACACAAGAATGTAGTCTTCACGGCCATGATTGTCAGAGACACCAGACTTTAGTCTACATGGCCAGGATAATCACAAACACCAGACTGTAGTCTACATGGCCAGAATAACCACAGACACCAGACTGTAGTCTACAGGGCCAGGATTGTCACAGACACCAGACTCTAGTCTACATGGCAATGAGAACCACAGACACCAGACTGTAGTCTACATGGCCAGGATAGTCACAGACACCAGAACTTCATCTACATGGCCAGAATAACCACAGACACTAGACCATGGCCAGGATAATCACATACACCAGACTATGGTCTACATGGACAGGATAGTCACAGACACCAGACTGTAGGCTACATGGCCAGAATTAGAACAGGCACCAGATGGTAGTCTACATGGCCAGGATATTCACAGACGCCAGACGGTAGTCTACATGGCCAGAATAACCACAGACTCCAGGCTGTAGTCTACATGGCCAGGGTAGTCACTGGCACCAGACTGTAGTCTACATGGCCAGTATAACCACAGACACCAGACTGTAGCCTACATGGTCAGGACAATCACAGACTCCAGACTGTAGACAACATGGCGAGAAGAACCACAGACACCAGACGGTAGTCTACATGGCCAGTATAGTCACAGACAGCAGACGGTAGTCTACTTGGCCAGAATAACAACAGCCACCAGACTGTAGTCTACAGGGCCAGTTTAGCCACAGAAAACAGACTGTAGTCTACTTGGCCAGAATAACCACAGACACCAGACTGTAGGCTACATGGCGAGAATAACCACAGACACCAGACTGTAGTCTACATGGCCAGAATAACCACAGACACCAGGCTGTAGGCTAAATGGCCAGGAGAGCCACAGACACCAGGCTGTAGTCTACTTGGCCAGAATAACCACCGACACTAGAATGTAGTCTTCACGGCCATGATACTCAGAGACACCAGACCTTAGTCTACATGGCCAGGATAGTCACAGACACCAGACTGTAGTCTACATGGCAAGGAATGTCACAGACACCAGACTGTGGTCTACATGGCCAGACTAACCACAGACACCAGACTGTAGTCTACATGGCCAGGATAGTCACAGACACCAGACTGTAGTCTACATGCCAAAACAATCCACAGACACCAGAATGTCATCTACATGGCCAGGATACCCACAGACACCAGACTGTAGTCTAAATGGCCAGGATAACCACAGCCACCAGACTGCAGTCTACAGGGCCAGAATAACCACAGACACCAGACTGTAGTCTACATGCGCAGGATAGTCAAAGACACCAGACTGCAGTCTACATGGCCAGAATAACCACAGACACCAGACTGTAGTCTACATGTGCAGGACAGTCAGAGGCACCAGATTGTAGTCTATATGCCCTGGATAACCACAGACACCACACTGTAGTCTACTTGGCCAGGATATCCACAGACACCAGAATGTAGTCTACATGGCCAGGAAAACCACAGAAACCAGACTGTAGTCTGCCTGGTCAGAATAACCGCAGACATCAGACTGTAGGCTACATGGCCAGGATAACCACAGAAACCAGACTTTAGTCTACATGGCCAGTATAACCACACACACCAGACTGTAGTCTACATGGCCAGAATAACCACAGTCAGCAGCCTGTAGTCTACATGGCCAGGATAACCACAGACACCAGACTGTAGTCTACATGGCCAGAATAACCACAGAAACAAGACTGTAGTCCACATGGCCAGGATCACCACAGACAACAGACTGTAGTCTATATGGCCAGATTTTCCACAGACAACCGACAGTAGTCTAAATGGCCAGGATATTCAGAGACACCAGACTGTGGTGTACATGGCCAGGATCATAACAGACACCAGACTGTGTTCTACATGGCAAAAATATCCACAGACACCAGGCTGTAGTCTACATGGCCAGATAGTCAGAGACACCAGACTGTAGTCTACATGTCCAGATTAACCAGAGACACCAGACAGTAGTCTACATGGCAAGAATAACCACAGACACCAGACGAAAGTTTACATGGCCAGGGTCATGACACATATAAGACTGTGTTCTACATGGCAAAAATATCCACAGACACCAGGCTGTAGTCTACATGGCCAGATAGTCAGAGACACCAGACTGTAGTCTATATGTCCAGATTAACCACAGACACCAGACAGTAGTCTACATGGCAAGAATAACCACAGACACCAGACGAAAGTCTACATGGCCAGGATCATCACACATACCAGACTGTGGTCTACATGGCGAGGAATGTCACAGACACCAGACTGTGGTCTACATGGTCAGACTAACCACAGACACCAGGCTATAGTCTACAAGGCCAGAATAGCCACAAATTCCAGACTGTAGACTAATTGGCCAGGATATCGACAGACACCAGACCGCAGTCTACATTGCCAGGAAAACCACTGACTCCAGAATGTAGGCCACATGGCCAGAATAAACAGAGACACCAGACAGTAGTCTACATGGCAAGAATAACCACAGACACCAGACTGTAGTTTACAAGGGCAGGATAGTCACACATACCAGACTGTAGTGTACATTGCCAGGATTGTCACAGACACCAGACTGTGGTCTACATGGCCAGACTAACCACAGACACCAGGCTGTAGTCTACATCGCCAGGATAATCAGAGTAACCAGACTGTAGTCTACATGGCCAGGATCATCACAGACACCAGACTGTAGTCTAGATGGCAAAAATATCCACAGACACCAGACTGTAGTCTAAATGGTCAGGATAACCACGGACACCAGACAGTAGTCTACATGGCAAGAATAACCACAGGCACCAGACTACAGTCTACATGGGCAGGTTCGTCACACAAACCAGACTTTAGTCTACATGGCGAGGAATGTCACAGACACCAGACTGTGGTCTACTTGGCCAGACTAGCCACAGACACCAGGCTGTATTCTATATGGCCAGGATAATCAGAGACACCAGACTGTAGTCTACCTGGCCAGGATAGTCACAGACACCAGACTGTAGTCTACATGCCAAAAATATCCACAGACACCAGAATGTCGTCTACATGGCCAGGATACCCACAGACACCAGACTGTCGTCTAAATGGCCAGGATAACCACAGCTATCAGACTGCAGTCTACATGGCCAGAATAACCACAGACACCAGACTGTAGTCTACATGCGCAGGATTGTCAAAGACACCAGACTGCAGTCTACATGGCCAGAATATCCACAGACACCAGACTGTAGTCTACATGTGCAGGATAGTCAGAGGCACCAGATTGTAGTCTGTATGCCCTGGATAACCACAGACACCACACTGTAGTCTACTTGGCCAGGATATCCACAGACACCAGAATGTAGTCTACATGGCCAGGAAAACCACAGAAACCAGACTGTAGTCTGCCTGGTCAGAATAACCGCAGACATCAGACTGTCGGCTACATGGCCAGGATAACCACAGAAACCAGACTTTAGTCTACATGGCCAGTATAACCACACACACCAGACTGTAGTCTACATGGCCAAAATAACCACAGTCAGCAGCCTGTAGTCTACATGGCCAGGATAACCACAGACACCAGTCTGTAGTCTACATGGCCAGAATAACCACAGAAACAAGACTGTAGTCCACATGGCCAGGATCACCACAGACAACAGACTGTAGTCTATATGGCCAGATTTTCCACAGACAACCGACAGTAGTCTAAATGGCCAGGATATTCAGAGACACCAGACTGTGGTGTACATGGCCAGGATCATAACAGACACCAGGCGAAAGTTTACATGGCCAGGGTCATGACACATATAAGACTGTGTTCTACATGGCAAAAATATCCACAGACACCAGGCTGTAGTCTACATGGCCAGATAGTCAGAGACACCAGACTGTAGTCTATATGTCCAGATTAACCACAGACACCAGACAGTAGTCTACATGGCAAGAATAACCACAGACACCAGACGAAAGTCTACATGGCCAGGATCATCACACATACCAGACTGTGGTCTACATGGCGAGGAATGTCACAGACACCAGACTGTGGTCTACATGGTCAGACTAACCATAGGCACCAGGCTATAGTCTACAAGGCCAGAATAGCCACAAATTCCAGACTGTAGACTAATTGGCCAGGATATCGACAGACACCAGACCGCAGTCTACATTGCCAGGAAAACCACTGACTCCAGAATGTAGGCCACATGGCCAGAATAAACAGAGACACCAGACAGTAGTCTACATGGCAAGAATAACCACAGACACCAGACTGTAGTTTACAAGGGCAGGATAGTCACACATACCAGACTGTAGTGTACATTGCCAGGATTGTTACAGACACCAGACTGTGGTCTACATGGCCAGACTAACCACAGACACCAGGCTGTAGTCTACATCGCCAGGATAATCAGAGTTACCAGACTGTAGTCTACATGGCCAGGATCATCAAAGACACCAGACTGTAGTCTAGATGGCAAAAATATCCACAGACACCAGACTGTGTTCTACATGGTCAGGATAACCACAGACACCAGAATACAGTCTACATGGGCAGGTTTGTCACACATACCAGACTGTCGTCTACATGGCCAGGATAACCACAGACACCAGACTGTAGTCTACATGGCCAGGATAACCACAGACACCAGACTGTAGTCTACGTGGCCAGAATAACCACAGAAACAAGGCTGTAGTCCACATGGCCAGGATC
The DNA here is from genome assembly GCF_052327205.1 of Somniosus microcephalus. Classification (NCBI taxonomy): domain Eukaryota; kingdom Metazoa; phylum Chordata; class Chondrichthyes; order Squaliformes; family Somniosidae; genus Somniosus; species Somniosus microcephalus. The sequence continues at coordinate 90,504,411 of NC_140994.1, read as the reverse complement.
ACCACAGACAACAGACTGTAGTCTATATGACCAGATTTTCCACAGACAACCGACAGTAGTCTACATAGCCAGGATATTCAGAGACACCAGACTGTAGTGTACATGGCCAGGATCATCACAGACACCAGACTGTGTTCTACATGGCAAAAATATCCACAGACACCAGGCTGTAGTCTACATGGCCAGATAGTCAGAGACACCAGACTGTAGTCTACATGTCCAGATTAACCACAGACACCAGACAGTAGTCTACATGGCAAGAATTGCCACAGACACCAGACGAAAGTCTACATGGCCTGGATCATCACACATACCAGACTGTGGTCTACATGGCCAGGAATGTCACAGACACCAGACTGTGGTCTACATGGTCAGACTAACCACAGACACCAGGCTATAGTCTACAAGGCCAGAATAACCACAAATTCCAGACTGTCGTCTAATTGGCCAGGATATCGACAGACACCAGACTGCAGTCTACATTGCCAGGAAAACCACAGACTCCACAATATAGTCTTCACATGGGCAGGATAGTCACACATACCAGACTGTAGTCTACATGGCCAGGATTGTCACAGACACCAGACTGTAGACTACATGGCCAGGATAACCACAGACACCAGTCTGCAGTCTACATGGCCAGAATAAGCACAGATGCCAGACTGTAGTCTACATATCCAGGATATTCACAGACTCCAGACAGTAGTCTACATGGCCAGAACAACCACAGACACCAGGCTGTAGTCTACATGGCCAGATAGTCAGAGACACCAGACTGTAGTCCACATGTCCAGGATAACCACAGACCCCAGACTGTAGTCTACCTGGCCAGGATATCCACAGACACCAGAATGTAGTCTACATGGCCAGGATAACCACAGACAGCAGACTAGTCTACATGGCCAGAATAACCACAGACACCAGACTGTAATCTACAAGGCCAGAATAACCACAGACACCAGACTCTAGTATACATGGCCAGGATAGTCAGAAACACCAGACTGTAGTCTACATGGCCAGGATAGTCACAGACACCAGATTGTGTTCTACATGGCAACAATATCCACAGACACCAGAATGTAGTCTACATTGCCGGGCGAACCACTGACTCCAGAATGTAGGCCACAGGGCCAGAATAAACAGAGACACCAGACAGTAGTCTACATGGCAAGAATAACCACAGACACCAGACTGCAGTTTACAAGGGCAGGATAGTCACACATACCAGACTGTAGTCTACATTGCCAGGATTGTCACAGACACCAGACTGTGGCCTACATGGCCAGACTAACCACAGACACCAGGCTGTAGTCTACATCGCCAGGATAATCAGAGTAACCAGACTGTAGTCTACATGGCCAGGATCATCAAAGACACCAGACTGTAGTCTAGATGGCAAAAATATCTACAGACACCAGTCTGAAGTCTAAATGGTCATGATAACCACAGACACCAGAATGTAGTCTACATGGCCAGGATAACCACAGACTCCAGACAGTAGTCTACATGGCCAGGATAACCACGGACACCAGACTGCAGTCTACGTGGCCAGAATAACCGCAGACACCAGACTGTCGTCTACATGTGGAGGATAGTCATAGACACCAGACTGTAGTCTACATTGCCCGAATAACCACAGACACCAGACAGTAGTCTACCTGGCAAGAATAACCACAGGCACCAGACTACAGTCTACATGGGCAGGTTCATCACACATACCAGACTGTAGTCTACATGGCGAGGAATGTCACATACACCAGACTGTGGTCTACATGGCCAGACTAACCACAGACACCAGGCTGTATTCTACATGGCCAGGATAATCAGAGGCACCAGACTGTAGTCTAGATGGCAAAAATATCTACAGACACCAGTCTGTAGTCTAAATGGTCATGATAACCACAGACACCAGAATGTAGTCTACATGGCCAGGATAACCACAGACTCCAGACAGTAGTCTACATGGCCAGGATAACCACAGACACCAGACTGCAGTCTACATGGCCAGAATAACCGCAGACACCAGACTGTCGTCTACATGTGGAGGATAGTCATAGACACCAGACTGTAGTCTACATTGCCCGGATAACCACAGACACCAGACAGTGGTCTACCTGGCAAGAATAACCACAGACACCAGACTACAGTCTACATGGGCAGGTTCATCACACATACCAGACTGTAGTCTACATGGCGACGAATGCCACATACACCAGACTGTGGTCTACATGGCCAGACTAACCACAGACACCAGGCTGTATTCTACATGGCCAGGATAATCAGAGACACCAGACTGTAGTCTGCATGGCCAGGATAGTCACAGACACCAGACTGTAGTCTACATGCCAAAAATATCCACAGACACCAGAATGTCGTCTGCATGGCCAGGATAACCACAGACACCAGACTGTAGTCTAAATGGCCAGGATAACCACAGACACCAGACTGCAGTCTACATGGCCAGAATAACCACAGACACCAGACTGTTGTCTATATGTGCAGGATAGTCAAAGACACCAGACTGCAGTCTACATGGCCAGAATAACCACAGACACCAGACTGTTGTCTACATGTGCAGGATAGTCAAAAGCACCAGATTGTAGTCTATATGTCCTGGATAACCACAGACATCAGACTGTAGTCTACTTGGCCAGGATATCCACAGACACCAGAATGTAGTCTACATGGCCAGGATAACCACAGAAACCAGACTGTAGTCTGCATGGTCAGAATAACCGCAGACACCAGACTGTAGGCTACATGGCCAGGATAACCACAGAAACCAGACTTTAGTCTACATGGCCAGTATAAACACACACACCAGACTGTAGTCTACATGGCCAGAATAACCACAGACAGCAGCCTGTAGTCTACATGGCCAGGATAACCACAGACACCAGACTGTAGTCTACATGGCCAGATAGTCAGAGACACCAGACTGTAGTCTACATGTCCATGATAACCACAGACACCAGACTGTAGTCTACCTGGCCAGGATATCCACAGACACCAGAATGTAGTCTTCATGGTCAGGATAACCACAGACAGCCGACTAGTATACATGGCCAGAATAACCACAGACACCAGACTGTAATCTATAAGGCCAGAATAACCACAGACACCAGCCTCTAGTCTACATGGCCAGGATAACCACAGACACCAGACTGTAGTCTACATTGCCAGAACAACCATTGACACCAGGCCGTAGTCTACATAGCCAAGCAGTCAGAGACACCAGACTATAGTCTACACATCCACGATAACCACAGACACCAGACTGTAGTCTACTTGGCCAGGATTACCACAGACACCAGACTGTAGCCTACAAGGCCAGGATAGTCACAGAAAGCAGACTGTAGTCTACATGGTCAGAAAAACCACAGACGCCAGGCTGTAGTCTACATGGCCAGATAGTCAGAGACACCAGACTGTAGTCTACAAGGCCAGAATAACAACAGATACCAGACTGTAGTCTAAATGGCCAGGATATTCACAGAAAGCAGACTGTAGTCTACATGGCCAGACGAACCACAGACACCAGGCTGTAGTCTACATGGCCAGATAGTCAGAGACACCAGAATTTAGTCTGCATGGCCAGTATAACCATACACACCAGACTGTAGTCAACATGCCAGAAAAACCACAGACAGCAGACTGTAGTCTACATGGCCAGGATAACCACAGACACCAGACTGTAGTCTACATGGCCAGAATAACCACAGACACCAGACTGTAGTCTACATGGCCAGTATAGTCACAGACACCAGTCTTTAGTCTACATGGCCAGTATAACCACACACATCAGATTGTAGTCTACATGGCCAGAATAACCACAGCCAGCAGACTATAGTCTACATCGCCAGGATAACCACAGGCAGCAGACTGTAGTCTACATGGTCAGAATAACCGCAGACATCAGACTGTAGTCTACATGGTCAGGATAGTCACGGACACGAGACTGTAGTCTACATGGCCAGAATAACCACAGACACCATACTGTGGTCTACATGGCCAGTACAGTCACAGACACCAGACTTTAGTCTACATGGTCAGAATAACCGCAGACACCAGACAGTAGTCTACATGGCCAGGATAGTCAGAGACACCAGACTGTAGTCTACATGGCCAGGATAGTCACAGCCACCAGACTGTGTTCTACATGGCAACAATAACCACAGACACCAGACTGTAGTCTACATGGCTAGCATAACGAAAGACACTAGACTGTAGTCTACATTGCCGGAAGAACCACAGACTCCAAAATGTAGTCCACATGGCCAGGATAAAGAGAGACACCAGACAGTAGTCTACATGGCAAGAATAACCACAGACACCAGACTATAGTTTACAAGGGCAGGAAAGTCACACATACCAGACTGTAGTCTACATTGCCAGGATTGTCACAGCCACCAGACTGTGGTCTACATGGCCAGACTAACCACAGACACCAGGCTGTAGTTTACATGGCCTTGTAGTCAGAGACACCAGACTGTAGTCTACATGGCCAGGATAATCAAAGACACCAGACTGTAGTCTAGATGGCAAAAATATCCACCACAGACACCAGAATGTAGTCTACATGGCAAGGATAACCACAGACAGCAGACTGCAGTCTACAAGGCCAGAATAACCACAGATACCAAACTGTAGTCTACATGTACAGGATATTCACAGACACCAGACTGTAGTCTACACGGCCAGAACAACCATAGACACCAGGCTGTAGTTTACATGGCCATGTAGTCAGAGACACCAGACTGTAGTCTACATATCCAGGATAACCACAGAAAACAGACTGTAGTCTACTTGGCCAGGATATCCACAGACACCAGACTGTAGTCTACAAGGCCAGAATTACCACAGGCACCAGGCTGTAGTCTTCATGGCCAGGATATTCACAGACACCAGACTATAGTCTAAATAGCCAAGATAGTCACAGACACCAGACGGTGTTCTGCATGGCAAAAACAGCCACAGACACCAGAATGTAATCTACATGGCCGGGACAATGAAAGACACCAGACTATAGTCTACATTGCCGGAATAACCACAGACACCAGACTTTAGTCTACATGGCCAGGATTGTCACAGACACCAGACTGTAGTCTACATGGCAAAAATATGCACAGACACCAGAATGTAGACAACATGGCCAGGATAACCACAGACACCAGACTGTAGTCTACATGGCCAGAATAACCACATATACCAGACTGTAGTCTACATGGCCAGCATAGTCACAGACACCAGACTGTAGTCTACATGGCCAGGATATTCACAGACACCAGACTATAGTCTAAATAGCCAGGATAGTCACAGACACCAGACGGTGTTCTACATGGCAAAAATAGTCACAGACACCAGAATGTAGTCTACATGGCCGGGATAATGAAAGACACCAGACTGTAGTCTACATTGCCGGAATAAATACAGACAGCAGACTGTAGTCTACATGGGCAGGATAAACACAGACACCAGGCTGTAGTCTACATGGCCAGGATAGTCACAGACACCAGACTGTGTTCTACAAGGCAAAACTATCCACAGACACCAGAATGTAGTCTAAATGGCCAGGATAACCACAGACACCAGACTGCAGTCTATATGGCCTGAATAACCACAGACACCAGACTCTAGTCTACATGGTCAGGATAGTCACAGATACCAGAGGGTAGTCTACATGGCCAGTATAACCACACACACCAGGCTGTAGACTACTTGGGCAGGATAACCACAGACAGCAGACTGTAGTCTACATTGCCAGGATAAACACAGGCACCAGACTGTAGTCTGCATGGCAAGATTAACCACAGACAAAATACTGTAGTCTACATAGTCAGGATATTCAGAGACACCAGACTGTAATCTACATGGCCAGGATAGTCACAGACACCAGACTGTGTTCTACAAGGCAAAAATATCCTCAGACACCAGAATGTAGTCTACATGGCCAGGATAACCACAGAAACAAGACTGTAGTCTTCATGGCCAGGATATCCACAGACACCAGAGTGTAGTCTACATGGTCAGGATAGTCACAGACACCAGAGGGTTGTCTACATGGCCAGAATAACCATAGACACCAGACTGTAGTCTACATGGCCAATATAACCACACACACCAGACTGTAGTCTACATGGCCAGAAAAACCACAGACAGCAGACTGTCGTCTGCATGGCCAGGATAAACACAGACACCAGGCTGTAGTCTACATGGCCAGAATAACCACAGAAACAAGACTGTAGTCTTCGTGGCCAGGTTAACCACAGACACCAGTCTGTAGTCTACATGGCAAATATATCCACAGACACCAGAATGCAGTCTACGTGGCCAGGATAACCACAGACACCAGACTGTAGTCTACATGACCAGAATGACCAGCACGGTGGCATAGTGGTTAGCACTGTTGCCTCACAGCGCCAGGGACCCGGGTTCAAATCTGGCCTCGGGTGACTGTCTGTGTGGAGTTTGCACAATCTCCCCGTGTTTGCGTGGGTTTTCTCCGGGTGCTCTGGTTTCCTCCCACAGTCCAAAGATGTGCGGGTTAGGTTGATTGGCCATGATAAAAAATTGGCCCTTAGTGTTAGGGGGGATTAAATACGTGGGGTTACGGGGTTAGTGGGATAGGGCTTGGGTGGGATGGCTGTCGGTGTAGGGACCGGGTGCTAGGGTTTGGATGATCAGCCATGATCTCGTTGAATGGCGGAGAAGGGCCGAATGGCCTACTCCTGCTCCTATCTTCTATGTTTCTATGTAATAACCACAGACACCAGAACTTAGTCTACATGGCCAGGATAACCACAGACACCAGACTGTAGGCTACATGGCCAGGATAGTCACAGACACCAGACTATGTTCTATATGTCAAAAATATCCACAGACACCAGAATGTAGTCTACATGGCCAGAATAACCAGACACCAGACTGTACTCTACATAGTCAGAACAACCACAGACACCAGACTGTAGTCTACATGGCCAGGATAACCACAGACACCAGACTATAGTCTACATGTCCAGAATAACCACAGACACCAGACTGGAGTGTACATGGCTAGAATAACCACAGACACCAGACTGTAGACTACATGGTCAGGATAGTCACGGACACCTGACAGCAGTCTACATGGCCAAAATAATCATGCACACCAGACTGTAGTCTGCATGGCCAGAATAACCACAGACAGAAGACTGTAGTCCACATGGCCAGGATAAACACAGACACCAGGCTGTAGTCTACATGGCCAGAAGAACCACAGAAACAAGACTGTAGTCTGCATGGCCAGGATAACCACAGACACCAGAATGTAGTCTAGATGGCCAAATTAACAATAGAAACCAGACGGTAGTCTACATGGCCAGAATAACCACAGACACCAGACTGTAGTCTATATGGTCAGGATAGTCACAGACACCAGAGGGTTGTCTACATGGCCAGAATAACCATAGACACCAGACTGTACTCTACATGGCCAGTATAACCACACACACCAGACTGTAGTCTACATGGCCAGAATAACCACAGACAGCAGACTGTAGTCTAAATGGCCTGGATAAACACAGACACCAGGCTGTAGTCTACATGGCCAGATTAACCACAGAAACAAGACTGTAGTCTTCATGGCCAGGTTAACCACAGACACCAGACTGTTGTCTACATTGCCAGATTAACCACAGACACCAGACAGTAGACTTCATGGCCAGGATATTGAGAGACAGCAGACTGTAGTCTACATGGCCAGGATAGTCACAGACACCAGACTGTGTTCTACATGGCAAATATATCCACAGACACCAGCATGTAGTCTACGTGGCCAGGATAACCACAGACACCAGACTGTAGTCTACATGAGCAGGATAACCACAGACACCAGACTGCAGTCTACATGGCCAGAATAACCACAGACACTAGACTGTAGTCTACATGGCCAGGATAGTCACAGACACCAGACTGTAGTCTACATGGCCAGAATAACCACAGACACCAGACTGTAGTCTACAAAGCCAGAATAACCACAGATACCAGACTATAGTCTACATGGCCAGAATAACTAAAGACACCAGACAATAGTGTGCATGGCCAGGATAACCACAGACACCAGACTATAGTCTACATGTCCAGAATAACCACAGACATCAGACTGTCGTCTACATGGCAAAAATATCCACAGACACTAGAATTAAGTCTACATGGCCAGAATAACGACAGACACCAGAATGTAGTCTACATTGCCAGAATAACCACAGACACCAGACTGTAGTCTACATGGACAGGATAGTCACAGACACCAGAGGGTAGTCACAGACAGCAGACTGTAGTCTAAATGGCCAAAATAATCATGCACACCAGACTATAGTCTACAAGGCCAGAATAACCACAGACAGCAGACTGTAGTCTACATGGCCAGGATAAACACAGACACCAGGCTGTAGTCTACATGGCCAGAATAACCCCAGAAACAAGACTGTAGTCTACATGGCCAGGATAACCACAGACACCAGAATGTAGTCTACATGGCCAGATTAACAAGAGACACCAGACTGTAGTCTACGTGGCCAGAAGAACCACAGTCACCAGACTGTAGTCTACATGTCAAAAATATACACAGACACCAGAATGAAGTCTAAATGGCCAGAATAACCACACACACCAGACTGGAGTCTACATGGCTAGAAGAACCACAGACACCAGACTGTCATCTACATGGTCAGGATAGTCACAGACACCTGAGGGTAGTCTACATGGCCAGAACAACCACAGACACCAGACTGTAGTCTACATGGCCAGGATAGTCACAGACACCAGACTGTACTCTACATGGCCAAAATAATCTCGCACACCAGACTGTAGTCTACATGGCCAGCATAACCACACACACCAGACTGTAGTCTACATGGCCAGGATAGTCACAGACACCAGATTATGTTCAACATGGCAAATATATCCACAGACACCAGAATGTAGTCTACGTGGCCTGGATAACCACAAACACCAGACTCTAGTGCACATGGCCAGAATAACCACAGACACCAGAACTTAGTCTACATGGCCAGGATAACCACAGACGCCAGACTGCAGTCTACATGGCCAGAATAACCACAGACACCAGACTGTAGTTTACATGGCCAGGATAATCACAGACACCAGACTGTAGTCTACATGGCCAGGATAACCACAGACACAAGACTGTAGTCTACAATGCCAGAATAACCACAGATACCAGACTGTAGTATACATAGCCAGAATAACTAAGGACACCAGACTATAGTTTACATGGCCAGGATAACCACAGACACCAGACTATAGTCTACATGTCCAGAATAACCACAGACACCAGACTGTAGTCTACATGGCAAAAATGTCCACAGACACTAGAATTAAGTCTACATGGCCAGAATAACGACAGACACTAGACTGTAGTCTACATGGCTAATATAACCACAGACACCAGACTGTAGTCTTCATGGTCAGGATAGTCACAGACACCAGAGGGTAGTCTACATTGCCAGGATAGTCACACATACCAGACTATAGTCAACATGGCCAGGATTGTCACAGACACCAGACTGTAGTCTACATGGCCAGGATAGTCACAGGCAGCAGACTGTGTTCTACATGGCAAAAATATCCACAGACACCAGAATGTAGTATACATGGCTTGCATAACCACAGACACCAGGCTGCAGTCTACATTGCAGGAATACCCACAGACACCAGAATGTAGTCTACATGGCCAGGATAACCACAGGCACCAGACTGTAGTTTACCTGGCCAGAATAACCACAGGCACCAGACTGTAGGCTACATGGCCAGGATTGTCACAGACACTAGACTGTGGTCTGCATGGCCAGACTAACCAGAGACACCAGGCTGTAGTCTACATGGCCAGGATAATCAGAGACACAAGACTGTAGTCTACATGGCCAGGATAATCACAGACACCAGACTGTAGTCTACATGGCTAAGATATCCACAGACACCAGAATGTAGTCTACATGGCTAGAATAACCACAGGCACCAGACTGTAGTATACATGGCCAGGATAACCACAGACACCAGACTGTAGTTTACGTGGCCAGAATTACCACAGACATCAGAGTGCAGTCTGCATGGCCACTTTATTCACAGACACCAGACTATAGTCTACATGGCCAGGGTTGTCACAGACACCAGACTGCAGTCTACAATGCCAGGATAACCACAGACACCAGGCTGTAGTCTACAAGGCTAGAATGACTACAGAAACGAGACTGCTGTCTTCATGGCCAGGATAACCACAGACACCAGACTGTAGTATACATGGCCAGGTTAACCACAGGCACCAGACAGTAGCCTACATGGCCAGGATATTCAGAGACACCAGACTGTAGTCTACATGGTCAGGATAGTCACAGACACCAGACTGTGTTCGACATGGCAACAATAACCACAGACACCAGACTGTAGTCTACATGGCCAGAATAACCACAGACACCAGACTGTAGTCTACATGGACAGAATAACCACAGACACCAGACTGTAGTCTACATGGCCAGGATAGTCACAGACACCAGACTGTAGTCTACATGGCCAGAATAACCACAGACACCATACTGTGGTCTACATGGCCAGTACAGTCACAGACACCAGACTTTAGTCTACATGGTCAGAATAACCGCAGACACCAGACAGTAGTCTACATGGCCAGGATAGTCAGAGACACCAGACTGTAGTCTACATGGCCAGGATAGTCACAGCCACCAGACTGTGTTCTACATGGCAACAATAACCACAGACACCAGACTGTAGTCTACATGGCTAGCATAACGAAAGACACTAGACTGTAGTCTACATTGCCGGAAGAACCACAGACTCCAAAATGTAGTCCACATGGCCAGGATAAAGAGAGACACCAGACAGTAGTCTACATGGCAAGAATAACCACAGACACCAGACTATAGTTTACAAGGGCAGGAAAGTCACACATACCAGACTGTAGTCTACATTGCCAGGATTGTCACAGCCACCAGACTGTGGTCTACATGGCCAGACTAACCACAGACACCAGGCTGTAGTTTACATGGCCTTGTAGTCAGAGACACCAGACTGTAGTCTACATGGCCAGGATAATCAAAGACACCAGACTGTAGTCTAGATGGCAAAAATATCCACCACAGACACCAGAATGTAGTCTACATGGCAAGGATAACCACAGACAGCAGACTGCAGTCTACAAGGCCAGAATAACCACAGATACCAAACTGTAGTCTACATGTACAGGATATTCACAGACACCAGACTGTAGTCTACACGGCCAGAACAACCATAGACACCAGGCTGTAGTTTACATGGCCATGTAGTCAGAGACACCAGACTGTAGTCTACATATCCAGGATAACCACAGAAAACAGACTGTAGTCTACTTGGCCAGGATATCCACAGACACCAGACTGTAGTCTACAAGGCCAGAATTACCACAGGCACCAGGCTGTAGTCTTCATGGCCAGGATATTCACAGACACCAGACTATAGTCTAAATAGCCAAGATAGTCACAGACACCAGACGGTGTTCTGCATGGCAAAAACAGCCACAGACACCAGAATGTAATCTACATGGCCGGGACAATGAAAGACACCAGACTATAGTCTACATTGCCGGAATAACCACAGACACCAGACTTTAGTCTACATGGCCAGGATTGTCACAGACACCAGACTGTAGTCTACATGGCAAAAATATGCACAGACACCAGAATGTAGACAACATGGCCAGGATAACCACAGACACCAGACTGTAGTCTACATGGCCAGAATAACCACATATACCAGACTGTAGTCTACATGGCCAGCATAGTCACAGACACCAGACTGTAGTCTACATGGCCAGGATATTCACAGACACCAGACTATAGTCTAAATAGCCAGGATAGTCACAGACACCAGACGGTGTTCTACATGGCAAAAATAGTCACAGACACCAGAATGTAGTCTACATGGCCGGGATAATGAAAGACACCAGACTGTAGTCTACATTGCCGGAATAAATACAGACAGCAGACTGTAGTCTACATGGGCAGGATAAACACAGACACCAGGCTGTAGTCTAAATGGCCAGGATAGTCACAGACACCAGACTGTGTTCTACAAGGCAAAACTATCCACAGACACCAGAATGTAGTCTAAATGGCCAGGATAACCACAGACACCAGACTGCAGTCTATATGGCCTGAATAACCACAGACACCAGACTCTAGTCTACATGGTCAGGATAGTCACAGATACCAGAGGGTAGTCTACATGGCCAGTATAACCACACACACCAGGCTGTAGACTACTTGGGCAGGATAACCACAGACAGCAGACTGTAGTCTACATTGCCAGGATAAACACAGGCACCAGACTGTAGTCTGCATGGCAAGATTAACCACAGACAAAATACTGTAGTCTACATAGTCAGGATATTCAGAGACACCAGACTGTAATCTACATGGCCAGGATAGTCACAGACACCAGACTGTGTTCTACAAGGCAAAAATATCCTCAGACACCAGAATGTAGTCTACATGGCCAGGATAACCACAGAAACAAGACTGTAGTCTTCATGGCCAGGATATCCACAGACACCAGAGTGTAGTCTACATGGTCAGGATAGTCACAGACACCAGAGGGTTGTCTACATGGCCAGAATAACCATAGACACCAGACTGTAGTCTACTTGGCCAATATAACCACACACACCAGACTGTAGTCTACATGGCCAGAAAAACCACAGACAGCAGACTGTCGTCTGCATGGCCAGGATAAACACAGACACCAGGCTGTAGTCTACATGGCCAGAATAACCACAGAAACAAGACTGTAGTCTTCGTGGCCAGGTTAACCACAGACACCAGTCTGTAGTCTACATGGCAAATATATCCACAGACACCAGAATGCAGTCTACGTGGCCAGGATAACCACAGACACCAGACTGTAGTCTACATGACCAGAATGACCAGCACGGTGGCATAGTGGTTAGCACTGTTGCCTCACAGCGCCAGGGACCCGGGTTCAAATCTGGCCTCGGGTGACTGTCTGTGTGGAGTTTGCACAATCTCCCCGTGTTTGCGTGGGTTTTCTCCGGGTGCTCTGGTTTCCTCCCACAGTCCAAAGATGTGCGGGTTAGGTTGATTGGCCATGATAAAAAATTGGCCCTTAGTGTTAGGGGGGATTAAATACGTGGGGTTACGGGGTTAGTGGGATAGGGCTTGGGTGGGATGGCTGTCGGTGTAGGGACCGGGTGCTAGGGTTTGGATGATCAGCCATGATCTCGTTGAATGGCGGAGAAGGGCCGAATGGCCTACTCCTGCTCCTATCTTCTATGTTTCTATGTAATAACCACAGACACCAGAACTTAGTCTACATGGCCAGGATAACCACAGACACCAGACTGTAGGCTACATGGCCAGGATAGTCACAGACACCAGACTATGTTCTATATGTCAAAAATATCCACAGACACCAGAATGTAGTCTACATGGCCAGAATAACCAGACACCAGACTGTACTCTACATAGTCAGAACAACCACAGACACCAGACTGTAGTCTACATGGCCAGGATAACCACAGACACCAGACTATAGTCTACATGTCCAGAATAACCACAGACACCAGACTGGAGTGTACATGGCTAGAATAACCACAGACACCAGACTGTAGACTACATGGTCAGGATAGTCACGGACACCTGACAGCAGTCTACATGGCCAAAATAATCATGCACACCAGACTGTAGTCTGCATGGCCAGAATAACCACAGACAGAAGACTGTAGTCCACATGGCCAGGATAAACACAGACACCAGGCTGTAGTCTACATGGCCAGAAGAACCACAGAAACAAGACTGTAGTCTGCATGGCCAGGATAACCACAGACACCAGAATGTAGTCTAGATGGCCAAATTAACAATAGAAACCAGACGGTAGTCTACATGGCCAGAATAACCACAGACACCAGACTGTAGTCTATATGGTCAGGATAGTCACAGACACCAGAGGGTTGTCTACATGGCCAGAATAACCATAGACACCAGACTGTACTCTACATGGCCAGTATAACCACACACACCAGACTGTAGTCTACATGGCCAGAATAACCACAGACAGCAGACTGTAGTCTAAATGGCCTGGATAAACACAGACACCAGGCTGTAGTCTACATGGCCAGATTAACCACAGAAACAAGACTGTAGTCTTCATGGCCAGGTTAACCACAGACACCAGACTGTTGTCTACATTGCCAGATTAACCACAGACACCAGACAGTAGACTTCATGGCCAGGATATTGAGAGACAGCAGACTGTAGTCTACATGGCCAGGATAGTCACAGACACCAGACTGTGTTCTACATGGCAAATATATCCACAGACACCAGCATGTAGTCTACGTGGCCAGGATAACCACAGACACCAGACTGTAGTCTACATGAGCAGAATAACCACAGACACCAGAACTTAGTCTACAGGGCCAGGATAACCACAGACACCAGAACTTAGTCTACATGGCCAGGATAACCACAGACACCAGACTGCAGTCTACATGGCCAGAATAACCACAGACACTAGACTGTAGTCTACATGGCCAGGATAGTCACAGACACCAGACTGTAGTCTACATGGCCAGAATAACCACAGACACCAGACTGTAGTCTACAAAGCCAGAATAACCACAGATACCAGACTATAGTCTACATGGCCAGAATAACTAAAGACACCAGACAATAGTGTGCATGGCCAGGATAACCACAGACACCAGACTATAGTCTACATGTCCAGAATAACCACAGACATCAGACTGTCGTCTACATGGCAAAAATATCTACAGACACTAGAATTAAGTCTACATGGCCAGAATAACGACAGACACCAGAATGTAGTCTACATTGCCAGAATAACCACAGACACCAGACTGTAGTCTACATGGACAGGATAGTCACAGACACCAGAGGGTAGTCACAGACAGCAGACTGTAGTCTAAATGGCCAAAATAATCATGCACACCAGACTATAGTCTACAAGGCCAGAATAACCACAGACAGCAGACTGTAGTCTACATGGCCAGGATAAACACAGACACCAGGCTGTAGTCTACATGGCCAGAATAACCCCAGAAACAAGACTGTAGTCTACATGGCCAGGATAACCACAGACACCAGAATGTAGTCTACATGGCCAGATTAACAAGAGACACCAGACTGTAGTCTACGTGGCCAGAAGAACCACAGTCACCAGACTGTAGTCTACATGTCAAAAATATACACAGACACCAGAATGAAGTCTAAATGGCCAGAATAACCACACACACCAGACTGGAGTCTACATGGCTAGAAGAACCACAGACACCAGACTGTCATCTACATGGTCAGGATAGTCACAGACACCTGAGGGTAGTCTACATGGCCAGAACAACCACAGACACCAGACTGTAGTCTACATGGCCAGGATAGTCACAGACACCAGACTGTACTCTACATGGCCAAAATAATCTCGCACACCAGACTGTAGTCTACATGGCCAGCATAACCACACACACCAGACTGTAGTCTACATGGCCAGGATAGTCACAGACACCAGATTATGTTCAACATGGCAAATATATCCACAGACACCAGAATGTAGTCTACGTGGCCTGGATAACCACAAACACCAGACTCTAGTGCACATGGCCAGAATAACCACAGACACCAGAACTTAGTCTACATGGCCAGGATAACCACAGACGCCAGACTGCAGTCTACATGGCCAGAATAACCACAGACACCAGACTGTAGTTTACATGGCCAGGATAATCACAGACACCAGACTGTAGTCTACATGGCCAGGATAACCACAGACACAAGACTGTAGTCTACAATGCCAGAATAACCACAGATACCAGACTGTAGTATACATAGCCAGAATAACTAAGGACACCAGACTATAGTTTACATGGCCAGGATAACCACAGACACCAGACTATAGTCTACATGTCCAGAATAACCACAGACACCAGACTGTAGTCTACATGGCAAAAATGTCCACAGACACTAGAATTAAGTCTACATGGCCAGAATAACGACAGACACTAGACTGTAGTCTACATGGCTAATATAACCACAGACACCAGACTGTAGTCTTCATGGTCAGGATAGTCACAGACACCAGAGGGTAGTCTACATTGCCAGGATAGTCACACATACCAGACTATAGTCAACATGGCCAGGATTGTCACAGACACCAGACTGTAGTCTACATGGCCAGGATAGTCACAGGCAGCAGACTGTGTTCTACATGGCAAAAATATCCACAGACACCAGAATGTAGTATACATGGCTTGCATAACCACAGACACCAGGCTGCAGTCTACATTGCAGGAATACCCACAGACACCAGAATGTAGTCTACATGGCCAGGATAACCACAGGCACCAGACTGTAGTTTACCTGGCCAGAATAACCACAGGCACCAGACTGTAGGCTACATGGCCAGGATTGTCACAGACACTAGACTGTGGTCTGCATGGCCAGACTAACCAGAGACACCAGGCTGTAGTCTACATGGCCAGGATAATCAGAGACACAAGACTGTAGTCTACATGGCCAGGATAATCACAGACACCAGACTGTAGTCTACATGGCTAAGATATCCACAGACACCAGAATGTAGTCTACATGGCTAGAATAACCACAGGCACCAGACTGTAGTATACATGGCCAGGATAACCACAGACACCAGACTGTAGTTTACGTGGCCAGAATTACCACAGACATCAGAGTGCAGTCTGCATGGCCACTTTATTCACAGACACCAGACTATAGTCTACATGGCCAGGGTTGTCACAGACACCAGACTGCAGTCTACAATGCCAGGATAACCACAGACACCAGGCTGTAGTCTACAAGGCTAGAATGACTACAGAAACGAGACTGCTGTCTTCATGGCCAGGATAACCACAGACACCAGACTGTAGTATACATGGCCAGGTTAACCACAGGCACCAGACAGTAGCCTACATGGCCAGGATATTCAGAGACACCAGACTGTAGTCTACATGGTCAGGATAGTCACAGACACCAGACTGTGTTCGACATGGCAACAATAACCACAGACACCAGACTGTAGTCTACATGGCCAGAATAACCACAGACACCAGACTGTAGTCTACATGGACAGAATAACCACAGACACCAGACTGTAGTCTACATGGCCAGGATAGTCACAGACACCAGACTGTAGTCTACATGGCCAGAATAACCACAGACACCATACTGTGGTCTACATGGCCAGTACAGTCACAGACACCAGACTTTAGTCTACATGGTCAGAATAACCGCAGACACCAGACAGTAGTCTACATGGCCAGGATAGTCAGAGACACCAGACTGTAGTCTACATGGCCAGGATAGTCACAGCCACCAGACTGTGTTCTACATGGCAACAATAACCACAGACACCAGACTGTAGTCTACATGGCTAGCATAACGAAAGACACTAGACTGTAGTCTACATTGCCGGAAGAACCACAGACTCCAAAATGTAGTCCACATGGCCAGGATAAAGAGAGACACCAGACAGTAGTCTACATGGCAAGAATAACCACAGACACCAGACTATAGTTTACAAGGGCAGGAAAGTCACACATACCAGACTGTAGTCTACATTGCCAGGATTGTCACAGCCACCAGACTGTGGTCTACATGGCCAGACTAACCACAGACACCAGGCTGTAGTTTACATGGCCTTGTAGTCAGAGACACCAGACTGTAGTCTACATGGCCAGGATAATCAAAGACACCAGACTGTAGTCTAGATGGCAAAAATATCCACCACAGACACCAGAATGTAGTCTACATGGCAAGGATAACCACAGACAGCAGACTGCAGTCTACAAGGCCAGAATAACCACAGATACCAAACTGTAGTCTACATGTACAGGATATTCACAGACACCAGACTGTAGTCTACACGGCCAGAACAACCATAGACACCAGGCTGTAGTTTACATGGCCATGTAGTCAGAGACACCAGACTGTAGTCTACATATCCAGGATAACCACAGAAAACAGACTGTAGTCTACTTGGCCAGGATATCCACAGACACCAGACTGTAGTCTACAAGGCCAGAATTACCACAGGCACCAGGCTGTAGTCTTCATGGCCAGGATATTCACAGACACCAGACTATAGTCTAAATAGCCAAGATAGTCACAGACACCAGACGGTGTTCTGCATGGCAAAAACAGCCACAGACACCAGAATGTAATCTACATGGCCGGGACAATGAAAGACACCAGACTATAGTCTACATTGCCGGAATAACCACAGACACCAGACTTTAGTCTACATGGCCAGGATTGTCACAGACACCAGACTGTAGTCTACATGGCAAAAATATGCACAGACACCAGAATGTAGACAACATGGCCAGGATAACCACAGACACCAGACTGTAGTCTACATGGCCAGAATAACCACATATACCAGACTGTAGTCTACATGGCCAGCATAGTCACAGACACCAGACTGTAGTCTACATGGCCAGGATATTCACAGACACCAGACTATAGTCTAAATAGCCAGGATAGTCACAGACACCAGACGGTGTTCTACATGGCAAAAATAGTCACAGACACCAGAATGTAGTCTACATGGCCGGGATAATGAAAGACACCAGACTGTAGTCTACATTGCCGGAATAAATACAGACAGCAGACTGTAGTCTACATGGGCAGGATAAACACAGACACCAGGCTGTAGTCTACATGGCCAGGATAGTCACAGACACCAGACTGTGTTCTACAAGGCAAAACTATCCACAGACACCAGAATGTAGTCTAAATGGCCAGGATAACCACAGACACCAGACTGCAGTCTATATGGCCTGAATAACCACAGACACCAGACTCTAGTCTACATGGTCAGGATAGTCACAGATACCAGAGGGTAGTCTACATGGCCAGTATAACCACACACACCAGGCTGTAGACTACTTGGGCAGGATAACCACAGACAGCAGACTGTAGTCTACATTGCCAGGATAAACACAGGCACCAGACTGTAGTCTGCATGGCAAGATTAACCACAGACAAAATACTGTAGTCTACATAGTCAGGATATTCAGAGACACCAGACTGTAATCTACATGGCCAGGATAGTCACAGACACCAGACTGTGTTCTACAAGGCAAAAATATCCTCAGACACCAGAATGTAGTCTACATGGCCAGGATAACCACAGAAACAAGACTGTAGTCTTCATGGCCAGGATATCCACAGACACCAGAGTGTAGTCTACATGGTCAGGATAGTCACAGACACCAGAGGGTTGTCTACATGGCCAGAATAACCATAGACACCAGACTGTAGTCTACTTGGCCAATATAACCACACACACCAGACTGTAGTCTACATGGCCAGAAAAACCACAGACAGCAGACTGTCGTCTGCATGGCCAGGATAAACACAGACACCAGGCTGTAGTCTACATGGCCAGAATAACCACAGAAACAAGACTGTAGTCTTCGTGGCCAGGTTAACCACAGACACCAGTCTGTAGTCTACATGGCAAATATATCCACAGACACCAGAATGCAGTCTACGTGGCCAGGATAACCACAGGCACCAGACAGTAGCCTACATGGCCAGGATATTCAGAGACACCAGACTGTAGTCTACATGGTCAGGATAGTCACAGACACCAGACTGTGTTCGACATGGCAACAATAACCACAGACACCAGACTGTAGTCTACATGGCCAGAATAACCACAGACACCAGACTGTAGTCTACATGGACAGAATAACCACAGACACCAGACTGTAGTCTACATGGCCAGGATAGTCACAGACACCAGACTGTAGTCTACATGGCCAGAAAATCCAAAGACACCAGACTGCAGCCTGCAATGCCAGAATAACCACAGATACCAGACTGGAGTCTACATGGCCAGAATAACCACAGACACCAGACTGTAGTCTACATGGTAAGAATAACCACAGACACCAGACTGTAGTCTACATGGCTAGGATAGTCACAGACACCAGACTGTAGTCTACATGGCCAGGATAACCACAGATGCCAGACTACAGTCTACATGTCCAGAATAACCACAGACACCAGACTGGAGTCTACATGGCTAGAATAACTACAGACACCAGACTGTAGTCTACATGGTAAGGATAGTCACAGACAGCAGAGGGTAGTCTACATGGCCAGAATAACCACAGACAGCAGACTGTAGTCCACATGGCCAGGAAAACCACATACACCAGACTGTAGTCAGCATGGCCAGGATAGTCACAGCCAGCAGACTGTAGCCTACATGGCTAGAAGCACCACAGACAACAAACTGTAGTCTACATGGTCAGAATAACCACAGACATCAGCCTGTAGTCTACATGGCCAGGATAACCACAGACACCAGACTGTAGTCTACATGGCCAAGATTAGCAGAGACGCCAGACTGTAGTCTACATGGTCAGAATAACCACAGACACCAGACTGTAGTCTACATGGCTGGGATAACCACAGACCCCAAACTGTATTCTACATGGCCAGGAAAGTCACAGACACCAGACTGTAGTCTACATGGCCAGGATAACCACAGACACCAGACTGTAGTCTACATGGCCAGGATAACCACAGACACCAGACTGTCGTCTACATGGCAAAGTTAACCACAGACACCAGACTGTAGTCTACATGGCCAGAATAACCACAGACACCAGCCTGTAGTCTACATGACCAGGATAGTCACAGACACCAGAGGGTAGTCTACATTGCCAGGATAGTCACACATACCAGACTATAGTCTAGATGGCCAGGATTGTCACAGACACCAGACAGTAGTCTACATGGCCAGGATAGTCACAGACAGCAGACTGCAGTCTCCATTGCAGGAATACCCACAGACACCAGAATGTAGTCTACATGGCCAGGATAACCACAGGCACCAGACTGTAGTTTACATGGCCAAAATAAACACAGACACCAGGCTGTAGTCTACATGGCCAGGATGGTCACAGACACCAGACTGTGGTCTACATGGCCAGACTAACCACAGAAACAAGGCTGTAGTCTACATGGCCAGGATTATCAGAGACACCAGACTGTAGTCTACATGGCCAGGATAATCACAGACACCAGACTGTAGTCTACATGGCAAAGGTATCCACAGACACCAGAATGTAGTCTACATGGCTAGAATGAGTACAGACACCAGACTGTAGTCTACCTGGCCAGAATAACTGCAGGCACCAGACTATAGTCTGCATGGCCGGAATAAACACAGACACCAGGCTGTAGTCTACATGGCCAGAATAACCACAGAAACGAGACTGCAGTCTTCATGGCCAGGATAACCACAGACACCAGACTGTAGTCTACATGGCCAGGTTAACCACAGGCACCAGACAGTAGTCTGCATGGCCAGGATATTCAGAGACACCAGACTGTAGTCTACAATGCCAGGATAGTCACAGACACCAGGCTGTGTGCTACATGTTAAAAATATCCACAGACACCAGAATGTAGTCTACATGGCCAGAATAACCACAGACACCAGACTGTAGTCTACATGGTCAGAATAACCACAGATACCAGACTGTAGTCTACATGGCCAGAAAATCCAGAGACACCAGACTGCAGTCTGCAATGCCAGAATAACCACAGATACCAGACTGTAGTCTACATGGCCAGGATAACCACAGACACAAGACTAGAGTCTACATGTCCAGAATAACCACAGACACCAGAGGGTAGTCTACATGGCCAGAACAACCACAGACACCAGACTGTAGTCTACATGGCCAGGATAGTCACAGACACCTGACTGTAGTCTACATAGCCAAAATAATCACCCACACCAGACTGTAGTCTACATGGCCAGAATAACCACAGACAGCAGACTGTAGTCCACATGGCCAGGAAAACCACATACACCAGACTGTAGTCAGCATGGCCAGGCTAGTCACAGCCAGCAGACTGTAGACTACATGGCTAGAAGCACCACAGACAACAAATTGTAGTCTACATGGTCAGAATAACCACAGACATCAGTCTGTAGTCTACATGGCCAGGATAACCACAGACACCAGACTGTAGTCTACATGGCCAGTATTAGCAGAGACACCAGACTGTAGTCTACATGGCTGGGATAACCACAGACACCAGATTGTATTCTACATGGCAAGGAAATTCACAGACACCAGACTGTAGTCTACATGGTCAGAATAACCACAGACACCAGACTGTAGTCTACATGGCCAGGATACGCACAGACACTGGTCTGTAGTCTTCACTGCCAGGATAACCACAGACACCAGACTGTAGTCTACATGGCCAGGATAACCACAGACACCAGACTGTCGTCTGCATGGCGAAGATAACCACAGACACCAGACTGTAGTCTACATGGCCAGGATAACCACAGACACTAGACCGTAGAGTATATGGCCAGTATACTCACGGACACCAGACTGCAGTCTACATGGCCAGAATAACCACAGACACCAGACTGTAGTCTACATGGCTAGGATAACCACAGACACCAGACTGTAGTCTACATGGCCAGGAAAGTCAAAGACACCAGACTGTAGTCTACATGTTCAGATTAACCACATACACCAGACTTTAGTCTACATGGCCAGGATTACCACAGACACCAGACTGCAGTCTATATGGCCAGGATAACCAGTGACACCAGACTGTAGACTACATGGCCAGGAAAGTCACAGACACCAGACTGTAGTCTATATGGTCAGAATAACCACAGACACCAGATTTTAGTCTAAATGGCCAGGATAACCACACACACCAGTCTGTAGACTACATGGCCAGGATAACCAGAGACACCAGTATGTAATCTACATGGCCAGGATAACAACAGACAACAGTCTGTTGTCTTCAAGGCCAGGATAACCACAGACACCAGTCTGTAATCTAAGTGGCCAGAATAACCACAGACACCAGACTGTAGTCTACATGGACAGGATAGTCACAGACACCAGAGGGTAGTCTACATGGCCAGGATAGTCACAAACACCAGACTATAGTCTACATGTCCAGAATAACCACAGACACCGGACAGGAGTCTACATGGCTAGAAGCACCACAGACAACAATCTGTAGTCTACATGGTCAGAATAACCACAGACATCAGTCTGTAGTCTACATGGCCAGGATAACCACAGACACCAGGCTGTAGTCTACATGGCCAGGATTAACAGAGGCACCAGATTGTAGTCTACATGCATGGGATAACCACAGACACCAGACTGTATTCTACATGGCCAGGAAAGTCACAGACACCAGAGTGTGGTCTACATGGCCAGGATACCCACAGACACCAGACTGTTGTCTACATGGCGAAGATAACCACAGACACCAGACTGTAGTCTTCACTGCCAGGATAACCACAGACACCAGACTGTAGTCTACATGGCCAGGATAACCACAGACACCAGACTGTTGTCTACATGGCGAAGATAACCACAGACACCAGACTGTAGTCTACATGGCCAGGATAACAACAGACACTAGACCGTAGACTACATGGCCAGTATACTCACAGACTCCAGACTGCAGACATCATGGCCAGAATAACCACAGACACCAGCCTGTAGTCTACATGGCCAGGATAGTCACAGATGCCTGACTGTTGTCTACATGGCCAGGATAACCACAGACACCAGACTATAGTGTACATGGCCAGGATAACCACAGACACCAGACTGCGGTCTACATGGCCAGATGAAGCACAGACACCAGACTATAGTCTTCATGGCTAGGATAACCACAGACACCAGACTGTAGTCTACATGGCCAGGATAATCACAGACACCAGACTGTAGTCTACATGGCAAAGATATCCACAGACACCAGAATGTAGTCTACATGGCTAGAATAACCACAGACATCAGAGTGCAGTCTACATGGCCAATTTATTCACAGACACCAGACTGTAGTCTACATGGCCAGGGTTCTCACAGACACCAGACTGCAGTCTACAATGCCAACATAACCACAGACACCAGGCTGTAGTCTACATGGCTAGAATGACTACAGACACCAGACTGTAGTCTACATGGTCAGAATAACCACAGACACCAGACTGTAGTCTAAATGGCCAGGGTAACCACAGACACCAGTCTGTAGTCTACATGGCCAGGATAACCACAGACACCAGTATGTAGTCTACATGGCCAGGATGACCACAGACACCAGACTGTAATCTACATGGCCAGCATAACCACCAACACCAGACTGTAGTCTACATTGCCATGGTAACCACAGACACCAGACCTTAGACTACATGGCCAGTATAGTCACAGAGTCCAGACGGTAGTCTACATGGCCAGAATAACCACAGACATCAGAGTATAGTCTACATGGCCAGGATAAATACAGACACCTGACTGTAGACTACATGGCCAGGATAAACACAGACACCAGACTGTAGTCTACATGGCCAAGTTAAGCACAGACACCAGCCTGTAGTCTAAATGGCTAGGATAACCTCAGACTCCAGACTGAAGTCTACATGGCCAGGAAAGTCACAGGTACCAGACTGTAGTCTACATGTTCAGAATAACCACAGACACCAGACTGTAGTCTACATGGCCAGGATAACCACAGACACCAGTCTGTAGTCTACCTGGCCAGGGTAGCCACAGACACCAGGATGAAGTCTATACATGGCCACGATAACCTCAGACACCAGTCTCTAGTCTACATGGCCAGGAAAAGCAAACACCAGATTGTAGACTACATGGCCAGGATAATCACAGACACCAGACTGTAGACTATACGGCCAGAATAACCACAGACACCAGACTGTAGTCTATATGGCCAGGATAACCACAGACACCAGACTGTAGTCTACATGGCCAGGATAACTAGAGACACCAGACTGTAGTCTACATGACCAGAATAATCACCAACACCAGATTGTAGTTTACATTGCCAGGATAACCACAGACACCAGACTGTAATCTACATGGCCGGCATAACCACCAACACCAGACTGTAGTCTACATTGCCATGGTAACCACAGACACCAGACCTTAGACTACATGGCCAGTATAGTCACAGATTCCAGACTGTAGTCTGCATGGCCAGTATAGTCACAGATGCCAGACTGTCGTCTACAAGGCCAGAATAACCACAGACACAGACAGTGGTCTTCATGGCCAGGATAACCACAGACACCAGACTGTAGTCTACATGGCCAGGATTAGCAAAGAGACCAGACTGTACACTACATGGCTAGGATAACCACAACCACCAGACTGTAGTCTACATGGCCAGGAAATTCACAGACACCAGACTGTAGTCTACATGGTCAGAATAACCACAGACACCAGACTGTAGTCTAAATGGCCAGGATGACCACAGACACCAGTATGTAGTCTACATGGCCAGGATGACCACAGACACCAGACTGTAATCTACATGGCCGGCATAACCACCAACACCAGACTGTAGTCTACATTGCCATGGTAACCACAGACACCAGACCTTAGACTACATGGCCAGTATAGTCACAGATTCCAGACTGTAGTCTGCATGGCCAGAATAACCACAGACATCAGAATATAGTCTACATGGCCAAGATAAATACAGACACCTGACTGTAGTCTACATGGCCAGGATAACTACAGACACCAGACTGTAGTCTACATGGCCAGGATAACCACAGACACCAGATTGTAGTCTACATGGCCAGGGTAACCACAGACACCAGACTGTAGTCTACATGGCCAGGAAAGTCACAGGCACCAGACTGTAGCCTACATGTTCAAAATAACCACAGACACCAGACTGTAGCCTAAATGGCCAGGATAACCACAGACACCAGTCTGTAGTCTACATGGCCAGGATAACCACAGACACCAGACTGTAGTCTACATGGCCAGGATAACCACAGACACCAGATTGTAGTCTACATGGCCAGGATAACCACAGACACCAGACTGTAGACTACATGGCCAGGATAACCACAGACACCAGATTGTAGTCTACATGGCCAGGATAACCACAGACACCAGACTGTAGTCTACATGGCCAGGTTAAGCACAAACACCAGCCTGTACTCTAAATGGCCAGGATAACCTCAGACTCCAGACTGAAGTCTACATGGCCAGGAAAGTCACAGGCACCAGACTGTAGCCTCCATGTTCAAAATAACCAGAGACACCAGACTGTAGCCTAAATGGCCAGGATAACCACAGACACCAGTCTGTAGTCTACATGGCCAGGATAACCACAGACACCAGACTGTAGTCTACATGGCCAGGATAACCACAGACACCAGACTGTAGCCTAAATGGCCAGGATAACCACAGACACCAGTCTGTAGTCTACATGGCCAGGATAACCACAGACACCAGACTGTAGCCTAAATGGCCAGGATAACCAGAGACACCAGACTGTAGTCTACATGGCCAGGATAACCACAGACACCAGTCTGTAGTCTACATGGCCAGGATAACCACAGACACCAGACTGTAGTCTACATGGCCAGGATAACCACAGACACCAGACTGTAGTCTACATGGCCAGGATAACCACAGACACCAGATTGTAGTCTACATGGCCAGGATAACCACAGACACCAGACTGTAGTCTACATGGCCAGGATAACCACAGACACCAGATTGTAGTCTACATGGCCAGGATAACCACAGACACCAGATTGTAGTCTACATGGCCAGGATAACCTCAGACTCCAGACTGAAGTCTACATGGCCAGGAAAGTCACAGGCACCAGACTGTAGCCTACATGTTCAAAATAACCACAGACACCAGACTGTAGCCTAAATGGCCAGGATAACCACAGACACCAGTCTGTAGTCTACATGGCCAGGATAACCACAGACACCAGACTGTAGTCTACATGGTCATGATAACCACAGACACCAGACACAAGTCTACATGGCCAAGATAACCGCAGACACCAGGCTTCAATCTAAATGGCCAGGAGAGTTACAGACACAAGGCTGTAGAATACGTGGCCAGGATAACCCCAGACTCCTGTCTGTAGTCTACATAGCCAGGAAAACCACAGACACCAGACTGTAGATAACATGTCTAGGATAACCACAGACACCAGTCTAAATGGGCAGAATAACCACAGAAACCAGACTGTAGACTATATGGCCAGAATAACCACAGACACTAGACTGTAGTCTACATGGCAAGGATAGTCACAGACACCAGACTGTAGACTACATGGCCAGGATAGTTACAGACACCAGACTGTAGTCTACATGGCCAGGATAGTCACAGACACCAGACTATAGTCTACATGTCCAGAATAACCACAGACACCGGACTGGTGTCTACATGGCTAGAAGCACCACAGACAACAAACTGTATTCTACATGGTCAGAATAACCACAGACACCAGACTGTAGTCTACATGGCCAGGATTAACAGAGGCACCAGATTGTAGTCTACATGGATGGGATAACCACAGACACCAGACTGTATTCTACATGGCCAGGAAAGTCACAGACACCAGACTGTATTCTACATGGCCAGGAAAGTCACAGACACCAGACTGTGGTCTACATGGCCAGGATACCCACAGACACTGGTCTGTAGTCTTCACTGCCAGGATAACCACAGACACCAGACTGTAGTCTACATGGCCAAGATAACCACAGACACCAGACTGTTGTCTACATGGTGAAGATAACCACAGACACCAGACTGTAGTCTACATGGCCAGGATAACAACAGACACTAGACCATAGACTACATGGCCAGTATACTCACAGACTCCAGACTGCAGTCTTCATGGCCAGAATAACCACTGACACCAGCCTGTAGTCTACATGGCCAGGATAGTCACAGATGCCTGACTGTTCTCTACATGGCCAGGATAACCACAGACACCAGACTATAGTCTACATGGCTAGGATAACCACAGACACCAGACTGTAGTCTACATGGCCAGGAAAGTCACAGACACCAGACTGTAGTCTACATGTTCAGATTAACCACAGACACCAGACTTTAGTCTACATGGCCAGGATTACCACTGACACCAGACTGCAGTCTATATGGCCAAGATAACCAGAGACACCAGACTGTAGACTACATGGCCAGTGTAACTAGAGACACCAGACTGTGGTCTACATGGCCAGAATAACCACAGACACCAGACTGTAGTCTAAATGGTCATGATAACCACAGACACCAGACTGAAGTCTACATGGCCAAGATAACCGCAGACACCAGGCTGTAGTATAAATGGCCAGGAGAGTTACAGACACAAGGCTGTAGAATACATGGTCAGGATAACCCCAGACTCCTGTCTGTCGTCTACATAGCCAGGAAAACCACAGACACCAGACTGTAGTTAACATGTCTAGGATAACCACAGACACCAGTCTAAATGGGCAGAATAACCACAGAAACCAGACTGTAGACTATATGGCCAGAATAACCACAGACACTAGATTATAGTCTACATGGCAAGGATAGTCACAGACACCAGACTATAGACTACATGGCCAGGATAGTTACAGACACCAGACTGTAGTCTACATGGCCAGGATAGTCACAGACACCAGACTTTCGTCCACATGGCCAGGATAACCACAGACACCAGACTGTAGTGTACATGGCCAGGATAATGACAGACACCAGACCGTAGTCTACATGGCCAGGATAGTCACAGATGTCAGACTGTAGTCTACAAGGCCAGGATAACCACAGAGACCAGACTGTAGACTACAGGGCCAGAATATCCACAGACACCAAACTGAAACCTACAAGGCCAGGATTACCACACACACCAGACTGTAGTGTAGATGGCCAGGATATTCCCAGACACCAGACTGTCGTCTACATGGCTAGAACAGTCACAGACACCAGACTGCAGTCTACATGGCCAAGATAACCACAGACACCAGACTGTAGTCTACATGGCCAGCATAATCACCAACACCAGATTGTAGTTTACATTGCCAGGATAATCACAGACACCAGTCTATAGTCTGCATGGCCAGTATAGTCACAGATGCCAGACTGTCGTCTACAAGGCCAGAATAACCACAGACACAGACAGTGGTCTGCATGGCCAGGATAACCACAGACACCAGACTGTAGTCTACATGGCCAGGATTAGCAAAGAGACCAGACTGTACACTACATGGCTAGGATAACCACAGACACCAGACTGTAGTCTACATGGCCAGGAAATTCACAGACACCAGACTGTAGTCTACATGGTCAGAATAACCACAGACACCAGACTGTAGTCTACATGGCCAGGATAACCACAGACCCCAGTCTGTAGTCTACATGGCCAGGATGACAACAGACAACAGTCTGTTGTCTTCAAGGCCAGGATAACCACACACACCAGTCTGTAGTCTAAATGGCCATGAAAACCACAGACACCAGTCTGTAGTCTACATGGCCAGGGTAACCACAGACACCAGACTGCAGTCTACATGGCCAAGATAACCAGAGACACCAGACTGTAATCTACATGACCAGCATAACCACCAACACCAGACTGTAGTCTACATTGCCATGGTAACCACAGACACCAGACCTTAGACTACATGGCCAGTATAGTCACAGAGTCCAGACTGTAGTCTACATGGCCAGAATAACCACAGACATCAGAATATAGTCTACATGGCCAGGATAAATACAGACACCTGACTGTAGACTACATGGCCAGGATAGTCACAGACACCTGACTGTAGTCTACATGGCCAGGATAACTACAGACACCAGACTGAAGTCTACATGGCCAGGCTAACCACAGACACCAGACTGTAGTCTACATGGCCAGGTTAAGCACAGACACCAGCCTGTAGTCGAAATGGCTAGGATAACCTCAGACTCCAGACTGAAGTCTACATGGCCAGGAAAGTCACAGGCACCAGACTGTAGTCTACATGTTCAGAATAACCACAGACACCAGACTGTAGTCTACATGGGCAGGATAACCACAGACACCAGTCTGTAGTCTACCTGGCCAGGATAGCCACAGACACCAGGATGAAGTCTATACATGGCCACGATAACCACAGACACCAGAATATAGTCTACATGGCCAGGATAAATACAGACACCAGATTGTAGACTACATGGCCAGGATAGTCACAGACACCAGATTGTAGACTATACGGCCAGAATAACCACAGACACCAGACTGTAGTCTACATGACCAGGATAGTCACAGACACCAGACTGTAGTCTACATGGCCAGGATAACCACAGACACCAGACTGTAGTCTAAATGGACAGAATAACCATAGACACCAGACTGCAGTCTACATGGCCAGGATAACCACAGACACCAGACTGCAGTCTACATAGCCAGAATAACCACAGACACCAGACTGTAGTCTACATGGCCAGGATAATCACAGACACCAGACTGTAGTCTACATGGCCAGAATAACCACAGACACCAGACTGTAGTCTAAATGGCCAGGAAAGTCACAGACACCAGACTGTAGTCTACATGTTCAGATTAACCACAGACACCAGACTTTAGTCTACATGGCCAGGATTACCACTGACACCAGACTAGGTGGAGCCGTAGAGCTGTGTAGAGCTGTATATAGCTGTATGTATAAGACTACACTACCCAGCTGTAGGTATATTAAGACTACATTACCCATGGGGCACTGGCTACCCACAAGGCAGCAGGCAAGATGGAAGCATCTACAGATACTGTAACTAGTCCACATGTGCTCAATAAAAGTGTCTAGCAAAAGCTAGCTGTGTTCATAATAAGAATGTCTAGTTATTAATGAACATAAGAGACACCAGACTGTAGTCTACATGGCCAGGATAGTCACAGACACCAGACTGTAGTCTACATGGCCAGAATAACCACAGAAACAAGACTGTAGTCCACATGGCCAGGATCACCACAGACAACAGACTGTAGTCTATATGGCCAGCTTTTCCACAGACAACCGACAGTAGTCTACATAGCCAGTAGTCTACATAGCCAGGATATTCAGAGACACCAGGCTGTAGTGTACATGGCCAGGATCATCACAGACACCAGACTGTGTTCTACATGGCAAAAATATCCACAGACACCAGGCTGTAGTCTACAAGTCCAGAATAACCACAGATGCCAGACTGTAGTCTACATGGCCAGGATATTCACAGACTCCAGACAGTAGTCTACATGGCCAGAACAACCATAGACACCAGGCTGTAGTCTACATGGCCAGATAGTCAGAGACACCAGACTGCAGTCTACCTGTCCAGGATATCCACAGACACCAGACTGTAGTCTACATGGCCAGGATAGTCACAGACACCAGACTGTAGTCTACAGGGCCAGGATAACCACAGACACCAGACTGTAGTCTACATGGCCAGGATAACCACAGACACCAGACTGTAGTCTACAGGGCCAGGATAACCACAGACACCAGACTGTAGTCTACAGGGCCAGGATAGTCACAGACACCAGGCTGTACTCTATATGGCCGGGATAACCACAGACACCATGGCCAGGATCACTAGAAACACCAGGCTGTTGTCTACATGGCCAGAGTAACCACACACACCAGACCATAGACTGCATGGTCATGATAACCACAGACACCAGACTGAAGTCTACATGGCCAGGATAACCTCAGACACCAGACTGTAGTCTACATGGCCAGCATAACCACAGGCTCCAGACTGTAGTTTACATGGCCAGTATAACCACAGACACCAGACTGCAGTCTACATGGCCAGGATAGTCACAGACTGTAGTCTATATGGCCAAGATAACCACAGACACCAGACTGTAGTCTACATGGCCTGGATAACTAGAGACACCAGACTGTAGTCTACATGGCCAGAATAACCACAGACACCAGACTGTAGACTACATGGTCATGCTAAACGCAGACACCAGACTGAAGTCTATATGGCCAGGATAACCACAGACACCAGACTGTAGTCTACAGGGCCAGGATAGTCACAGACACCAGGCTGTAGTCTACATGGCCAGGATAACCACAGGTTCCAGGCTGTAGTCTACATGGCCAGTATAATCACAGACACCAGACTGTAGTCTATATGGCCAGGATAGCGCCAGACACCAGACTGTAGTCTACATGGCCAGGATAACCATCGACACCAGACTGTAGACTACATGGCCAGGATATTCACAGACACCAGACTGTAGTGTACATGGCCAGGATAACCACAGGCTCCAGACTGTAGTCTACATGGCCAGTATAATCACAGACACCAGACTGTAGTCTACATGGCCAGGATAGTCACAGACACCAGACTGTAGTCTACATGGCCAGGATAACCACAGACACCAGACTCTAGTCTGCATGGCCAGGATAGTCACAGACACCAGACTGTAGTCTACATGGCCAGGATAACCACAGACACCAGACTCCAGTCTACATGGCCAGTATAACCACAGACACCAGAATGTAGTCTACATGGCCAGGATAACCACAGGCACCAGACTGTAGTCCACATGGGCTGGATAACCACAGACACCAGAATGTAGTCTACATGGCCAGAATAGTCACAGACACCAGACTTTATTCTACATGGCCAGGATAAACAGACACCAGACTGTAGTCTATGTGGCCAGGATAGTCTACTGACACCAGACTGAAGTCTACATGGCCAGGAAAACCACAGACACCAGACTGTAGTCTACATGTACAGGATAACCACAGACACCAGACTGTAGACTACATGGCCAGATTATTCACAGACACCAGAATGTAGTCTACATGGCCAGGATAACCACAGACACCAGACTGTAGTCTACATGGACTGGATAACCACAGACACCAGAATGTAGTCTACATGGCCAAAATATTCACAGACACCGGACTTTAGTCTACATGGCCAGGATAACCAGACACCAGACTGTAGTCTACATGGCCAGGATAGTCTACTGTGACCAGACTGTAGTCTACATGGCCAGAATAACCACAGACACCAGACTGTAGTCTACATGGCCAGGATAGTCACAGACACCGGACTGTAGTCTACATGGCCAGAATAACCACAGACACCAGATTGAGGATTAATGCAGCTGGAACCTTCTGTGTTTCAAGTTTTGTAAATGTTTGGTTTTGTATGATTTAGTTTGTATGACTATTATCTCTCAGTGCATATATTACAGTATGCCATACTGATATATTCATAGAGCGACTGTGATGAACTTGTTTCTCATTTTTATGGTAAATCACACATTTTAAATTTCCGACTGAGCTTATCTATCCACAACATTACCTCTCAATCATCTCTCTTGTGTTTCCGCTGAAATGCACTGGTTTGTTATATGGCACGTAGCTGCTGGAGGAGGGACGACGGTTTTTGTTATCCCAGGGATTTTGTCTTTCAACAGCAATAACAACTGGCATTTATATAGCGCCTTTAACGTATCAAAACATCCCAAGGAGCGTTGTAGCAAAATTGGAATTCGTACCATTGCCCATTGTACACACCTGCCATTTTTGATTGTGGGTTATATAAATCTGCCAAAAAAGGACATTTAACCCTTCTTTCAAATTAAAGGGAAGTCTAGCTCTCCGTGTTTAATATTGTATTTCTGGGTGTATGGGGCTGCTTAAAATTCTCCTGTTTAAGTTATCTTGTAGCGGTTCGTGTAGATCGCCACTAAGTAAGAGTGTTTGACTTCGACGAACTATTAACAAGTTGTTTACTTACAGGAACAGACTAATTACATCAGGTAAGGTGGCAGGTAAGATGGCTGACTGTAGGAGCACCGTGGTATAGGTCTTGTCCCAGCAGGGACTCCACGAGGACTGAGTTCGCAGTCCTGTGGGGAGCGTGATGACGTCATCGCCTTTGTGTTGTGACGTCATCACGTTGTTCGCGTTTCCCGCGCTTAGGGCGTCACGTGATGCGCGTCGTTGCGCCGCTGGCCGTTGAGGCCGAAGTCAGGAGGCCGGGCTGTGCCGGTGCTTGCTGCGGGAGCGGAAGATCGCGTCGCTCCCGTCGGCTGGCCGTTGAGGCCGAAGACGCCAGGCCGGGCTGTGCCGGCGCACGCACATCACGTCGTACGTGACGTGACGTCAGCGCGCTAGGGCGCGTCTTAAAGGGGCAATGGCCCCAACAGGTAAGTTAAAAGGGCAACGGCCCCAAAAGGTAAGTTAAAGGGAATTATGTGTCTTTATGTAAGGTGCAACTGGTGGTACCGCCACATGGGCCCCCCCAGAATTCGCTTTAACGGAAGTCCAAGGATGAGATGGTCTGACGCTGGTGGTCTCGGCGGTCATGCTGTCTCGGCTTGGTGAGCGAGTTCTGAAGATGCTGCTCGTGAGGGGATCCATATGCGCGTCATGGTGAATAAAGTGTATCCGTCAGGCGAAGGACCGTGGAGACGTGCGAAACAGCAGGCCTTGTCAGAGTGACAGGCAGGTTGGGCAGACGCGGGCGATGACTCTGTTGATGTTGGAACAAGTCCTTGCTCTGACGAAATCTGCAGGAACGCCGACGGGCGATCCAGGAGGACTTGACTGGTGAGGTCGGTGAACTCGCCAACAGGCGAGCGAAACCTTCAGGAGGCTGGAACACGCGAAACGGTGCGTGCCATAGTGCTACGACGTGAACACAAAAGAGGGTGAACAGTTGATGCGTTGATCAGTGATCGGTGAGGCCAGCAACTTTCACGTGGCTGATTGCGGCCGCAGGATGCCCGTTGGACCCGTCCTCGATGTGTGCAGCGTCAGTAGACGTTTGCGTTTGTTAAAGGGAAAACTGGAGAAAGGGCGGCAACGGTCCAGGTTGTTGTTGCTTTCAGGAGGGGTTAACTCTGCTTGGAGGGCGGCAACACTTGTAACAGTTGTAGATTTAGGAGAAAACAGCCGGGAGAGCGGCACGGCTTTTGTTCACGCCGAATCGTGTAGTAGGTAACACAACCAGCAGGCTGAAGGGCTGGTGCGTCGTCGGCGGAGAAGGAGTCGTCGTTTTTCATGAGGGATGGGTCCTCGTGCACGAGGAGTGGGTCCTCGTGTTTCGCTGGGGTGAGTCCTCGTGGTATCCCCGCGGGGCGCGCTCCGATCTTGTGGGCCCGAACATGCTGTACCCCGCGCTTGGAGAGATGTATGCTTGCTGTTGCTTTGGACGTAGAGGCGGACGATCCGTGTGGCGGTAGAAGAGTCGAATACGGAGACCTTGAGCACGTGCGTGGTCTGTGCCGCATCGATGTTCTCGGTGAACAGGGCTTCTACCTTCATAAAGCACGAGGTAGACCGTGGCTCCCTGGATTGTGGTAGCGACAGCGGAACGGCTGATGCTTCCATAGCGTGCTTCGTTTGTAAAAGACGTTCACAAACCCACCAAGTGTAGCGCTGGTGGACGACGGTTGCCGTTGGTCGTGCTCTACCTCTGTGAGATCGTTCGTGAAAAACGGGCTCACCCCCAAGCTGCGCTTCCGTTGCGAATACGTACGCAAAGACGGGGTCGCTTTTGGTGGAATCGATGTTAGGCGGTTGCTGTTCCGTGGTTGTTCGTCGGTTGTGCGTTGGTCGTCTTGAGGGAAGATGAGGTTCAGGCGCGCGTTGCTACCGTGAAAATCGTTCACGGATACGGGTTCACCAATTGTAGCATTGGAATTGATGAGCTCCCGTACTCAAGTCGTTGGGTCACCAATGTAGCGGTTTGTGTAGATCGCCACTAAATAAGAGAGTTTGACTTCAATGAACTATTAACAAGTTGTTTATTTACAGGAACAGACTAATTACATCAGGTAAGATGGCAGGTAAGATGACTGACTGTAGGAGCACCGTGGTATAGGTCTTGTGACAGCGGGGACTCCACGAGGACTGAGTTCGCAGTCCTGTGGGGAGCGTGATGACATCATCGCGTTTGTGTTGTGACGTCATCACGTTGTTCGTGTTTCCCGTGCTTAGGGCGTCACATGATGCGCGTCGTTGCGTTGCTGGCCGTTGAGGCCGAAGTCGGGAGGCCGGGCTGTGCCGGTGCTTGCCGCGGGAGCGGAAGATCGCGTCGCTCCCGTCGGCTGGTCGTTGAGGCCGAAGACGCTAGGCCGGGCTGTGCCGGTGCACGCACATCACGTCGTACGTGACGTGACGTCAGCGCGCTAGGGCGCGTCTTAAAGGGGCAATGGCCCCAACAGGTAAGTTCAAAGTGCAACGGCCCCAAAAGGTAAGTTAAAGGGAATTATGTGTCTTTATGTAAGGTGCAACCGGTGGTACCGCCACAATATCCTACATTACAACAGTGACTACACTTCAAAAAAGCACTTAATTGGCTGTAAAGTGCTTGGGTCGTCCTGTGGTTGTGAAAAGCGCTATATAAATGCAAGTCTTTCTTTCTTTATTTTAGACTAATTGGAATTTATGGATGGTGGCGCTGTTTCTAGATCCCTTCGATCTGATCCAAACCTAGCCTGACAATCGTGAGGCATAATACAATTGTTATTTCTTATATGGAAGTCAATATATTGATATAAAGGTTTGTCAGGCATCCCAACCGTAGCAATATTGTACCGTTGAAAGAAATGATTGTTTCTTGTCAGTGTTGTAACATACCATATGTCAGGTCTATGGTAGGTACAATCTTGAATAAGATAAATGGGAATGAAGTTGAAAGATGGCACCATTTTTAACTTCAAAATTGGATCAAGGAATACACAGAACAACCTGCCGCTCCAAGTGCTGTTCATACAGCCTCCTGCCAACCTGCAACTCCACAACACAAGCAAGAAAATAAAAGATATTCAAACTGTGAAGCAAATAACAAAAATAATAATGGTTCCCCAAAAAAGTCAGTAAACAATCTATCTCCATGGCTGCTGTCATCTGGCCATCATCAAACTAAACCCTGTGTTTGAGAAAAGGAAATGTATCTCAGCTGAAAAAAGTTAAGCCTACCCTCAAACAACCCGCTACAACGTGAAGACTTCCTTACTCCATGAATGACAAACACCACACCAACAATTTCTCTGACTTTTTAGTACATTGCCAGACAACCCAACTATATATCACCATTGGATGTGCAACCACCCAATCAAATTTACTATTTTCAATATTAATCCTTTAAAGAAACATCATCAAACTTAACAAATGTTATTACATTTGGCTGTGGGGAAAGAGCAGGGGGAGTGGGACTAATAAGGCATTTCTTTCAAAGAGCCAGCATAGGCATGATGGGCTGAATGGTCTCGTTCTGTGCTGTATGATTCTAGGATTCTAAAGCAGCATAAGGTCAATATTCTGAATGTAGTGAATCATGAGGGCTCTATCCATAACTGTCTCCCCATTTAAATTAAATACGGTGCTGTTTTAAGTGAACGTTCCCACAGATAGCGTGCCAATGGAAAATCAGCCATTATATGGCATAAGTAAAATATGACTCGTTTCTAAGTGTGAGAATGTAACCTTTATTCACACTCTTAGTCAGATATCCATTCAACTCATTTTAAGGCACTTCATCAACATAACATTTGGATTGCAGTCTCTTCACAAGGGGATCGGAACATTTTTGTTTGGTGGTTGAATGGATCTGGTGAAGTTGATTGTAGAGTGTTTTTCCCAAGAGTTGTAGTTATTTCTGCCTGTTTTTAGGTGTGTGAATGATCAGTGAATCTCATTTGTAATTTGGCCATACATGAGCATGAGTTTGTTTTCACCAAAACATAGAATGCAGCATGACTCAGTATGTAGTTTGTGGTCTTTACATAGCGCCCATTGTGAATTGCTTCTTCCACTGTTTTTTCTGTGATACCTTACCCAAGTTTCTCCTCATCTTTCTTTCTGCTGATTTTCTTGCACACAGTGAACCATAGAATCATAGAATGGTTACAGCACAGAAGGAGGCCATTCAGCCCATCGAGCCCATGCCGGCTCTCTGCAAGAGCACTTCAGCTAGTCTCACTCCACTGCCCTTTCCCCGTTGCCCTGCAATTTTTTTTCCTTCAGGTTCTTATCTAATTCCCTTTTGAAAGCCATGATTGAATCTGCCTCCACCACCCTTTCAGTGCATTCCAGGTCCTAACCACTTGCTGCGTAAAAAGTTTTTCCTCATGTCGCCTTTGGTTCTGCTGCCAATCACCTTAAATCTGTGTCCTCTGGTTTTCGACCCTTCCGCCAATGGGAACAGTTTCTCTCTATCTACTCTGTCTAGACCCCTCATGATTTTGAACACCTCTATCAAATCTTATCTCAACCTTCTCTGCTCTAAGGAGAACAACCCCAGCTTCTCCAGTCTATCCATGTAACTGAAGTCCCTTATCCCTGGAATCATTCTCATAAATCTTTTCTGCACCCTCTCTAAGGCCTTCACATCCTTCCTAAAGTGCGGTGCCCAGAATTGGACACAATACTCCAGTTGAGGCCGAACCAGTGTTTTATAAAGGTTCATCATAACTTCCTTGCTTTTGTACTCTATGCCTCTATTTATGAATGTAAGAAGTCACACAACACCAGGTTATAGTCCAACAGCTTTATTTGAAATCACAAGCTTCAGCGCTCCGAAAGCTTGTGATTTCAAATAAAGCTGTTGGACTATAACCTGGTGTTGTGTGGCTTCTTACATTTGTCCACCCCAGTCCAACTCCGGCATCTCCACACCATGGCTTCTATTTATGAAGCCCAGGATCCCGTATGCTTTTTTAACCGCTTTCTCAACCTGCCCTGCCACCTTCAACGGTTTGTGCACATATACCCCCAGGTCCCTCTGTTCATGCAACCCCTTTAGAATGGTACCCTTTAGTTTATATTGCCTCTGTCAGTGCTTCTTTTGACAGTGCTGTCAACATTGTTCTTTCCCAGTGTCTGTCCCACTTTCTATCTGTTAAATGCTCTATTCCTGCATCTGGACCTAGATTGAGGAAGCTAAGGGGTAGATTTTGACTTTGTGCGATAGTTTAAAATGGGTGATAGCATCTCTCCCAATGTCTATTTCTACTGACTTCAATGGAAATGAAAATGGGGAGCGATGTAAAACAGGCTGGCAATTCACAATCACCCGTTTTATACTATTGCACAAAGTCAAGATCGACCTTTAAGAGTGATCATAGAAAGAAAGCCAAAAATGTCTCCTGCAATGGTTTCTCTTCTTGCTTCAGTACTGTTCCTCTGGAGTCCCCCAAGGATCTCGCCTAGGCCCCTCCTATTTCTCATCTATATGCTGCCCCTCATCATCTGAAAACACATGTGCACTGACGACACCCAGCTCTACCTCACCACCACTTCTCTCGACCCCTTCACTGCCGGTGATTTGTCAGACTATTTGTCCAACATACAGTCCTGGATAATCTGCAATTTCATCCAATTAAACATTCGAAAGACCAAAGTCATTGGCCTAGAAATTCAGTAGGCTTAGCGCCCCATTTGGGGCGCTGGAGGGCCTAGCGCCGGAGTTATGGCCAGTTGGCAAATTCAGTGGGGCCCTTCCGTCGGCGTTACACCGGTTGCGCTGCGCCGGCACCGATGACGTCATCGGTGTGCGCAGCGTCCCGGTTGCCGTGGTGACGGGCCCCAGCGCCGAAATTGAGTTGCGGCCGCCTCGCCCGTGGCAGCCGCAACTAAGACTTTGGCAACCGAGTCTTGCAGGAGTTAGCGCCGGCGCATTAAGGTCGCGCGGCGGCCGGCCGCTTTCCCGCCGGCCGCTTGCCCGCACCTCCCTCCCCGGACTCCTCCACCCACCCCCGCGGAACAGATGCGTCTGGCCTGCAAGCCCGGCACTTGTCCGAGGTGCCGGGCTCATTTTTCTGAACATTTGAACGGCCAGCGGGCGGGTGCAGGCAGCTCCTCCTTAACTGAAGGAGGAGGCCTGCACTTCCCCAGCCTGCCGCACCGCATCGGGTGCCGCATCGCCGGAATTGCACCGCAATGCGGCACTCAGCACCCATTTCGAGGCGCTGACACCCTCTAGTAGCGCCGGCAGCCGTTTGGGCGCGGCGCTACTGAATTTTTGGCGCGCGCAGGGGGACTTAGCGCCGGCGCTAAATTTCCGGCGCTAAAGCCCTGGCGAACCCACAACCGAATTTCTAGGCCATTGTCTTCAGTCCTCACCTCAAGCACCTCGATTTTAAAATTCTCATCCTTGTTTTCCCTAGCCATTGATTTCATCCCCTCCCAGTCACTGTCTCAGACTGAACCAGACTGTTCACATTTGGTCCTTTTTGACCCTGAGCTGAGCTTCCGGCCCCGTATCCTCTCCATAACTAAGACCGCCTACTTCCACCTCAGTAACATCACCCATCTCTGCCCCTGCTTCAGCCCATCTGCTGCTGAAATTCTTATCCAGGCCTTTGTTACCATCACACTCGACTACTCCAATTCTCACCTGGCTGGCCTCCCATCTTCCACCCTCCATAAACTCTGCTGTCCATATTCTAACTCGCACCAAGTCCCATTCACCCATCGCCCCTGTGCTCGCTGACCAAAATTGGCTCCCGGTGCGCCAACGCCTCAATTTTAAAATTCTCTTCTTTGCTTTCAAATCCCTCTAGGGCCTCGCCCCACCCTATCTCTGTAATCTCCTCCAGCCCTACAAATCTCTGAGAGCTCTGTACCCCTCTAATTCTGGTCTTGTGCATATCTGATTTTTATTGCTACCTAAGCCCTAAACTTTGGAATTCTCTCCAAATACCTCTCAGCCTCTCTGTTACATTGTTATAGTATCACATCATTAAATAGAACTACTTTGGTATGGAACTACTTTGGTATGGTGTAGTTATATTGCTATGTGGCACACTGTGCACGGGCAGTGCACAGTGCAGCGTCGGACATCTTGTATAACTCCGCACCATGCGGCAAGACTGTAACAAAGCAAAAATACAGCTGAGTAAAAGCACTAACTAAAATGAACTAAAGTGTCTGTAATATATATAGTATAAATGTAAGAAGTCACACAACACCAGGTTATAGTCCAACAGCTTTATTTGAAATCACAAGCTTTCGGAGCGCTGCTCCTTCTTCAGGTGAAGTGGAGAAATGCATAAAGACACAGCTTATATAGTCAGAGAATCATGTCAGATGTTTACAGGTAACCTTTCCAACTGCCATTTATCACACCTCGGCAGAGAGATAATCACAGCAGTCAAAGGTGTGAATGGTGTCCAAACAGGTCAGTCAGGGAAACATTACATCAAAGAATAATGAGGTGGGGTCACAAGGGGTCAAATATTGCAGATGCTGGGGTCTGTATGAAAAACAAAAAAACAGACGAAAAACATTTTTTTTGGCTGGAAATCACAGCAGGTCCGGCCGCATCTGTGTAGAGAGAACAAGCCAATGTCGACTCGAGTCTGGATGACCCTGCATCAGGTGGGGTTACATGTAGCGTGACATGAACCCAAGATCTCGGTTGAGGCCGTCCTCATGGGTGCGGAACTTGGCTATCAGTTTCTGCTCGACGATTTTGCGTTGTCGTGTGTCTCGAAGGCCACCTTGGAGAATGCTTACCCGAAGATCGGAGGCTGAATGTCCTTGACTGCTGAAGTGTTCCCCGACTGGGAGGGAACACTCCTGCCTGGTGATTGTTGCGCGGTGTCCGTTCATCCGTTGTCGCAGTGTCTGCATGGTCTCGCCGATGTACCATGCTCCGGGGCATCCTTTCCTGCAACGTATGAGGTAGACAACGTTGGCCGAGTCACATGAGTATGTACCATGTACCTGGTGGGTGGTGTCCTCACGTGTGATGATGGTATCTGTGTTGATGATCTGGCATGTCTTGCAGAGGTTGCTGTGGCAGGGTTGTGTGGTGTCGTGGTCGCTGTTCTCCTGAAAGCTGGGTAATTTGCTGCGAATGATGGTCTGTTTGAGGTTAGGCGGCTGTTTGAAAGCGAGTAGTGGAGGCGTGGGGATGGCCTTAGCGAGGTGTTCGTCGTCATCGATGACATGTTGAAGGCTGCGAAGAACATGGCGTAGTTTCTCCGCTCCGGGGAAGTACTGGATGACGAAGGGTATTCTGTTGGTTGTGTCCCGTGTTTGTCTTCTGAGGAGGTCTATGCGATTTTTCGCTGTGGCCCGTCGGAACTGTCGATCGACGAGTCGAGCGTCATATCCCGTTCTTACAAGGGCGTCTTTCAGTGTCTGTAGGTGTCCATCGCGTTCCTCCTCGTCTGAGCAGATCCTGTGTATTCGCAGGGCTTGTCCATAGGGGATGGCTTCTTTAACGTGGTTAGGGTGGAAGCTGGAGAAGTGAAGCATCGTGAGGTTGTCCGTGGGCTTGCGGTAGAGTGAAGTGCTGAGGTGTCCGTCTTTGATGGAGATTCGTGTGTCCAGGAATGAGACTGATTCTGAGGAGTAGTCCATGGTGAGTTTGATGGTGGGATGGAACTTGTTGATGTTATCGTGTAGTCTTTTCAGTGATTCTTCGCCGTG
Organism: Somniosus microcephalus; assembly: GCF_052327205.1. Lineage (NCBI taxonomy): Eukaryota > Metazoa > Chordata > Chondrichthyes > Squaliformes > Somniosidae > Somniosus > Somniosus microcephalus. The sequence goes on along the minus strand of NC_140994.1, from coordinate 90,462,074 downwards.
GGTCCATAGGAAGAAAATGTCATCGATGTATCTGGTGTATAGCGTTGGTTGGAGATCCTGTGCAGCGAAGAAGTCTTGCTCGAACTTGTGCATGAAGATGTTTGCGTATTGGGGTGCGAATTTGGTCCCCATGGCTGTTCCGTGTGTTTGGGTAAAGAACTGGTTGTCGAAGGTGAAGACATTGTGGTCAAGGATGAAGCGGATGAGTTGTAGGATGGCGTCTGGAGATTGGCTGTTGTTGGTGTTGAGTACTGAGGCTGTCGCAGCGATGCCGTCATCGTGGGGGATACTGGTGTAGAGTGCCGAGACGTCCATCGTGGCGAGGAGTGTTCCTGGTTCAACTGGTCCGTGGGTGCTGAGCTTCTGTAAGAAGTCTGTAGTGTCGCGACAGAAGCTGGGGGTTCCCTGTACGATGGGTTTCAGGATGCCCTCGACATATCCAGAGAGGTTCTCACACAGGGTTCCGTTGCCTGATGCGATAGGACGTCCAGGTGTGTTGGTTTTGTGTATTTTTGGGAGGCAGTAGAAGTCTCCCACGCGGGGAGTACGTGGGATGAGAGCATGTAGGATGCTTTGAAGGTCTGGATCACACCTTTGACTGCTGTGATTATCTCTCTGCCGAGGTGTGATAAATGGCAGTTGGAAAGGTTACCTGTAAACATCTGACATGATTCTCTGACTATATAAGCTGTGTCTTTATGCATTTCTCCACTTCACCTGAAGAAGGAGCAGCGCTCCGAAAGCTTGTGATTTCAAATAAAGCTGTTGGACTATAACCTGGTGTTGTGTGACTTCTTACATTTGTCCACCCCAGTCCAACTCCGGCATCTCCACACCATATATAGTATAAGAACACATGGAGACACAACATGGTGGCAGCGGTATGAGTGAGTACAAAATTGTGCTATACAAACTACGAATAAGATGAAAAGTGATTTTATGCAGTGATTGAGAGTGAATCGTACGGGAAACTAAAATGATGGCACTGACTGTGCAAATGCAACCCCTCATGAACTGGGAAGACAACGATATAGTAGAAGCATTCCGCATGTTCAAACAGAAATGTGAGCTTACATTCAAAAGCTTCCTGAAGGGTACTACCAACGAGGAAAAGGTTAGTTACATTCTGTTGTGGACAGGAGAAAAAGGTCTAGATTTGTATAATAGCTGGAGTTTGACTGAAGAGGGAAAGGAAAACCCTGCGACAATTTTTGATAAATTCAGCAACCATCTAGAGCCTAAATCCAATCACCGTATACACAGATACAAATTCCAGAGTCTAAGACAGGAACCCGGTGAAACAGCTGACAATTTCCTGACAAGGCTGAGAAATGAAGCCAGCAAGTGTAAATTTAAGGAAATGGAGGAAAGGCTTGTGGACCAGCTAATATGGGGGTCAGCGCATGTAGAGGTACAAAAAGCCCTGATAGGAAAAGAAAAGCTCGGAATAACAGAGGCTATAGATACTGCAAGAGCTCATGAAGCCATGAAGCAGCAAATGAAAACGCTGATTTCTCAAACGGCTGACATGTGGACGGCTTCTGAGACGGGCAACGGAGTGGATGCAGTGAGAGAAAAATACAATGCACAAAGACATGCACACGACAACGGGGGAAATATGTGCAGAAATTGTGGAAGACCGCACGATTACACAGACATGAGGAAATGTCCAGCATATGGAACAAGCTGCAATGCATGTGGCAAACTAAACCACTGGGAAAAGAGGTGTAGAACGAAGAAAGAAGGAACATACGTCAAAAACAAAGGTGGACAGCAGAACCAGAGAAAGAAACACAATGGCCCAGTAATTCCGTTCCAAACGCGTGAGTACGGTCGGGGTACTCACGTGTCTGGCCGGAGGAAATGCCGGTTTTCAGCATGCACAGCGCATGCGGGGAAAACCGGCATTTCCTGTCCTCTGAACGAAGGGGTTCAGAGGCACAGTGCGTGTGACTGCACAGGCAGCGCGTGCGCAGTGAACTTCGTCGATTTCATTCATGGATTCAGTGAGGTTAAGTCCTTACAACTTACACATGAAAAAAGCATGTGTAAAGTTGCCCCAGAGGCTGCGGAGGAAGATTTATTTTATCGTGGAGCTTCTGAAAGGCAATATTTTTGTTTGGGAAAGGGAGGAAAGTTATTTTAAGAAATGCTGAGGTCAGTTTTAAAGTTTAATTTTTTTTTTAAACGGGTTTTCAGTACTGTAGGTAGAAGGAGCAATTGTGGCTGTGTGAATTGAATTTGCTGTGTTTATTAAATGTGAAAATGACTGTTCTAAAATGAGTAATGTAACATTTCCAACATTTTTAAGAAATAAACTTTTCATCAGTAATATATTCTTTTAAGTAATTATGTATGTATGTCCGTATATATTCCTTTACTTATGTGTATGAATGTATGTATTTAATTATGATTTTCTAATAAGTTACTTTCTCTGAAAGTCATAATGAAATACATACATTCATACACATAAGTAAAGGAATATATACATACATACATATACGCAAAGGAATATATACAGACATACATACATAATTACTTAAAAGAATATATTACTGATGAAAAGTTTCTTTCTTAAAAATGTTGGAGTCATTTTCACATTTAATAAACACAGCAAATTCAATTCACATAGCCACAATTGCTCCTTCTACCTACAGTACTGAAAACCCATTTTAAAAAACAAAAATAAACTTTAAAACTTACCTCAGCATTTCTTAAAATAACTTTCCTCCCTTTCCCAAACAAAAATATTGCCTTTCAGAAGCTCCACGATAAAATATATCTTCCTCCGCAGCCTCTGGAGCAACTGTACTCATGCTTTTTTCATGTGTAAGTTGTAAGGACTTAACCTCACTGAAAGCATGAATGAAACCGGCGAATTTTACTGCGCACGCGCTGCCTGTGCAGTCGCACGCGTTCTGCCTCTGAACTCCTTCGTTCAGAGGACAGGAAATGCCGGTTTTCCCCGCATGCGCTGTGCATGCTGAAAACCGGCATTTCCTCCGGCCAGACGCGTGAGTACCCCGACCGTACTCACGCGTTTGGAACGGAATTACTGGGCCAACATTTTACATGTCAATAAAATGAAAAATTTAACAATTGCACAATTTGCCCCCTCGCATCTGCGACTGAGGGTCCAAGGAGGTGCATTGCGCAAGAGGTCATCGTCGTACGTATCCTCACACTGTTCCCTTTCGGGAACTGTATGAAGTGGTGGAAGGATTTCTGGCCACGTTAACGCTCCTTCCGTGACTATAACCATCTTCATACCAGCCATTAGAGTGGTTAGTCCTATGGCGTGAGGGTTTTACGGGCTCCCACAGCCCATCTGAGAGGGGGGGGCCACCCACACCCGCGGACGCAAGTATCCCGCTGGATGTCCACCCAGAATTTATAGTTGGAGCTCTGACTCCACTTGCTGGGACTGTCTGGAGCGGGGCTCGAAACCCTACTCCTTCTGGCTCAGTGGCGGGGATGCTTACCGCTATGCAAAAGGCCCACTCCGCGCAAAAGGTGACACCCATACGTTTCCTGCGCCTTTTCCCTCCCCGTGACTGGAGCCCTATGCTGCCACTTGAAAGACCAAGCTATCATCTGTCCTTTTTGCGGCGCCTTGGACTTCTCATTACCAATGATGAGCAGGCGCTGCGCCTCCACCTCGTTGAGGAGATTGCTGAGGTCATCATCAGTTCAATTGTGAGTTCTTTTAATGCCGTGAATTGTGCTCATTCCAGCCATTTCACGTTGCTAATCGGAGTGGGCCTTTGGCGTAGCGGTAGGATCCCCACCGCTGGGCCAGACGGGGTAGGGTTTCGAACCCCGCTCCAGACAGTCCCGGCAAGTGGAGTCGGAGCTCCGGCTCTAAATTCTGGGTTGACATCCAGTGGGATATTTGCGTCCGTGGGTGTGGGTGGCCCCCCTCCTCGTATAGCTTGTGGGAGCCCGTAAAACCCTCCCGCCATCAGACTAACCACCCTAATGGCTGGTACAAAGATGGTTACGGTCATGGAAGGAGCGTTAATCACGGCCATAAATCCTTCCACCACTTCATACAGTTCCCCAAAGGGAACAGTGTGAAGACACGTATGACGACGACGTTGCTAAATAAATAAATGGAATGAAAAACATTCTTTCAGGGCTTTTAAAAGTCTTTAAACTGCTTTAATTCTGTTTAAAACTACTTCAGGTTCTTCAAAATAATGTAAACGTTTTTAAAAGTTTATAAAAGTTACCAAAAGCTTCATAAATATACCAAAAACCGATTTGAAATGCTGCTCTGCATGTAAAAATGCTTTGCAGCTTATGAGAAACATTGGGGGCGTGTCCTATTAAACTGAGACCTCAAGGGGTGTGTCTCAGTTGCACAGCGCGCTCCAGGCTTCGCACTGGCTGCACTCCTGGGCGGCATGACGTCAGACGCTGCCCGGGATTCTTCTGTTTCAAAAAGGAATTCCAGGCGTCCCTGGAGGTGAACGGCAGGCGCGTCGGGTAATTGCAGATCGGGGGCTTGCACGCGCGGCAAGCCCCCGATCCGAATTTCTGCCCCAATATCCATGCCATGGATGAGCAGGATGATGATGATGATCACGACAATGCATTAAACATCGAAACCATAAAGATACAGCTTCACGAGATGTCCAGAGCGGAAAATACTCCGAGGAGAGAATTGCACACCATCATCCAAATCAAAAAAAAGGTCAAAGGTCGGTCCACAAACATCAACTTAAAGTTGAAGCTGGACACAGGGGCTCAGAGCAACATTCTCCCATTGAGACTGTACCAGCAGATCTTTCCCGAAAACCTGAGAGAAGATGGCTACCCAAAAAATGGTTGTTTAAAGGCAAGTAATGTCACGCTGACAGCATACGGGGGGAGTGAGATTAAACAACTCGGAATAACCTTTATCAAAGGGACACATAAAAGAAAGAACATCAACTGCATGTTCTATGTCACCGACACTGAGGGGCCAGCGATCCTGGGATTAAACAGCTGCGAGAAGTTGAGATTGATCTCAGTGCATCACGAGCTGACGGAAACGCCACTGAAGATAGACAGCAACACCCCACTGGAGAACCGCCCACAAATCAAGAGTAAAAAAGACTTGATAGACATGTATCCGGAATGTTTCGATGATACAGTGGGATGTTTCAGAGATTTCCAATACCACATCACCATCGATCCAGAGGTAAAGCCCGTTATCCATGCTCCACGAAAAGTACCCATCGAGCTGAAGACAAAGCTTGAAAGAGAACTAAAGGAGATGGAAGAAAAGGGAGTGATCGTAAAGGTCACTGAACCCACAGACTGGGTAAACTCAATTGTGGTACGAGAAAAGCCAAACGGGCTTCTCAGAATATGTCTGGACCCCAACGATCTAAACCAGGCGATAAAGAGGGACCACTATCCCACCCCAACGCTAGAGGAGATTACGTCATCACTGGCAGGAGCCAAGGTTTTCTCAAAACTAGATGCCAGAAATGGATATTGGAACGTGAAGTTGGATGAGGAATCAACAACACTGACAACATTCAACACACCATTTGGGCATTACAAATTCCTGCAGCTACCATTCGGGCTAAAGGTCAGTCAAGATATCTTTCAACAGAAAATAGACGAGACACACAGAGGCTGTGAAGGAGCTATAGGAATAGCTGATGATATTCAGATCTATGGAGCAGATGAAAGAGACCATGATATGCACCTACATGAGGCCATGGAGAGTACCAGGAAGGCTGGCATCAAGTTAAATGCAGATAAGTGCATAGTTAAAGTCAAGGAATGCCAATTCTTCAGTATATGATTTATACACCAGAGGGAGTCAAGCCAAGTCCTGAGAAGATTGTGGCGATTGCTGAAATGAAACCACCCAAAGACAAGAAAGAGCTGAGGAGTTACCTCGGCTTGGTCCAATACATGAGTTCTTTCATCCCACACATGTCGGAACATACAACAAATCTCAGAGAGCTATTGAAAGAAGATGCCAAATACCAGTGGTCTGAATCACACAAAAGAAATTTCAAACAACTTAAAGAATTGTTGTGCAAAGAAACAAGTCTGTCATATTATGACAGAAGAAAACCAGTCACTCTGCAAGTAGACGTTTCTACCAGAGGACTAGGGGCAGCTCTGGTGCAGGAAGGAAAGCCGATAGCTTTCGCATCAAAGGCCTTGAGGTCAGCCGAGACGAGATATGCCAACATAGAAAGAGAACTATTAGCAGTAGTGTACAGATGCGAGAAGTTCCATACATACCTATATGGCAGGCGATTTACAATAGAGAGTGACCATTGTCCACTAGAACAGATCTATAAGAAGAATCTGTGCAAAGCGCCTGCAAGACTGCAAAGACTACTTCTAAGGATCCAAAGCTATGACTTCACGCTTAAATATAAGCCAGGAAAGGGAATGGTGCTAGCAGATGCATTGTCTCGATTGTCACCATATGAGAAACACGAGGTGGAGGGCCTAACAGTAAAAATCCACCACCTAGTGAATGTTACCCCTACAAAGCTCAGTCAAATCAGAGATGAGACTAGCAAAGATGAGGAGTTGCAACTACTCACACAAGTAATACAGGGGTGGCCGGAGAGAATCCAGCAGGTACAGGCGACAATTCGTCAATACTGGACGATTAAAGACGATATTGCAGTAGAAGATGGTATTCTCCTTGCTGGATCGAGGATCATCGTGCCAAAGACGATGCAGACACAACTTCTCCATCTCATACATGAAGGCCACATGGGAATGGAGAAATGCAAGCTGAGAGCCAGATCAGCTGTATACTGGATAGGCATGTACAAAAATATCGAACAGATGGTCTCTGCATGTGGTATATGCCAGAAATACAGAAATGCACAACAGAAATAGGAGATGACACCTAGTGAAATACCATCAAGACCATGGCACATTGTTGGGGCAGATCTCTTCATGTGCAATCAAAAATGGTATCTCATAGTGGCAGATTACTATTCCAAGTTTCCCTTTGTGAGAAGGATGAAAGACTTGAGAGCCACAACTACCACCAGGATTGCAAAGAGCTTGTTTGCTGAACAAGGAATCCCGGAAAAGGTAATCTGTGACAATGGAACCCAGTTCACATCGAGTGAATTCAGAGCTCTGGCAGAAAAGTATGGGTTCAAAATAGTAACCTCATCCCCACATTTCCCAAGGGGACACGGGTTCATCGAAAGACAGATCCAGACTGTCAAGAGAACTCTCATCAAAAGTAGTGAGATGGGGGAAGACCAAGACCTTGCCCTCCTATCACTCAGATCAACACCACTGAAAGCAGACATTAAATCACCTGCAGAATAGCTGAATGGGAGGAAGTTTAAGACTACACTACCAGCAAAAATACATCCTCCCCAGGACCAGGAGGACTTCAGACAAAAGCTGGCAGAAGCACAAATCGTAGGAAGCAAACATTACGATAAACATGCAAAGACGCTACCAGAATTGCTGAATGGACAATCAGTGCATGTGCAAGACCCGGTGTTGAAAACCTGGAATCCAGCCAAGGTCATTGGAAAAGCTGATACTCCAAGATTCCACTTCGTAGAGACTGAACCTGGTAACCAATACAGACGGAACAGGCTCCACATCAGACCTTCACCTAAACTGGATAAGCAGCAGACAACATCAGCAACATTGACAACACCAGCTACCACAAGCACTACAACACCAGAAACAAGCGCTACAAATCAAACAACCATGAGCATGCACACTCCAATTCCAAAGGCGACAGCAACAACAACAACGAGAGCAGAACACACCAAAACACCGCAGAGAGGAATGGTCACCGCCAAATCCACAAGATGGAGGGGCAACATCCAACCACCTGAGCGATATCGCGAAGAAAAAAAAAACTCACGATTCTTTGTAGTTGATAATAATAGTTTGGATATAATATTTGTTAATTTAAATTGTTAAATTTCATGTTTTCGTTTTTTGAGAAAGAGGGATGTTACATTGTTATAGTATCACATCGTTAAATGGAACTACTTTGGTATGGAACTACTTTGGTATGGTGTAGTTATATTGCTATGTGGCACACTGTGCACAGGCAGTGCACAGTGCAGCGTCGGACATCTTGTATAACTCCGCACCATGCGGCAAGACTGTAACAAAGCAAAAATACAGCTGAGTAAAAGCACTAACTAAAATGAACTAAAGTGTCTATAATATATATAGTAATAAGAACACAAGGAGACACAACACTCTCTGCCTCTCTCTCCTGCTCTCTCTCCGCCTCTCTCTCCTGCTCTCTCTCCTCCTCTCTCTCCTCCTCTCTCTGCCTCTTTCTCCTCCTCTCTCTCCGCCGCTCTCGCCGCCTTTCTCTCCGCCTCTCTCTCTGCCTCTCTCTCCTGCTCTCTCTCTGCCTCTCTCTCCTCCTCTCTCTCCTGCTCTCTCTCTGCCTCTCTCTCCTCCTCTCTCCTCGCCTCTCTCTCCTCCTCTCTCTCCTGCAATCTCTCCGCCTCGCTCTCCTCCCCTCTCTCCTCCTCTCTCTCCGCCTCTCTTTCCGCCTCCCTCTCCTCCTCTCTCTCCGCCTCTGTAATGTATGCACCTTTAAGGGGGAGAACTACTTTTTACAGATCCTGTATCCTGTAGTACCGGCAGTGACCACACCTGTATATAAACCCTGAGTAGTGATCTGTACAGTCAGCTGCAGTTTGAACCCTCATTCAGTAAACACCTGTTGATCGTTCCCTGCAGTCTGTTGTCTGATTATTGAAGGACACAACATTAAGATACACGGATATAACATTGGCGACGATGCAGATTCGAACCTACCTGCAACTCTGCATCACCTCCCAGGGATTCGCTCCTGGATAACAGTGGAAGGAGGTCGAGTCCAGAAGCACGGGCGTCGACCACGGGCAACCGCCCAGTCATCCAGTGGAGATTTGAGCATCGCAGTGGAGGCTGTCGAGAGCCAGGCTTGGCTTTCCAGTCATGGTGGTCCAGCAAAACGGGCTGGCAACAGGTACTGCGCAGACCCTTCCCGGACAGCGGTGGCTAGAGCCGACCGAGCAGCACAGAAAAAGGCCGAGCAGCGTCAACGGGGGAGAGAGAGAGGGCAGAGCGCACAGGGCGCAGCCGGTGTTCAGGACCGAGCGGCGTCAACGGGGAGAGAGACGAGAGAGAGCAGAGCACAGCCGGTGTTCAAGGGCCGAGCAGCGTCAACGGGGGAGAGAGGCGCGCAGGAAAACGCGAGGCGCTGCCATTGCCATGAGGACCGCAGTGAGCAGCATTGGCAGCAGCGCAGGAACAGCACACGAAACCCACAGGGCGTCGCCATTTGCCACGAGGACCGCCGAGAGCGGCGTTGGCAGCAGCACGGGAGACGCCATTTTAAGCCGCAGCGGGGAAGAAAGGAAAGCGCGGGAGACGCCATTTTAAGCCAGTCTAACCACACCCAAAAATGCCGAAGAGTGGCAGTATCACAGCGTTCGACAATGAAGTCGAAGATTGGGCGACATATGTCGAACGCATAGAAGTATACTGCAAGGCGAATGAAGTGCCAGATGACAAGAAAGCGCTGGTATTGTTGAATTCAATGGGTGCCAAAACGTATGGCTTACTACGAAACCTAGTTACCCCAGAGAAGCCAGTAGAAAATGATTTTGCAAACATAGTGTCAATCCTACAGGACCACTTAAACCCCACACCGCTGCTGATAGCAGAAAGATTTAAGTTTCGCAAAAGGAACCAGCATAAAGATGAAAGTAATGCTGAGTATTTAACGGAACTGCGCAAGCTATCGAAACACTGCCAGCTTGGAACGGGACTAGCAGATACTTTAAGGGACAAGTTTGTGTGTGGGCTTCAAAGTGAAGGAACCCAGAAACGGCTTCTATCAGAAAAGGATCTTACGCTGCACAAGGTTTTCAGCATTGCAGTATCACATGAAGCAGCAGCACGGGGCGCTGCAGAGATACAACGGAGACCGCAAGAATATGGCACAAATGAAATGTCATACGGAAAAGTGAAGTGCTATCGCTGCGGCAGAACAACACACGACCATAATGATTGCTGGTTCAAGGACAAAGTGTGCAGACAGTGTGGAAAAATAGGACACATAGCAAGAGTCTGCAGGTCGGGAAAGAAAACCAGAAGCAAGAAATCTCCACAGGAGAAGTACAAGAAGGTACATAAGGTGACGGAGAGTAGTTCAGACGAACAGAAGAGTGATACAGACTCCAGAAGCAAGGAGCTGGGTTGTCTGAAACTACATAATGTGATCAAAACGGAGGATCACCAAACTATCTGGGTCACGCTCAAGATAGCAGGAGTCCAAGTGAAAATGCAATTGGACGCAGGATCAGCCCTAACAATCATAAACCGAAGGGACTACAAGCGGCTATTCTCACATATACCCTTGAGAGATACAAAGATTGTCTTGAAGACGTACACGGGGCAAAAAATCTACCCCAAAGGAAAAATAAGGGTGAACGTTATATATAACGGCAAGGAAACACCAAAAATGGACCTATATGTATTGCCAGATGGAGGACCACCACTACTAGGACGTGAATGGATCCGGAAGATACAGCTAGATTGGCATTCCATACAAGCACTGACTGTAGATGCCAAAAAGGATGACGACGTCACACCTGGACGACTGTCAAAAATGCTAACTGATGCACAAGAAGTGTTCCAGCAGGGACTCGGAACACTGAAAGGCATAACAGCGATGATCAAAATAGAGGAAAATGCAAGCCCAAAGTTTTTTAAGGCCAGACCGGTACCTTATGCGATCCACCCAGCAGTCGAAGCAGAGCTGGAAGGTTTGGAACATTCAGGAGTACTGTCCAAAGTGGACTGGAGTGAGTGGGCTACACCCATCATTCCTGTAATGAAGAGGTCGTTGAGTAATACGCCTGGGGAACCAAAGAAGGTTCGCATCTGTGGGGACTTTAAGGTGACAGTGAACCCAGTCCATCACACTGTACAATATCCGCTTACGCGGATTGAAGATATTTTCGCCTCGCTATCTGGAGGGAAACGCTTCACTAAGATTGATCTGGCCCAGGCGTACCTGCAAATGGAGGTAGAAGAAGCCTCGAAACAGTACCTCACGATCAACACTCATAAAGGCCTCTACCAATACAACCGGCTGGTGTTCGGGGTAGCATCAGCTCCGGCTATTTGGCAAAGGGCAATGGAACAAGTCCTGCAAGGGATTCCAGGGACCCAGTGTTATTTGGACGACATCCTGGTCACGGGCGAAAATGACAGTGATCACCTCGCCAACCTGGAGCAGGTGCTCACTAGATTGAAGGAATGTGGGCTCCGAGCTAATCGCCACAAATGCGAGTTTTTCCAGAAGCAGATCTCGTATTGTGGCCACGTTATTGATAAAGAGGGGTTACATAAGTCCCCTGAAAAGATTGAGGCAGTAGTCAAGGCTCCAGCACCGGAAAATGTGTCACAACTGAGGTCATTCCTCGGGCTGGTGGACTACTACCATAAGTTCTTGCCGAATTTGTCTACCATACTACACCCACTGAACACCCTACTGCAAACGGGGGTACCATGGAAGTGGAGTGATGAATGTAAACGAGCTTTCCAGAAGAGCAAAGCATTGATCACATCAAAAGAAGTGTTGGCTCATTTCAACCCAGCACTACCAATTCGGTTGGCGTGTGATGCATCACCCTATGGCATTGCAGCGGTGCTGCCGCACAAATTCCCGGACGGCTCGGAGAGGCCAGTAGCCTTTGCGTCTCGGTCACTCACCTCAGCCGAGCGTAACTACGCCCAGATTGACAGGGAGGCCCTCAGCCTAGTGTGGGAAGTGAAAAAGTTCAATCACTATCTGCACGGGCAGAAGTTCACCTTGCTGACTGACCACCAACCACTTGTCTCCATCTTTAATCCAAAGAAGGGCGTTCCGGTGATGACTGTGCAACGGATACAAAGATGGTCCCTTTTTCTAGGGGCGCACCAATATGAAATCGAGTATAAGGGCACGAAACAGCATGGAAACGCTGATGGGCTATCACGCCTGCCACTGCCTACTGCGGAGGAAGCACCAGCAATGGACCCTGTTGAAATATTTCATTCGACAATAATTGAATGCTTGCCAGTAACTAACGCTGATATAGAGAAGGAGACCCGAAATGACCCGACACTGTCTCGGGTATATGATTTGACGGTGAAGGGATGGCCAGCACATGGCGACTCACTGTTGCCAGCATTCTCATCCAGAAGAGAACAGCTGTCAGTATGCCAGGGGACCTTGATGTGTGGATCCCGAGTGGTAATTCCACCCAAGTTAAGGGAGAGAGTGCTCAATGAGCTTCACGAAGGTCATCTGGGAGGGGTGAAAATGAAAAGCCTTGCTAGGGCTTATGTGTGGTGGCCGGGGATCGATCAGCAAATTGAGGACCCGACAAAGAGCTGCTCAGGATGCCAGAAGGTCCAAAATGCACCACCACATGCCCCTCTACACCCATGGGAGTGGCCCTCATCTCCATGGCAACGGGTGCATATTGATTTTGCTGGTCCATTCATGGACTCAATGTTTTTAATAGCCGTGGATGCGCACTCGAAATGGCCTGAGGTCATCAAAATATCCTCCACCACCACGGAGAATACTATTGCAGTCCTACGGACCATTTTTGCCAGGAACGGCTTGCCAGAGCAGAATTGCTCTGATAACGGACCACAGTTTGTGTCCGAAGAGTTTCGAAGATTTATGAAAAGGAATGGGGTAAGGCATTACACATCCGCCCCGTATCATCCAACCACAATTGGATTGGATGAGAGGTTCGTACAAACCTTTAAAAAAGCAGTAAAGGCCATGTGCGATGACGACATTCCACTGCAGCATAAGGTGGACAATTTCCTGTTAGCCTACAGAAATGCGACACATGCAGTCACCAACCAGGCCCCGGCCATGATGTTCTTTAACCGAAGGTTGAGATCTCGTCTGGATTTGCTCAGACCAAATGTACGAAGAGATGTTGAGAGTAAGCAATTCCAGCACATCAATGAGAAGCCGACAAGGAGCTTCAATGTAGGGCAACCGGTCTTGGCCCGCGACTACCGAACAGAGAAATGGCAACCAGGAACGATATGCACACGGCAGGGGCCACTAATGTACACATTGGATGTTGGGGAGAACATTGTGAGACGCCATGCTGACCAGATTCTAGAGTCACAGGAATGAGTCAACCCCATGTCTCGGCCATACGTACCTGGTGAGGAACCAGACGTACAGGTCGCATCTACCTCAGAAACAATAGCATTGGAAGCTGATGAATCAACTGACGACAGGATGTTAGAATCGCCTCCGCACCAAGAGCGAGACACTCAGGAAAGTCGTTATCCAGAAAGAATCAGGAAGCCTCCCCAAAGACTGAATTTATAAATAGACTATTTTCAGTTAATGTTGCATGTTAAAAGTGTTAATTGTAATTAGTTTGATATTTAATTGTTAAATGAGCGTTATGGTACTGTTAATCTAAAAGGGGAGGAATTGTAATGTATGTACCTTTAAGGGGGAGAACTACTTTTTACAGATCCTGCATCCTGTAGTACTGGCAGTGACCACACCTGTATATATACCCTGAGTAGTGATCTGTACAGTCAGTTGCAGTTTGAACCCTCATTCAGTAAACACCTGTTGATCATTCCCTGCAGTCTGTTGTCTGATTATTGAAGGACACAACATTAAGATACACTGATATAACAGCCTCTCTTTCCATCTCTCTCCGCCTCTCTCCGCCTCTCTTTCTGCCTCTCTCTCCTCCTCTCTCTCCGTCTCTCTCCGCCTCTCTCTCCTCCTCTGTCTCTGCCTCTCTCTCCTCCTCTCTCTCCTGCTCTCTCTCCGCCTCTCTCTCCTCCTCTCTCTCCTCCTCTCTCTCCGCCTCTCTCTCCTCCTCTCTCTCCTGCTCTCTCGCCTCCTCTCTCTCCTCCTCTGTCTCCTCCTCTCTCTCCGCCTCTCTCTCCTCCTACATAAGAACATAAGAACATAAGAAATAGGAGCAGGAGTAGGCCAATCGGCCCCTCGAGCCTGCTCCGCCATTCAGTAAGATCATGGCTGATCTGATCCTAACCGCCAATCCACTATCACAGAACCATCTCCTGAATCTAACAGAATTAGACACACGAAATAGGAGCAGGATCAGGCTACACAGCCCCTGGGTCCGCTCCGCTACCCACAGGGCCATGACCGATCCGAACCTAGACTCATGTCCAAATTCCTGCCCGCTCCCCGTAACCCTTAATTCCCTTTACTTCTAGGAAACTCTCTATTTCTGTTTTAAATTTATGTAATGATGTAGCTTCTACAGCTTTTGGAGGCAGCATATTCCATGGACCTACCACCCTCTGAGTGAAGTAGTTCCTCCTCATCTCAGTTTTGAAAGAGCAGTCCCTTATTCTAAGACTATGCCCCCTAGTTCTAGTTTCACCCATCATCAGGAACATCTTCCCCGCATCCACCCGATCCGACCCCTTCACAGTCTTATATGTTTCAATGAGACCGTCTCTCATTCTTCTGAACTCCAATGAGTAGAGTCCCAATCTACTCAACCTCTCCTCATATGTCCATCCCCTCATCCCCGGGATTAACCGAGTGAACCTTCTTTGTACTGACTCGAGAGCAAGTATGTCCTTTCTTAAGTATGGACACCAAAACTGTACGCAGTATTCCAGGTGCGACCTCCTCTCTCTCCTCCTCTCTCTCCTGCTCTCTCTCCTCCTCTGTCTCCTCCTCTCTCTCCGCCTCTCTCTCCTCCTCTCTCTCCTCCTCTCTCTCCTGCTTTCTCTCCTCCTCTGTCTCCTCCTCTCTCTCCGCCTTTCTCTCCTCCTCTCTCTCCTCCTCTCTCTCCGCCTCTCTCTCCTCCTCTCTCTCCTCCTCTCTCTCCGCCTCTCTCCTGCTCTCTCTCCTCCTCTCTCTCCTCCTCTCTCTCCTCCTCTCTCTCCGCCTCTCTCTCCTCCTCTCTCTCCTCCTCTCTCTCCGCCTGTCTCTCCTCCTCTGTCTCCTCCTCTCTCCGCCTCTCTCTCCTCCTCTCTCTCCTCCTCTCTCTCCGCCTCTCTCTCCTCCTCTCTCCTCCTCTCTCCGCCTCTCTTCCCTCCTCTCTCTCCTCCTCTCTCTCCTCCTCTCTCTCCTCCTCTGTCTCCTCCTCCTCTCTCCTCCTCTCTCTCCTCCTCTCTCCTCCTCTCTCCGCCTCTCTCCGCCTCTCTCTCCTCCTCTCTCTCCTCCTCTCTCTCCTCCTCTGTCTCCTCCTCCTCTCTCCACCTCTCTCTCCTCCTCTCTCTCCTCCTCTCTCTCCTCCTCTCTCTCCGCCTCTCTCTCCTCCTCTCTCTCCGCCTCTCTCTCCGCCTCTCTCTCCTCCTCTCTCTCCGCTTCTCTCTCCTCCTCTCTCTCCTCCTCTGTCTCCTCCTCCTCTCTCCTCCTCTCTCTCTTCCTCTCTCTCCTCCTCTGTCTCCTCCTCCTCTCTCCGCCTCTCTCCTCCTCTCTCTCCGCCTCTCTCTCCGCCTCTCTCTCCTCCTCTCTCTCTGCCTCTCTCTCCTCCTCTCTCTCCTCCTCTCTCTCCTCCTCTCTCTCCGCCTCTCTCTCCTCCTCTCTCTCCTCCTCTCTCTCCTCCTCTCTTTCTTGCTCTCTCTCCTCCTCTGTCTCCTCCTCTCTCTCCGCCTCTCTCTCCTCCTCTCTCTCCTCCTCTCTCTCCTCCTCTCTCTCCGCCTCTCTCTCCTCCTCTCTCTCCTCCTCTCCCTCCGCCTCTCTCTCCGCCTCTCTCCTGCTCTCTCTCGTCCTCTCTCTCGTCCTCTCTCTCCGTCTCTCTCTCCTCCTCTCTCTCCTCCTCTCTCTCCGCCTCTCTCTGCCTCTCTCTCCTCCTCTCTCTCCTCCTCTCTCTCCGCCTCTCTCCTCCTCTCTCTCCTCCTCTCTCTCCGCCTCTCTCTCCTCCTCTCTCTCCTGCTCTCTCTCCGCCTCTCTCTCCTGCTCGCTCTCCTCCTCTCTCTCTCCTGCCCTCTCCACCTCTCTCTCCTCCTCTCTCTCCTCCTCTCTCTCCTCCTCTCTCTCCTGCTCTCTCTCTGCCTCTCTCTCCTCCTCTCTCTCTGCCTCTCTCTCCGCCTCTCTCTCCTCCTCTCTCTCCTGCTCTCTCTCCTCCTCTCTCTCCGCCTCTCTCTCCGCCTCTCTCTCCTCCTCTCTCTCCGCCTCTCTCTCCGCCTCTCTCTCCCCGCCTCTCTCTCCTCCTCTCTTTGAGTGAGTATTTCTCTTTTTTCAATACAAGCTTGAATTCTGTGGTGTTAAAATTCTGTGGTGTAGTGGGGATAGTTGGTAAATAAAGCGCCCTAGAGCATACCTGTAACTGGGGTATTGAATAAATTTTAAAAATTAATTAAAGGAGTAAGTCATGGCAGGAGAGTTCAGACCCGTGTACTGCTCCTCCTGCTCTATGTGGGAAGTCAGGGATGCTGCCAGTGTCCCTGACGACCATGTGTGCGGGAAATGCATCCAGCTGCAGCTACTTGTAGACCGCATTGTGGCGCTCGAGCTGCGGGTGGATGAATTTTGGAGCATGCGCGATGCTGAGAGGCTCGTGGATAGCACGTTTAGCGAGTTGTTCACGCCTCAGGGTAGGGCAGCACAGTGGGTGACCATCAGGCGGAGCAACAAAGGCAGGCAGGTAGTGCAGGGAACCCCTGCGGACATCCCCCTTTCAAACAAGTATACCGCTTTGGATACTGTTGAGGGGGATGACTCACCAGGGGAAGGCAGCAGCAGCCAACTTCCTGGCACTGGGGATGCTCCTGCTGCCCAGGAAGGGGGGAAAAAGAGTGGGAGAGCAATAGTGGTAGGGGATTCTATAGTAAGGGGAACAGATAGGCATTTCTGTGGCCGTAGACGTGAATCCAGGATGGTTTGTTGCCTCCCTGGTGCCAGGGTCAAGGATGTCACTGAGCAGCTGCAGGGCATTCTGGAGGGGGAGGGTGAACAGCCAGTGGTCGTGGTCCACATTGGTACCAACGACATAGGTAAAAAGAGGGATGAGGTCCTGCAGCAAGAATTTAGGGAGC
Organism: Somniosus microcephalus; assembly: GCF_052327205.1. Taxonomy (NCBI): domain Eukaryota; kingdom Metazoa; phylum Chordata; class Chondrichthyes; order Squaliformes; family Somniosidae; genus Somniosus; species Somniosus microcephalus. The sequence goes on along the minus strand of NC_140994.1, from coordinate 90,445,043 downwards.
TAGGTGAAGGATTAAAGAGCAGGACCTCAAAGGTTGTAATCTCTGGATTACTCCCGGTGCCACGTGCTAGTAAGTATAGGAATAGGAAGATAGAACAGATGAATGCGTGGCTAAAGGGATGGTGCAGGGGGGAGGGCTTTAGTTTCCTGGATCACTGGGTCTGCTTCTGGGAAAGGTGGGACTTGCACAAGTCGGACGGTTTACACCTGAACCAGAGGGGAACCAATATCCTTGCGGGGAGGTTTGCTAGCACTGCTGGGGAGGGTTTAAACTAACTTGGCAGGGGGTTGGGGTACAGAGTGGAGCTATAGTAGGGGGTGATTTACAGCCAAATACAGAGGGAAAAACAAGTCAGCTGGGAAGGCAGAGCAAATATGTGAAGGCAAAAGAGAATATGGCAGGGCTGGAAGGCATTTATTTTAATGCAAGGAGTCTTGCAAATAAGGTGGATGAACTGAAGTTGTTGTTGAACACATGGGAGTACGATATTGTTGCTATCACGGAGACATGGTTGAGGGAGGGTCAGGACTGGCAGCTCAATATTCCGGGGTATAGAATCTTCAGGCGAGACAGAGGGGGGTGTAAAAGGGGAGGGGGTGTTGCAATATTAATTAAGGAGTCAATTACTGCTGTAAGGAGGGATGATATATTAGCGGGTTCCTCTAATGAGGCCATATGGGTAGAACTTAAAAACAAAAAGGGGGCAAGCACTTTGCTGGGAGTGTACTATAGGCCCCCAAACAGTCAGGGGGAGATAGAGGAACAGATATGTAGGCAAATCTCAGAAAAGTGCGAAAATAATAGGGTAATAATAGTGGGGGATTTCAACTTCCCCAATATAAATTGGGACAGTCAGAGTGTGAAAGGCTTAGAGGGTGCAGAATTCTTAAAGTGCATCCAGGAGAGCTTTTTGAGCCAACATGTAGAAAGTCCTACAAGAGAGGGGGCGGTACTGGACCTAATTCTGGGGAATGTAGCCGGGCAAGTGGTGGAAGTGTCAGTAGGAGAGCATTTTGGCGACAGTGACCATAATTCGGTGAGATTTAAGGTGGTCATGGAAAAAGACAAAGACGGCCCGGAAATAAGGGTTCTAAATTGGGGGAAGGCCGATTTTAATATGATAAGGCAGGATCTGGCCAAAGTGGACTGGGAGCAGCTGCTTATAGGAAAATCCACATCAAAATAGTGGGAGACTTTCAGAAGGGAAATAGAGAGAGTACAACGCCAACATGTTCCTGTAAAGGTCAAGGGTGGGACCAACAAGCAAAGGGAACCTTGGATGACAAGGGATATACAAAAATGCATTAGAAGTAAAAGGGGGGCTTTTGGCAGTTACAAAAGACTAAAGACGGAAGAAGCCCTAGAGGAGTATAAAAAGTGCAGGGGCATACTTAACAAAGAAATTAGGAGGGCGAGGAGGGGCCATGAAATAACACTGGCGAGCAAAATAAAGGAAAATCCTAAGATGTTTTATAAGTATATTAAGGGCAAGAGGATAACCATGGAAAGGGTAGGGCCCATTAGGGACCAAAGTGGCAATCTGTGTGTAGAGCCAGAGGATGTAGGCGGGGTTTTAAATGAATTTTTTGCATCTGTGTTCACTATGGAGAAAGACGATGCAGACATAGAAATCGGGCAAGGGGACTGTGACATACTTGAACATATTAGCATCGAGAGGGAGGAGGTGCTAGTGGTTTTAGCAGGCCAAAAAGTGGATAAATCCCCAGGCCTGGACGAGATGTATCCCAGGCTGCTGTGGGAGGCAAAGGAGGAGATTGCAGGGGCTCTGACACAAATTTTCAGAAGCTCTCTGGCCACAGGGGATGTACCAGAGGACTGGAGAACAGCTAACGTAGTACCATTATTCAAGAAGGGTAGCAGGGATAAACCAGGGAATTACAGGCCAGTGAGTCTAACATCTGTGGTGGGGAAATTATTGGAAAAAATTCTGAGGGACAAAATTAATCTCCACTTGGAGAGGCAAGGATTAATCGGGGATAGTCAGCATGGCTTTGTCAAGGGTAAATCATGTCTGACAAATCTGATTGAATTTTTCGAGGGGGTGACTACGGGGGTGGATGAAGGAAATGTTGTGGATGTGGTTTACATGGACTTCAGTAAAGCTTTTGACAAAGTCCCGCATAGGAGACTGGTCAAGAAGGTAAGAGCCCATGGGATCCAGGGTGCCTTGGCGCGTTGGATCCTAAACTGGCTGAGTGGCAGGAGGCAGAGGGTGATGGTTGAAGGTTGCTTTTGTGACTGGAAGCCTGTGTCCAGTGGGGTACCTCAGCGGTGCTGGGTCCCTTGTTGTTTGTGATCTACATAAATGATTTGGATGAGAATGTAAAAGGTATGATCAGTAAGTTCGCAGATGACACGAAAATTGGTGGGGTGGTAAATTGCGAGGAGGAAAGCCTCAGGCTACAGGACGATATAAACGGGTTGGTCAGATGGGCGGAAAAGTGGCAAATGGAATTTAACACTGAAAAGTGCGAGGTGATGCATTTTGGACAGACAAATAAGGCAAGGGAATACACAATGAGTGGTAGGACCCTAGGAAGTACAGAGGGTCAGAGGGACCTTGGTGTACATGTACATAGATCCCTGAAGGCAGCGGAGCAGGTAGATAAGGTGGTTAAAAAGACATATGGGATACTTGCCTTCATTAGCCGAGGCATAGAATATAAGAGCAGGGAGGTTATGATGGAGCTGTACAAAACGCTGGTGAGGCCACAGCTGGAGTACTGTGTGCAGTTCTGGTCGCCTCACTACAGGAAGGATGTGATTGCTTTGGAGAGGGTGCAGAGAAGATTCACCAGGATGTTACCTGGGATGGAGCGCCTCAGCTATGAAGAGAGGCTGGACAGGCTGGGGTTGTTTTCCTTGGAGCAGAGAAGGCTGAGGGGGACCTGATTGAGGTGTACAAAATGATGAGGGGCATAGATAGGGTAAAGAGGAACTTTTCCCCTTAGTGGGGGGGTCAATAACAAGGGGGCATAGATTCAGGGTAAGGGGCAGGAGATTTAGAGGGGATTTGAGGAGGAACTTTTTCACCCAGAGGGTGGTTGGAATGTGGAATTCAATGCCTGAAAGGGTGGTAGAGGCAGGAACCCTCACAACATTCAAGAAGCATTTGGATGAGCACTTGAAATGCCATTGCATACAAGGCTATGGACCAAATGCTGGAAAATGGGATTAGACTGGACAGGGATGGATGGGCGGCGCAGACACGATGGCCGAAGGGCCTCTTTCTGTGCTGTAAAACTCTATGACTCTATGACTCTATGACTCTTTCTTGCTCTCTCTCCTCCTCTCTCTCCTCCTCTCTCTCCTCCTCTCTCTCTGCCTCTCTCTCCGCCTCTCTCTCCTCCTCTCTCTCCTCCTCTCTCTCCTCCTCTCTCTCCACCTCTCTCTCTGCCTCTCTCCTCCTCTCTCTCTGCCTCTCTCTCCTCCTCTCTCTCCTCCTCTCTCTCCTCTCTCTCCTCCTCTCTCTCCGCCTCTCTCTCCTCCTCTCTCTCCGCCTCTCTCTCCTCCTCTCTCCTCCTCTCTCCTCCTCTCTCCGCCTCTCTCTCCTCCTCTCTCTCCGCTCTCTCTCCTCTCTCTCCTCCTCTCTCTCCTCCTCTCTCTCCTCCTCTCTCTCCTCTCTCTCCTCCTCTCTCTCCGCCTCTCTCTCCTCCTCTCTCTCCGCCTCTCTCTCCTCCTCTCTCCTCCTCTCTCCTCCTCTCTCCGCCTCTCTCTCCTCCTCTCTCTCCGCCTCTCTCTCCTCCTCTCTCTCCTCCTCTCTCTCTGCCTCTCTCTCCTCCTCTCTCCTCCTCTCTCCACCTCTCTCTCCTCCTCTCTCTCCGCCTCTCTCTCCTCCTCTCTCTCCTGCTCTCTCTCCTGCTCTCTCTCCGTCTCTCTCTCCTCCTCTCTCTCCTCCTCTCTCCTCCTCTCTCCGCCTCTCTCTCCTCCTCTCTCTCCTCCTCTCTCTCCTCCTCTCTCTCTGCCTCTCTCTCCGCCTCTCTCTCTGCCTCTCTCCACCTCTCTCTCCTCCTCTCTCTCCGCCTCTCTCTCCTCCTCTCTCTCCTGCTCTCTCTCCTGCTCTCTCTCCGTCTCTCTCTCCTCCTCTCTCTCCTCCGCTCTCCTCCTCTCTCCGCCTCTCTCTCCTCCTCTCTCTCCTCCTCTCTCCTCCTCTCTCCGCCTCTCTCTCCTCCTCTCTCTCCTCCTCTCTCCTCCTCTCTCCGCCTCTCTCTCCTCCTCTCTCTCCTCCTCTGTCTCCTCCTCCCCTCTCCTCCTCTCTCTCCTGCTCTCTCTCCGTCTCTCTCTCCTCCTCTCTCTCCATCTCTCTCTCCTCCTCTCTCTCCTCCTCTCTCAGCTGTCCTAATGTCTCTTTCTTCAGCTCAGTCTCAGATTTTGTCTGATAATGCTCCTGTGAAATGCCTTGGATCATTTTACTACGTTAAAGGTGCTACATAAAATGCTAATTTTTGTTGCTGTCTCTGTGCTAGTACTGATGAAATCATCCTGTTGTGATACTGTAAAGTACTGATGTCTTTCAAGATACAAAATTAGTACTAGATTCTTACAAGCTGCAATTATATAGGGCTTTGGTGAGACCACATCTGAAGTACAGTTTTGGTCTCCGTACCAAAGGATATATCTGCCTAGGAGATCATGCAACAAAGGTTCACTAGATTGATTCCTAGGATGAGAGAGCTGTCCTATGAGGAGAGATTGAGTAGAATAGGCCTAATTTCTCTGGAGTTTAGAAGAATGAGAGGTGATCTCATTGAAACATATAAAATTCTTAGAGAGCTTAACAGGGTAGATGCTGAGAGGCTGTTTCCTCTGGCTGGGGAGTCTAAAACTAGAGGTCATAGGCCAGAATTTTCAGAGGTAAGAGCAGGTGGTTGGAGGTGTGGGGGCAAGTGAAAGTTGTGCAAATGTAAAACCCAACTCCAACCCGCCCACTTTCACCTTTCAATCAGGAGGGATGGTGGGGGGGTGGGGGGCTGGCTGCCAACCCACTGCCAGGAGGCAGGTTGGCAATTTAAATATCATAATGAGGCCCGAAGCCTCTACTTTAACCTGCTTTGCAGGTTTAACTGCAGGCGGCCGGGGAGCCCGGGGCTCGGGATTCCCGGTGGCTGCAACGAGGTGGCCTCAGCCTCGGGAACAGTCCTTGTGGGCTGGGAGGAGCAGGAGTGCTTCCTCCTGGCCCCCCAAGCACCCCCACCATCAGACCCGCACCCACCACGGTCTGGGTTCAGACGCCACCCCCGGAATTGGACCCCTCCCACACCCCCAGGCCTGGAAACACCTCCCCACCCACCCCCCCCACACCACCCCGGATCGCAACTCGCCCGCGGGGTCAGAGGTCAGACCCCCCCAGGGGATCGTGGTTCAGCCCCGGGGTCGGGAATCGGACCCCCCCCCCCCCCCAGGGGATGGGAGCACCTCCTCCAACCATTCTGGGCCCAGCAGTTACCTTGTCCTGTGGCCTCCTTGTCCGAGTTCCCCGCATGATTGGAAGCCAGCCTGTCAATCCGGCTGACTTCCGGGTGGGGAACCCGTCCTTTACGTTGCACGCACGCTGTGGAGTTAAAGCTCTACAGCGGGCCGGGAAATCCGAACTTCCGGATTCCCCGCAAAATCCAGCCAATAGTCTCAGAATAAGGGGTCAGCCATTTAGGACTGAGATGAGAAGAAATTTCTTCACCCAGAGGGTGGTTAATCTTTGGAATTCTCACCCCAGAGGGCAGTGGGGACTCAGTGGTTGAGTATATTCAAGACAGAGATCGATAGATTTTTGAATATTAAGGGTATCAAGGAATATGGGGATAGTGCAGGAAAGTGGAGTTGAGGTAGAAGATCAGCCATGATCTTATTGAATGGTGGGGCAGGCTCGAAGGGCCAAATGGCCTACTCCTGCTCCTATTTCTTATGTTCTTATATCATTTTGTAGCTCTAATAAAGCATGGGTAAACTGATTTAGAATTGTGCAAGTACACTTAGAGATGCTGAGGCTGATGTAAATCAATACAATGAGATCACATGGCCCATTGTACTAATTATCACGTGTTTGATTGCACCGTGTTATCTTGTTTGATGTCAGCCGTGGCTCAGTGGGTAGCACTCTCGCCTCTGAGTCAGAAGGTTGTGGGTTCAAGTCCCGCTCCAGAGACTTCAGCACATAATCCAGGCTGACACGTCAGGGACTCAGAGGTGGCGTCTTTCTGATGAGACATTAAACTGAGGGCCCATCTGTCCTCGCAAGTGGAGATAAAAGATCCCATGACACTATTCGAAGACGAGCAGGGGAATTCTCCCCGGTGTCCTGGCCAATATTTATCCCTCAACCAACAGCACTAAGAACAGATTCGCTGGTCATTATCACATCGATGTTTGTGGGGCCTTACTGTGCACAAATTGGCTGTTGCGTTTCCTACATTACCGCAACGCCTATACTTCAAAAGTACTTAACTGCCTGTGACATGTTGTGTCAACATGGTGATGTTCAATGGCAGGAAGCTATGATAATGATCAGACATCCAGTAAGGCATAACTGGAAAGTGTGCTGGATGCAGGTAAGGTTAGGTGTGCGTCCCTATGCCAGTTGTTAAATAAATTATACTACCCTCTACCATTTTAATAGTTCAACAGAATGTAGCTACTAACTGTGGAAAACAATTCAAAATGGATAACGTACCTGACCTGCAAATGTTCTCTGATGCTCAGTATCTTAAAAGTTTTGACTTTCAACTAGATAGCTTAGCAACAGGGTTTTCAGTACTCAAGCATGTGTTTGATTTTGTTTTCTAAGTGGTTGATATTTCTGGTAGATAATGGCATCCCAGTGATTTGACTGTGCTGCTAACAAGGAGAGGCGAGGGTGGCCTTTCTAGTGAACAGAGTGCCCAGGTTTCCTGTGATTCTCTTTGGTTGGAGGAGGCTACAGTTGCTGCGACCTCAGGAGAAGCGATGGCTCCAGGAGAAAGCATAAATAATAGCTATTGGAAGGCCAAAGGAGTGTGTCGGGCTCAGTGTACTTCTGAGGTAAGGACACAGAGGGATGGTGTCTCAATGCTTTCTTTTGATTAGTTGGGTATCTGACAAGCACAGAAACTCACCATGACCCAAACTACTGACAAATCGACACCTGTGGAGTTTCTGATTGCCCAATACACAATGTACATGTCCTCGCAATAGGGAAACCCCACTTCATTAAGTGCAGAAAAAGTAGGTGCTGGTTGGCAAATGCAAAACCTAGGGCCCTCCAAGTATGCATGAGGTTACTGCTGATGTTTAACCAGCTAAACTATGTAGCTACCAGTATTGGTAAGGTTCCTACTGCTTATTCAGCTAGGACCACCCTATGGTCAAGGGTTATCTGGAGCTGAATCTCAGCACTCAGTGACAGGTCTACCCTCCAGGTTCCATTTATGTGCCAGGAAGGCTGGTCAGTTATCAGCTGTGCGCTGGAGTGCTGCGTACCTGCCTGGTTCAGGTACCAAGGCCACCATAGAGGGTTGTCTGAGTTCCGAAATACCATTGCCAGGCAAGTCACCTTGAGAGACCCCCCTAACACCCCGTTAGTCATTAGACGCCGAGTTTCAGCTCTGGCTGTTTGGGCAGCATGTACCAAGAGCTCCTGCTTTCTGTATATAATTCTAACCAAAGTTTTAATCAAAGGCAGTAGAGGCGTTTTAGTAATGTGGAGTGTCATTTAGATCAAGACATAAATCAAATCACACTGGTAATTACGTTTTTGAGATAATAGCATGCGGATATTGATGACTTCGTCTCAAACTTCTCTCCCTACTATTTAAGTGGAGGTGTTAACCCATTTAAAATTAGTTTAATCTCTCTGCTAAAATAATGGAGAGAGGAATTTCAGATGAACCCAATAAGAATGTAAGTCCCAGTAACCCACAGGGCCCACGCTTATGATTCTACCAGAACATGGGCTGGAATTTTAACTTGGAGGATGATAGGGAGTGGAGGGTGAGGCGGGGGGTCGGGTGGGGGGTGCGGAAGCCAAGGGGGTTCTGGAAAGCCGTAGGCCCTGCTGAATTTAATGGTAGGGCCTGATTAGCATTTCAAAGCACTGTTTCCCGCCCGCAGCCAGCCAGATGGAAAGGCTGGCTGGCTGACAGGCGGGTAAGCCTGCGGCACCAGGCCACAGAGAGGAAAGAGGGAGGGCGGGAGGGATCCGGGGGTGGGGAGGGGGCGGTGGTGTCAGAAGCCGGAGGAGAATCAGGGCCGGAAGGGGGAGGTTGGAAGGCTGGAGGGGGAATTGGAGGCTGGAGGTGGGTGGGGGATGGGGGTCGGGTCGGGGGCTGGAAGCGAGATTGGGGGCTGTGGATCGAAGGCCAGAGGGAGGATCATAGATTGAGGCCTCGTGGGTCAGAGGCCTCGTGGGTGGGTCAGAGGCCTCAGTGGGGAGGGAACAGAGGCCTCGGTGGGGGGGGGATCGGTGGGCGAGATTGGAAGGGCCAGGGGGGTGTCTGATCGCGGGGGGGTTGGCGAAGCAGGGACGCTGGATCCAGCAGGAGTGGAAAGGCACTTACGTCCTGGATCGAGCAGTCCTCACCTCCCTTTAGCTGGCGGGTTACCAGTGGCCTGGGAAACCCGGCCAGCCAGAGTTAAATTTGAAATGGTGGATCACCATGAGACACAGCCTCGTTATAATATTTAAATAGGCGATGGGCCTCCTGACAACGGGTTGGCTGCTGCCCTCATTCCGCCTCCGTTAAACCCAGAAGTGGGCGGGTTGGGGTCGGGATTCAGTTTTTTAACTCTTTAACCTCCCACCCATTTTTTGGAGTTAAAATTCCCCCATGGTGTCTTTTTGGTTGGAGATCCAGGATAGACAGAGTATATTGCTGAAACATCTTAGACCTTAATTGCTGAGAACTGAAGTATCCTCACTATTGTAGGTAGTGCTGTTATACTAGACTCTTGTTTCCTGCTTGCTCTTAAATAATTCCAGTAAGTCGTGAGGCAGCGACTATTGTAGCCAGTTTTGTCAATCTTTTACATAGAATGTACAGCACAGAAACAGACCGTTCAGTCCAACTGGTCTGTGCCGATGTTTATGCTCCACATGAACTTCCTCCCACCCTATTTCATCCAACTCTATAACATATCCTTCTATTCCTTTCTCCCTCATGAACTTATCTAGTTTCCCCTTAAATGCATCTCTGCTATTCGCCTCAACCACTTCCTGTGATAGCGAGTTCCTCCATCAAAATGCAGCACCTCACACTTATCTATATTGAAATTCATTTGACATTTGCGCGCCCATTCTGCAAGTTTGTTAATGTCTTCTTCTATTTTGTTGCAGTCCTCCTCAGTATTAACTGTACTCCCCAATTTGGTGTCATCTACAAATTTTGATATTGTACTTCTGATTCCCAAATCCAAATCATTTATGTAAATGGTGAACAACAGTGCCGATCCCTGTGGAACACCACTTCGCAGCTTTTGCCAGCCTGAGTAACTATCCTTAACCCCTACTCTCTGTTTTCTGTTCTGTAGCTGGCTTGCTATCCATTCTGTTACTTATCCCCAAGTTCCACATGTTCTGACCTTAAGCATGAGTCTACTATGCGGCACCTTATTGTATATTACATCCATTGCATTATCCTTGTCTACTCTTTCTTTTACTTCTTCAAAAAATTGAATAAGGTCGGTCAAGCGTGACCTTCCCTTTTGAAATCTGTGCTGACTGCTCTTTATTATATTTTTGGTTTCTAGATGTTTTTCTATGACACCGTTGAGTAAAGATTCCAGTATCTTTCCTACCACTGACATTAAGCTAACTGGTCTATAGTTCCCTGGATTTGCTCTATCTCCCTTTTTGAATATAGGAATCACATTAGCTGTCTGCCAGTCCTCTGGCACTATTCCCTTTTCTATTGAATTTTTATATATGTATCCTAGTGCCTCTGCTATCTCTTTCCTAACTTCTTTGAGTATGCGTGCTTGCAATCCATCCAGACCCGGGGTTTTATCCTCTCTAAGTTTGTCTAGTTTATCAATTATCACCCTCCTTTCTATCTTAATTGTCTTGATATCCTATTTGATCTCTAATGTCATGGCCCCCTCATACTAATGTAAGGCTTCTCGCTGGCGAGTGTGCACTCATACTTTAAGCAGCTAACACAGTATTGTTAAATACCATTCAATTTGTTACTTTTTGCAGCGAGTTCCAGACTTTCTAATCAGGGTTTCCCTTAAAATTGAAAACCAAATCACATGGGGCTTAACTAAACCACAAGGAATGTAATTGAAGTACCAAAGTGTCAGGCTGATTTGAATGTTATGATTTTTTTCTGATAGAATTTTTCTTTTGCTACATAAAGTTCTGCCATAATAAAAACATGCTAGCCTGAAGCAAGCAAAACCATTTGTATGCATTTGTATTAGCTTCACTTTCTGGCCAAGAATTTAATAAATGATTTAGGGCCCTATTTCCCTCATATATTGAACTGAGGGTTTGCTGCTCCATTTGTGTAGATTTTACTGGCTCACAGTCAATGACAAATGTACAACTTTGTGGAGCAGGATTTTATTGGTGGCGCTGACAGAAAAGCAAACAATCATGACGCACCTGTGATTATCGCCTATAACATGTTCGAAGTGGCTAACAGAGTGCCTTTATCAGTATCAGTAAGATAAATGTTTAAACCCACTGTGAGGGGAAGGAACGTTTATAAATCCAGTTGTGATGGGATGGGACGGTTTTAATCCAGGTATGATGGGGTGAGAAGTTTTTAATCCAGGTGTGATGGGATGGGAAGGTTTTAATCCAGGTGTGATGGGATGGGAAGGTTTTAATCCAGGTTTGATGGGATGGGAATGTTTCAATCCAGATGTGATGGGATACGAAGGTTTCAATCCAGATGTGAAGGGATGGGAAGGCATTGTTCCAGTTCTGAAGTGATGGGAAGGTTTCAATCCAGATGTGATGGGATGGGAAGGCATTGGTCCAGTTCCGAAGGGATGGAAGGTTTCAATCCAGATGTGAAGGGACGGGAAGGTTTTGGTCCAGATGTGAAGGGATGGGAAGGTTTTGGTCCAGATGTGATGGGATGGGAAGGTTTTGGTCCAGATGTGATGGGAGGGGAAGGTTTCAATCCAGGTGTGATGGGATGGGATGGTTTCAATCCAGATGTGAAGGGGTGGGAATTTTTCAATCCAGATGTGAAGGGATGGGAAGTTTTCAATCCAGATGTGATGGGAATGTTTCAATCCAGATGTAAAGGGATGGGAAGGCATTGGTCCAGTTCTGAAGAGATGGGAAGGTTTCAATCCAGGTGTGATGGGATGGGAAGGTTTTGAGCCAGATGTGAAGGGATGGGACGGTTTCAATACAGATGTGATGGGATGGGAAGGTTTTGATCCAGATGTGAAGGGATGGGACGGTTTCAATACAGATGTAATGGGATGGGAAGGTTTCAATACCGATGTGATGGGATGAGAAGGTTTCAAACCAAGTGTGATGGGATGGGAAGGTTTCAATCCAGGTGTGATGGGATGGGAAGGTTTCAATCCAGATGTGAAGGGATGGGAAGGTTTCAATCCAGATGTGAAGGGATGGGAAGGCATTGGTCCAGCTCTGAAGGGATGGGAAGGTTTCAATCCAGGTGTGAAGGTATGGAAAACTTTATAATCCAGCTGTGGTGATGAATCCGCCTTCCTCGAGGTGTTCGCTGAGACCCATATTATTTCATGGGCTCATAAAAGTCCACCTGCCCAAGCAAACAGGACCGTGTTTTAAAGTCATTGCCTCCAACAAGGAAAGAGCATACAGAGTACTCAGTACTGCAATAATGTATCGGCCTAGTTCATGTACTCAAGTTATAGAGTGGGGCTTGAACCTACAACCTTTTGATTTCGAGGCAAGTGTTCTATCAAACTGATATTCTATGTAACAGATGCTTTCCCTTGGTATTAAAAGATGTTCCAATCTGTATCTGGTTAGTTGAGGAGTAACCATTGTGTCTTGGTAGCATGGTGCTGTGTGTAATATTTTGGGCAATATTTTGTTTTATTTCTCATGTAATGTGTAATAATTGACAATCTAGCTCCGTTGTGACAATACTTCTATTTCTTTTAAAAAAAAGAAAAACTTGTATTTACCAGATCATTTGTTTCAGTGATATTGGTTGAGCGATAAATATTGGTCAGGACAACCTGGAGACCTCCCCTGTTCTTCTTCCAATTGTGCCATGGGGTCTTTTACATCCACCTGAGAGGTTCAATCCAAAATATGGCACCTCTGACAGTGCAGCACTCCCTCAGTACTGCACTGGAGTGTCAGCTTGCATTATGTGCTCAAATCTCTGGACTGGGGCTTGAACCCCTAACCTTCTGACTCAGACTGCTACCCACTGAACCAAGACTAACACCTATAAGGTAGTAATTCAGTTCATTGCGCCCAGCTTGATGTCTAATCAACATATTTCAATGGTTCAAAAAAAAGGCTGATATTCTGAATGAGCACCCCAAATCTGCAGCCTTGCCTCCAAGAGAGCGAATATTGAGAAATCCCAAGGCATACCCCCGTGATTTTAAATCCTTAATGGAAAGTGTCTGCTTTCCTGATGTGTGCTCCTCACAGGCGAGACTTCACGTATGGTGCTGTAGGTATTCGTGTTGACCTCTCGGGACGAATGCCTACTAAATAATTTAGTTTGAGTTCGGATGAATAATCACTAAGTTGTTTATTAACTGGAACTGATGAAATACAACAGGTAAGCTGGCTTTACACAGGAGCAATGCGAGATAGGTCTTACCCCGACGGGGACTCCACGAGGACTGAGTCCGTAGTCCTCGGGAGAGCGTGATGACGTCATCACGCTCGGTCACGTTTTCCCGCTCTTTGGGTGTCACGTGACCGCGTCCTGACGTTAGCGCGTTGGCCCGCGCTTGGGGCGGTCACGTGACCCGCGCCGATACGTCGGCGCGTTCACCCGGTGCGTAGGCTGGCCATTGAGGCCGAAGTCGCGACCGCGGTAGCGGGAGCTGGAGGCCGAGCGGGGAATCGCGTCGCTTATGTCTGCCGGCCGATGCGGCCGAATTCGCGGTAGGCCGGGCTGTGCCAGTGGCCGCCCTGGAAAGCCGAGTCGGGCCGGCGGCTGCTGCACGTACGTCACGCAATGCGTGACGTGACGTCAGCGCGCTAGGGCGCGTCTTAAAGGAGCAACGGCCCCCACAGGTAAGTTAAAGGGGCAATGGCCCAAACAGGTAAGTAATACATGTACAGTTAGGTTAAAGTGAATTATATACATTATTATATGTGTAAGGGACACCCGGTGGAACCGCCACAGTGCACTCATTCAGAAAATCTACCTAATGCATAAATAGTACAACAATAAAATCACTGACACGGACAAAGTCAATATGCTGAAAGGTAAAAACTGGAAAGTGGGAGTGGCTTACTGTATTATTGCTAATTTGCATGCTCCACGCAACTTTAGCCAGAGTTTGGAGCCTAAATATTGCCAGATATGGATTGGTAGCTATAACAAAACATGCATTATACTGCACCTTTAACATAGTAAAACGTCCCAAGGTGCTTCGCAGGAATGTAATCTGACAAGAAATTAACACCGAGCCAGAAAAGAGATATTAGGATGGGTAACTAAAAGCTTGGTCAAAGAGGTATGTGTCTAGGAGGTTTGTGAAGAAGGAGAGGTGGAGAGGTTTAGGATAAGAAGTATTGAGCATGTCTAGTTTTCCTCATAATGTAGGAGTTCTTTCAGATTGTCAACTGAAAATTTTTAACCAGTTGCTACCCAATGCTGAGACTGCAACGTAAATGTTACAATTCTCCACTCCTCGGGTGGAGTCCCGCTTGATGGGAGTGCAGGTTGGGGAATCAAGTGAAGACATCTGTGTGCCTGATGAATGGTAGCACTGATTCCCCATTAATTCTCATGGCCAAAACTTAATCAAAAGCGCCACTAATTGGGCATTGACCTCCACATGGATTTTCCGATCTGTGCTCCCATTGAGCATGCTGGGAGCAGAGTCTTGCAAAACCTAACCTCATTTCCCTCAACTATCTGTTTAATAAATAACCTGACAATTTATTGTTTTGAATGCTTTAAGAGTTAACATTGACAATACTAGTTACCAGTCAGTGGCACTGACTGATTTGCATTGGCTGTACTGGGAACCAGTCTGTAGAGTTGGCTGTACTAGCTAAAAGTCTGTTGCATCATCTTGGCATACTTTGCTTATAGTTTTCTGACTCCAAACAAAATATCTCTCTGTAGACACTCAAAGACTGTACATAGGAACAAGAGGAGGCCATTCAGTCCCTCGAGGCTGTTCTGCCATTCAATTAGATCCTAGTTTATCTGCACCTCAACTTCATTTCCCTGGCTTTGAGCCATTTCTCTTAATACCCTTACCCAATAATTCCATTTGATCCCTAGCCTTAACAGCCTTTTGGGGAGAGTTCCAGATCTCCACTACCCCTTGTGTGAAAAGATGTTTCCTGATTTAACTCCTGGCTCTAATTTTAAGATTGTGCCGCCTTGTTCTGGATTTCCAGAGGAAATAGTTTCTCTGTATCTACCCCATCAAATCATTTTAACATTTTAAACTCCTTGATTAGATCACCCCTTAAACTTCTAAACTCAAGGGATTACAAACCAAGTTTATGCAACCTGCCCTCATAATTTAATCCTATCATCATTCTGGTGAATCTGTCTTTGCCCCCTCCAAGGCCAATACATCCTTCCTGGGGTGCGGTACCCAAACCTGAATGCAGTTACTCCAGATAGGGTCTGAGCCAGGCTCTGTCCAACTGAAGCATAACGTCCTCCCTTTGAATTCCAGCCCCCTTGAGAGAAAGGCCAACATCCCATTAGGTCTTTTGATTGTTTTTTGTATCTGTGCACCAGCTTTTAGTGATTTGTTTACTTGGACACCGAAATCCCTTTGCTGCTCCACAGTTCCTAGTCTCTCGCCATTTAGAAATGGAACTCCATCTGCCACAGTTTTTCATACTCACTTAGTCTGTCTATGTCCCTTTGCAACTTTCTGCTCCCATCTATGCAACTTGATGTGCTGGTGTCATCTGCAAACTTGGATATACAACTCTCTAATCTTTCATCCAGCGAGGACCCAGCACAAATCCCTGGGGAACACCACTTGTCACATCCTGCCAATCAGAGCACAGTTGCTTTATCCCTACGCTCTGTCTCCTACCTCCCAAACAATGACCAACCCATCTAACAAGGTTGCCTCTAATTCCGTGCATTTTTATTTTTGCTAATAATCTCCTGTGCAACCTTAGCAAGTGCCTTCTGGATGTCCATATAGACAACATTTATAGACATTCCCCTATCCACCAGGTTAATGACCTCCTCAAAAAATGCAACTAGATTAGTCAGACATGACCTGCCGTTCACAAATCTACACTGACTCTCTTTGATCAGCTCATACTTGTTCAAATGCTCAGTCACGCTGTCCCTGATGATAGATTCCAGTAATTTCCCCGCAATTGATGTTAATCTGACAGGTCTGTAGTTTTCTGGCTTCTCCTTTCTTAATTAATGATGTGACATTATATCACTATTCGCAAGATGTTCCCTTACCGTTAGATTGCTAACCACATGGGTAGCCAGTTTTATCACATTTATAAGACCTACCAGCAGCAATGACAGAAAAAAAAAACAACAGTCTTGCAGAGTTTGTTTCTGACTCAGAATTTCTGTTACTATGAGCTCCAGAAATATGAAGCTGATAACCTGGCAAGTAATATTTAAAACAGATAAAATGACATAGGTATGAGTTTCAAGCAAGTAACACAATGAAAGCACTCCTGTTTCATCCATAAGCTGATTTTGCTTCGTTCTCATGGTTATGACCTGAAGTCCTTGGTTGTGTTTCATGATCATGGCACATTCCCAGGTACCTGTTCTCTGTTTTTGTTTTAAAGAAATTAAACATAACTTACACTGTCAGCTATGAGAACTATTAGAAACATGTTACAAATCTATGTGCAGTAGATTACAGGTTTGATCACTCTGCAGCAGATACCAAGTTATACGTATATTAAAATATTTGAACTGGCAACACTGCTGTGCACCCTACTCCATTTAAATCAGTGGATAACACTTACCCACTGACTCGCACAGCTACCTGGACTACACTTCCTCCCACCCCGCCTCCTGTAAGGTCTCTATTCCATTCTCCCAGTTTCTCCGTCTCCGATGCATCTGTTCTGAAGATGCTACCTTCCATACCAGTGCTTCCGACATGTCTTCCTTTTTCCTCAACCGAGGATTCCCCTCTACTGTGGTTAACATGGCCCTCGACCATGTCTGTTCTATCTCCCGCACTTCTGCCCTCACCCCTCCCTCCTGGAACCACGATAGAGTTCCCCTTGTCCTCACCTTTCACCCCACCAGCCTCCACATTCAACGGATCATCCTCCGCCATTTCCGCCACCTCCAGCATGATCCCACCGCCAAATGCATCTTCCCCTCACCTCCCCTTTCAGCATTCTGTAGGGACCGCTCCCTCCGCGACACCCTAGTCCACTTCTCTACCACCCCCAGCACCCCTTCCCCTTCACCCGGCACCTTCCCTTGCAAGTGCAGGAGATGCAACACATGTCCTTATACCTCCCCCCTTCCCACTGTCCAGGGCCCCAAACACCCCTTCCAGGTGAAACAGTGATTTACTTATATTTCCTGCAATTTAGTATACTGTATTCACTGCTCACGATGAGGTCTCCTCTACATTGGGAAGACCAAACGCAGATTGGGTGACCGCTTTGCAGAACACCTCCGTTCAGTCTGTAAGGGGGACCCCGAGCTCCCAGTGGCCTGTCACTTTAATTCACCGCTCCATTCCCACTCAGACCTCACCATCCTCGGCCTCGTGCATTGTTCCACGGAAGCTCAGCGTAAGCTCGATTAGGCACTCTACAGCCCTTTGGACACAACATAGAGTTCAACAATTTCAGATCATAACCTCGGCCCCTATCACATATATATACATAAAAAAAAATTTTTTAGCCACACTTTTGTTTGGCCTTTTTTCTTCCCTCCCACATGGCAGCTGTCCTTCATTCTGCCAGCGCAATTCACACCTCATCTATAGCCATCCTTTGTTCCTTAACCTATCCCATTACCGCCTCCTCTCGCCTTGAATATCTCTTAATGTCTCTCAATGTCTCTTAATCTCTCCTGCTTTGTATCCTATCACTGACCTTCCCTTTTGTTCTTTCATCCTCTCCCCCTTTTCCCAGCCCCTAACTTGCTTCACAATCTATTCCTTTTCCTGCTTTTTTCCAGTTCTGATGAAAGGTGATCGACCTGAAACTTTAACTCTGTTTCTCTCTCCGTGTATGCTGCCCTGGCCTGCTGAGTTTTTCCAGCGTTTTCTGTTGTTATTTTGGATTTCCAGCATCCGCAGTATTTTGCTATTGTACTTGTTATTCTTGTTTGTTCCAGAGGTGGTGCTGTAGCCTCTCTTAAGAAAACAATCTTATAGATACACCTGTTATTCTAACTTATTCCAGAGGGGGCGCTGTAACCTGACTCAGCCTATTACAACAAACATAGCGAAAAGACACCTCATTTCGTCTGACTAGCCCGGAACACCATCATGGGAGATTCATGTGTAATACATTAAAAGTCTTGAGTATAGTGCAGACTTCCTGTCACAGCTACTTCCCGTCACACTTTTGCTGTCACACTTTCGCCGTCGCACTTTGTTGATTGGGTCAAAGTAAAACAACAGCAAATTAGAATTGAAGAGGTCAGGAATATAGGAATCAAAAGTGAGGAAAGTAGGTAGAAAACTATCAGAGAGGAACTGCGATTCACTGACTCACCGGGGTCGATTTTAACTCTGGTGCGGGGAATTGTCGGGTTCCCCGAATTTGGTGTTTCCCACACGAATCTAAATGGGTGTGTGAGATTGATGCAATTTTAACTCAATTGGCCAATTGATTTCCAATGTGTGGGAACCCTTGGCAAATGAGTATTTCCAGTCAGAAAGTCGCATAATATGATGTCATTATTGCTGCTGTATTTAGGATCTGCAACAAGCCTTGCTTCTTCTGCAGGCTGCCAACCTTTTGGCATTTGCTGATACACTGAGCTGGAAGCAGAATGGCAAGAGAAAGGCTGAGGTCTGCACCCCGTTTTGATGACGTTCCCCTGCAGGCTTTAGTGGAGGGAGCAGGAGCTCACAAGGAGGTGCTCTTCCCTTCATCAGGGAGGAAGATGCCTCCCCAGCAGACAAAGGCTGCGTGGCTGCAAGTTGCAGAGGAGGTCAACTCCTTATTGGCTACCCGCAGAACCTGGATACAGTGCAGGAAGAGATTTCATGACCTTCAGCACACTGGAAAAGTGAGCATGAAGTTCCCATCACTCTCAATCTGATCTCCATTGCCTCTCCGCACCAGCACTCAGCTTTAGCAATCTCTTCCTCCACATCCCACTTGACACTGACATCCATGCACCCTTACCCATTCCCTCTCTCTCTATGATCACATTCACATAACTATTTGACTATGCAGCCCCCACACTTCCTATCACACTGATGCTATGAAAACAACTGACAACACACAGGGAGGGCCCTTGGTCTTGCCACCTCACTCCATCTTTGTCTCCTTCTAAGCATCTATGCTATGCATTCTCTACACTCACTCCTTCATTCTCACTCAAACTCCACTTGTCTCCCTCATTGCAGGAAAAGAGAGCTCACAATAAAAGAGAACGAACGAGGACAGGAGGAGGGCCACCATCAGTAGCCCACCTCACCCCCTGGGAGGAGGCGGTCCTGGAGATCGTAGGACTGGAGGATGAGGCACAAGTGGGGGACGGACAGACGGGTGCATCACAGCAAGCTGGTGACAGAATAGTTTTCCATCTCTCTCATCGACATTGCATGAGTCGCTGATAATGATTCTGAAGCTATAACAGATGGACCTATGATCATCTGCAATATGCAATGTGCATGTAACCTTGACCTCACATCTCTAACTCTTTCCTTTACTCCCCCACAGGACCATCGAGAGCCCCTGTCCCCACTGTCCAGGAGGAAGAGCCTGAGCTTCCAGACTCCTCAGAGGAATCTGCAACATCTGAGGGCGCAGCGTCAGCAGAATTCAGCGCACCCAGCACCAGCGCAGACACTCACACCTCGGTGGGACTTTCGGGACATAGAGTAGTGTTGTCACCTGGTGTATCACAGCTCACAAGTGAGCATCAGCAGATTGTGGAGACAGGAACAGCAGTGGAGAGTGCTAGTCGGAGGGCGCAGGACTCTGCCAGCTAGGCTCAGCTGCATGTTGACCCTCTGCCTCTGGGTCCATCCATAAGATCAGCGGGGCTGGAACTCCAGGAACAGATACAGGAGTCTCTGGCAGGTTTTGTCTGCAGGGTCGATGTGAGTGTGGAGCGGACGGAAGAGTCCATAGCGAACAGGAGCAGAGCCTTTGTGGAGTCATTGGCACATGAACGCATCACTATGGAAAGGATGGCAACCTCCATGGAGGAGATAAGTCACCAGGGTATGGAAACATGGTGAGTGTTCATAATAGAATGACATCTCTTGAGGAGCGATGGGCATCTATTGAACAGAGAAACCAGACCTTCATGGAAGTCCTTCTGAGTAGGACTGCCAGTGCAGATGCAGGTCCCCATGGCCCCCTGATGTGCAGCAAGGTGCTCTCAAGCCACTTCCAAGCGCTGGCACCTTCTGGCCTTTGCAGCTTCAGGTGGGTGAGCACCAGCCTGGCACTCCTGTTGCTGCTGCTGTTGTTCCTGGTTCTGCTGCTGCCGCGGCTGGTGTTCGAGCTCATCTAATGCCCAGAAGGGAAGGAAATGAATGGCTCCCATGTTTCTGGTATATGCCTCCGTTGAGGAAGCGCTGAGTGAAGGTGGCGAGCGGGGTTTCCCAGGAGGCCACACTGCAAATGTGTGTGAGGCTCCAACCTTCCACAGGTGTGGTTAGCCTGGTAAAAGTTGCCCCAGGCCTGAAACAACAAAGCCCTGCCACCTGCAAATGATGACTGGTCAAATCTCCTCTTTAATGGTTGACCTGCAGCTGATAGTCAGCAAGCCAATAGTGCTCACGCCAGGTTTCACAGGCGTGATCCCCACCAGGTGTGTTTTATGTGGGAAAAGGGTTAAACAGGCAAGGGCTTGTTAAAATGGGATTATAAA
Source organism: Somniosus microcephalus (assembly GCF_052327205.1). Taxonomy (NCBI): domain Eukaryota; kingdom Metazoa; phylum Chordata; class Chondrichthyes; order Squaliformes; family Somniosidae; genus Somniosus; species Somniosus microcephalus. The sequence goes on along the minus strand of NC_140994.1, from coordinate 90,424,857 downwards.
GGCCAATTAGTGCTGTTTAAGGGCCCTAAAGATTCGGGACCATCAGACACTCCTGGGTTAAAATGGCTAGGTGTCGGGAACCAGTCCGTGTCGGGAACCAGTCCGGGGGGGGCCCCGACCCCCAGGTTTTGTGATTTTTAACCCCTCACACGCCTCAAAGCCCGCCTGACGGCTGAGTTAAAATTGAGCCCACCATGTGCAGTGCCACAGGAGACTTGTTAGTGCTACGATATCATGTGTGAAGTCAGACTGTGGTCAACAGTTTTAGTAAACATGTAACTGACCACATGAAATGGTTCTACAAACTTTGGATGACATCAGGGAGCCTCATCCGCTAGCCAAGCATATCGGAAAATCCTGGGCAAAATGCCCCACACCACACCATTTTGGGAAATCCTGGGCACGTTGCCTTGGCCCTTGCAGATTGCAAAGTCATGTGCAAGCTGCTCCCCTCACCCCCCCCTGTTGTGCATTTTGGGAAATCCTGGGCACACTGTCCATCATTTCTTGATATGTTACAGCTGGCAGAGCAAGGCTTCCCTACTGGCAGCATGTACTGGAAGAGTGGCCCTCTGCTGTCTGACTGCTGTGGACATTAACTGTTCAGGCAGGAATATGTCCATGAATATTGACAGCTAAATAGGCTTGGCTATTCAAGGCTGCGTTAAGTGGCACACAAGTGCATCTGGTGCTTTGACAGACTACACATTGCTCTGGGCTATTTTACTCACATGTGACACAGTCCTGTCTTCTCTTACCAATACAAAGTGAACATTGAGAATTTTACTGTTATTATAACCTATGTGCTTTTGAGCTATCGATAATACAGTTAAAAGGAGTGTCAGATACTATTCTCCTTAGGAAGTGAGCAGCATCTCGGGTCAAGGTGACTCCAAGATGACACATCTGACCATGGAAATTCTGAACCAAGTCAACCATCCATGGTAGACTCGGTCCAATAAAAGAAAGAAGAAAGAAAGACTTGCATTTCTATAGCGCCTTGTATGACCTCAGGATATCACAAAGCGCTTTACAGCTAATTAAGTACTTTTGAAGTGCAGTCACTGTTGTAATGTAGGAAATGTGGCAGCAAGTTTGTGCACAGCAAGCTCCCAAAAACAACAATGAGATCTCCAACAGTGCAGCACTCCCTCAGTACTCCACTGGAGTGTCAGCCTAGATTATGTGCACAAGTCTCTTGAGTGGGGTTTGAACCCACAATCCCTGAACCAGGTGGCCCTGCATTATGTTAGAGCACTGGTAATGATTAGCTAGCCAACCCGCAACCCTAATGGGCCTGGAGGAGTAGCCCTATCACTGCGTGCCAGCATTATTCTCATTCAGCTCCATATAACGCTGCAAGCCAGTGTCCCAAAAGGTAGGATGGTCCCAGTGGAGCAGCAGTGGGAAAGTTACCAGTGCTCAGTATTGGTAACCTGTGTGCTTTTAGTTGGTTAAACCCTAGCAGCATCCCTGTGCACACTTGGGGAGTCCTCAGCCATCGACCTATGCCATTAGCTCTCTGGCCTTGGGTAAGTGGGATAGGTTCCTCTGGGGAGAGGGTACGCATTCCATATTTGGCATATAGAAACCCTACAGGTGGGTGGAGGTACCTGATTTGGAGGCTGTTAAACAGGGTGTTGGGTTTCCACATGTGTCAGACACCTGGTTAACCAATAAGCATTTCACCCTAATCACTATGCTAAATATCCTTTTTCTATAGCTCATGAATAAAACAGTGATCTTTCCCTTATGCAAATTATAGACAGCGTGTAGCTGAAAGTAAATAATATTGCAGGATTTCAGGGAACAATTTGGTTTCATTTTGTTTTCTTCGTCTTTGTTAGAATGTTGAATTGAGGCGCTTAGTGAGAGCCTAGAGCACGCCCTGGTCAGGTATACCACAGCCAATGACAGTACAGAGCACTCCCAGGTCAGGTATACCACAGCCAATGGCAGCATAGAGCACTCCCACGTCAGGTATACCACAACCAATAGCAGCATAGAGCACTTCCACATCAGGTATACCACAGCCAATGGCAGCATAGAACACTCCCACATCAGGTATACCACAGCCAATGACAGTACAGAGCACTCCCAGGTCAGGTATACCATAGCCAATGGCAGCATAAAGCACTCTCAGGTCAGGTATACCACAGCCAATTGTATTTGCTTCTAAATATTGTGAGTGAACTGTTGCTGTTTTGGGGAGATGATAAAGAAAGACTTGCATTTCTACAGCGCCTTTCACAACCACCGGAGTCCCAAAGTGCTTTACAGCCAATTAAGTTCTTTTTGAAGTGCAGTCACTGTTGTAATGTGGGAAACGCGGCAGCCAATTTGCACACAGCAAGCTCCCACAAACAGCAATGTGATAATGACCAGATAATCTGTTTTAGTGATGTTGATTGAGGGATAAATATTGGTCAGGATACCAGGGATAATTGCCCTGCTCTTCTCTAAAAGAGTGCCATAGGATTCACCTGAGAGAACAAACAAGGGCCTCGGTTTAACATCTCATCCAAATAACAGAACCTCCGACAGTGCAGCACTCCCTTAGCACTACACTGGAGTGTCAGCCTAGCTTTATGTGCTCAAGTCCCTTGGAGTGGGACCATGAACCCACAACCTTCTGACTCAAAGGCAAAGGTGCTACCCACTGAGCCACTGGCGAGATGAGAATTTGTTTTACACAGCGAGTTGTTGTGATCTGGAATACACTTTTCTGAAAGGATGGTGGAAGCAGATTCAAGAGTGACTTTCAAAAGGGAAATGGATAAATACTTGAACAGGAGAAATTTGCAGGGCTGTAGGGAAAGAGCAGGGGAGTGGGATTAATTGGAGAACTCTTTCAAAGAGTCGGCACAGGCACGATGGGCTGAATGGCCTCCTTCTGTGCTGTATCACACTATGATTCTATGTGGGCGTCATTGACAAGGCCGACATTTATTGCCCATCCCTAGGTGCCCTGACCAAATTCTTAGCAGTTTGATAAAACCGAATGGCCTCCTCCTGTGCTTTCTGATTCAATGAGGGCCCATTTTTTGAGATGATGCTGCCAACAGCGGGCTTTGCCTGCCAGCAGCATTGATCAGAAGCTGGACATTACCCACAGTTCTCTGTCCCAGGACAGAACTTCCTCCTTAATACCTGTTAGCAATGTGGAAAAGGTGCTATCATATTGCCTTCATTTCATGTATCTCCAGCAAAGAGGAGATAAAGACAGCCAGCTTGCATGTTTTTTAAGATTGCTTTGCAACTTTCAAGGAACTGTGACTGATGAAGAAAGCAAATACTTTCGTCTGAGACAAAATCTGTTGCAATTATCCAGTGCTCAGGGGTAAGGGAGATAACTGGTTGGAGCTTTACTCATTTTAAATCTGTGTCTCTCCTTCCATGCTCTCAATCTAAATGGAATTGGTTGTTTACATTTACATGAATTCTGCTCAGCATTTTAAATACCTGCTCCGTGCCTCCCCTTAATCTTTAGCTCTGTTCGTCTTTCTTCCTGACTAAGAGCCCCAAGTTCCAGAACAGTCCTCGCCGCTGTACTCGCAACCCTTTCCACTGCACCACCAGGTGGGGTGTAGTAAACTATCGGGGCTCCTGGCAATGAGCGATGCCCCTGGGCATCTTGGGAGGCCAAGGGGGGCATAGATATAAACGCTAACCTCTAACCGATCAAATAAAGAACTGAGGAGGAATTTCTTCACACAGAGAGCGGTGGGAATCTGGAAATCACTGCCACATGGAGTGGTTGAAGCAGAGAGTATTGATGCATTTTAGGGGAGGCTTGATGTGTATATGAGGGAGGAGGGAATGGAGGGATAAAGGGAATAGAGTGAGAAGAGGTAATGAGAGTGGGAGGAGGCTCATGTGGAGCATCAACTCCAGCATTGACCTGTTGGGCTGTATGGCCTGTTTCTGTGCTGCAGATTCTGTTTAACAAATGCATTTCAGAATGAATTTACATTTAAACACGGAAATACATATTTGCAATTTTTGCTGCCAGTTGTATAATAAAAATGAAGCAAGTGGGGTGAATGGTACTTATCCCACATAACAACAGTGACTACACTTCAAAAAGTACTTCATTGGCTGTAAAGTGCTTTGGGACGTCCGGTGGTCGTGAAAGGCGCTATATAAATGCAAGCCTTTCTTTCTAATCAGTGAGGTTGAAGGTGATGCAGTAACACCTATTGACCTGAGTGGCACTGTATCACTGCCCTTGCAGGCTCTGCCTTCTGTAATCAATTCACTGGCCGTACAGCAGAGGTGAAATGAAAACCTGGCGCTGTTCAAAATAAATATATGACTCTGTCTATCAGTGCAAGACATCAATGCTGCTCATACACCGTGTATTTACTGATCCAAGAGGGAAAAGTAGGCAATCATCCCTGTTTCAATTAAATAATAGTCATACATCATAACTTTTAGAAAGATGAAGTATAATTCTATCAACTCATATCGGAAGCACTGTCTGTTGCATACAATTATATCATGTGTGTGACTAAATCCCAACAAAGTCAAGTAAAGTAAACTGGCTGACAATGGGATTGGGTCACTGGACCAGTTGGGCCGGATGGCCTGTTTCTGTGCTGTATGTTCCATGTAATTGATATTGGAGGTTTTGCATTTTAAGTTATAGTGATTATTATGCACATTCTTTTTATTGTGTTAAAGGCATCTGAAAAGGAAGTAAGTAGAGAAGTGCCTGTGGCCTGAATCATGCTTTAAGGCCTAGATCCTCCATTCTCCAGTGCACTAGCTCTGTAGAGATAACAGTCATGTTCAGTCATAAAACTGACAGTGTCTTAGTTACCTACCCAACGAAACACTGGAGAGATTATTCTATAAAACTGATGTAGCACGATTGGCACAGGCAACAGTGCACTGTTAATTAACGCTCTCTCTTCTGAACAAGGCTTTGTGTGATAGATTTTCCTTTGCATTAGCCAGCTGGAATTTAAAATACCTTCCTTCCTTATTTAATTATTTCTCCTTAGTTTATTGATCCTGTTCCACATACTGTGGAAAACCATTCACTGTCTTATATATGCCATTACTCTTTTGTAAGATAGACTTGCACAGATGATTAAACTTTCAGATTTTGAAAAAAAAACACTACAGCAAGCTTTTAGAGTTCCATTTCACCCCCCATTTGAGGTGTCTTTGTGCATTTTAGATCCTCCTAAGCCACCTGTCACTTCTTGACTGAGATCCAGCTTGCAGTCCTTTCCCTATATTACTTCTTGAACCCAACCCACAGCCTATGGGTGAGTGCAAGTGTGTCAGAGTTGGATTCCTCCTCTGATTTCTCATCCCTCCCTACTGGCTAATATTCAGCCTCTGATCAGTACCTCCCCCAACAGTATGGTTTAGATTGGCAAATAGCCACGTGGGAAATCCCAGCCATAACACTGTGTATGAGCAGTCTATGGTACAGCACATCAGAACAGTGCCAGACTTCCCTTCATGCCTGTATTCTTCAAGCACGCTGCAAAATTAATTTAGCAAACCTTGCCACTGAAGAACCTCATTTATAAATATTGCAACACATTATTAGGCCATTGCTACCAGTATTTTATACAGGTGGGAGAGTCTTTCCTAAGGTTGCCAATGATGTTTTACAGTCCTGTTACGTGACCATGCAGAGTTGTAAGCATGCTATAAGATTTTACATTAGGTTGAGATGTTCAAACCCACATGTCTTTAAATAACAAGGTCTGACTACTTAACAAAACTCAAACCATTCCACCCAATCCATTAAATATAGAACTCGTTTTCATCAGCTTGTCAAACAATTAGATAATTATATATCAAATAAAACATTCAAATTGTAGGAAAAGCAGGAGGAATATATGTTTCTCAGATAATATGCTAAAATTAAAAATTGAGTTTAGATACTACAAAGAACAATTATTTTCTTAAAATGAGTAGCCTCAAATCCACATGCTTTTGTCGCATATGATTTTTTAGACTATCTTATGTTAATGTACCAATATTATACAGAATATTCTACTGGGAAATCCCCACCCCCTCTCCCAATATCCTTTAAGGTTTGAAATAATTTGCGGTAATATTACAAGAATTAAACAACCCATATTTTGTTTTACGGATTTTAAAATGAGGGATGATACCAATTCAAATGTTTTATCTTAGGCACCCAGTGCCAACACGACACATGCCCAGGTGGTAGGGTGAGGGGTACATTACAGATCTCCTGGGACTGATGTGGCTTGGGCCTCTGGAAACCAGTATCAGTGTTACTGTGTCTGTTCCCCATTCCATCCGTCACAGTAACATTAGGAACAGGAGCAGGCCATTCAGCCCCTCAAGCCTGTTACACTAGGAACAGGAGCAGGCCAATCAGCCCCTCGAGCCTGTACACTAGGAACAGGAGCAGGCCATTCAGCCCCTCGAGCCTGTTACACTAGGAACAGGAGCAGGCCATTCAGCCCCTCGAGCCTGTTACACTAGGAACAGGAGCAGGCCATTCAGCCCCTCGAGCCTGTTACACTAGGAACAGGAGCAGGCCATTCAGCCCCTCGAGCCTGTTACACTAGGAACAGGAGCAGGCCATTCAGCCCCTCGAGCCTGTTACACTAGGAACAGGAGCAGGCCATTCAGCCCCCCGAGCCTGCTCCGCCATTAACTGGATCACGGCTCATCTGCACCTGAACTCCCTTTACCCGCCTATCTACCATATCCCTGATACCCTTACCTAACAAAAATCCATCTCTCTCAGTCTTCAAAGCTCCAATTGACCCTCAGCATCCACAGCCTTTTGGGGGCAGAGAGTTCCAGATTTCCACTACCCTTTGGGTGGAAAAAGTGCTTCCTGATTTCACCCCTGAACAGCCTGGCTCTAATTTTAAGATGATGTCCCCTTGTTCTGGGCTCCCCCACCAGAGGAAATAGTTTTTGCGTAGCTGCCCTATCGAATTCCGTTATCGTTTTAAACATCTGCCCTTATAGCCTTCGTGTAAGGTTGACAAATTAGTACTGACTGACCTCCAACTTACCCAAAGCCCATCACTTTGCACCATTAACAGTTCTAAGTGAGAGGAAGCTTTCATTGCGCCTGTGTGCCAGCCTACCCATCTGAACTGCATGCTGCTGAAGTTCCAATCCTCTGCATCGCTGCCGAAAACATAGATATTAAATAGTACGTAAGTTATAGTTCAGAAGGAGCTAATGATTGATTTAATTTGGTTTTTAAATGCATCATGCTTATCTGACGGCCACTGCCGGAAGTCACGCTAGCAATCAATCAAATGACTTAAATGGAACATGCAGAATGGCATTGTACGAGAGCTACAGCTTCAAAAACCTTTGCTTGATGCTGGACAAGAAAGGAATACCGACTGCAAGGTATTGGCAACAATAGAAATTTTATATAAAAGGCACGGCTGTAATGAGAGCAGTGACAGATACTTTGCAAAACAAAACCATGGTTCAGTGAATACATTTATTAAAGTCGACAGCTGCTATTTAAAGTCTAGATATTTTTTAGCAAGGACGTGTGTACCTCGAAACAAACAGTATAGTGCATGTGGAATACAACCAGAGGGAAACATTCCATCAAATCTAACTGAAGGGGAACCTTTCCCTCATAGTCACCTGTCACAGTTCAATGCTTTACCTCTAACTGCCACATTCTGTTTTTATAAGAAGTTCATACCTCACATTCCCTGGAGCCAGATTTGTTAAAGGTGCACGAGGCTGTTCCATTCATCAACATCTCGGTGGCCTCCGTGTGTGCAGGTTTATAATCAACATAATATTCCTGGGTGGAGGGCACCATTTGTCTGACAGACTGCCTCTTTTTCCGGCGCCTTCGCCCCAGCGAGCGCTGCTGGAGTTGCTTCATACTGGCCGGGTAGCGTTTCCAGGACACATAGATGACCAGGAGGATGACTAGGACGGAGAGGAAGAGCGCCACGCTGCCTGCTATGATCTTGTGGAAGGAGACGGGCTCGATCTCCTCAGAGTCTGAGCTGAGCTGTGGGGGGCTGGTGGTGGCTGGAAGCGGAGCCTGGGCTTTGCTTTCGGAATTGGCTTTTGGAAGTCTTGTTTTAAATGTCGGTTTTGCCTGCACTTTGGGAAGGCCCGGCATCCTCTGGGTAGCAATTCTTTGCTTTTTAATGCAGATATTGTAGTTATCGACTGCATCCATCACTTGCTCTCCCTGCAGTTGCTTTGGCCCAGCACAGATCATTGTGTTCTCTCTCCTCCCTTTAAACATCTTCAGCCAGTTCACAAGGGAGCAGATGTTCCTGTTGCATTCCCACATATTGCCCGAGAGACTGATGGAGCTGAGGGATATCCAGGATTCCAGGATCTCCTGGCCTATGGTGGTCAGCTTGTTGGAGTCGAGGTGCAGTGTGTGTAAGTTGGGCACACATTGAAAGACGTTGGGTCCGATGGCCTGGATCTCATTGCCGGATAGGTCGAGCTTCTCCAGGGAGCTCCAAGTCCACGACATGCCCTGGATGACCACGCTGATCTTATTCCACTGGAGGTAGAGGATGCGCAGCGTCACCAGGCGAGGGAAATGGGCAAGATTGACCTTGGAGAACTGGTTGTGCTCCAGGTGCAGCTCGACCAGCCGGCTCAGCCCGGCGAAGGCGTTGCGGGCCAGGCTCCGGATGCGGTTGTAGCCCAGGTCCAAGAACTCCAGGTTGCGGCAGTCCTGGAATATCCGGACCGGGACAGTCCTCAGACTGTTGGACCTCAGGTGCAAGCTCTGAAGTTTGCGGAGTCCTCGGAACTGCTCGGGCTGCAGGGACTGCAGCTGGTTGTAGGAGAGGTCCAAGTTGCGGAGGTTGGTGACCGGACGAAAGGTGTTGTTGAACAGGGCGGTGATTTTGTTGGAGCTAAGGATCAGTTCTTTGAGCCTGCGGATCCCGTTGAAGGCGTGCTCGTGGACCAGGCCGATGTAGTTGTGGTCCAGGTAGAGCCAAGTCAACTGGTTGAGCCCCACGAACTGGTTGTGCTTCAGTGTCTGCAGGCTGTTGTAGCGCAGGGACAGTCCCAGGGACCCTGGGGAGACGTTCGGAGGGATCTCCTGGAGGCTGAGTGACTCGCAGTACACTATTTTACCATGACACCTACAATTGCTAGGACACGCTCGTTCAGCAGTGGACAGCATGCTCAATAGAACGGTCGGTGCGATCACTAATACTGCAACTCGACCACTTAATAGTGCAATTACATTGAGACCTGAAATGAGGAAAAGTTATTGCAGTGAATCATTCAGACACAGCTCCACAACCCCGTTTTTTTTGCATTTTTACAAAAAACCCATCATTAAACATATACATCTTCCCCAGGACATATACATATACATATCTATATATCATGGCCACAACTTTAAGGAGATCGAGGAATTCTGATTGCAAGCCACTTAAATAATGGTCCCGATCGGTGGTGCCCATGAACCGATACACGGAGGCTGCAGGAGAGCAGTAAACCTTACCCATCATCCGCATGCTGCCTACTCGCCGATCACAGGACCACAAGCACCACACACTATGTCGGCCGCACCGTCGCCAGTCCAGCTTTGTTGAGACCCATGGGTAAGAATCCGAGCCCTTGGGAAATGAACAGTTGTCTCCTTCTCTGCAAACATCACTCTTCGCCAGCCATGGGAAGCTTCGTCCAGCCCAACGCAGAGAGAGGAGAGCGGAGAGGGTGAGAGAGGGAGAGAGAGAGAAAATCTTCAACTGCAGCAAATGGTTAAGTTTTGGCCCCGTTGCATCTTTCCCTCTCACACACAGTTTGAGTTTTGGTGAATGGCGAACGACACGAAAGTAAACCTCCTTTAAGCAGCATCCGATGGGCTGCAGCAGGTTGAGAAATGGGAGTAAACTCTCTCTCTCTCTCTCTCTCTGTGGCCAGCTCAGGTCCCTGCGAAAATCCAGTGGTTTCAGTGCAGAAGTAACCCAGCACAGTAGTTTGCAATGGACAGACTCCTCGGCTCACGGCCTCACTCCACAAGCTCCTTCTACTGTTGCTTCAGATGCAGCGAGTCTAAGTCTTATGTAAAGCTGCCCCCGCTGGAGAAAGCTATAATGGGCATGTGCAGAAACCTTGTCTTGTGATGCCCCCCTCCCATATTGTAAACGAGTGAGCCCTTGCAAAAAAGGGATCAAGTGAAAACAAATTTAAAATTTCAAAAATATACTTTATTCATAAAATTTGTAAAGGTACATTACAGTACAATGCAACTGTCACAATTCACAATGCAATTCAGATCACTTAGCTTAAACACAGTACATGGCACTCTAGGGTGCCTCATTCTGGTTACAGTGCACATTACAGGTATATTTACATTATAGAGTCTTAACGGCACAGAAGGAGGCCATTCGGCCCATCGAGTCCGTGCCGGCTCTCTGTAGAGCAATCCAGTCAGTCCCATTCCCCCGCTCTATCCCCGTAGCCCTGCAAGTTTATTTCCCTGAAGTGCCTATCCAGTCTCCCCATGAAAACATTGAGTGTCTCCGCTTCCACCACTTCCGTCAGCAACGAATTCCAGGTCATCACCACACGCTGCGTAAAAAAGTTTTTCCTCACTCCCCCCTGTATCTCTTGCCCAAAACCTTAAATCTGTGTCCCCTGGTCCTTGTACCATCAACTAGTGGGAACAGCCTTTCCCCGTCTAGCCTATCCAAACCTGTCATAATCTTGTACACCTCTATCAAATCACCCCGCAACCTCCTTTGCTCTAATGAAAACAAATCCAGCTTCTCCAACCTGTCCTTGTAGCTAAGATCCTCCATCCCCGGAACCATTCTGGTAAATCTCCTCTGCACCCTCTCAAGTGCCTTCACATCCTTTCTAAAGTGTGGTGACCAGAACTGGATGCAATACTCCAGTTGTAGTCTAACCAGCACTTTATAAAGGTTCAGCATAACTTCTCATTACATTAAACACTTCCCGCTACATATAGTGGGGGGTTGGGGGGGGGGTTATAGTGGTTCAAGCTCCTCGGTGTACAGTGGCAGGAGGGCCCTAAACTGAGCCTTTGAGTGCTGCACCAAGATTCAGTGCCTCCCTCAGCATGTAGTCCTGGACCCGGGAATGCGCCAGTCTGCAGCGCTAGGTCATGGACAGCTCCTTGCACTGGGAGACCAGCAGGTTCTGGGCAGACCAAAGTGTGTCTTTCACCGAGTTGATGGTCCTCCAGCAGCAGCTGATGTTTGTCTCGGTGTGCGTCCCTGGGAACAGTCTGTAGAGCACAGAGCCCTGTGTTACAGAGCTGCTCGGGATGAACCTCAAAGACCACTGCACCTCTTCCCAGACCTTCTTTGCAAACACACATTCCAGAAGGTGATGGGTGATGGTCTCGAGGACAGCGTGCGGTGATGCGGAGACGTCGGGTGCGCATGAAGGATCTGACGGGGAGGGCCCTTCTCACCACCAGCCAAGCTATGGCTTGGTGCTTGTTTGAAAGTTCTGGTGACGAGGAGTTCTGCCAAATAACTTCGACAGTCTGCTTGGGAACCATCCGACAGGATCCACCATTTCCTTTTTCCGTAGAACCTCAAGGGCATTACGTGCAGACCACTGCCCGATTGACATGTGGTCAAAGGTGGTTCTCGGCACAAACTTTTCTATGAGCCTTGACACGGTCCAACTAAATGGAACATTCTGCGGCAGCATGGCCAGACCCATCCTTCGCAACACCGGGGCCCAGTGAGAGTTACTAAATGTAAATTGTGTGGCCAGAGGGAGCTGCCAGTTAGGTGAGCTGATCCATGGGGTCACAAGGAGTGTGTGATGCCTCCCAGTACAGTTAGAGTCGCCAACCCTCCAGGATTGTCCTGGAGTCTCTGGGAATTAAAGATTAATCTCCAGGGCAACCCAGGAGAAAAATCATGGAGTCCTTAAATACATTGGTGCTTTTTTTATTTTCTTTGAATACTTTTGTTTATTAGTAATAAAAATATTGGCGATGAGGGATTGACTACCAGTTAAGAACCATCCAATCAGGTAATGAAGAGTCTGTTTGCTTTCCAATTGGCGTGGGAAGGCGGGGCTTCCCGAGGATGGGCGTGTTGGGTGACCAATGGCGGGAGAGTGTGGGCGGGGCTGTTGGAGGTCATGTGATGAAACCTCCAGGAATATGCTCAACCAGAGTTGGCAACCCTAAGTACAGTCCTGAAGAAACCCAGTACAAGTGATGCCGTGGCATGTGTTTTGTTGTGTGTCCAATTGGCCTGACATATCGAGTACATCACTCAGTACATCAAAACCTTCTGTCTCATCTGATTCCCCCCTAACTTTGAATAGAATCCCCCACTATGGCGTGGTTCACATAACCATGGATGAATGTAACTGCTGTCACCACCTGTGGACTACCTGTTTGACATGCTGCTCACTACAATATAATGCAGTGGCATTATTAATAAATGATTCATTTTTTGCCTTCTCTGAGTATTAAATAGAAATAAAGAAAGGAAGATAAGATAGAAAGAAAGACTTGCATTTGCATAGCGCCTTTCACGACCTGAGGATGTCCCAAAGCGCTTTACAGCCAATTAAGTACTTTTGAAGTGCGGTCACTGTTGAAATGTAGGACACGCGGCAGCCAATTTGTGCACAGCAAGATTCCACAAACAGAAATGTGATAATGACCCGATAGTCTGTTTTAATGATGTTGGTTGAGGGAAAGTCTCTGAAGTGTGACTTTATCCCACAACCTTCTGACTCAGAGATGAGAGTGCTACCCACTGAGCCACGGCTGTTACCTAAAATTAAATAAAATGATGATAAATGTCACATTTGTACCAACTATCGGCCTGTACCTGTGACCTATGTTGATTTTCTAAAACACAGTGCTGCGAAGTGAGTCTACTATAAAGCGAACCAGATTAATTTTGCTGAAGTATGTTAGAGAAAAGATGAAAGTATTGTACGTCTTTCCCAGTACGACATGGGTCTTAGTGAAATGAGGTAGAAATATGACAAGGTTTCCTCTCGACTATTGAGAACTCCTATTGCTTCACTCCCACTGTTATATTAAACAGACCACCACCTGCAGCATCCTGTACAATTCAAAAAGGACATACAGTTTCTGTTTACTTCGCCGTGGTTCAGTGGTGATTGTATGTATGTGTATGCTTGTCTGTATGTGTGTGTGTGTATGTTTGTGTGTGTATGCTTGTGTGTATGTTTGTGTGTGTATGTCTGTGTGTGTATTTGTGTGTGTATGCTTGTGTGTGTATGTCTGTGTGTCTATGTTTGTGTGTGTATGCTTGTGTGTGTATGTCTGTGTGTGTATGTTTGTGTGTGTATGCTTGTGTGTGTATGCCTGTGTGTGTATGTGTGTGTATGCTTGTGTGTGCATGCTTGTGTGTATGCTTGTGTGTGTATGTTTGTGTGTGTATGTCTCTGTGTGTATTTTTGTGTGTGTATGCTTGTGTGTATGTCTGTGTGTGTATGCTTGTGTGTGTATGCCTGTATGTGTATGTGTGTGTGTGTATCTTTGTGTGTGTATGCCTGTGTGTGTATGTCTGTGTGTGTATGTTTGTGTGTGTATATTTGTGTGTGCATATTTGTGTGTGTATGTCTGTGTGTGTATGTCTGTGTGTGTATGTCTGTGTGTGTATGTTTGTGTGTGTATGTCTCTGTGTGTATGTTTGTGTGTGTATGTTTGTGTGTATGCTTATGTGTGTATGTCTGTGTGTGTATGCTTGTCTGTGTATGTCTGTGTGTGTATGCTTGTGTGTGTATGTTTGTGTGTATGTTTGTGTGTATGTCTGTGTGTGTATGCTTGTGTGTGTATGCCTGTATGTGTATGTCTGTGTGTGCATATTTGTGTGTGTATGTCTGTGTGTGTATGTCTGTGTGTGTATGTCTGTGTGTGTATGTTTGTGTGTGTATGTCTGTGTGTGTATGTTTGTGTGTGTATGTTTGTGTGTGTATGCCTGTGTGTGTATATGTGTGTGTGTGTATTTATATGTGTGTATGTACGTGTATCTATTTTTATATTTGTATGTATATGTATGAATGTGTAGTATGTGTGCATGTGTATGTGTGTGTATGTAAGGGATGCAGACTTGAATGGATATGGTGGATAACTGGCTCAGCCATTCATCAACAGATCTGTCTGGACCACATAACGCACTATCAGGTCCTGCTCTCCTCGGCCAAAACTGCTCACTATGCCAGGATCATCCTGGATTGCAAAGGCAACCCTCGGCTTCTGTTCTCCACTAAAACCGTCTCCTTAAACCCCTCTCCTCCACCTCCTGCATCCTCACCTCCTACAGCAAGTGTGAGGAGCTCATGGACTTCTTTGTCACTAAGATTGAGACCATCCATTCAGCTGGCCTCTGCCGCTTCCCTTCCTTCCCCTAGCTCACCGGGTCAAACTTCCGCTAAGGTTCCCCCTGCCCTAGCCCTGAACTCACATCTTTTTTCTAATTTCTCGGCTATCTCCCCTCATGCCCTCTCCATGTGACCCACTTCCTGCCCCTTTGATCCTATTCCAACCAAACTGCTGACCACCCAACTTCCCTTCCTGGCTCCCACATTAGCTGATATTGTTAATGGTTCTCTCTCCTCAGGTACTGTCCCCCTCCCCTTCAAATCTGCCATCATCACCCCTCTCCTCAAAAAGACAACCCTTGATCCCTCTGTCCTTGCAAACTACCGTCCCATCTCCAACCTCCATTTCCTCTCCAAAGTCCTTGAACGTGTTGTTGCCTCCCAAATCCGTGCCCATCTTTCCCGCAACTCAATGTTTGAATCATCCAATCAGGTTTCCGCTCCTGCCACAGTACTGAAATGATCAAAGTCACAAATTACATCCTATGTGACTGTGACCATGGTAAACTATCCCTCCTCATCCTTCTTGACCTGTCTGCAGCCTTTGACACAGTTGACCACTCCATCCTCCTCTGTCGTCCAGCTGGGTGGAACTGCACTCGCCTGGTTCCATTCTTATCTGTCCAGTCATAGCCAGACAATCAACTGCAATAGCTTCTCTTCCCATTCCTACACCATTATCTCTGGTGTCCCTCAAGGATCTATCCCTGGCCCTTCCTATTTCTCATCTACATGCTGTCACTCAGTGACATCATCCGTAAACACAACATCAATTTCCACATGTACACTGACGACACCCAGCTCTACCTCACCAACACCTCTGTTGACCCCTTGGCTCTCTAAATTGTCAGATTATTTGTCCGTCATCCAGTACTGGATGAGCAGAAATTTCCTCCAACTAAATGTTGGGAAGACTGAAGCCATTGTCTTCGGTCCCTGCCACAAACTCCATTCCCTAGCCACCGGCTCCATCCCTCTCCCTGGCCACTGTCTGAGGCTGAACCAGACTGTTCGCAACATTGGTGTCGTATTTGACCCTGAAATGAGCTTCTGACCACATATCCGCGCCATTCCTAAGACTGCCTATTTCTACCTCCATAACATTGCCCATCTCCGCCCCTGCCTCAGCTCATCTGCTGCTGAAAGCCTCATCCATGCCTTTGTCACCTCTAGACGTGACTATTTCAATGCTCTCCTGGCCAGCCTCCCATCTTCCACTATACATAAATTTGAGGTCATCCAAAACTCAGCAGCCCGTGTCCTAACTCACACCAAGTCCCGTTCGTCCATCACCCCTGTGCTCGCTGACCTACATTGGCCCCTGGACTGGCAACCCTCAATTTCAAAATTCTCATCCTTGTTTTCAAATCCCTCCATGGCCTCGCCCGTCCCTACCTCTGTAATCTCCTCCAGCCCTACAAACCCCCGAGATATCTGTGCTTCTCTAATTCTGCCCTCTTCAGCATCCCTGATTATAATCGCTCAACCATTGGTGGCCGTGCCTTTAGCTGCCTAGGCCCTAAGCTCTGGAATTCCCTGCCTAAACCTCTCCATCTCTCTACCGCTCTCTCCTCCTTTAAGACGCTCCTTAAAACCTACCTCTTTGACCAAGCTTTTGATCATCTGTCCTAATATCTCCTTATGTGGCTCGGTGTCAAATTTTGTTCGATAATGCTCCTGTGAAGCACCTTGGGACATTTTACAGCATTAAAGGCACTGTATAAATACAATATGTTGTTGTTGTTGTTGTGTGTTTATGTATGTGTGTGTAGGCATGTACGTATGTATGTGTGTTTGTACATCTGTGTATGTATGTGTATCTGCGTATGTGTGTGTGTATGTGCGTGTGTGCGTGCATGTGCGTCTGTGTGTATGAATGTGTGCATAAGTATGTCTTGCATATATATGTGTGTATATGTGTGAAGGTGTGTATGTATATGTACATATTTATGTGTTTGTATCTGTGTTTGTGTGTATGTGCTTGTGTGCGTATGTATGCATGTACATGTATGTGTGAATGTGTGTATGTATGGGTTTGTATGTGTGTGCATATGTATGTTTTGTGCATGTATTTGTGTGTAAATATATGTTTGTATGTATGTGTATGATTGTGTGTTTGTATGCATGTAAATATATGTATGTATATGTGTATGAACAAGTACGTGCATGCATGTGTGTGTTCATGTGTGTATGTGTTTGTGTGTGTATGCATATATGAATGTCCATGTGTGTGTACGTGTATACATGTGTATTTATGCTGTGTATGTATGTGTGTATTGATCTATGTATAGAATATGTGTGTAAAAGAGGAAGCAAAGTTATAAATGTATCCATGTTTTCCGTGCAATTTGCACCTTTTCCTAAAGTCATTTTGCACATTTATCTCTGCACACACTTGCATCAGAATATCTGAATGTTTCATTTGTCTCGGAACATTATTGTTGCATTTTCACCCTGTGCATTCTCTGGGGAAACAAAAGAAACAGTCGAACACAGAAAGAAAGATACAATTTAAAAGGAAACTCTGAGCATCCGTCTTGGAAGATTGACATTACCAATGTTACGAGAAATGGAGGTAGATTTTCTCCAGAGAAAAGTATAATGTAAAAGTGGAGATGAATAAACAAATAATGACTTCTGATCTTTGTTGTAAATTGAACCAGAAACCATTAATTGGGCGACTACTTGTGTTCCTACCATTGTTATAAAGGGGTTAGGAATAGAACGGCAGAAAAAAGCCATCACTGGACGGCAGAATAGAATTTTCAGAGGCTACGGAATGGAGAGCACATTGAGATTGTATCCGAGCTGCTCTTGAGACTGGTGCAGATGTTCTCAACCTTATTACATTCTATTTAATTGAACGTATGTATCAGGGATACTGTCCATCAAATCGCTTTCAATACCACCATGCTAGGCTGAATTGGCAGCAAAATTCACAACATTTAAAATGGAAAAATAAACTCACACTGTTTGCAGATTTTGAACGGTGAGCCAGTACGAACTGTTAGGGATTAGCAAGGAGAATTATTTTGATATCTTTCCTGTTCTGCTAATCAAGAAATAACAGACCTTCATTTCTTGCTTTAAAGAAAGACCTTGCATTTCTGTAGCACGTTTCGTGATCACAGGACGTCCCAAAGCACTTTAGAGCCATTGAAGTCATTTTGAAGTGTAGTCACTGTTGTAATGTGGGAAACGCGCCAGCCAATTTGTGCACAGAAAGCTCCCACAAGCAGCAATGTGATAATGATCAGATAATCTGTTTTAGTGACGTTGGTTGAGATATAAATGTTGGTCAGGACACCAGGGAGAACCCTCTTGCTTTTCTCCAAAATCGTGCCATGGGATCTTTTGCGTCCAGATGGGGCCTCGGTTTAACATCTCATCCAAAAGATGCACCTCCGGCAGTGCAGCTCTCCCGCAGTACTGCATTTATTTCTACAACTCCTTGGTCAAAGATAAATGCATCCCTGTGTCTGCAACACCAGAACATATCACACAACAGCAAGAAGCTATAAACCAAGGAACTACAGCCCAAAGAACTCACAATCAGTCTTGTGTGAAATATTAGAGAGGGATAATGAAACCCCTACCAAGGGATGGGATGGTGAACGAATCATAGAATATTGCAGCACAGAAGGAGGCCATTCGGCCCATCATGCCTGTGCCGGCTCTTTACAATTAGTCCCATTCCCCGGCGCTTTCTCCATAGCCCTGTAATAGTTCCTTTACAAGTATTTATCCAATTCCTTTTTGGAAGGTAATATTGAATCTGCTTCCACCACCCTTTCAGGCAGTGCATTCCAGATCAGCAACTCGCTGCATAACAAAAATTCTCCTCATCTCCCCCCTGGTACTTTTGCCAATTGTCTTAAAGCATTTATATATGGAAAGAAAGGTTGTTCAAACAGTCCTGCAGGATGAAGAAAGTAGTGAGAGTAAATGAACAGATAATTGGACTGGTAAGGAGTAGGGATACAGATACAACATTGAAGGTAATCTAAAACTTTAGGACAACCACATAACAATGCTGTGTAAAAGTATGCGTTGATAATTGATGTTTGGGTCTAAATGAAACATTAATTGATTTTGACTCCTCTCCTGAAGATGTTTTCTCTTAGTAGAAAATGATTCCGCGTTCCCTGGTAGCCGTGTGACACCATGCCCAGCTTGGTATAGGGTTCCACGTTCCCTGGTAGTCATGTGACATCATGCCCAGCTTGGTGTAGGGTTTGATGGTCCCTGGTAGCCATATGACACCATGCCCAGGTTGGTGTAGGTTTCCATGGTCCTTGGTAGTCATGTGTCGCCATGCCCAGGTTGGTATAGGGTTCCATGTTCCCTGGTAGCCCTGTGACACCATACTCAGGTTGGTATAGGGTTCCATGGTCCTTGGTAGCCATGTGGCACCATGCCCAGGTTGGTGTAGGGTTCCACGTTCCCTGGTAGCCATGTGGCACCATGCCCAGGTTGGTGTAGGGTTCCACGTTCCCTGGTAGCCATGTGGCACCATTCCCAGGTTGGTGTAGGGTTCCACGTTCCCTGGTAGCCTTGTGACACCATGCCCAGGTTGGTATAGGGTTCCATGGTCCCTGGTAGCCATGTGACACCATACTCAGTTTGGTATAGGGTTCCATGGTCCTTGGTAGCCCTGTGACACCATGCCCAGGTTGGTGTAGGGTTCCATGGTCCTTGGTAGCCATGTGGCACCATGCCCAGGTTGGTGTAGGGTTCCACGTTCCCTGGTAGCCATGTGGCACCATTCCCAGGTTGGTGTAGGGTTCCACGTTCCCTGGTAGCCTTGTGACACCATGCCCAGGTTGGTATAGGGTTCCATGGTCCCTG
The DNA here is from genome assembly GCF_052327205.1 of Somniosus microcephalus. Lineage (NCBI taxonomy): Eukaryota > Metazoa > Chordata > Chondrichthyes > Squaliformes > Somniosidae > Somniosus > Somniosus microcephalus. Next base: position 90,405,672 of record NC_140994.1, on the reverse strand, counting down.
GTAGCCATGTGACATCATGCCCAGGTTGGTATAGGGTTCCATGTTCCCTGGTAGCCCTGTGACACCATGCCCAGGTTGGTGTAGGGTTCCACGTTCCCTGGTAGCCTTGTGACACCATGCCCAGGTTGGTATAGGGTTCCATGGTCCCTGGTAGCCATGTGACATCATGCCCAGGTTGGTATAGGGTTCCATGTTCCCTGGTAGCCGTGTGACACCATGCCCACGTTGGTGTAGGGTTCCACGTTCCCTGGTAGCCTTGTGACACCATGCCCAGGTTGGTATAGGGTTCCATGGTCCCTGGTAGCCATGTGACACCATGCCCAGGTTGGTATAGGGTTCCATGGTCCCTGGTAGCCATGTGACATCATGCCCAGGTTGGTGTAGGGTTCCATGGTCCCTGGTAGCCCTGTGACACCATGCCCACGTTGGTGTAGGGTTCCATGTTCCCTGGAGCCCTGTGACACCATGCCCAGGTTGGTGTAGGGTTCCATGGTCCCTGGTAGCCCTGTGACACCATGCCCAGGTTGGTATAGGGTTCCATGTTCCCTGGTAGCCCTGTGACACCATGCCCACGTTGGTGTAGGGTTCCATGTTCCCTGGTAGCCCTGTAGTAGTTGCCATTCTTTGTGCATGAGCCTAAACACCGAGTGATGGTAGGTTATTGACCATGCTGGCATCCTTGCTGAGCATGGTTGTTCTCCCCATGTCCACACTTGTGCCCTTTCAAACAGAGGATAGCAGATAATGAGTTAGCATGGGAACCAATGTCCTCTCTAATTTTTTGGGGGCTGTTCCTTTTAACAGGATGTGCAGTCCATTCAAAATTCAGTGCATGCACGTTTTTTCCATTTAAAAGCTGGTGAGCCGGCTGCGCGGGATCTCCAGAGCGCTGTGCGGCCAAGCAGCTTAAAGGGAACTTTGGTGGGAACCCTTGTTGATTATTCCGTTCCCTACATCAGGGGTGCTGAGCCGAATGGTGCTGCTCCCTCCAGGGGCTGACAGAGATCAGCTAGCTCAGCACAGGTCAGGAATTGAACCTCGGGCCTTCTGTCTTAGTGCATTACCAGGTGCTGTTGAATGGGACTCTTGTTTGGCACTGGGGCTTTGCAGTATTACTGATAAATGTCAACATGTAAATTTTACACTTGGAGCACCTGCTCATTTGGTATATGGCAAATCGATTTGCTGTATATGCCAAACAGCTCCTCTCAAAGCCCAGCAGGTAAATGCACCAAGTGCAGAGTGGCATTCAGCCATGACATCAAAGTCCTAGGTCAACCTGCGGACTGTGCCGAGATAAGAGTTATCGGGCAGTGGGGGCAATATGGTTCACTTCACCATCCTTGGGCTACAGAGGGAAAAATAGTCCATGGTTTTCTACTCCTAAGAGTTCTCCAGCGATGGAAACTACAGGTGTAGTGATGGCAGGTGAACTCATGGGCCACAGCATATTGTGCCCCTTACCCCTTCCTCTAACCATGGCATGGAACAATCCACTGGCAGCCATTACCAAAGCTCACAGCCAAAAGTCAATTGTTTGGACCAGTTATTGTTGGAATGTGGAACTTCAGACGATGTGAGCTGATGCCTTTAGGATAAGTGAAAGTAGGTGTCAAATGTACATGCACGCTGTGCATAAAAATGCACTTTTTAGTCTTTCATTATTATTTTCACTAAAATAGATTTACGGCTATGTGACTAGAATGGAAAAGCAGGAAGTCCTCTTCTGAGTCCCAGTGCTTACCACAGATGATTAGATTGCTATCCACAATTCATTTTCCAACATAGGCTTGTGTGCAGCATCCCAGCTTTTCCTGTGACTGCTGATCACCCCAGTCAGTCCACACAGACTGAAGGTGAAGGGTCAAGAACTTTTGTTTCCCAACTGGAAGCTGATGAGAGTGTGGGGACTGGATCATTTACGTGCTTCAGTCTCCAGTCTTAGTTAAGTTTGATACGTTTTCTGATGGTGCAGTACGTGGAAGAGAGGCAGTTCGTCCTGGGCAATGTGGAAATTAACATCAAGCTACATGTTTGTTGAAAGTCCTTACATGTAAAGCGTGTCTGTGGGACAGAATTTGGGCATCAAACATCAGAGTAGAAAAGGCACTGGCCTTGTCTCCCCACAGCAGTGACTAATTATAAATAGTAATCCAGCACTGCGCTAATATAAGCAGATCTAATTATTAAATGGTTCTCATTGATCTCTCTAATGAACTATCCTCATGTGCTCAGCTCCTTGTTATTGTCAAACATATTGGACCAGATTTTGCTGAACAAAAGACTGTGTGTGAATGACGCTCGCCATTATTAATGCACAAATCAGGCAGCAACACAACGAGGAAGAGATACCCCAGGAATTGCGAATCGGCACAATTTGCTCGCCAATTTGTGCCGCTCTGCCATTAGCATCACATAAAAGGCATCTTGCCCTTAACCTCCCCATGAGTTTCATGAAGTTGCTTGCCAGAGAAAGGGAAGTCTAGTAATTAACAGCGTAAGGACCCTTTTAATGATGTGATAATTGTTAATGACTGCCAATCAACCTCTCTTGCCCAGAAAGTAAACAATTCTAAGTGTGAAGTTTCATTCCTTCAGGTTGTGAATTGTTTTCGGAGATATAAAAAATATCAAATTTTAAATTATTCAATTTTTTTCTTACTTTTCCTTTCTGTCTCTTTTTTCTATCTCTCTTAATTCAATCTTTCTTTCCATCTCTTTATTTCTCTTTCTGTACCTGGTATGACTCTAATTCATCCTCTTTCTCAGTCCTTCCTCTGGATATTTCTCAATCTTTAAATCTCATTGGTTAAGGAGATAGACTGTTGGTCCCATTTTTCACCCAAGGTCCCAGATGCCCTGTTGCCCTCGTCACGGTATCAGCTCGCACTTCCAGTAACTTTGTGGGCAAAACATTTTTAAAACATAAATGTGCATGAAGAAGTCTAACTAACACGAGATGCCCCACTCCAGCAAAATCTGGCCAGATAACTCCTCACTCTCATGGTGGCAGTGATCGGAGTGCGTGTAAAATTGTTGTCATCACCAATAAATTCGGTGAAAGGCGCTGTGTGCTTTCAGTGGTGAGTAACAGAATATTTGCAGCACGTATGAGAATAGTGAGGTGCGTTAACGTAATAGTAGTTTTTGAGACCTCACAGCCTGAACATCCCGAGCTTGGAATGGTGGGCGGAGTTGGGCCTGATTTTATTCTTGTTTAGCATTCCCGTGTGTACTTCCTGGCAGAGCACAGGGGTCAAACGTTTCAACCGTGTTGCCATGCCGACTGAGGCCAGCTGACCAGCACAGACCAGGGATGGAATCCTGGACTGTGCTAGCAGGCCTGTAGTCGAGGATATGATGCAGTTATACAATGTATACTCACATTGGCTTGTTAGATGTCAAATGTGCGCTCACTTTTTGGAAGCTGTGAACAGCAGCAAATACTCACCAGATTCTGTTAGATCCGTGTGTTAATGGAGACACGGAATGCAGGAGTTGATTTAACAAGTGTTTACTGAACAAAGTCTGGAGGCGAACTAACTACACAAGACGCTACACAGGCTTATAAACCCGAGTGGTCACTACTGGTACTACAATATACAGGGGCTTCAAAAACATAGTTCCTCTTAAAGGTACATACACTACAATTCCTCCCCTTTTAGATAAATAGTACATAACATTTTCAGTAATCATTAAATAACATTTTTACAAGAACAATAATATACACATTTGCTGAAGTTAATCAATTACAAATTCAGTCTCTCTGGAGGCTTCCTGACTCGGTCCGGATAACGCCTCGGTGGTGTAGTAGGTTCCTTTGGCAAGGTCGATTCGGCTTGAATGCCAGTGTCGGGTTCATCTGGTTCCAGTATCTCCGGATTGGAGGTAGATACTATGGGTATCTCTACTTCATCACTAGGCGTATAGAGTTGTGGTGTAGGTTGTCCTTTTTCGGGTGACTCTATGATCTGGTCAGCATGGCGCCTTATTATGCTTTCTCCAATGTCCATGGTATACATCAGCGGTCCTAGTCGTGTGCAAATAGTTCCAGGCTGCCATTTCTCGGTACGGTAGTCCCGGGCTAAAACTGGTTGACCTATCTGGAAGGTTCTAGTTGGCCTTTCATTCATGCTTTGAAATTGCCGATTCTCTACGTCCCTTCTGACGTTTGGCTTGACCAAATCCAGCCGGCACCTTAGTCTTCTATTGAAAAACATCATGGCGGGGGTTTGGTTTGTAACCACATGTGTTGCATTCCTGTACGCAAACAAGAAGTTATCTACCTTATGTTGTAGATTTATGTCTTCATTACCCATGGCCTTTATGGCCTTCTTGAAGGTCTGGACAAACCTTTCAGCCAATCCATTGGTGGCGGGATGGTATGGGGCGGATGTGTCGTGCTTAACCCTATTGTTTTTTAAGAACTTCCTGAATTCTTCGGATACAAATTGCGGTCCATTATCAGAACAGATCTGTTCAGGCAGCCCATTCCTGGAGAATATGGTCCTTAATACTGTGATGGTTTTTTCCGTGGTGGTGGAGGACATCTTTATTACCTCCGGCCACTTGGAGTGTGCATCCACCGCGATTAAGAACATTGAGTCCATAAATGGACCATCAAAGTCGATATGTACCCTTTGCCATGGAGATGAGGGCCACTCCCATGGATGTAGAGGGGCTTGTGGTGGGGCGTTTTGGACCTTCTGGCATCCTAGACAGCTCTTGGTCATTTCTTCAATGTCTCCATCGATACCTGGCCACCACACAAACGCTCTGGCTAAGTTCTTCATTTTCACTCCACCCAGATGCCCCTCGTGAAGCTCCTTTAGCACTCTATCCTTGAGTTTGGGTGGAATCACCACTCTGGATCCACACATCAAGGTTCCTCGGCACACTGACAGCTGTTCTCTTCTTTGTGAGAATGCTGGCAACAGTGGTTCGCCATGTGCTGGCCATCCCTTCACCGTTAAATCGTAGACTCGTGAGAGAGTCGGGTCATTTCGCGTTTCCTTTTCAATGGTAGAATTTGTCACCGGTAGACATTCCACTATGGTCGAGTGGAATATCTCCACTGGGTCCACTGTAGGCGCCTCTTCCACCGTTGACAACGGTAGGCGCGATAACCCGTCAGCATTCCCATGCTGTTTTGTTCCTTTGTACTCTATGTCATATTGGTGTGCCTCTAGGAAAAGGGACCACCTCTGTAGCCTTTGTGCTGTCATAATGGGAACGCCCTTTTTAGGGTTGAATATGGAGATGAGAGGTTGATGGTCAGTCAACAAGGTAAATTTTTGTCCGTGTAGGCAATGGTTGAATTTCTTCACCCCCCACACCAGGCTGAGTGCCTCCCTGTCGATCTGGGCATAGTTGCGCTCAGCTGAGTTCAATGAGCGTGACGCAAAAGCTATCGGCCGCTCCGAGCCATCAGGGAATCTATGTGATAATACCGCTCCCACGCCGTAAGGGGATGCATTGCACACCAGTCTGATTGGCAGTGATGGGTTGTAATGAGCCAACACTTCCTTGGACGTGATCAAGCCTTTGCATTTATGGAAGGCACGTTTACAGTCTTTGCTCCATTTCCAAACTACTCCCATTTGTAGCAGTGCATTAAGCGGGTGCAGAACCATCGACAAGTTTGGTAAGAATTTATGATAGTAACTTACTAATCCCAGGAACGACCTTAATTGTGAGACACTTTCAGGCGCTGGGGCCTTTACGACCGCTTCAATTTTTTCAGGTGACTTATGCAACCCTTCTTCGTTAATGACATGGCCACAATATGATATTTGTTTCTGGAAAAATTCGCACTTGGGGCGATTTGCTCGTAGGCCCCGTCCTCTCAGCCTCGTGAGCACCTGCTCCAAGTTGGCAAGGTGCTCGTTGTCGTTTTCTCCTGTTACAAGGATGTCGTCTAGGTAGCATTGAGTCCCCAGAATCCCTTGCAGGACACTAATTTTCAGAACCTCTCTGGCCACAGGGGATGTACCAGAGGACTGGAGAACAGCTAACGTAGTACCATTATTCAAGAAGGGTAGCAGGGATAAACCAGGGAATTACAGGCCAGTGAGTCTAACATCTGTGGTGGGGAAATTATTGGAAAAAATTCTGAGGGACAAAATTAATCTGCACTTGGAGAGGCAAGGATTAATCGGGGATAGTCAGCATGGCTTTGTCAAGGGTAAATCATGTCTGACAAATCTGATCGAATTTTTCGAGGGGGTGACTAGGGGGGTGGATGAGGGAAATGCTGTGGATGTGGTTTACATGGACTTCAGTAAAGCTTTTGACAAAGTCCCGCATAGGAGACTGGTTAAGAAGGTAAGAGCCCATGGGATCCAGGGTGCCTTGGCGCGTTGGATCCTAAACTGGCTGAGTGGCAGGAGGCAGAGGGTGATGGTTGAAGGTTGCTTTTGTGACTGGAAGCCTGTGTCCAGTGGGGTACCTCAGGGATCGGTGCTGGGTCCCTTGTTGTTCGTGATCTACATAAATGATTTGGATGAGAATGTAAAAGGTATGATCAGTAAGTTCGCAGATGACACGAAAATTGGTGGGGTGGTAAATTGCGAGGAGGAAAGCCTCCGGCTACAGGACGATATAAACGGGTTGGTCAGATGGGCGGAAAAGTGGCAAATGGAATTTAACCCTGAAAAGTGCGAGGTGATGCATTTTGGACGGACAAATAAGGCAAGGGAATACACAATGAGTGGTAGGACCCTAGGAAGTACAGAGGGTCAGAGGGACCTTGGTGTACATGTACATAGATCCCTGAAGGCAGCGGAGCAGGTAGATAAGGTGGTTAAAAAGGCATATGGGATACTTGCCTTCATTAGCCGAGGCATAGAATATAAGAGCAGGGAGGTTATGATGGAGCTGTACAAAACGCTGGTGAGGCCACAGCTGGAGTACTGTGTGCAGTTCTAGTCGCCTCACTATAGGAAGGATGTGATTGCTTTGGAGAGGGTGCAGAGAAGATTCACCAGGATGTTACCTGGGATGGAGCGCCTCAGCTATGAAGAGAGGCTGGACAGGCTGGGGTTGTTTTCCTTGGAGCAGAGAAGGCTGAGGGGGGACCTGATTGAGGTGTACAAAATGATGAGGGGCATAGATAGGGTAGATAAAGAGGAACTTTTCCCCTTAGTGGGGGGGTCAATAACAAGGGGGCATAGATTCAGGGTAAGGGGCAGGAGATTTAGAGGGGATTTGAGGAGGAACTTTTTCACCCAGAGGGTGGTTGGAATGTGGAACTCAATGCCTGAAAGGGTGGTAGAGGCAGGAACCCTCACAACATTCAAGAAGCATTTGGATGAGCACTTGAAATGCCATTGCATACAAGGCTATGGACCAAATGCTGGAAAATGGGATTAGACTGGACAGGGATGGATGGGCGGCGCAGACACGATGGGCCGAAGGGCCTCTTTCTGTGCTGTAAAAACTCTATGACTCTATGACTCTATGACTCTACGACTTGCTCCATAGCTCTTTGCCAGATAGCCGGAGCTGATGCCACTCCGAAAACCAGTCGATTGTACTGGTACAGGCCTTTGTGTGTGTTTATCGTGAGATACCTTTTAGAGGCCTCCTCAACCTCCATCTGTAGATATGCCTGTGCTAAGTCAATTTTGGTGAAACGTTTCCCTCCGGATAGTGAGGCGAAAATATCTTCTATCCTCGGAAGAGGATACTGTACCGTGTGAAGAACTGGGTTTACAGTCACCTTGAAGTCCCCACAGATGCAAACTTTTCTCTGTTCTTCAGATTTATCATTATTCAACGTTTTCTTCATGACCGGGATGATGGGTGTTGCCCACTCGCTCCAATCTACCTTGGATAACACGCCTGTTTTTTCCAAATTCTCCAGCTCTGCCTCGACGGCTGGACGAATTGCGTATGGCACCGGCCTTGCCTTAAAAAAACTTGGGAATTGCCGCATCTTCCACTTTTATTGAGGCGGTGGCGCCTTTCAGGGTTTCTAGTTCCTGTTGAAACACTTCTTTGGCGTTAGCCAAGATTTCTTTTAATCGTCCAGGTATGACGTCATCATCGTTTTTTTCCTTACTGGTCACCGTCAGTGCCTGAATGGAGTGCCAGTCTAAACGTATCTTTCTGATCCATTCACATCCCAACAACGGTGGACCACCATCTGGCAGAACGTATAAATACAACTTCTGTATTTCCTTGCCGTTGTATACAACAGGCACCCTTATTTTCCCTCTGGGGTATACCTTCTGCCCCGTATATGTCTTCAAGACAATGGATGTGTCTTTCAAAGGTATATGCGGAAATAGCCACTCGTAATCCCGTCGACTCATGACGGTCAGAGCTGATCCTGTATCTAGCTCCATTTTGACTGGGGACCCCGCTATCGTGAGGGTAACCCAAATGGTCTGGTAATTTTCTTTGGCAATTACATTATGTAATTTGAGACAGCTTAGTCTCTTGTTTCCGGAGTCGCTATCGCTTTTCTGGTCTTTGGAGCTACTATCCGTCATCATTTGTACCTTTCTGTACTTTTCCTTATTGACCTTTTTACTGTCAGCGGATTTCTTTCCAGATCTGCATACACGGGCAATGTGTCCCATCTTTCCGCATTGCCTGCATGCTTTGTCCTTGAACCAGCAGTCCTTCTGGTCATGGGTGGATCTGCCGCAGCGATAACATCTCTCGAAACCCCGTGTCATTTCATGGGTGCCGAAGTCCTGTGGCTTTTGCTGTATCTCTGCAGCTCCTCTTGCTGCTGCTTCGTATGATACAGCCACACTGAAAGCCTTGTCCAGTGTCAAATCTTTCTCAGAAAGTAGTCTTTTCTGTGTTCCTTCGCTTAGGAGACCGCAGACGAATTTGTCTTGTAGAAAATCTGCCAGTCCTGCCCCGAATTGGCAGTGCTTTGACAGCTTTCGTAATTCGGTGAGGTAATCAGCGTTACTTTCATTCTTGTGCTGATTCCTCCTGAAGAATTTGAATCGTTCCGCTATCAGCAGCGGTGTTGGGCTTAAGTGCTCCTGTAAGGTATCAACAATCTCATTAAAATTCTTGTCCATTGGTTTGGCTGGAGTGATCAAGTTTCGTAACAGCCCGTATGTCCTTGCGCCCATCAGATTTAGAAGTACCGATGCCTTTTTATCATTCGCTACTTCATTCGCCTTGCAATATACCGCCACTCTTTCCACATATGTGGTCCAATCTTCTATATCACTATCGAAAGCAGTAATATTGCCAGTCTTCGGCATCTTGAAAATCTAAAATGGCGCTTCCCGCGCTTTTCTTTCTTCCCCGCCGAGTTAAGATGGCGCCTCCCGTGCTTTCCCACCGCTGCCGCTGCGGCCAACGCTGTTCTCCGCGGTTCCCGTTGCGACCTGCAGCTTTTCGCGGTATTTCAATTTTTTTTATATATCGCTTCAATATTCTCTCCGTAATTGAAGAACCGTTCCCGTCGTGGAGCGGAGCCTCTGGGACTTTCCCCTCCCTCTGCTCGGTCTGAACGCCGACCTGATTCACAGCACCGGCCGCGCCCTGAGTGCTCCACCCTCTCTCTCTCTTTGCTTCTGCTTCCCGACTCGCTGCCCGGCCCCGTTGCAGAGCCACCCGATTGAGCTCTAGCCCGCCGCAGCCCAGGAAGGATCAGTGCACTACCTGCCACCAGCCCGTTTAGCTGGGGAAACCACAGACTGGAGACCAAGCCTGGCCCTCGTTTTCGAGTTTCTTCGAGTTATTTATTTATTTTTTCTTTCTTGCTTCTGGCTTCGACCTTTGTCTGAGGAATCGATCCCCTTGAGGTGCTGCCGAATTGCAGGTAAGTTCGTTTCTAACTCGTCGCCACTGTTAGGTCCGTGTGTTAATGGAGACACGGAATACAGGAGTTGATTTAACAAGTGTTTACTGAACAAAGTCTGGAGGTGAACTAACTACACAAGACGCTACACAGGCTTATATACCCGAGTGGTCACTACTGGTACTACAGTATACAGGGGCTTCAAAAACATAGTTCCTCTTAAAGGTACATACACTACAGATTCTCTCTTTCCCAAGTGTAGTTCTGTCCTGCAAAGTTCTTATTACTACCAGTCAATATCTGTGGTGCTGTACACCAGGAATTGAGACCTAGGGAAGTCTCCAGGTGAAGTAAGGTGAGATGTTGGGAGATTATTGGACCAGGGTGCACAGCCAAAATTCAGTATCCATTTTAAAGTCATATATTTTGCCTTTATTTTCAGATAATTCTTGGATTTGATATTCTTATTTACAGTTAAATACCAAACCATGGCAATTTGGAAAGTAGAGTGGGTTGCATCATAAGAGTTTTTCTGCAGGGCACACTGAGGAGCTGGGAGATGCAAAACTGAGGCACTACAGCGCTGCCACTGGTGGGAGGGTGTAATTACAGCGTGACCAGTTTACATAGGCAGTTTCCATTCTAAGCATAGGAATTTATAATAGAAAGACTTGTACCATTATATATTACTTTGCTTACCATCAAAACAGTTGACCCAAAAGAGTGCCAAAAAGGTGACAACAGGAAGTATGCGCAGACATAAAGGGCGCAACATTTGAATCTGTAGCGCTCATTTTTGGGGTGCTACGAGTGCCCTTAAGAGATCCAAAATGGCATGGCAGCCAGTGTGCACACTTCTGGTGCAAGTCACGGTGGACGCCATATTGGTGAGGGCCTTTGCGCGCGCACAGTGAGCGTCTACCGGAAGTATGCAGAGCAGGCAACTCATGTCAGTCAGCGTGCAACGCTGATTGATACCAGCACTGCCATTTTGGATTCAAAGCTCCAGCTGACAACCTCTCTTAAGCTCGCTCAGCTCAACACGAGTTCAGCAGTATGAAGGACCCCTGCCAACGCTAGTTAATGGGATCATCACCTACTTACAGGTTCGTTGCTGATTGATTTCTACTGGCTGTCGCTACGATTCTACAAGTGTTTGATGCTTTCTATAGTTGTTTCAAGTTGCTAAAGTCTACAGGGAGTGGTGTGGCAGGTGCTGAAGGACTTTTTCCTGATTTCATAGCTTCTGCACAGACCACTTGCTGACAGACATGGATGCAGTAGCAGGCATTCTACTTGGACTACAGCATGACAGGGAGAATGAGCAGAGGCGACACAGAGCAGGACAAGCTGCTGGAAAAGGGAGGAGGAGGAGAGGGAGAAGGGCTCTCAGCAGGAGGCCAAATTCGCCCAGGGTGTTCAGGGAGCAATTCTCCTACCTGAACCTCAGGTGAGGAACAATGTGTGAGACATCTGTGCTTCAGTCAGGACGTCCTCACTGAAATCTGCCACCTGCTGCAGCCACGACTGCAACTCCGAGCAGGGTGAGGACGGCATTGCCAGTGGCTGTGAAGGTGACAGTGGCCATGAACTTTTATGTGTCTGGCTCCTTCCAGGCTGGAGAAGGTGATATTTGCAACATCTCCCAGTTTGCCATCCACTGTTGTGTAATGGAGGTCACTGAGGCTCTGTATTCCAGGAGAACTAACCACATTTCATTCTCTTGCCGGAGAGCAACAGGCAGAGTGGGTACACGGCTGTGCTAGGATTGCAGGCTTCCCCATGGTGCAGGATGCCATTGACTGCATACACGTCGCTTTGCGGCCGCCTACCGCAACCAAAAGGGATTCGACTCCCTCAACATCCAGCTGGTGTGCGACCATAGGCAGATAATCATGCAGGTCAATGCCCGGTATCCTGGCAGCAGCCATGATGCCTTAGTTCTGCGGCAGTCCGCTGTGCCATCTGCATTTGAGCCACCACGACAAACCAAAGAGTGGCTATTGGGCGACAAGGGCTATATGCTGATCACCTGGCTCATGACTCTGGTGAGCAACCCATGCACATGAAATGTGATAGAGCAGACCATTGGTGTGCAGAACAATGGCTGCAATTTTCCCCCCAAAATAGGAGGATTTGGAACGTGGGGGCAGTTAAATTGTTAAAAATGTGAATCCCGACCTGATCCTGCCTCCAACCTGCCCATTTCCGGTTTTGCCAGAGGCAGGCAGCCAACTCGCTGCCTGGGGGTGTTACATTAATTTAAACATTGGCTGCGATTTCACCGACCGAGGCGGGTCCGGTGCGGCTTGGGTCAGTGCCATGGTCCCAGCCTGCTGTCTACTGCAGCCCGTGCTCTCCAAATGATTTTATGTTGATTGGGCTCGTTAAGCCCGCCCTGCGAGGTTCCTGGACAATTAATAGAAAGTGGGTCTGATGAAGTCATTTGATGACGTGTCATCAGCCGGTTTCCTTCAAGGGGCCATGGCCACATTGATTTTGACAGTTCTGCTGTCAGTATTCTACAGCACTGAGGTGCTGCAAACAGTGACAAGCACTGCACCCAGGCTCTCCCATGACTCCCTCCATATGCTTATGGAGGGAGTCACAGAACGCAGGGAGGTTCTCTTCCCTTCCCATGGGCGGAAGAGAGCTTCCCAGGAGACCAATGCACAAGCAGGGATGTGGTCAGGAGGACACAAGCAGGGATATGGTCAGGAGGACACAAGCAGGGATGTGGTCAGGAGGACACAAGCAGGGATGTGGTCAGGAGGACACAAGCAGGGATGTGGTCAGGAGGACACAAGCAGGGATATGGTCAGGAGGACACAAGCAGGGATGTGGTCAGGAGGACACAAGCAGGGATGTGGTCAGGAGGACACAAGCAGGGATGTGGTCAGGAGGACACAAGCAGGGATGTGGTCAGGAGGACACAAGCAGGGATGTGGTCAGGAGGACACAAGCAGGGATGAGGTCAGGAGGACACAAGCAGGGATGTGGTCAGGAGGACACAAGCAGGGATGTGGTCAGGAGGACACAAGCAGGGATGTGGTCAGGAGGACACAAGCAGGGATGAGGTCAGGAGGACACAAGCAGGGATGTGGTCAGGAGGACACAAGCAGGGATGTGGTCAGGAGGACACAAGCAGGGATGTGGTCAGGAGGACACAAGCAGGGATGAGGTCAGGAGGACACAAGCAGGGATGTGGTCAGGAGGACACAAGCAGGGATGTGGTCAGGAGGACACAAGCAGGGATGTGGTCAGGAGGACACAAGCAGGGATGAGGTCAGGAGGACACAAGCAGGGATGTGGTCAGGAGGACACAAGCAGGGATGTGGTCAGGAGGACACAAGCAGGGATGTGGTCAGGAGGACACAAGCAGGGATGAGGTCAGGAGGACACAAGCAGGGATGTGGTCAGGAGGACACAAGCAGGGATGTGGTCAGGAGGACACAAGCAGGAATGAGGTCAGGAGGACACAAGCAGGGATGTGGTCAGGAGGACACAAGCAGGGATGTGGTCAGGAGGACACAAGCAGGGATGCAGTCAGGAGGACACAAGCAGGGATGTGGTCAGGAGGATGTAATGATATCAGCAAATAGTGATGGTATTTGCCTGTTTGATTATGATGCCTTACCAGCATGTTTGCCTGATTGATTGCTTATGCCTGACCAGCAGAGGGCATGTGAGAGAGAAAGAGTTTAGTTTTACTTTCATTTTAGATGGATCTGAAAGATGGTGTCTCCTGTAATGCTGTTAACATAGATGAACAAGCTTTAGATTAAAAGACATTCTCTTTCATAAATGTCTCGTCATTGAACCCACAAAGAAATCAATACATGGTGTCAGAAGTGATTGAAAGAGAAGAAGAGGAAAAATCTAAAGTGAAATCAGCTCTCCACATATTAGCAAGCCAAAAGAGAACATCGTTACTTACCATTGGAGAATAGCTAACGAAGTGAAAAATGGAAGGTTTACACCCACCGGCGAAGCTTCAGTTGACAGGTAATGTGGCTGAAAATTGGAGGAGGTTCAAACAACGTTTAGAGTTGTATTTAGCGGCAATCGGAGCTGACGAGAAAAGTGATAAAAATAAATCGTCAGTGTTCTTACATGTCGTGGGTGATGAAGCGCTGGAGGTGTATAATAATTTCACATTCGCTGCTGATGGAGACAATATGAAGCTAGATAAAATAATGGAACAGTTTGAGGCCTACTGCATACCTAAACGTAACGTGACGTTTGAGAGGCACAGATTTTTCACATGTGTACAGAAAATGGGAGAGACCATTGATCAGTATGTGACTGAACTGAGAAACTGAAGCAAAACGTGTGAATTTGGGGGACTGACAGACTCGCTGATAAAAGACAGACTGGTGTGTGGTATTCCAGATAATGGTCTAAGGGAAAGACTGCTAAGAGAGCAAGATCTAGACCTGGGAAAAGCCATAGCACTGTGTAGGGCTACAGAGACTGTGAAGTCGCAGGCAAAGGAGCTGTTCAGTGACAGTAGCTGCAACGTGGATGCAGTGAGTATGAACGGACACAAACCGTTTAACAAAAAGAGCGCCAATGTGAAAAAAGAGGTGTGGCCAGCGAACAAAAATGAAAGGGACAATCGAAAGTCATGTAGTCGATGCAGTACACAGCATCCACCAAAAAAGTGTCCAGCATATGGTAAAAAATGCAATAGTTGCAACAAAAACAACCATTATGCCCGTTGCTGTAAGAACCAAGCGCAACAAAGCAAGGTCCATGCAGTAGATGAAAGCGAGATAGAGGAGTTCAATGTAGATGTTGTGTCTGAAAACAAAGAAGAAAAAAGAGACTGGATGTTGACACTAAAAGTGAATGACATACACATTCCATTTAAATTGGATACTGGAGCACAAGGTAATGTGATATCAGAGACTGATTTTAAGAAAATTAGACCCAGACCAAAGATACATGGAATAAAAGTAAAAGTGACAGGGTACTCAGGTACTGATATACCAGTGAAAGGAAGATGCATTGTCAAAGTGACACACAAGGACAGAGAGCACACGTTAGCATTAATCGTGGTGCCAAAGGATGTGCAAGCCATACTAGGTTTAAAAGCCTGTGAGAGACTGAACCTGGTAAAGAGAGTCCTCGTAGTGGAAAGCGAAGGAGAGACAGTCTATGATGAACTCATGAAAGAGTACAACGACCTATTTCAGGGTCTAGGCTGCCTTCCAGGAGAACACATGATCAGAGTAGATAAAAGTATGCCAACGGTCATACATCCATGCAGAAAAGTTCCGTTTGCTCTTCAAAAGCAACTGAAGGCAGAGTTGGACAGGATGGAAAGCCTGAACGTGATTCAGAAGATAAATGAGCCAACTGAGTGGGTGAGTTCCCTCGTTGTTGTGGACAAAAAGAATGGAAAGCTCAGAATTTGCCTGGATCCAAGAGATCTAAACAGAGCAATAAAGAGAGAGCACTTCAAGCTTCCTACACGTGAGGAAATCATGTCACAGTTTGCAAATGCAAAGTATTTCAGCAAGTTAGATGCATCATCAGGATTTTGGCAGATGAAACTGGACGAAGCAAGTTCAAGACTGTGCATGTTCAACAGTCCATTTGGCAGATACAGATTCCTAAGGTTACCATTTGGCATTGCCTCAGCTCCTGAAGTGTATCACAAAACTATCCATATGATCTATGAGCACCTGGAGGGAGTTGATACATCAATGGATGACATCATTGTATGGGGAACCACAAGAACTGAGCATGACGAGAGACTGAAAAAAGTGCTGGAAGCAACAAGGAAAACAAACCTGAAGCTGAATAGAGATAAATGCCAGCTCGGGGTGACAGAACTGACATTCGTGGGAGATATCCTTAGCAGTGAGGGCATCAGTCCAGATCCCAGAAAGGTGTCTGCCATTGAGAATATGCCAAAGCCACAATGCAAAAAGGATGTGCAGAGATTTAATGGAATGATCAACTACATGGGTAAATTCATATCCAACCTCTCAGAAAAGATGGCGCCACTGAGAAGACTAACTGAAAAGAACATAGAATGGGAATGGAATCATGAGCATGAGAAGTCATGGAGCGATCTAAAGAAACTGCTCACAGAGGAACCCGTTCTGAGGTTTTATGACCCAGCGAGACCCATCAAGATATCATCAGATGCATCACAGAGTGGGCTCGGTGCTGTTCTTCTGCAAAAATATGACTACTGGCAACCTATTGCATATGCATCGCGCTCAATGACAGACGCGGAGACGCGATATGCTCAAATAGAAAAGGAGCTGCTCAGTACCACATACGCCTGTGAAAGATTTCACCAGTTTGTGGCAGGACAAGCAATCAGTGTAGAGACTGACCATAAGCCTTTGATTGCATTGTTCCAAAAGCCACTAAATAGCTGTCCGCTTAGAATACAAAGAATGATGATCAGGCTGCAACGCTATACACTGAATGTTGCGTACACACCAGGTAAGCTGATGTATACAGCAGACACGTTGTCCAGAGCTGTTGACCCAAGTGAGCCCGCAAACACCAAAATGGATGAAAAAGTGAACGCCTACGTGGACATGATCACAAGTTCACTGCCCATAGCAGATGCAAAAATGGAGCTCATAAAGACTGAGACAAACAAAGATGAAACAATGAGATGACTGAGGAAAAGCATCTTGAATGGATGGCCCAACATGCAGCAAGACTGCTCACCTGACATGGCAAGAGTACTGGAACTGCAGGGCGGAACTATCAGTGGTTGAAGACATCATCTACAAAGGAAGTAAAATAGTTATCCCAAAGAGTCTGAGAAAAGAGATGCTAAAAAGGATCCATGGAGGACATCTGGGAATTGAAAAGTGTAAGAAAAGAGCATGAGAGGTGATGTACTGGCCACGAATCAACCAAGATGTGACAAATGAGGTGTCAAACTGCACAATATGCCTGAAATATTGAGCAAGCAATCCGGTAGAACCACTAAAGCCACACCCAGCGCCAGACAGACCTTACCAGAAGGTAGGCGCTAACCTATTCGTATGTCAAGGGAAGGACTATCTTGTAGTCACAGACTATTACTCCCTGTATCCAGAGGTTTGTAGACTGTACACCACCACTGCAGATGCTGTGATAACATGTATGAAAGCCATATTCTCCAGACATGGTGTGGCAAGCGAGGTCTTCACAGACAACGGACCCCAGTTTTACAATGCAAGTTTCCGACACTTTGCCAAAGAGTGGGACTTTGTCCACACAACATCAAGTCCTCACTTTCCACAGTCCAATGGAGTAGTGGAAAAATCGGTCCAGACAGTGAAAAGACTGATGTACAAGGCAAAAGACAGTGGAACTGACTTCTACCAAAGCATGCTTGTATACCGCACAACGCCGCTCGAGTGTGGTATGTCACCAGCCCAACTCCTTATGGGACGTCGGCTAAGGTCAAACCTACCCATCCCGGAGAACCTCCTGAAAACAAAAGAGGGGGAGAAAGTGAGGAAGTTCAAAGAACAACAGAAAGAAAAACAAAAGTACTACTATGACAGAGGAACACAAAACTTACCTGAACTCCACACTGGTGACCAAGTAAGGTTCAAAGACAAAACAAACATATGGACTCAGAAGGGAACTGTCCTGAGTGAAGTACAACCAAGATCATACACCATTCAGACAGATGAGGGTGCTGTTCTGAGAAGAAATCGTTGGGATCTTCTCATGGGACCAGCCAAAGCAGGTCAAAAGACTGATACTGTTGAACAACCTGATCACACAGCAGGTCAAAAGACTGATACTGTTGAACAACCTGATCACACAGCTGAGTAAACATCATCTGAGGCAACAACTCAGATTCAAGGACAATCAATCAGAAAATCCTCAAGACGCGTGAAGCCTCCTGAGAGACTCATTGAGCAAATTTAAGGGCTATTGTTATAGAAGGAAGTAATGTTATCTTATTCTTTCTTCAAGTTCTAGTGTATTTACATATTTCATGTGAACACACAAAGCAAGGTTAAAAAACCTTGATCATGATAATGATAATGTAAGTTCATTAAGTGTTACAGTTAAAATGCAGATTAATACAAAGAAAACATGTTGTTAGTTAAAAGTAAAATACTTTTGTTTTAAGAAAGGGAGATGTAATGATATCAGCAAATAGTGATGGTATTTGCCTGTTTGATTATGATGCCTTACCAGCATGTTTGCCTGATTGATTACTTATGCCTGACCAGCAGAGGGCATGTGAGAGACAAAGGCCTAGAAATTGAGTTTTGGCGCAGCCAGGGCTTTAGCGCCGGAAGTTAGTGCCGGAGCTAAGTCGCGCTGGTCGGGCCCAAAATTCAATAATTCTGCGCCCAAACGGCTGCCGGCGCTGCTGAGAGGTGTTTGCGCCTGAAAACTGGCGCTACGTGCTGAATATCGGCGCTATTCCGGCGCTGCGGCGCCCGCTGCGGTGCGGCAGGTTCGGGAAGTGCAGGCCTCCTCCTTCCCTTAAGGAGGAGCTGCCTGCACCCGGCCGCGGCCCGCGAAAATCGTTCTAAAAATGAGCCCGGCACCTCGGACAAGTGCCGGGCTTGCTTCTGTTCCGGGGGGGGGGGGGCGGGGGGAAGTCCGGGGAGGGAGCTGCGGCCAGGCGGCCGGCGGGAAAGCGGCCGGCCGCCGCGGGGCCTTTAATGCGCCGGCGCAAAGTCAGGTAAGACTCTGTTGCCAGAGTCTTAGTTGCGGCTGCCACGGGCGAGGCGGCCGCAACTGAATTTCGGCGCTGGGGCCCGTCGCCATGGCAACCGGGACGCTGCGCACACCGATGACGTCATCGGTGCCGGCGCAGCGCTACCGGTCTAGCGCGGCGGAAGGGCCCCAGGCAATTTCGGCGCCGGCGCCAATTGCAGCGCTAGGCCCTCTAGCGCCGCAAAAGCGGCGCTAAGGCAACTCAATTTCTAGGCCAAAGAGTTTAGTTTTACTTTCGCTTTAGATGGATCTGTAAGATGGTGTCTCCTGTAATGCTGTTAACATAGATGAACAAGCTTTAGATTAAAAGACATTCTCTTTCATAAATGTCTCATCATTGAACCCACAAAGAAATCAATACAGAGGACACAAGCAGGGATGTGGTCAGGAAGACACAAGCAGGGATGCAGTCAGGAGGACACAAGCAGGGATGTGGTCAGGAGGACACAAGCAGGGATGTGGTCAGGAGGACACAAGCAGGGATGTGGTCAGGAGGACACAAGCAGGGATGTGGCCAGGAGGACACAAGCAGGGATGCAGTCAGGAGGACACAAGCAGGGATGTGGTCAGGAGGACACAAGCAGGGATGTGGTCAGGAGGACACAAGCAGGGATGTGGCCAGGAGGACACAAGCAGGGATGCAGTCAGGAGGACACAAGCAGGGATGTGGTCAGGAGGACACAAGCAGGGATGTGGTCAGGAGGACACAAGCAGGGATGTGGTCAGGAGGACACAAGCAGGGATGTGGTCAGGAGGACACAAGCAGGGATGTGGTCAGGAAGACACAAGCAGGGATGCCGTCAGGAGGACACAAGCAGGGATGTGGTCAGGAGGACACAAGCAGGGATGTGGTCAGGAGGACACAAGCAGGGATGTGGTCAGGAGGACACAAGCAGGGATGCGGTCAGGAGGACACAAGCAGGGATGTGGTCAGGAAGACACAAGCAGGGATGCAGTCAGGAGGACACAAGCAGGGATGTGGTCAGGAGGACACAAGCAGGGATGTGGTCAGGAGGACACAAGCAGGGATGTGGTCAGGAGGACACAAGCAGGGATGTGGTCAGGAGGACACAAGCAGGGATGTGGTCAGGAGGACACAAGCAGGGATGTGGTCAGGAGGACACAAGCAGGGATGTGGTCAGGAGGACACAAGCAGGGATGTGGTCAGGAGGACACAAGCAGGGATGCAGTCAGGAGGACACAAGCAGGGATGTGGTCAGGAGGACACAAGCAGGGATGTGGTCAGGAGGACCAGACTGCAGTGGTGCCAACATAAGAACATAAGAAACAGAAGCAGGAGTCGGCCAATCAGCCCCTCGAGCCTGCTCTGCCAATCAATAAGCTCATGGCTGATCCAATCTTGTCCTCAACACCACTTTCCCACTCTCTCCCCATACCCCTTGACTCCTTTGTAGTTCAAATATCTTTCAATCTCCGCCTTGAATATATTCAGTGACTCCGCCTCCACAGCTCTCTGGGGTAGAGAACTCCAAAGATTCACGATCCTCAGAGAAAAGAAATTCCTTCTCATCTCCGTCTTAAATGGGCAACCCCTTATTCTGAAACTATGCCCCCTAGTTCTAGATTCCCCCACGAGGGAAACATCCTCTCAGCATCCACCCTGTCAATCCCCTCAGAATCTTATATGTTTCAATAAGATCACCTCTCATTCTTCTAAACTCTAATGAGTATAGGCCCAACCTGCTCAGCCTTTCATCATACGTCAACCCCTTCATCCCAGGAATCAACCTAGTGAACATTCTCTGTACTGCCTCCAGTGCAAGTATATCCTTCCTTAAATATGGAGAACATAAGCAGTACTCCAGGTGCGGTCTCACCAGCGCCCTGTAAAGTTGCATCAAAACTTCCATACTTTTATACTCCATATCCCTTGCAATAAAGGCCAACATTCCATTAGCCTTCCTAATTACTTGCTATACCTGCATGCCAAGTTTTTGTGTTTCATGTACTGGGACCCCCAGATCCCTTTGTACCGCAGCATTTTGTAGTCTCACTCCATTTAAATAATAATTTGCTTTTTCATTCTTCCTTCCAAAGTGGATAACCTCACATTTTTCCACATTGTACTCCATCTGCCAAATTTTTGCCCACTCACTTGATCTGAGCAGATCATGAAATGTTACTGCCAAGCCACACTCAGCCTCATCCTGTGCCACTCATCACATCCCCATCACGCTGCCTTCCCTACCCTACTCCTGCACATCTTTACTCACACCAACGTACCTTGCACCTCGACCCATCCCTCTCTATCTACATTATCACTTCCCCATCTCACTATCCACCCCTCATACTCACCCTCAACCTACTGCAAGCATACCAACTAACAACACACAAGGGTAGGCACCTGGGTGGTTTAGTTAATGTCCATCAGAAGTTTCTGTTAATGTGTTGTCAAACATTGAAATCTATATTTTCAACACTTTACCTTCTTGGACAGATCTCTGCTCACCTTTGGAAGTGTCTTAGTGAGTTCCAGTGAATGTTGAGACATAACTCCCCCCCCCTCCCAATTGTGATGAGTGTGAAAGGAATGGCTTGGATATTGTAAGGATACTTTACGGTTGTTGTGTATGTAACCTGTTCCACCTTAAGAGAGCTTAAGCCTGTTCCACCTTAAGAGATGTACTACTTTCTCAGGCTGCTGTAGACGTAATACCGGGGGTGAACACACCGGTATATAAGCACTGTGCAGTAATCTTGTA
This sequence comes from Somniosus microcephalus, assembly GCF_052327205.1. Taxonomy (NCBI): domain Eukaryota; kingdom Metazoa; phylum Chordata; class Chondrichthyes; order Squaliformes; family Somniosidae; genus Somniosus; species Somniosus microcephalus. The sequence continues at coordinate 90,384,465 of NC_140994.1, read as the reverse complement.
TTCAGTATAGTCCCTACCTCCAACCAGTAAAGACCTGTTTGAGTTATACGTTTAAGTCTTTGTGTTAATTGTTCAATACAATACACATACTTAACACTGGCGATGAGTCAGGTTCTTACCCTGCGGCAGTTATTCCACTGCGGTTGAAGAGAGGTTTCAAACCACACCACCCCAGTGGAAGCGACAGGCATTAGGACCCTGAAGCCTCCATCAGCTTGTGAACCGGAGTAGAAGACAGGGCTGGGGGAAGAGAGAGGTACAGGGCGATAGCGATCGGCAGATAAGGGCCGGGCCGCTTTGAAGTGAGGGGCGCAGCCGGGCCATCGATCGCAACCACCGATAAGGGCCGCACTCGGGCTGAAAGGGCAGCGGCTGCAGAAATTGAAGGCGCGAGAGCCGCGGTGAAAAGCGCGGGCCATCGATCGCAAGCACTGATAAGGGCCGGGCCGCTTTCAAGTGCGAGGCGCAGCCGGGCCATCGATCGCATCCGCTGATAAGGGCCGCACTCGGGCGATCGCGGCGAAGATAAGGGCCGCACTCGGGGGCTGAAGGGAGACGGCGTCGGGGGACGAGTGAAGACCGCCGAGCACGGGAAAACCGCCATTTTGTGGGCGGAGGACGACGGCAAGAGCGGGAAGCTGCCATCTTTGATAACAAGTAAAGAAAATAAAATCTGAGAAATTGCAAATCTACAATGCCTAAACATGGGAATATTAGCACCTTTGATAGTGACCTCGAAGATTGGGCCATATATGTTGAAAGAGTAAAAAATTATTGTAAGGCCAATAAAATTCGTGACCAAGATAAAGCTCTAACATTATTAAATTTAATGGGTGCGAAGACATACGGGCAATTGAAACACCTGTTATCACCAGATGAACCGGCAGATAAGACGTTCGATGAGATTGTTACTGTCCTGAAAGATCATCTAAACCCCACGCCGCTGATGCTAGTGGAACGATTTAAATTTTACGACAGAAGGCAGCTACAGCATGAAAGCAATGCTGAATATTTGCTGGAATTGCGTAAATTAGCGAAATATTGCCAGTTTGGAACGGGACTGACAGATGCACTACGAGACAAATTTGTGTGTGGTTTATTTAAACAGGATACACAAAAGCGACTGCTCGAGGAGAATGAGCTGATGCTTGAGAAGGCGGTCACTATGGCAGCAGCACACGAAGCCGCAGCGAGAGGCACGGCAGTAATGCAGCTACGGTCACCGGAGCTCAGTGCACACAAATTGGGTGTGAGTTCTGGCAAATGTTATCATTGTGGAAAGACAACGCATGATCAGAACCAGTGTTGGTTTAAAAACCAAGAATGTAGAGCTTGTGGTAGGCTTGGACACATAGCTAGAGTATGCAGGTCAGGGAAGAAGACCAGCAACAAGAAGTCACCGCAAGGGAAATACGCAAAAGTACACAAGGTGGCCGAACAGGAGCCCGATTCAGACGCTAGCAGTAATGAACTGGCTGGCTTAAGCAGTATTGAACTGGCTAGCTTAAGGGTACTGAACGTTGGTAAGGGTGCAGACCTCCAGACAATTTGGGTTACTCTTCAGATAGAAGGAGTCCAAGTAAAAATGGAATTGGACACTGGATCGGCATTGTCGGTCATGAATAAGAAAGATTACAGAAGGTTATTCCAACATATTCCCCTACAGGATATGGAGATTATATTGACAACCTACACGGGGCAGAGAGTGTACCCCATCGGGACAATAAAGGTTGCAGTGGCCAACAAGGGCGAAGGAAGTCAAATAATGGACTTATATGTGCTACCGGAGGGAGGTCCACCACGACTAGGCCGGGAGTGGTTTAGAAACATAAATATGGACTGGCATTCGCTAAAAGCCATAAAGAGTGAGAACTCGGTGCAGATAATCAGCCCAGACTCTAGAACTGATGATGGTAAGACCAACCCATGTGCAAAAGACAAAGTTTCAGCACAGAATTCCACTGAACAACAACAACATAGTTTAACAGAGAATTCTGAGTCTGTCAAGTCTACTGATATGCACATTTTTGAGGGACACTGGGCTCGAACTCAACTCCATTTCAAACTACAACAGCAATTAGAACAAATGATTCGCCGTTTTGAGCAAGAGATGAATGAAATAAAAAAGTTCTTTGTTACAGAGTGGGAGAATCTGGAAAGTCAACAGAAGCAACTGATGGAGAAAATGGAGCAGGAGCACACCAACCATCTGCGCGAGGAGGCCGAACGAATCAAAGCTGATTCAGGTTCTGAAGGTGCGTGCCATAATCTGGTGTCAGAAGAGTTAACGGTCAGCCAACTCCTTCATATGCTGAGGGACAAGACTCTGAAATGGGAAAAACTTGAACACGAGCTGCGATCTTCAAAGGAAAAGGGTTCGGAGCTCTCAAAAGTCATTGAGATGGCTGATGTGATGACACAGACTGAAACGACTGCAACAGAGCAGCCATTGGATGCCAAAAGTACGCTGACTCACGTCAATGTAGAACAACAGACCGCTGAAACAGCTGCTCCGGTAGAGGGATTGCATAGTCCGATCAATCAATCTCCAAAGGAAGTTGAAGTATTAAAATCACAAATGAGGTCACTAGTAAACGACTTGCTGAAAGCCCAGAAAAAGCTGGATGCAGAGGTACACATGAAGAAGTCTCTTCAGGAAAGATGCCTGGATTTGGAACAAGAGCTGGCTCTACGACGGAAACAGGAGGAAGAGAAGGAGGAACTGCGCATGCAGCTGGCAGCTGTGGCAGCTGACAATGGAGCCCAGAGAGTCTCCAAGAAGCAGAAAAGGAAAAGTAAAAACGGAAGATGACCCATCTGAACCATTATCACCTCTACCAGATCACACACGTGGTCCCTCCGAACGGAGCCAAATCAGTTCGGAAGTTCAAGCTGTTAAATCCATGAAAGGACTATTGAATGAGTAACGTGAACCGACTACACCACAGAGATTGAATCTGTGAACTGTTTTCCGCAGAGACTGAATCTGTGATATGTTACGTTAAACATGAAGTTATATATGTATATATGTTATTACGTTATGTTAAATGGGGGGGATGACTATAAAGCTAAGAAGGGAGGAGTGTTGTGTATGTAACCTGTTCCACCTTAAGAGAGCTTAAGCCTGTTCCACCTTAAGAGATGTACTACTTTCTCAGGCTGCTGTAGACGTAATACCGGGGGTGAACACACCGGTATATAAGCACTGTGCAGTAATCTTGTATTCAGTATAGTCCCTACCTCCAACCAGTAAAGACCTGTTTGAGTTATACGTTTAAGTCTTTGTGTTAATTGTTCAATACAATACACATACTTAACAACGGTGCTGTTGTGGAGTGATGCCAACCTGGCGTATCATGTGGCAGCCAGGGTATACAGCATGAAGTGAAGTAAATCTGGCTATGGTGAGGCCATCCCTGGCATCCCGGGCAGCAATGTTGTCGGGTGCTGATGTCTTGTGTCCTGTGCAGCATCAGGTGATTGCAGAGAAGGTTGTTGTTGTTGTTGGTGATGTTGGTGTTGGGGCTGATTGTGGAGGGATTCAAAGGACCAAGGTGAGATTTTTTTCAAGGGCACCGATGTTGCTGGAATAGATGGCAGCTGAAGTTGAGATGACAGAAGCGATCTGTCAATGGTGAGAGAGCTTGCTCCAAGGAGGTGACAGTGGATAGAGAGTTTACTCCAAACACTTCCAAACTGCACACAGCTCAAAAGTGTCTTCCAAGTCCTGAAGGCTCAAGCTTCTGACATTGGAAAGTGAACAGCTGTGAAATGGTAGCTTTCAGACCACTTTTGCAGCTGTCACCTATTCACAGCAATGGGGAGACATAGAGAACCCGACCTACTTACCTGATGTAATCTCCGAACGACGTGAAGCCCCTTTAAAAAAGTGAGAAAATAGAAATAGGCTGGCAAAATAGTGGTTAACAAGCATCGAACAAGCATTTAACTATCTTAAATGCCTCCCCCACCGCTTGGTGTCGGGTCTGTTCTGAAATCGCTGACCCGACACTTTGGAAACTTACATGGAGGTGGGTTCACAGCGGGTTCCCCACTCGCTGTCAATCATTTCGATTTTGACAGTGGATCCACCTCCGAACCCACCCTCTGAGCACTGGCAAAATTGCGGCCATAATGAGGCTGGAAGCCTCTATTTTCCCCATCCATTTTGTGTTCAACTGCATGGGGATGGGTTTCACACAATTCATGAAACCCGGCAGTTAAACTGAGGTGGGGACTGCTGCATCCAGGAGTAAGTGGCTTTATACCGACCGCCTGGATCCAGGGTCCTGACCATACCCACCACCACCATGAATGGCCTCCGATCATCTTCCCAAGCCTCTCCCACAACGATCATGATGAAACCAGACACGATCCTCCGGTGGCCGGCCCTGATCCACCGGCCCCAATCCTCACTCCCCCACCCCCCGGGATCCCCGCTTGCCTGCCAATCCCCGACCTCCATGATCCCTGACCACCTCCCATCACCTGCTGATCCTGAAACTACCCCCCGAGTCTCTCTCCCCCTCCTGATTGCAGACTCCCCTCCCGATTCCAAACCCCCTCCCGCAAATCCCCAACCCCCCTCCCACAATCCTTCCCCCGGACCGACCCTTTGCAACTGAGACCGACCAGCCCACAGCCAGCCAGCCTCTCAAGCTGGCTGGCTGCAGGCGGGAAACTGAGGCCTTGCATTCAAATTAGGGCCCGCCGGTAAAGTCAGCAGGGCTTGCGGGAAACCTGGCCTCCCGGGTTTCCTGCCTGCCTCGGACCTCCCTCGTCCCCAACCCGCCTCCCTGAACAAAATTCCAGCAAATGCTTCCGCTGCCTGGACGGCCCTGGAGAAACACTGCAGTACTTGGCAGAGCGGGTGCCAAGATTCGTGATGGTCTGCTGTTGCACAACCTCGCCATCATGAGGGCACAGCACTTGCTATTATCGATATGATGAGCAGCTGAGGAGCAGGAGTGTGAGGAGAAGAATGAAGATGAGGAAAGGAGGGGGCAAACTAGACAGCCCCTTTCTGGCTGGACTGTCCATGAAGAACAAATCTGAGTGCAATACCAGTAAACACAACTCCAATTCCCCATTCACCAACAGTGCCACACTCCAATTCCCCATTCACCAACAGTGCCACACTCCAATTCCCCATTCACCAACAGTGCCACACTCCAATTCCCCATTCACCAAGAGTGCCACACTCCAATTCCCCATTCACCAACAGTGCCACACTCCAATTCCCCATTCACCAAGAGTGCCACACTCCAATTCCCCATTCACCAACAGTGCCACACTCCAATTCCCCATTCACCAAGAGTGCCACACTCCAATTCCCCATTCACCAACAGTGCCACACTCCAATTCCCCATTCACCAACAGTGCCACACTCCAACTCCCCTTTCACCAACAGTGCCACACTCCAATTCCCCATTCACCAAGAGTGCCACTCTCCAATTCCCCATTCACCATCAGTGCCACACTCCAATTCCCCATTCACCAACAGTGCCACACTCCAATTCCCCATTCACCAAGAGTGCCACACTCCAATTCCCCATTCACCAACAGTGCCACACTCCAATTCCCCATTCGCCAACAGTGCCACACTCCAATTCCCCATTCGCCAACAGTGCCACACTCCAATTCCCCACTCACCAAGAGTGCCACACTCCAATTCCCCATTCACCAAGAGTGCCACACTCCAATTCCCCATTCACCAAAAGTGCCACATTCCAATTCCCCATTCACCAACAGTGCCACACTCCAATTCCCCATTCACCAACAGTGCCACACTCCAATTCCCCATCCACCAACAGTGCCACACTCCAATTCCCCATTCACCAACAGTGCCACACTTCAATTCCCCATTCACCAACAGTGCCACACTCCAATTCCCCATTCGCCAACAGTGCCACACGCCAATTCCCCATTCACCAAGAGTGCCACACTCCAATTCCCCATTCACCAAGAGTGCCACACTCCAATTCCCCATTCACCAACAGTGCCACACTCCAATTCCCCATTCACCAACAGTGCCACACACCAATTCCCCATTCACCAACTGTGCCACACTCCAATTCCCCATTCACCAACAGTGCCACACTCCAATTCCCCATTTACCAACAGTGCCACACTCCAATTCCCCATTCACCAACAGTGCCACACTCCAATTCCCTATTCGCCAACAGTGCCACACTCCAATTCCCCTTTCACCAACAGTGCCACACTCCAATTCCCCATTCACCAACAGTGCCACACTCCAATTCCCCATCCACCAAGAGTGCCACACTCCAATTCCCCATTCACCAAGAGTGCCACACTCCAATTCCACATTCACCAAGTGTGCCACACTCCAGTTCCCCATTCACCAACAGTGCTACACTCCAATTCCCCATTCACCAAAAGTGCCACACTCCAATTCCCCATTCACCAAGAGTGCCACACTCCAATTCCCCATTCACCAACAGTGCCACCCTCCAATTCCCCATTCACCAACAGTGCCAAACTCCAATTCCCCATTCACCAACAGTGCCACACTCCAATTCCCCATTCACCAAGAGTGCCACACTCCAATTCCCCATTCACCAACAGTGCCACACTCCAATTCCCCATTCACCAAGAGTGCCACACACCAATTCGCCATTCACCAACAGTGCCACACTCCAATTCCCCATTCACCAACAGTGCCACACTCCAATTCCCCATTCACCAAGAGTGCCACACTCCAATTCCCCATTCACCAACAGTGCCACACTCCAATTCCCCATTCACCAACAGTGCCACACTCCAATTCCCCATTCACCAACAGTGCCACACTCCAATTCCCCATTCACCAACAGTGCCACACTCCAATTCCCCATTCACGAACAGTGCCACACACCAATTCCCCATTCACCAACAGTGCCACACTCCAATTCCCCATTTGTCAACAGTGCCACACTCCAATTCCCCATTCACCAACATTGCCACGCTCCCATTCCCCATTCACCAAGAGTGCCACACTCCAATTCCCTATTCGCCAACAGATCCACACTCCAATTCCCCATTCACCAAGAGTGCCACACTCCAATTCCTCATTCACCAAGAGTGCCACACTCCAATTCCCCATTCGCCAACAGTGCCACACTCCAATTCCCCATTCACCAACAGTGCCACACTCCAATTCCCCATTCACCAACAGTGCCACACTCCAATTCCCCATTCACCAAGAGTGCCACACTCCAATTCCCCATTCACCAAGAGTGCCAAACTCCAATTCCCCATTCACCAACAGTGCCACACTCCAAATCCCCATTCACCAGGAGTGCCACACTCCAATTCCCCATTCACCAACAGTGCCACACTCCAATTCCCCATTCACCAACAGTGCCACACTCCAATTCCCCATTCACCAACAGTGCCACACCCCAATTCCCCATTCACCAACAGTGCCACACTCCAATTCCCCATTCACCAACAGTGCCACACTCCAATTCCCCATTCACCAACAGTGCCACACTCCAATTCCCCATTCACCAAGAGTGCCACACTCCAATTCCCCATTCACCAACAGTGCCACGCTCCAATTCCCCATTCACCAACAGTGCCACACTCCAATTCCCCATTCACCAAGAGTGCCACTCTCCAATTCCCCATTCACCAACAGTGCCACACTCCAATTCCCCATTCACCAACAGTGCCACACTCCAATTCCCCATTCACCAACAGTGCCACAGTCCAATTCCCCATTCACCAAGAGTGCCACACTCCAATTCCCCATTCACCAAGAGTGCCACACTCCAATTCCCCATTCACCAAGAGTGCCACACTCCAATTCCCCATTCACCAACAGTGCCACACTCCAATTCCCCATTCACCAACAGTGCCACACACCAATTCCCCATTCACCAACAGTGCCACACTCCAATTCCCCATTCACCAACAGTGCCACACTCCAATTCCCCATTCACCAACAGTGCCACACTCCAATTCCCCATTCACCAAGAGTGCCACACTCCAATTCCCCATTCACCAACAGTGCCACGCTCCAATTCCCCATTCACCAACAGTGCCACACTCCAATTCCCCATTCACCAAGAGTGCCACACTCCAATTCCCCATTCACCAACAGTGCCACACTCCAATTCCCCATTCACCAACAGTGCCACACTCCAATTCCCCATTCACCAACAGTGCCACAGTCCAATTCCCCATTCACCAAGAGCGCCACACTCCAATTCCCCATTCACCAAAAGTGCCACACTCCAATTCCCCATTCACCAAGAGTGCCACACTCCAATTCCCCATTCACCAACAGTGCCACACTCCAATTCCCCATTCACCAACAGTGCCAAACTTCAATTCCCCATTCACCAACAGTGCCACACTCCAATTCCCCATTCACCAACAGTGCCACACTCCAATTCCCCATTCACCAACAGTGCCACACTCCAATTCCCCATTCACCAAGAGTGCCACACTCCAATTCCCCATTCACCAACAGTGCCACACTCCAATTCCCCATTCACCAACAGTTACACACTCCAATTCCCCATTCACCAAGAGTGCCACACTCCAATTCCCCATTCACCAACAGTGCCACACTCCAATTCCCCATTCACCAACAGTGCCACACTCCAATTCCCCATTCATCAACAGTGCCACACTCCAATTCCCCATTCACCAAGAGTGCCACACTCCAATTCCCCATTCACCAACAGTGCCACACTCCAATTCCCCATTCACGAACAGTGCCACACACCAATTCCCCATTCACCAACAGTGACACACTCCAATTCCCCATTTGTCAACAGTGCCACACTCCAATTCCCCATTCACCAACAGTGCCACGCTCCCATTCCCCATTCACCAAGAGGGCCACACTCCAATTCCCTATTCGCCAACAGATCCACACTCCAATTCCCCATTCACCAAGAGTGCCACACTCCAATTCCCCATTCACCAAGAGTGCCACACTCCAATTCCCCATTCGCCAACAGTGCCACACTCCAATTCCCCATTCCCCAACAGTGCCACACTCCAATTCCCCATTCACCAACAGTGCCACACTCCAATTCCCCATTCACCAAGAGTGCCACACTACAATTCCCCATTCACCAAGAGTGCCACACTCCAATTCCCCATTCACCAACAGTGCCACACTCCAAATCCCCATTCACCAAGAGTGCCACACTCCAATTCCCCATTCACCAACAGTGCCACACTCCAATTCCCCATTCACCAACAGTGCCACACTCCAATTCCCCATTCACCAACAGTGCCACACCCCAATTCCCCATTCACCAACAGTGCCACACTCCAATTCCCCATTCACCAACAGTGCCACACTCCAATTCCCCATTCACCAACAGTGCCACACTCCAATTCCCCATTCACCAAGAGTGCCACACTCCAATTCCCCATTCACCAACAGTGCCACGCTCCAATTCCCCATTCACCAACAGTGCCACACTCCAATTCCCCATTCACCAAGAGTGCCACACTCCAATTCCCCATTCACCAACAGTGCCACACTCCAATTCCCCATTCACCAACAGTGCCACACTCCAATTCCCCATTCACCAACAGTGCCACAGTCCAATTCCCCATTCACCAAGAGTGCCAAACTCCAATTCCCCATTCACCAAGAGTGCCACACTCCAATTCCCCATTCACCAAGAGTGCCACACTCCAATTCCCCATTCACCAACAGTGCCACACTCCAATTCCCCATTCACCAACAGTGACACACTCCAATTCCCCATTCACCAACAGTGCCACACTCCAATTCCCCATTCACCAAGAGTGCCACACTCCAATTCCCCATTCCCCAACAGTGCCACACTCCAATTCCCCATTCACCAAGAGTGCCACACTCCAATTCCCCATTCACCAAGAGTGCCACACTCCAATTCACCATTCACCAACAGTGCCACACTCCAATTCCCCATTCACCAACAGTGCCACACTCCAATTCCCCATTCACCAACAGTGCCACACTCCAATTCCCCATTCACCAACAGTGCCACACTCCAATTCCCCATTCACCAACAGTGCCACACTCCAATTCCCCATTCACCAAAAGTGCCACACTCCAATTCCCCATTCACCAACAGTGCCACACTCCAATTCCCCATTCACCAAGAGTGCCAAACTCCAATTCCCCATTCACCAACAGTCCCACACTCCAATTCCCCATTCACCAAGAGTGCCACACTCCAATTCCCCATTCACCAACAGAGCCACACTCCAATTCCCCATTCACTAACAGTGCCACACTTCAACTCCCCTTTCACCAACAGTGCCACACTCCAATTCCCCATTCACCAAGAGTGCCACTCTCCAATTCCCCATTCACCATCAGTGCCACACTCCAATTCCCCATTCACCAACAGTGCCACACTCCAATTCCCCATTCACCAAGAGTGCCACACTCCAATTCCCCATTCACCAACAGTGCCACACTCCAATTCCCCATTCACCAAGAGTGCCACACTCCAATTCCCCATTCACCAACAGTGCCACACTCCAATTCCCCATTCGCCAACAGTGCCACACTCCAATTCCCCATTTGCCAACAGTGCCACACTCCAATACCCCATTCACCAAGAGTGCCACACTCCAATTCCCCATTCACCAACAGTGCCACACTCCAATTCCCCATTCACCAAGAGTGCCACATTCCAATTCCCCATTCACCAAGAGTGCCACACTCCAATTCCCCATTCAGCAACAGTGCCACACTCCAATTCCCCATTCACCAACAGTGCCACACTCCAATTCCCCATTCGCCAACTGTGCCACACTCAAATTTCCCATTCACCAACAGTGCCACACTCCAATTCCCCATTCACCAAGAGTGCCAAACTACAATTCCCCATTCACCAACAGTGCCACACTCCAATTCCCCATTCACCAACAGTGCCACACTCCAATTCCCCATTCGCCAAAAGTGCCACACTCCAATTCCCCATTCGCCAACAGTGCCACACTCCAATTCCCCATTCACCAAGAGTGCCACACTCCAATTCCCCATTCAGCAAGAGTGCCACACTCCAATTCCCCATTCACCAACAGTGCCACACTCCAATTCCCCATTCACCAACAGTGCCACACTCCAATTCCCCATTCACCAACAGTGCCACACTCGAATTCCCCATCCACCAACAGTGCCACACTCCAATTCCCCATTCACCAACAGTGCCACACTCCAATTCCCCATTCGCCAACAGTGCCACACTCCAATTCCCCATTCACCAAGAGTGCCACACTCCAATTCCCCATTCACCAACAGTGCCACACTCCATTTCCCCATTCACCAACAGTGCCACACTCCAATTCCCCATTCGCCAACAGTGCAACACGCCAATTCCCCATTCACCAAGAGTGCCACACTCCAATTCCCCATTCACCAACAGTGCCACACTCCAATTCCCCATTCACCAACAGTGCCACACTCCAATTCCCCATTCACCAACAGTGCCACACCCCAATTCCCCATTCAATAACAGTGCCACACTCCAATTCCAAATTCACCAACAGTGCCACATTCCAATTCCCCATTCACCAACAGTGCCACACTCCAATTCCCCATTCACCAAGAGTGCCACACTCCAATTCCCCATTCACCAACAGTGCCACGCTCCAATTCCCCATTCACCAACAGTGCCACACTCCAATTCCCCATTCACCAACAGTGCCACACTCCAATTCCCCATTCACCAACAGTGCCACACTCCAATTCCCCATTCACCAACAGTGCCAAACTCCAATTCCCCATTCACCAACAGTGCCACAGTCCAATATCCCATTCACCAAGAGTGCCACACTCCAATTCCCCATTCACCAAGTGTGCCACACTCCAATTCCCCATTCACCAAGAGTGCCACACTCCAATTCCCCATTCACCAACAGTGCCACACTCCAATTCCCCATTCGCCAACAGTGCCACACTCCAATTCCCCATTTGCCAACAGTGCCACACTCCAATACCCCATTCACCAAGAGTGCCACACTCCAATTCCCCATTCACCAACAGTGCCACACTCCAATTCCCCATTCACCAAGAGTGCCACACTCCAATTCCCCATTCACCAACAGTGCCACACTCCAATTCCCCATTCACCAAGAGTGCCACATTCCAATTCCCCATTCACCAAGAGTGCCACACTCCAATTCCCCATTCAGCAACAGTGCCACACTCCAATTCCCCATTTACCAACAGTGCCACACTCCAATTCCCCATTCGCCAACTGTGCCACACTCAAATTTCCCATTCACCAAGAGTGCCACACTCCAATTCCCCATTCACCAAGAGTGCCAAACTACAATTCCCCATTCACCAACAGTGCCACACTCCAATTCCCCATTCACCAACAGTGCCACACTCCAATTCCCCATTCGCCAAAAGTGCCACACTCCAATTCCCCATTCGCCAACAGTGCCACACTCCAATTCCCCATTCACCAAGAGTGCCACACTCCAATTCCCCATTCAGCAAGAGTGCCACACTCCAATTCCCCATTCACCAACAGTGCCACACTCCAATTCCCCATTCACCAACAGTGCCACACTCCAATTCCCCATTCACCAACAGTGCCACACTCCAATTCCCCATCCACCAACAGTGCCACACTCCAATTCCCCATTCACCAACAGTGCCACACTCCAATTCCCCATTCGCCAACAGTGCCACACTCCAATTCCCCATTCACCAAGAGTGCCACACTCCAATTCCCCATTCACCAACAGTGCCACACTCCATTTCCCCATTCACCAACAGTGCCACACTCCAATTCCCCATTCGCCAACAGTGCCACACGCCACTTCCCCATTCACCAAGAGTGCCACACTCCAATTCCCCATTCACCAACAGTGCCACACTCCAATTCCCCATTCACCAACAGTGCCACACTCCAATTCCCCATTCACCAACAGTGCCACACCCCAATTCCCCATTCACCAACAGTGCCACACTCCAATTCCAAATTCACCAACAGTGCCACATTCCAATTCCCCATTCACCAACAGTGCCACACTCCAATTCCCCATTCACCAAGAGTGCCACACTCCAATTCCCCATTCACCAACAGTGCCACGTTCCAATTCCCCATTCACCAACAGTGCCACACTCCAATTCCCCATTCACCAACAGTGCCACACTCCAATTCCCCATTCACCAACAGTGCCACACTTCAATTCCCCATTCACCAACAGTGCCAAACTCCAATTCCCCATTCACCAACAGTGCCACAGTCCAATATCCCATTCACCAAGAGTGCCACACTCCAATTCCCCATTCACCAAGTGTGCCACACTCCAATTCCCCATTCACCAAGAGTGCCACACTCCAATTCCCCATTCACCAACAGTGCCACACTCCAATTCCCCATTCGCCAACAGTGCCACACTCCAATTCCCCATTTGCCAACAGTGCCACACTCCAATACCCCATTCACCAAGAGTGCCACACTCCAATTCCCCATTCACCAACAGTGCCACACTCCAATTCCCCATTCACCAACAGTGCCACACACCAATTCCCCATTCACCAACAGTGCCACACTCCAATTCCCCATCCACCAACAGTGCCACACTCCAATTCCCCATTCACCAACAGTGCCACACTCCAATTCCCCATTCACCAACAGTGCCACACTCCAATTCCCCATTCGCCAACAGTGCCACACGCCAATTCCCCATTCACCAAGAGTGCCACACTCCAATTCCCCATTCACCAAGAGTGCCACACTCCAATTCCCCATTCACCAACAGTGCCACACTCCAATTCCCCATTCACCAACAGTGCCACACACCAATTCCCCATTCACCAACTGTGCCACACTCCAATTCCCCATTCACCAACAGTGCCACACTCCAATTCCCCATTCACCAACAGTGCCACACTCCAATTCCCCATTCACCAACAGTGCCACACTCCAATTCCCTATTCGCCAACAGTGCCACACTCCAATTCCCCTTTCGCCAACAGTGCCACACTCCAATTCCCCATTCACCAACAGTGCCACACTCCAATTCCCCATCCACCAAGAGTGCCACACTCCAATTCCACATTCACCAAGAGTGCCACACTCCAATTCCCCATTCACCAAGTGTGCCACACTCCAGTTCCCCATTCACCAACAGTGCTACACTCCAATTTCCCATTCACCAAAAGTGCCAAACTCCAATTCCCCATTCACCAAGAGTGCCACACTCCAATTCCCCATTCACCAACAGTGCCACCCTCCAATTCCCCATTCACCAACAGTGCCAAACTCCAATTCCCCATTCACCAACAGTGCCACACTCCAATTCCCCATTCACCAAGAGTGCCACACACCAATTCGCCATTCACCAACAGTGCCACACTCCAATTCCCCATTCACCAACAGTGCCACACTCCAATTCCCCATTCACCAAGAGTGCCACACTCCAATTCCCCATTCACCAACAGTGCCACACTCCAATTCCCCATTCACCAACAGTGCCGCACACCAATTCGCCATTCACCAACAGTGCCACACTCCAATTCCCCATTCACCAAGAGTGCCACACTCCAATTCCCCATTCACCAACAGTGCCACACTCCAATTCCCCATTCACGAACAGTGCCACACACCAATTCCCCATTCACCAACAGTGCCACACTCCAATTCCCCATTTGTCAACAGTGCCACACTCCAATTCCCCATTCACCAACAGTGCCACGCTCCCATTCCCCATTCACCAAGAGTGCCACACTCCAATTCCCTATTCGCCAACAGATCCACACTCCAATTCCCCATGCACCAAGAGTGCCACACTCCAATTCCTCATTCACCAAGAGTGCCACACTCCAATTCCCCATTCGCCAACAGTGCCACACTCCAATTCCCCATTCACCAACAGTGCCACACTGCAATTCCCCATTCACCAACAGTGCCACACTCCAATTCCCCATTCACCAAGAGTGCCACACTCCAATTCCCCATTCACCAAGAGTGCCAAACTCCAATTCCCCATTCACCAACAGTGCCACACTCCAAATCCCCATTCACCAAGAGTGCCACACTCCAATTCCCCATTCACCAACAGTGCCACACTCCAATTCCCCATTCACCAACAGTGCCACACTCCAATTCCCCATTCACCAACAGTGCCACACCCCAATTCCCCATTCACCAACAGTGCCACACTCCAATTCCCCATTCACCAACAGTGCCACACTCCAATTCCCCATTCACCAACAGTGCCACACTCCAATTCCCCATTCACCAAGAGTGCCACACTCCAATTCCCCATTCACCAACAGTGCCACGCTCCAATTCCCCATTCACCAACAGTGCCACACTCCAATTCCCCATTCACCAAGAGTGCCACACTCCAATTCCCCATTCACCAACAGTGCCACACTCCAATTCCCCATTCACCAACAGTGCCACACTCCAATTCCCCATTCACCAACAGTGCCACAGTCCAATTCCCCATTCACCAAGAGTGCCACACTCCAATTCCCCATTCACCAAGAGTGCCACACTCCAATTCCCCATTCACCAAGAGTGCCACACTCCAATTCCCCATTCACCAACAGTGCCACACTCCAATTCCCCATTCACCAACAGTGCCACACACCAATTCCCCATTCACCAACAGTGCCACACTCCAATTCCCCATTCACCAACAGTGCCACACTCCAATTCCCCATTCACCAACAGTGCCACACTCCAATTCCCCATTCACCAAGAGTGCCACACTCCAATTCCCCATTCACCAACAGTGCCACGCTCCAATTCCCCATTCACCAACAGTGCCACACTCCAATTCCCCATTCACCAAGAGTGCCACACTCCAATTCCCCATTCACCAACAGTGCCACACTCCAATTCCCCATTCACCAACAGTGCCACACTCCAATTCCCCATTCACCAACAGTGCCACAGTCCAATTCCCCATTCACCAAGAGCGCCACACTCCAATTCCCCATTCACCAAAAGTGCCACACTCCAATTCCCCATTCACCAAGAGTGCCACACTCCAATTCCCCATTCACCAACAGTGCCACACTCCAATTCCCCATTCACCAACAGTGCCAAACTTCAATTCCCCATTCACCAACAGTGCCACACTCCAATTCCCCATTCACCAACAGTGCCACACTCCAATTCCCCATTCACCAACAGTGCCACACTCCAATTCCCCATTCACCAAGAGTGCCACACTCCAATTCCCCATTCACCAACAGTGCCACACTCCAATTCCCCATTCACCAACAGTTACACACTCCAATTCCCCATTCACCAAGAGTGCCACACTCCAATTCCCCATTCACCAACAGTGCCACACTCCAATTCCCCATTCACCAACAGTGCCACACTCCAATTCCCCATTCATCAACAGTGCCACACTCCAATTCCCCATTCACCAAGAGTGCCACACTCCAATTCCCCATTCACCAACAGTGCCACACTCCAATTCCCCATTCACGAACAGTGCCACACACCAATTCCCCATTCACCAACAGTGCCACACTCCAATTCCCCATTTGTCAACAGTGCCACACTCCAATTCCCCATTCACCAACAGTGCCACGCTCCCATTCCCCATTCACCAAGAGGGCCACACTCCAATTCCCTATTCGCCAACAGATCCACACTCCAATTCCCCATTCACCAAGAGTGCCACACTCCAATTCCCCATTCACCAAGAGTGCCACACTCCAATTCCCCATTCGCCAACAGTGCCACACTCCAATTCCCCATTCCCCAACAGTGCCACACTCCAATTCCCCATTCACCAACAGTGCCACACTCCAATTCCCCATTCACCAAGAGTGCCACACTACAATTCCCCATTCACCAAGAGTGCCACACTCCAATTCCCCATTCACCAACAGTGCCACACTCCAAATCCCCATTCACCAAGAGTGCCACACTCCAATTCCCCATTCACCAACAGTGCCACACTCCAATTCCCCATTCACCAACAGTGCCACACTCCAATTCCCCATTCACCAACAGTGCCACACCCCAATTCCCCATTCACCAAAAGTGCCACACTCCAATTCCCCATTCACCAACAGTGCCACACTCCAATTCCCCATTCACCAACAGTGCCACACTCCAATTCCCCATTCACCAAGAGTGCCACACTCCAATTCCCCATTCACCAACAGTGCCACGCTCCAATTCCCCATTCACCAACAGTGCCACACTCCAATTCCCCATTCACCAAGAGTGCCACACTCCAATTCCCCATTCACCATCAGTGCCACACTCCAATTCCCCATTCACCAACAGTGCCACACTCCAATTCCCCATTCACCAACAGTGCCACAGTTCAATTCCCCATTCACCAAGAGTGCCAAACTCCAATTCCCCATTCACCAAGAGTGCCACACTCCAATTCCCCATTCACCAAGAGTGCCACACTCCAATTCCCCATTCACCAACAGTGCCACACTCCAATTCCCCATTCACCAACAGTGACACACTCCAATTCCCCATTCACCAACAGTGCCACACTCCAATTCCCCATTCACCAAGAGTGCCACACTCCAATTCCCCATTCCCCAACAGTGCCACACTCCAATTCCCCATTCACCAAGAGTGCCACACTCCAATTCCCCATTCACCAAGAGTGCCACACTCCAATTCACCATTCACCAACATTGCCACACTCCAATTCCCCATTCACCAACAGTGCCACACTCCAATTCCCCATTCGCCAACAGTGCCACACTCCAATTCCCCATTTGCCAACAGTGCCACACTCCAATACCCCATTCACCAAGAGTGCCACACTCCAATTCCCCATTCACCAACAGTGCCACACTCCAATTCCCCATTCACCAAGAGTGCCACATTCCAATACCCATTCACCAAGAGTGCCACACTCCAATTCCCCATTCAGCAACAGTGCCACACTCCAATTCCCCATTCACCAACAGTGCCACACTCCAATTCCCCATTCGCCAACAGTGCCACACTCAAATTTCCCATTCACCAACAGTGCCACACTCCAATTCCCCATTCACCAAGAGTGCCAAACTACAATTCCCCATTCACCAACAGTGCCACACTCCAATTCCCCATTCACCAACAGTGCCACACTCCAATTCCCCATTCGCCAAAAGCGCCACACTCCAATTCCCCATTCGCCAACAGTGCCACACTCCAATTCCCCATTCACCAAGAGTGCCACACTCCAATTCCCCATTCAGCAAGAGTGCCACACTCCAATTCCCCATTCACCAACAGTGCCACACTCCAATTCCCCATTCACCAACAGTGCCACACTCCAATTCCCCATTCACCAACAGTGCCACACTCGAATTCCCCATCCACCAACAGTGCCACACTCCAATTCCCCATTCACCAACAGTGCCACACTCCAATTCCCCATTCGCCAGCAGTGCCACACTCCAATTCCCCATTCACCAAGAGTGCCACACTCCAATTCCCCATTCACCAACAGTGCCACACTCCATTTCCCCATTCACCAACAGTGCCACACTCCAATTCCCCATTCGCCAACAGTGCCACACGCCAATTCCCCATTCACCAAGAGTGCCACACTCCAATTCCCCATTCACCAACAGTGCCACACTCCAATTCCCCATTCACCAACAGTGCCACACTCCAATTCCCCATTCACCAACAGTGCCACACTCCAATTCCCCATCCACCAACAGTGCCACACTCCAATTCCCCATTCACCAACAGTGCCACACTTCAATTCCCCATTCACCAACAGTGCCACACTCCAATTCCCCATTCGCCAACAGTGCCACACGCCAATTCCCCATTCACCAAGAGTGCCACACTCCAATTCCCCATTCACCAAGAGTGCCACACTCCAATTCCCCATTCACCAACAGTGCCACACTCCAATTCCCCATTCGCCAACAGTGCCACATGCCAATTCCCCATTCACCAAGAGTGCCACACTCCAATTCCCCATTCACCAAGAGTGCCACACTCCAATTCCCCATTCACCAACAGTGCCACACTCCAATTCCCCATTCACCAACAGTGCCACACACCAATTCCCCATTCACCAACTGTGCCACACTCCAATTCCCCATTCACCAACAGTGCCACACTCCAATTCCCCATTTACCAACAGTGCCACACTCCAATTCCCCATTCACCAACAGTGCCACACTCCAATTCCCTATTCGCCAACAGTGCCACACTCCAATTCCCCTTTCACCAACAGTGCCACACTCCAATTCCCCATTCACCAACAGTGCCACACTCCAATTCCCCATCCACCAAGAGTGCCACACTCCAATTCCCCATTCACCAAGAGTGCCACACTCCAATTCCACATTCACCAAGTGTGCCACACTCCAGTTCCCCATTCACCAACAGTGCTACACTCCAATTCCCCATTCACCAAAAGTGCCACACTCCAATTCCCCATTCACCAAGAGTGCCACACTCCAATTCCCCATTCACCAACAGTGCCACACTCCAATTCCCCATTCACCAAGAGTGCCACACACCAATTCGCCATTCACCAACAGTGCCACACTCCAATTCCCCATTCACCAACAGTGCCACACTCCAATTCCCCATTCACCAAGAGTGCCACACTCCAATTCCCCATTCACCAACAGTGCCACACTCCAATTCCCCATTCACCAACAGTGCCACACTCCAATTCCCCATTCACCAACAGTGCCACACTCCAATTCCCCATTCACCAAGAGTGCCACACTCCAATTCCCCATTCACCAACAGTGCCACACTCCAATTCCCCATTCACGAACAGTGCCACACACCAATTCCCCATTCACCAACAGTGCCACACTCCAATTCCCCATTTGTCAACAGTGCCACACTCCAATTCCCCATTCACCAACAGTGCCACGCTCCCATTCCCCATTCACCAAGAGTGCCACACTCCAATTCCCTATTCGCCAACAGATCCACACTCCAATTCCCCATTCACCAAGAGTGCCACACTCCAATTCCTCATTCACCAAGAGTGCCACACTCCAATTCCCCATTCGCCAACAGTGCCACACTCCAATTCCCCATTCACCAACAGTGCCACACTCCAATTCCCCATTCACCAACAGTGCCACACTCCAATTCCCCATTCACCAAGAGTGCCACACTCCAATTCCCCATTCACCAAGAGTGCCAAACTCCAATTCCCCATTCACCAACAGTGCCACACTCCAAATCCCCATTCACCAAGAGTGCCACACTCCAATTCCCCATTCACCAACAGTGCCACACTCCAATTCCCCATTCACCAACAGTGCCACACTCCAATTCCCCATTCACCAACAGTGCCACACCCCAATTCCCCATTCACCAACAGTGCCACACTCCAATTCCCCATTCACCAACAGTGCCACACTCCAATTCCCCATTCACCAACAGTGCCACACTCCAATTCCCCATTCACCAAGAGTGCCACACTCCAATTCCCCATTCACCAACAGTGCCACGCTCCAATTCCCCATTCACCAACAGTGCCACACTGCAATTCCCCATTCACCAAGAGTGCCACACTTCAATTCCCCATTCACCAACAGTGCCACACTCCAATTCCCCATTCACCAACAGTGCCACAGTCCAATTCCCCATTCACCAACAGTGCCACAGTCCAATTCCCCATTCACCAAGAGTGCCACACTCCAATTCCCCATTCACCAAGAGTGCCACACTCCAATTCCCCATTCACCAAGAGTGCCACACTCCAATTCCCCATTCACCAACAGTGCCACACTCCAATTCCCCATTCACCAACAGTGCCACACACCAATTCCCCATTCACCAACAGTGCCACACTCCAATTCCCCATTCACCAACAGTGCCACACTCCAATTCCCCATTCACCAACAGTGCCACACTCCAATTCCCCATTCACCAAGAGTGCCACACTCCAATTCCCCATTCACCAACAGTGCCACGCTCCAATTCCCCATTCACCAACAGTGCCACACTCCAATTCCCCATTCACCAAGAGTGCCACACTCCAATTCCCCATTCACCAACAGTGCCACACTCCAATTCCCCATTCACCAACAGTGCCACACTCCAATTCCCCATTCACCAACAGTGCCACAGTCCAATTCCCCATTCACCAAGAGCGCCACACTCCAATTCCCCATTCACCAAAAGTGCCACACTCCAATTCCCCATTCACCAAGAGTGCCACACTCCAATTCCCCATTCACCAACAGTGCCACACTCCAATTCCCCATTCACCAACAGTGCCAAACTTCAATTCCCCATTCACCAACAGTGCCACACTCCAATTCCCCATTCACCAACAGTGCCACACTCCAATTCCCCATTCACCAACAGTGCCACACTCCAATTCCCCATTCACCAAGAGTGCCACACTCCAATTCCCCATTCACCAACAGTGCCACACTCCAATTCCCCATTCACCAACAGTTACACACTCCAATTCCCCATTCACCAAGAGTGCCACACTCCAATTCCCCATTCACCAACAGTGCCACACTCCAATTCCCCATTCACCAACAGTGCCACACTCCAATTCCCCATTCATCAACAGTGCCACACTCCAATTCCCCATTCACCAAGAGTGCCACACTCCAATTCCCCATTCACCAACAGTGCCACACTCCAATTCACCATTCACAAACAGTGCCACACACCAATTCCCCATTCACCAACAGTGCCACACTCCAATTCCCCATTTGTCAACAGTGCCACACTCCAATTCCCCATTCACCAACAGTGCCACGCTCCCATTCCCCATTCACCAAGAGGGCCACACTCCAATTCCCTATTCGCCAACAGATCCACACTCCAATTCCCCATTCACCAAGAGTGCCACACTCCAATTCCCCATTCACCAAGAGTGCCACACTCCAATTCCCCATTCGCCAACAGTGCCACACTCCAATTCCCCATTCCCCAACAGTGCCACACTCCAATTCCCCATTCACCAACAGTGCCACACTCCAATTCCCCATTCACCAAGAGTGCCACACTACAATTCCCCATTCACCAAGAGTGCCACACTCCAATTCCCCATTCACCAACAGTGCCACACTCCAAATCCCCATTCACCAAGAGTGCCACACTCCAATTCCCCATTCACCAACAGTGCCACACTCCAATTCCCCATTCACCAAAAGTGCCACACTCCAATTCCCCATTCACCAACAGTGCCACACCCCAATTCCCCATTCACCAACAGTGCCACACTCCAATTCCCCATTCACCAACAGTGCCACACTCCAATTCCCCATTCACCAACAGTGCCACACTCCAATTCCCCATTCACCAATAGTGCCACACTCCAATTCCCCATTCACCAACAGTGCCACGCTCCAATTCCCCATTCACCAACAGTGCCACACTCCAATTCCCCATTCACCAAGAGTGCCACACTCCAATTCCCCATTCACCAACAGTGCCACACTCCAATTCCCCATTCACCAACAGTGCCACACTCCAATTCCCCATTCACCAACAGTGCCACACTCCAATTCCCCATTCACCAAGAGTGCCACACTCCAATTCCCCATTCCCCAACAGTGCCACACTCCAATTCCCCATTCACCAAGAGTGCCACACTCCAATTCCCCATTCACCAAGAGTG
This sequence comes from Somniosus microcephalus, assembly GCF_052327205.1. Taxonomy (NCBI): domain Eukaryota; kingdom Metazoa; phylum Chordata; class Chondrichthyes; order Squaliformes; family Somniosidae; genus Somniosus; species Somniosus microcephalus. The sequence goes on along the minus strand of NC_140994.1, from coordinate 90,361,911 downwards.
CCACACTCCAATTCACCATTCACCAACAGTGCCACACTCCAATTCCCCATTCACCAACAGTGCCACACTCCAATTCCCCATTCACCAACAGTGCCACACTCCAATTCCCCATTCACCAACAGTGCCACACTCCAATTCCCCATTCACCAACAGTGCCACGCTCCAATTCCCCATTCACCAAAAGTGCCACACTCCAATTCCCCATTCACCAACAGTGCCACACTCCAATTCCCCATTCACCAAGAGTGCCAAACTCCAATTCCCCATTCACCAACAGTCCCACACTCCAATTCCCCATTCACCAAGAGTGCCACACTCCAATTCCCCATTCACCAACAGAGCCACACTCCAATTCCCCATTCACTAACAGTGCCACACTCCAACTCCCCTTTCACCAACAGTGCCACACTCCAATTCCCCATTCACCAAGAGTGCCACTCTCCAATTCCCCATTCACCATCAGTGCCACACTCCAATTCCCCATTCACCAACAGTGCCACACTCCAATTCCCCATTCACCAAGAGTGCCACACTCCAATTCCCCATTCACCAACAGTGCCACACTCCAATTCCCCATTCACCAAGAGTGCCACACTCCAATTCCCCATTCACCAACAGTGCCACACTCCAATTCCCCATTCGCCAACAGTGCCACACTCCAATTCCCCATTTGCCAACAGTGCCACACTCCAATACCCCATTCACCAAGAGTGCCACACTCCAATTCCCCATTCACCAACAGTGCCACACTCCAATTCCCCATTCACCAAGAGTGCCACATTCCAATTCCCCATTCACCAAGAGTGCCACACTCCAATTCCCCATTCAGCAACAGTGCCACACTCCAATTCCCCATTCACCAACAGTGCCACACTCCAATTCCCCATTCGCCAACAGTGCCACACTCAAATTTCCCATTCACCAACAGTGCCACACTCCAATTCCCCATTCACCAAGAGTGCCAAACTACAATTCCCCATTCACCAACAGTGCCACACTCCAATTCCCCATTCACCAACAGTGCCACACTCCAATTCCCCATTCGCCAAAAGCGCCACACTCCAATTCCCCATTCGCCAACAGTGCCACACTCCAATTCCCCATTCACCAAGAGTGCCACACTCCAATTCCCCATTCAGCAAGAGTGCCACACTCCAATTCCCCACTCACCAACAGTGCCACACTCCAATTCCCCATTCACCAACAGTGCCACACTCCAATTCCCCATTCACCAACAGTGCCACACTCGAATTCCCCATCCACCAACAGTGCCACACTCCAATTCCCCATTCACCAACAGTGCCACACTCCAATTCCCCATTCGCCAACAGTGCCACACTCCAATTCCCCATTCACCAAGAGTGCCACACTCCAATTCCCCATTCACCAACAGTGCCACACTCCATTTCCCCATTCACCAACAGTGCCACACTCCAATTCCCCATTCGCCAACAGTGCCACACGCCAATTCCCCATTCACCAAGAGTGCCACACTCCAATTCCCCATTCACCAACAGTGCCACACTCCAATTCCCCATTCACCAACAGTGCCACACTCCAATTCCCCATTCACCAACAGTGCCACACCCCAATTCCCCATTCACCAACAGTGCCACACTCCAATTCCAAATTCACCAACAGTGCCACATTCCAATTCCCCATTCACCAACAGTGCCACACTCCAATTCCCCATTCACCAAGAGTGCCACACTCCAATTCCCCATTCACCAACAGTGCCACGCTCCAATTCCCCATTCACCAACAGTGCCACACTCCAATTCCCCATTCACCAACAGTGCCACACTCCAATTCCCCATTCACCAACAGTGCCACACTCCAATTCCCCATTCACCAACAGTGCCAAACTCCAATTCCCCATTCACCAACAGTGCCACAGTCCAATATCCCATTCACCAAGAGTGACACACTCCAATTCCCCATTCACCAAGTGTGCCACACTCCAATTCCCCATTCACCAAGAGTGCCACACTCCAATTCCCCATTCACCAACAGTGCCACACTCCAATTCCCCATTCGCCAACAGTGCCACACTCCAATTCCCCATTTGCCAACAGTGCCACACTCCAATACCCCATTCACCAAGAGTGCCACACTCCAATTCCCCATTCACCAACAGTGCCACACTCCAATTCCCCATTCACCAACAGTGCCACACTCCAATTCCCCATTCACCAACAGTGCCACACTCCAATTCCCCATCCACCAACAGTGCCACACTCCAATTCCCCATTCACCAACAGTGCCACACTCCAATTCCCCATTCACCAACAGTGCCACACTCCAATTCCCCATTCGCCAACAGTGCCACACGCCAATTCCCCATTCACCAAGAGTGCCACACTCCAATTCCCCATTCACCAAGAGTGCCACACTCCAATTCCCCATTCACCAACAGTGCCACACTCCAATTCCCCATTCACCAACAGTGCCACACACCAATTCCCCATTCACCAACTGTGCCACACTCCAATTCCCCATTCACCAACAGTGCCACACTCCAATTCCCCATTCACGAACAGTGCCACACTCCAATTCCCCATTCACCAACAGTGCCACACTCCAATTCCCTATTCACCAACAGTGCCACACTCCAATTCCCCTTTCACCAACAGTGCCACACTCCAATTCCCCATTCACCAACAGTGCCACACTCCAATTCCCCATCCACCAAGAGTGCCACACTCCAATTCCCCATTCACCAAGAGTGCCACACTCCAATTCCCCATTCACCAAGTGTGCCACACTCCAGTTCCCCATTCACCAACAGTGCTACACTCCAATTCCCCATTCACCAAAAGTGCCACACTCCAATTCCCCATTCACCAAGAGTGCCACACTCCAATTCCCCATTCACCAACAGTGCCACCCTCCAATTCCCCATTCACCTACAGTGCCAAACTCCAATTCCCCATTCACCAACAGTGCCACACTCCAATTCCCCATTCACCAAGAGTGCCACACACCAATTCGCCATTCACCAACAGTGCCACACTCCAATTCCCCATTCACCAACAGTGCCACACTCCAATTCCCCATTCACCAAGAGTGCCACACTCCAATTCCCCATTCACCAACAGTGCCACACTCCAATTCCCCATTCACCAACAGTGCCACACTCCAATTCCCCATTCACCAACAGTGCCACACTCCAATTCCCCATTCACCAAGAGTGCCACACTCCAATTCCCCATTCACCAACAGTGCCACACTCCAATTCCCCATTCACGAACAGTGCCACACACCAATTCCCCATTCACCAACAGTGCCACACTCCAATTCCCCATTTGTCAACAGTGCCACACTCCAATTCCCCATTCACCAACAGTGCCACGCTCCCATTCCCCATTCACCAAGAGTGCCACACTCCAATTCCCTATTCGCCAACAGATCCACACTCCAATTCCCCATGCACCAAGAGTGCCACACTCCAATTCCTCATTCACCAAGAGTGCCACACTCCAATTCCCCATTCGCCAACAGTGCCACACTCCAATTCCCCATTCACCAACAGTGCCACACTCCAATTCCCCATTCACCAACAGTGCCACACTCCAATTCCCCATTCACCAAGAGTGCCACACTCCAATTCCCCATTCACCAAGAGTGCCAAACTCCAATTCCCCATTCACCAACAGTGCCACACTCCAAATCCCCATTCACCAAGAGTGCCACACTCCAATTCCCCATTCACCAACAGTGCCACACTCCAATTCCCCATTCACCAACAGTGCCACACTCTAATTCCCCATTCACCAACAGTGCCACACCCCAATTCCCCATTCACCAACAGTGCCACACTCCAATTCCCCATTCACCAACAGTGCCACACTCCAATTCCCCATTCACCAACAGTGCCACACTCCAATTCCCCATTCACCAAGAGTGCCACACTCCAATTCCCCATTCACCAACAGTGCCACGCTCCAATTCCCCATTCACCAACAGTGCCACACTCCAATTCCCCATTCACCAAGAGTGCCACACTCCAATTCCCCATTCACCAACAGTGCCACACTCCAATTCCCCATTCATCAACAGTGCCACACTCCAATTCCCCATTCACCAACAGTGCCACAGTCCAATTCCCCATTCACCAAGAGTGCCACACTCCAATTCCCCATTCACCAAGAGTGCCACACTCCAATTCCCCATTCACCAAGAGTGCCACACTCCAATTCCCCATTCACCAACAGTGCCACACTCCAATTCCCCATTCACCAACAGTGCCACACACCAATTCCCCATTCACCAACAGTGCCACACTCCAATTCCCCATTCACCAACAGTGCCACACTCCAATTCCCCATTCACCAACAGTGCCACACTCCAATTCCCCATTCACCAACAGTGCCACACTCCAATTCCCCATTCACCAACAGTGCCACACTCCAATTCCCCATTCACCAACAGTGCCACAGTCCAATTCCCCATTCACCAAGAGCGCCACACTCCAATTCCCCATTCACCAAAAGTGCCACACTCCAATTCCCCATTCACCAAGAGTGCCACACTCCAATTCCCCATTCACCAACAGTGCCACACTCCAATTCCCCATTCACCAACAGTGCCAAACTTCAATTCCCCATTCACCAACAGTGCCACACTCCAATTCCCCATTCACCAACAGTGCCACACTCCAATTCCCCATTCACCAACAGTGCCACACTCCAATTCCCCATTCACCAAGAGTGCCACACTCCAATTCCCCATTCACCAACAGTGCCACACTCCAATTCCCCATTCACCAACAGTTACACACTCCAATTCCCCATTCACCAAGAGTGCCACACTCCAATTCCCCATTCACCAACAGTGCCACACTCCAATTCCCCATTCACCAACAGTGCCACACTCCAATTCCCCATTCATCAACAGTGCCACACTCCAATTCCCCATTCACCAAGAGTGCCACACTCCAATTCCCCATTCACCAACAGTGCCACACTCCAATTCCCCATTCACGAACAGTGCCACACACCAATTCCCCATTCACCAACAGTGCCACACTCCAATTCCCCATTTGTCAACAGTGCCACACTCCAATTCCCCATTCACCAACAGTGCCACGCTCCCATTCCCCATTCACCAAGAGGGCCACACTCCAATTCCCTATTCGCCAACAGATCCACACTCCAATTCCCCATTCACCAAGAGTGCCACACTCCAATTCCCCATTCACCAAGAGTGCCACACTCCAATTCCCCATTCGCCAACAGTGCCACACTCCAATTCCCCATTCCCCAACAGTGCCACACTCCAATTCCCCATTCACCAACAGTGCCACACTCCAATTCCCCATTCACCAAGAGTGCCACACTACAATTCCCCATTCACCAAGAGTGCCACACTCCAATTCCCCATTCACCAACAGTGCCACACTCCAAATCCCCATTCACCAAGAGTGCCACACTCCAATTCCCCATTCACCAACAGTGCCACACTCCAATTCCCCATTCACCAACAGTGCCACACTCCAATTCCCCATTCACCAACAGTGCCACACCCCAATTCCCCATTCACCAAAAGTGCCACACTCCAATTCCCCATTCACCAACAGTGCCACACTCCAATTCCCCATTCACCAACAGTGCCACACTCCAATTCCCCATTCACCAAGAGTGCCACACTCCAATTCCCCATTCACCAACAGTGCCACGCTCCAATTCCCCATTCACCAACAGTGCCACACTCCAATTCCCCATTCACCAAGAGTGCCACACTCCAATTCCCCATTCACCAACAGTTCCACACTCCAATTCCCCATTCACCAACAGTGCCACACTCCAATTCCCCATTCACCAACAGTGCCACAGTCCAATTCCCCATTCACCAAGAGTGCCAAACTCCAATTCCCCATTCACCAAGAGTGCCACACTCCAATTCCCCATTCACCAAGGGTGCCACACTCCAATTCCCCATTCACCAACAGTGCCACACTCCAATTCCCCATTCACCAACAGTGACACACTCCAATTCCCCATTCACCAACAGTGCCACACTCCAATTCCCCATTCACCAAGAGTGCCACACTCCAATTCCCCATTCCCCAACAGTGCCACACTCCAATTCCCCATTCACCAAGAGTGCCACACTCCAATTCCCCATTCACCAAGAGTGCCACACTCCAATTCACCATTCACCAACAGTGCCACACTCCAATTCCCCATTCACCAACAGTGCCACACTCCAATTCCCCATTCACCAACAGTGCCACACTCCAATTCCCCATTCACCAACAGTGCCACACTCCAATTCCCCGTTCACCAACAGTGCCACACTCCAATTCCCCATTCACCAAAAGTGCCACACTCCAATTCCCCATTCACCAACAGTGCCACACTCCAATTCCCCATTCACCAAGAGTGCCAAACTCCAATTCCCCATTCACCAACAGTCCCACACTCCAATTCGCCATTCACCAAGAGTGCCACACTCCAATTCCCCATTCACCAACAGAGCCACACTCCAATTCCCCATTCACTAACAGTGCCACACTCCAACTCCCCTTTCACCAACAGTGCCACACTCCAATTCCCCATTCACCAAGAGTGCCACTCTCCAATTCCCCATTCACCATCAGTGCCACACTCCAATTCCCCATTCACCAACAGTGCCACACTCCAATTCCCCATTCACCAAGAGTGCCACACTCCAATTCCCCATTCAGCAACAGTGCCACACTCCAATTCCCCATTCACCAACAGTGCCACACTCCAATTCCCCATTCGCCAACAGTGCCACACTCAAATTTCCCATTCACCAACAGTGCCACACTCCAATTCCCCATTCACCAAGAGTGCCAAACTACAATTCCCCATTCACCAACAGTGCCACACTCCAATTCCCCATTCACCAACAGTGCCACACTCCAATTCCCCATTCGCCAAAAGCGCCACACTCCAATTCCCCATTCGCCAACAGTGCCACACTCCAATTCCCCATTCACCAAGAGTGCCACACTCCAATTCCCCATTCAGCAAGAGTGCCACACTCCAATTCCCCATTCACCAACAGTGCCACACTCCAATTCCCCATTCACCAACAGTGCCACACTCCAATTCCCCATTCACCAACAGTGCCACACTCGAATTCCCCATCCACCAACAGTGCCACACTCCAATTCCCCATTCACCAACAGTGCCACACTCCAATTCCCCATTCGCCAACAGTGCCACACTCCAATTCCCCATTCACCAAGAGTGCCACACTCCAATTCCCCATTCACCAACAGTGCCACACTCCATTTCCCCATTCACCAACAGTGCCACACTCCAATTCCCCATTCGCCAACAGTGCCACACGCCAATTCCCCATTCACCAAGAGTGCCACACTCCAATTCCCCATTCACCAACAGTGCCACACTCCAATTCCCCATTCACCAACAGTGCCACACTCCAATTCCCCATTCACCAACAGTGCCACACCCCAATTCCCCATTCACCAACAGTGCCACACTCCAATTCCAAATTCACCAACAGTGCCACATTCCAATTCCCCATTCACCAACAGTGCCACACTCCAATTCCCCATTCACCAAGAGTGCCACACTCCAATTCCCCATTCACCAACAGTGCCACGCTCCAATTCCCCATTCACCAACAGTGCCACACTCCAATTCCCCATTCACCAACAGTGCCACACTCCAATTCCCCATTCACCAACAGTGCCACACTCCAATTCCCCATTCACCAACAGTGCCAAACTCCAATTCCCCATTCACCAACAGTGCCACAGTCCAATATCCCATTCACCAAGAGTGACACACTCCAATTCCCCATTCACCAAGTGTGCCACACTCCAATTCCCCATTCACCAAGAGTGCCACACTCCAATTCCCCATTCACCAACAGTGCCACACTCCAATTCCCCATTCGCCAACAGTGCCACACTCCAATTCCCCATTTGCCAACAGTGCCACACTCCAATACCCCATTCACCAAGAGTGCCACACTCCAATTCCCCATTCACCAACAGTGCCACACTCCAATTCCCCATTCACCAACAGTGCCACACTCCAATTCCCCATTCACCAACAGTGCCACACTCCAATTCCCCATCCACCAACAGTGCCACACTCCAATTCCCCATTCACCAACAGTGCCACACTCCAATTCCCCATTCACCAACAGTGCCACACTCCAATTCCCCATTCGCCAACAGTGCCACACGCCAATTCCCCATTCACCAAGAGTGCCACACTCCAATTCCCCATTCACCAAGAGTGCCACACTCCAATTCCCCATTCACCAACAGTGCCACACTCCAATTCCCCATTCACCAACAGTGCCACACACCAATTCCCCATTCACCAACTGTGCCACACTCCAATTCCCCATTCACCAACAGTGCCACACTCCAATTCCCCATTCACGAACAGTGCCACACTCCAATTCCCCATTCACCAACAGTGCCACACTCCAATTCCCTATTCACCAACAGTGCCACACTCCAATTCCCCTTTCACCAACAGTGCCACACTCCAATTCCCCATTCACCAACAGTGCCACACTCCAATTCCCCATCCACCAAGAGTGCCACACTCCAATTCCCCATTCACCAAGAGTGCCACACTCCAATTCCCCATTCACCAAGTGTGCCACACTCCAGTTCCCCATTCACCAACAGTGCTACACTCCAATTCCCCATTCACCAAAAGTGCCACACTCCAATTCCCCATTCACCAAGAGTGCCACACTCCAATTCCCCATTCACCAACAGTGCCACCCTCCAATTCCCCATTCACCTACAGTGCCAAACTCCAATTCCCCATTCACCAACAGTGCCACACTCCAATTCCCCATTCACCAAGAGTGCCACACACCAATTCGCCATTCACCAACAGTGCCACACTCCAATTCCCCATTCACCAACAGTGCCACACTCCAATTCCCCATTCACCAAGAGTGCCACACTCCAATTCCCCATTCACCAACAGTGCCACACTCCAATTCCCCATTCACCAACAGTGCCACACTCCAATTCCCCATTCACCAACAGTGCCACACTCCAATTCCCCATTCACCAAGAGTGCCACACTCCAATTCCCCATTCACCAACAGTGCCACACTCCAATTCCCCATTCACGAACAGTGCCACACACCAATTCCCCATTCACCAACAGTGCCACACTCCAATTCCCCATTTGTCAACAGTGCCACACTCCAATTCCCCATTCACCAACAGTGCCACGCTCCCATTCCCCATTCACCAAGAGTGCCACACTCCAATTCCCTATTCGCCAACAGATCCACACTCCAATTCCCCATGCACCAAGAGTGCCACACTCCAATTCCTCATTCACCAAGAGTGCCACACTCCAATTCCCCATTCGCCAACAGTGCCACACTCCAATTCCCCATTCACCAACAGTGCCACACTCCAATTCCCCATTCACCAACAGTGCCACACTCCAATTCCCCATTCACCAAGAGTGCCACACTCCAATTCCCCATTCACCAAGAGTGCCAAACTCCAATTCCCCATTCACCAACAGTGCCACACTCCAAATCCCCATTCACCAAGAGTGCCACACTCCAATTCCCCATTCACCAACAGTGCCACACTCCAATTCCCCATTCACCAACAGTGCCACACTCTAATTCCCCATTCACCAACAGTGCCACACCCCATTCCCCATTCACCAACAGTGCCACACTCCAATTCCCCATTCACCAACAGTGCCACACTCCAATTCCCCATTCACCAACAGTGCCACACTCCAATTCCCCATTCACCAAGAGTGCCACACTCCAATTCCCCATTCACCAACAGTGCCACGCTCCAATTCCCCATTCACCAACAGTGCCACACTCCAATTCCCCATTCACCAAGAGTGCCACACTCCAATTCCCCATTCACCAACAGTGCCACACTCCAATTCCCCATTCACCAACAGTGCCACACTCCAATTCCCCATTCACCAACAGTGCCACAGTCCAATTCCCCATTCACCAAGAGTGCCACACTCCAATTCCCCATTCACCAAGAGTGCCACACTCCAATTCCCCATTCACCAAGAGTGCCACACTCCAATTCCCCATTCACCAACAGTGCCACACTCCAATTCCCCATTCACCAACAGTGCCACACACCAATTCCCCATTCACCAACAGTGCCACACTCCAATTCCCCATTCACCAACAGTGCCACACTCCAATTCCCCATTCACCAACAGTGCCACACTCCAATTCCCCATTCACCAACAGTGCCACACTCCAATTCCCCATTCACCAACAGTGCCACACTCCAATTCCCCATTCACCAACAGTGCCACAGTCCAATTCCCCATTCACCAAGAGCGCCACACTCCAATTCCCCATTCACCAAAAGTGCCACACTCCAATTCCCCATTCACCAAGAGTGCCACACTCCAATTCCCCATTCACCAACAGTGCCACACTCCAATTCCCCATTCACCAACAGTGCCAAACTTCAATTCCCCATTCACCAACAGTGCCACACTCCAATTCCCCATTCACCAACAGTGCCACACTCCAATTCCCCATTCACCAACAGTGCCACACTCCAATTCCCCATTCACCAAGAGTGCCACACTCCAATTCCCCATTCACCAACAGTGCCACACTCCAATTCCCCATTCACCAACAGTTACACACTCCAATTCCCCATTCACCAAGAGTGCCACACTCCAATTCCCCATTCACCAACAGTGCCACACTCCAATTCCCCATTCACCAACAGTGCCACACTCCAATTCCCCATTCATCAACAGTGCCACACTCCAATTCCCCATTCACCAAGAGTGCCACACTCCAATTCCCCATTCACCAACAGTGCCACACTCCAATTCCCCATTCACGAACAGTGCCACACACCAATTCCCCATTCACCAACAGTGCCACACTCCAATTCCCCATTTGTCAACAGTGCCACACTCCAATTCCCCATTCACCAACAGTGCCACGCTCCCATTCCCCATTCACCAAGAGGGCCACACTCCAATTCCCTATTCGCCAACAGATCCACACTCCAATTCCCCATTCACCAAGAGTGCCACACTCCAATTCCCCATTCACCAAGAGTGCCACACTCCAATTCCCCATTCGCCAACAGTGCCACACTCCAATTCCCCATTCCCCAACAGTGCCACACTCCAATTCCCCATTCACCAACAGTGCCACACTCCAATTCCCCATTCACCAAGAGTGCCACACTACAATTCCCCATTCACCAAGAGTGCCACACTCCAATTCCCCATTCACCAACAGTGCCACACTCCAAATCCCCATTCACCAAGAGTGCCACACTCCAATTCCCCATTCACCAACAGTGCCACACTCCAATTCCCCATTCACCAACAGTGCCACACTCCAATTCCCCATTCACCAACAGTGCCACACCCCAATTCCCCATTCACCAAAAGTGCCACACTCCAATTCCCCATTCACCAACAGTGCCACACTCCAATTCCCCATTCACCAACAGTGCCACACTCCAATTCCCCATTCACCAAGAGTGCCACACTCCAATTCCCCATTCACCAACAGTGCCACGCTCCAATTCCCCATTCACCAACAGTGCCACACTCCAATTCCCCATTCACCAAGAGTGCCACACTCCAATTCCCCATTCACCAACAGTTCCACACTCCAATTCCCCATTCACCAACAGTGCCACACTCCAATTCCCCATTCACCAACAGTGCCACAGTCCAATTCCCCATTCACCAAGAGTGCCAAACTCCAATTCCCCATTCACCAAGAGTGCCACACTCCAATTCCCCATTCACCAAGGGTGCCACACTCCAATTCCCCATTCACCAACAGTGCCACACTCCAATTCCCCATTCACCAACAGTGACACACTCCAATTCCCCATTCACCAACAGTGCCACACTCCAATTCCCCATTCACCAAGAGTGCCACACTCCAATTCCCCATTCCCCAACAGTGCCACACTCCAATTCCCCATTCACCAAGAGTGCCACACTCCAATTCCCCATTCACCAAGAGTGCCACACTCCAATTCACCATTCACCAACAGTGCCACACTCCAATTCCCCATTCACCAACAGTGCCACACTCCAATTCCCCATTCACCAACAGTGCCACACTCCAATTCCCCATTCACCAACAGTGCCACACTCCAATTCCCCGTTCACCAACAGTGCCACACTCCAATTCCCCATTCACCAAAAGTGCCACACTCCAATTCCCCATTCACCAACAGTGCCACACTCCAATTCCCCATTCACCAAGAGTGCCAAACTCCAATTCCCCATTCACCAACAGTCCCACACTCCAATTCGCCATTCACCAAGAGTGCCACACTCCAATTCCCCATTCACCAACAGAGCCACACTCCAATTCCCCATTCACTAACAGTGCCACACTCCAACTCCCCTTTCACCAACAGTGCCACACTCCAATTCCCCATTCACCAAGAGTGCCACTCTCCAATTCCCCATTCACCATCAGTGCCACACTCCAATTCCCCATTCACCAACAGTGCCACACTCCAATTCCCCATTCACCAAGAGTGCCACACTGCAATTCCCCATTCACCAACAGTGCCACACTCCAATTCCCCATTCACCAAGAGTGCCACACTCCAATTCCCCATTCACCAACAGTGCCACACTCCAATTCCCCATTCGCCAACAGTGCCACACTCCAATTCCCCATTTGCCAACAGTGCCACACTCCAATACCCCATTCACCAAGAGTGCCACACTCCAATTCCCCATTCACCAAAAGTGCCACACTCCAATTCCCCATTCACCAAGAGTGCCACATTCCAATTCCCCATTCACCAAGAGTGCCACACTCCAATTCCCCATTCAGCAACAGTGCCACACTCCAATTCCCCATTCACCAACAGTGCCACACTCCAATTCCCCATTCGCCAACAGTGCCACACTCAAATTTCCCATTCACCAACAGTGCCACACTCCAATTCCCCATTCACCAAGAGTGCCAAACTACAATTCCCCATTCACCAACAGTGCCACACTCCAATTCCCCATTCACCAACAGTGCCACACTCCAATTCCCCATTCGCCAAAAGCGCCACACTCCAATTCCCCATTCGCCAACAGTGCCACACTCCAATTCCCCATTCACCAAGAGTGCCACACTCCAATTCCCCATTCAGCAAGAGTGCCACACTCCAATTCCCCATACACCAACAGTGCCACACTCCAATTCCCCATTCACCAACAGTGCCACACTCCAATTCCCCATTCACCAACAGTGCCACACTCGAATTCCCCATCCACCAACAGTGCCACACTCCAATTCCCCATTCACCAACAGTGCCACACTCCAATTCCCCATTCGCCAACAGTGCCACACTCCAATTCCCCATTCACCAAGAGTGCCACACTCCAATTCCCCATTCACCAACAGTGCCACACTCCATTTCCCCATTCACCAACAGTGCCACACTCCAATTCCCCATTCACCAAGAGTGCCACACTCCAATTCCCCATTCACCAAGAGTGCCACACTCCAATTCCCCATTCACCAACAGTGCCACACTCCAATTCCCCATTCACCAACAGTGCCACACTCCAATTCCCCATTCACCAACAGTGCCACACCCCAATTCCCCATTCACCAACAGTGCCACACTCCAATTCCCCATTCACCAAGAGTGCCACACTCCAATTCCCCATTCACCAACAGTGCCACACTCCAATTCCCCATTCACCAAGAGTGCCACACTCCAATTCCCCATTCACCAACAGTGCCACGCTCCAATTCCCCATTCACCAACAGTGCCACACTCCAATTCCCCATTCACCAACAGTGCCACACTCCAATTCCCCATTCACCAACAGTGCCACACTCCAATTCCCCATTCACCAACAGTGCCACACTCCAATTCCCCATTCACCAACAGTGCCACAGTCCAATATCCCATTCACCAAAAGTGCCACACTCCAATTCCCCATTCACCAAGTGTGCCACACTCCAATTCCCCATTCACCAAGAGTGCCACACTCCAATTCCCCATTCACCAACAGTGCCACACTCCAATTCCCCATTCGCCAACAGTGCCACACTCCAATTCCCCATTTGCCAACAGTGCCACACTCCAATACCCCATTCACCAAGAGTGCCACACTCCAATTCCCCATTCACCAACAGTGCCACACTCCAATTCCCCATTCACCAAGAGTGCCACATTCCAATTCCCCATTCACCAAGAGTGCCACACTCCAATTCCCCATTCAGCAACAGTGCCACACTCCAATTCCCCATTCACCAAAAGTGCCACACTCCAATTCCCCATTCACCAACAGTGCCACACTCCAATTTCCCATTCACCAACAGTGCCACACTCCAATTCCCCATTCACCAACAGTGCCACACTCCAATTCCCCTTCACCAACAGTGCCACACTCCAATTCCCCATCCACCAACAGTGCCACACTCCAATTCCCCATTCACCAACAGTGCCACACTCCAATTCCCCATTCGCCAACAGTGCCACACTCCAATTTCCCATTCGCCAACAGTGCCACAGTCCAATTCCCCATTCGCCAAGAGTGCCACACTCCAATTCCCCATTCACCCAGAGTGCCACACTCCAATTCCCCATTCACCAAGAGTGCCACACTCCAATTCCCCATTCACCTGCAGTGCCACACTCCAATTCCCCATTCACCAACAGTGCCACACTCCAATTCCCCATTCACCAAGAGTGCCACACTCCAATTCCCCATTCACCAAGAGTGCCACACTCCAATTCCCCATTCACCAACAGTGCCACACTCCAATTCCCCATTCACCAAGAGTGCCACACTCCAATTCCCCATTCACCAAGAGTGCCACACTCCAATTCACCATTCACCAACAGTGCCACACTCCAATTCCCCATTCACCAACAGTGCCACACTCCAATTCCACATTCACCAACAGTGCCACACTCCAATTCCCCATTCACCAACAGTGCCACACTCCAATTCCCCATTCACCAACAGTGCGACACTCCAATTCCCGATTCACCAAAAGTGCCACACTCCAATTCCCCATTCACCAACAGTGCCACACTCCAATTCCCCATTCACCAACAGTGCCAAACTCCAATTCCCCATTCACCATCAGTCCCACACTCCAATTCCCCATTCGCCAACAGTGCCACACTCCAATTCCCCATTCGCCAACAGTGCCACACTCCAATTCCCCATTCACCAAGAGTGCCACACTCCAATTCCCCATTCACCAACAGTGCCACACTCCAATTCCCCATTCGCCAACAGTGCCACACGCCAATTCCCCATTCACCAAGAGTGCCACACTCCAATTCCCCATTCACTAACAGTGCCACACTCCAACTCCCCTTTCACCAACAGTGCCACAATCCAATTCCCCATTCACCAAGAGTGCCACTCTCCAATTCCCCATTCACCATCAGTGCCACACTCCAATTCCCCATTCACCAACAGTGCCACACTCCAATTCCCCATTCACCAAGAGTGCCACACTCCAATTCCCCATTCACCAACAGTGCCACACTCCAATTCCCCATTCGCCAACAGTGCCACACTCCAATTCCCCATTTGCCAACAGTGCCACACTCCAATACCCCATTCACCAAGAGTGCCACACTCCAATTCCCCATTCACCAACAGTGCCACACTCCAATTCCCCATTCACCAAGAGTGCCACACTCCAATTCCCCATTCACCAAGAGTGCCACACTCCAATTCACCATTCACCAACAGTGCCACACTCCAATTCCCCATTCACCAACAGTGCCACACTCCAATTCCACATTCACCAACAGTGCCACACTCCAATTCCCCATTCACCAACAGTGCCACACTCCAATTCCCCATTCACCAACAGTGCGACACTCCAATTCCCGATTCACCAAAAGTGCCACACTCCAATTCCCCATTCACCAACAGTGCCACACTCCAATTCCCCATTCACCAACAGTGCCAAACTCCAATTCCCCATTCACCAACAGTCCCACACTCCAATTCCCCATTCGCCAACAGTGCCACACTCCAATTCCCCATTCGCCAACAGTGCCACACTCCAATTCCCCATTCACCAAGAGTGCCACACTCCAATTCCCCATTCACCAACAGTGCCACACTCCAATTCCCCATTCGCCAACAGTGCCACACGCCAATTCCCCATTCACCAAGAGTGCCACACTCCAATTCCCCATTCACTAACAGTGCCACACTCCAACTCCCCTTTCACCAACAGTGCCACAATCCAATTCCCCATTCACCAAGAGTGCCACTCTCCAATTCCCCATTCACCATCAGTGCCACACTCCAATTCCCCATTCACCAACAGTGCCACACTCCAATTCCCCATTCACCAAGAGTGCCACACTCCAATTCCCCATTCACCAACAGTGCCACACTCCAATTCCCCATTCGCCAACAGTGCCACACTCCAATTCCCCATTTGCCAACAGTGCCACACTCCAATACCCCATTCACCAAGAGTGCCACACTCCAATTCCCCATTCACCAACAGTGCCACACTCCAATTCCCCATTCACCAAGAGTGCCACATTCAAATTCATCATTCACCAAGAGTGCCACACTCCAATTCCCCATTCAGCAACAGTGCCACACTCCAATTCCCCATTCACCAACAGTGCCACACTCCAATTCCCCATTCGCCAACAGTGCCACACTCCAATTCCCCATTCACCAAGAGTGCCACACTCCAATTCCCCATTCACCAACAGTGCCACACTCCAATTCCCCATTCACCAACAGTGCCACACTCCAATTCCCCATTCGCCAACAGTGCCACACTCCAATTTCCCATTCACCAACAGTGCCACACTCCAATTCCCCATTCACCAAGAGTGCCAAACTCCAATTCCCCATTCACCAACAGTGCCACACTCCAATTCCCCATTCACCAACAGTGCCACACTCCAATTCGCCATTCGCCAAAAGTGCCACACTCCAATTCCCCATTCGCCAACAGTGCCACACTCCAATTCCCCATTCACCAAGAGTGCCACACTCCAATTCCCCATTCACCAAGAGTGCCACACTCCAATTCCCCATTCACCAACAGTGCCACACTCCAATTCCCCATTCACCAACAGTGCCACACTCCAATTCCCCATTCACCAACAGTGCCACACTCCAATTCCCCATCCACCAACAGTGCCACACTCCAATTCCCCATTCACCAACAGTGCCACACTCCAATTCCCCATTCGCCAACAGTGCCACACTCCAATTCCCCATTCACCAAGAGTGCCTCACTCCAATTCCCCATTCACCAACAGTGCCACACTCCAATTCCCCATTCACCAACAGTGCCACACTCCAATTCCCCATTCGCCAACAGTGCCACACGCCAATTCCCCATTCACCAAGAGTGCCACACTCCAATTCCCCATTCACCAACAGTGCCACACTCCAATTCCCCATTCACCAACAGTGCCACACTCCAATTCCCCATTCACCAACAGTGCCACACCCCAATTCCCCATTCACCAACAGTGCCACACTCCAATTCCCCATTCACCAACAGTGCCACACTCCAATTCCCCATTCACCAACAGTGCCACACTCCAATTCCCCATTCACCAAGAGTGCCACACTCCAATTCCCCATTCACCAACAGTGCCACGCTCCAATTCCCCATTCACCAACAGTGCCACACTTCAATTCCCCATTCACCAAGAGTGCCACACTCCAATTCCCCATTCACCAAGAGTGCCACACTCCAATTCCCCATTCACCAACAGTGCCACACTCCAATTCCCCATTCACCAACAGTGCCACAGTCCAATTCCCCATTCACCAAGAGTGCCACACTCCAATTCCCCATTCACCAAGAGTGCCACACTCCAATTCCCCATTCACCAAGAGTGCCACACTCCAATTCCCCATTCACCAACAGTGCCACACTCCAATTCCCCATTCACCAACAGTGCCACACTCCAATTCCCCATTCGCCAACAGTGCCACACTCCAATTCCCCATTCACCAAGAGTGCCACACTCCAATTCCCCATTCACCAACAGTGCCACGCTCCAATTCCCCATTCACCAACAGTGCCACACTCCAATTCCCCATTCACCAAGAGTGCCACACTCCAATTCCCCATTCACCAAGAGTGCCACACTCCAATTCCCCATTCACCAACAGTGCCACACTCTAATTCCCCATTCACCAACAGTGCCACACTCCAATTCCCTATTCACCAACAGTGCCGCACTCCAATTCCCCATTCACCAACAGTGCCACACTCCTTACCTTCCCTCTGTTACTGACCATCACAGCATCCTCTTGGCCACAATGCAAAAATAAAAGCCAACACAAAATAAACATTCCAAACCAAATTCATGAATTAAATCATGCCATGTTGCATAAAATCTTCAACTAATTTCCCTTGTGGATACCCTTAGTGCCTGTCTTCTGTCTGCCTTGGCCTATCTGAATGCTCCAACTTAGTGCTACCCCAGTGGCTGCAGCATGGCTGGTGGAAGGCTTTCAGTAGAGGAGACTGCAGATGGCCTTGCAGGATGACCTCGAGCATCTCTGGGCCTCGAAGGCCCAGATGTGGACTGCACCATCTCAGCCTGGGCGGCAGCAATCTGGGCTGGCTGTCTGACAGGCAACAGCAAGGGCACTGGTGGAGTGGCAGTGATGGGAGGATGGATGCTGTGATCCTGAGAGAGGACAGCAAGTTCGTGCTCCATGGAGCCATTGCCACTTCCCTGGGGCGGCGCCTCAGCAATCCTAGTAATCTGTAAGAGGACAGATTGCTGGACTGCTGTGACATCCTGCAAGCCCCTTCGAACACTGGAATCCAGAGCCATGATGGCAGCAGGCTGCATCACTTAGATATTGGATGGCTGCAGCTTGTGTTGCAATGGAAGTTGAGACATTGGCCATCAGATGCTGCATCATGGGTAGGTCCACAAGTGTGCTAATGGAGTTGGCCACAACTTCCATGCTGGAAAGGATCGGCTCTAATCTCTGCACAAAGCCCTGTGCCAAGTTGGTGCTGGACCACTCCATGCTCCTTGACATTGAACGCAGGCTTTCTGGCAGGCTTCCTCATGCAACAGTCCATCTCCTTCCATAGCCTGCTCTATTGAAGTGCTCATCTGAGTCCTTTGCATCAGAACTCGTGTGTGTCCTTGTCCTCTGGGGAGCTGGCACCTGCGCTACCCTTGTCCCTCGCCCTGGCTGCAGGCCACTTGTGCCGGGTGTCTCACCACATGCAGCTCCTGCCTCTGTGCTATCCTCTAAGATACACACAGTGTCAGTATCAGAGCTGGTGGTTGCGAGTGTGAAATCGAATGAAGGTGTTTTTTCATCATCACTGTCTCCTTGCTCGTCCACCTCTTGCTCTTCTACCACTTCCTGACCAGGTTGCAGTTCTTGGGTATCTGAAAGGAGAAAGGGACAAGGGTCGGGTTGCGGTGAGGGGAGGGCGGGTAAGCAAGAGGTACATGCTTAAACCATCTGCAGCTTGTAAATCAGAAGAGATTGTGAGATGTGAGACGGAGGATTACTTATGAGGATACCATCATCTTACATGGTTTCAGCCCCTCCGCTGGCCTTCTGAGAATTTGTCTGGAGGGCCTCTTGACCTCCTGTGGATATAACACATCTCTCTTGACCCCCTGTGGATATAACACATCTCTCTTGATCCCCTGTAGATATAACACATCTCTCTTGACCGCTGTGGATATAACACATCTCTCTTGATCCCCTGTGGATATAACACATCTCTCTTGACCGCTGTGGATATAACACATCTCTCTTGATCCCCTGTGGATATAACACATCTCTCTTGATCCCCTGTAGATATAACACATCTCTCTTGACTGCTGTGGATATAACACATCTCTCTTGATCCCCTGTGGATATAACACATCTCTCTTGACCGCTGTGGATATAACACATCTCTCTTGATCCCCTGTGGATATAACACATCTCTCTTGACCGCTGTGGATATAACACATCTCTCCTGACTCCCTCTGGATAGAGCACATCTCTCCTCCACCCAGGCCTCCTGGGCAGCGTCAGAAAACCTTGGAGTTTGCTCCCTCCCAAGTTGTACCATTACTCAGTGTTTCCCAGGTCAGAATCTGTTGTACAATGACTTCCACCAACTGCTTCAGCCACAATGCACCTCCTCTTTAAGAAGTACAGCCTGGCTTTAAGTAGTGGAGGCTAGCTTTAAGTGGAGCTCACCTCTCACCATTTTGGGCCCCCTGATGATGCATGGATGATGCGTGCTGCCAATCAACAGTGCGGTCAGCACTGCCTGCAAGCTACAATCGTGGAAATGAGCAGGCAGCATGAAGGTAGCATGCTACCTGTGTCGTATTGAACGGACACATGTTAATCACACATCACAATCCCCACGCCCATAATTGGGACCTATCGAATTTAACCTCATTAGTTTCTAATATATTACAGATTTTGGTCACTTACGATGGAATAGTAAAATTATACAGCACAGAAGGAGTCAATTTGACCCATCGTTCCTGTGCTATCTAATATAATCCCATACCCCTGCCCTTTCCCCATAGCCCCGCAAATAGATCCTCTTCAAGTATATATCAAATTCCCTTTTGAAAATCACTATTGAATCTGTTTCCACCACTCATTCAGGCAGTACACTCCAGATCATAATGACTCGCTGCATAAAAAAGAATGGTCATCTCGCCTGTGGTTCTTTTGCCGATTACCTGAAATGGACTAGGATTGATTGATGCCTCACACCTGATCAGACCACGGAATGGGACTTGAAATCCACCAGAACACAAAAACACTGCCTTGTCCGGTTTCCCCTTTCAGTCGCTCAGGAAGTTGCCCAATGTGTTGAACCTCTGGCCCTAGAGGCCGGTAACAGAAGCCAATAATCAACTTATGGCAAACGGCCTGATCGAGCTACACTCAACTTGCTCCAGCCTCTCCCGACTGACCAACATCCCTCTCCCCATCAGGCTGATCACAGCGACACCAACTAATCTTGCTGCAATCCGCTCCCATTGCAATCACATGCATCATTCTAACACAACCTCAGAGGTATCATTTAGATCTATCTCAGCACCAGAGACACGGATTAAATGATGGCCCAGAAATTCGGGGGCTTCCTGTGGGTGCAAGCCCCCGACCTGCACTTACCTACCGCGCCGGCCATTGAGCTGTGGGCCCGCATGGGATTCCGATCCTGGGCCTCCTCCAACTGCCGGCGCGCAGTGCTTGCATATCCCAGGGGCGCAGTTAGTTCGAAGCGTCCCCTGGGATCACGTGGGTCATGCAGAGCCAATGGCAGCAGGGAATGCTTCATTCATAAGTTTGACAGGTCAAACCTATAAATACTATAAGCCCCAAAACATCACTAAATCTTCAAATAAATTTTTAAAAAACATCACATTTTTAAAATAAACTATAAATTACATGAAATAACTATTTTAAGCAATAATTTAAATTTTTGAAAAAAATAATTTTATTTTCTAACAGGGCTAAAAATAAACTTACCTTTCTTTAACGTATTTAAAAATAATAAACCTGTGGAAAAAATGTTTTAATTTTAATTAATTCACCACTTACCTTGCAAAAAGCAGGCCTTGTGCCTGCTTTTTAAAAGTGTAACTCCTGGAGACTTACCCTACCGGGAAAACCTGCAAAAAAAACGTAAGTGTGATGCTCACGCGCTGCCTCTCCTGCGCACGCGTTCCACCTCTGAACCCCTTCTTTCAGGGGAACGGAAGTGCCGGTTTCCCGCGCATGCGCAGTGCATGCACGAAACCGGCACTTCCATTGTGCTTACGGGTGAGTACCCAATGCGTACTCACCCGTGGAGACCCGGATTTCTGGGCCAATAATTTACATTTTTGAAAAAATTAATTACTTTTTCTAACAGGGCTAAAAATAAACGTATCTTTCTTTAAAGTATTTAAAAATAATAAACCTGTGGAAAGAATGTTTTAATTTTAATTAATTCACCACTTACCTTGCAAAAAGCAGGCCTTGCGCCTGCTTTTTAAAAGTGTAACTTCTGGAGACTCACCTTCCCGGGAAAGCCTGCAAAAAAAACCTAAGTTCGATGCGCAAACGTTGCCTCTCCTGCGCATGTGTTCGACTTCTGAACCCCTTCTTTCAGGGGAACGGAAGTGCCGGTTTCCCGCGCATGCGCAGTGCATGCACGAAACCGGCACTTTCATGGGTCTTATGGGTGAGTACCCCTTGCGTACTCACCTGTGGAGACCCGAATTTCTGGGCCATTGTTTAAGATAGTTGTTTCATGTAATTTATAGTTTATTTTAAAAATGTGGGCTTAGAAATTCATTTTGGCTGCGCCAGCCGTTAGCGCCTTAGGAGGAGTAGATCTCGAGCGCTAGGCGCTTAGCGCCCGGGTGCAGTGCGATCTGCGCCTCGCCCCAACTTCAGTAGACATTTAGCGCCGGCGCAAAGTCTTTGCGCGCGCTCAGCTGCGCGCGCAGATCATGACGTCATTTCCTCGTGCAACGCCCTTTGTGCGCCCCAAACCGGAACTTCAGTCGCGCCGCCCCATTGTGCGCCTGGCAGCTCTAACGACTGTGGAGTGGAATGGTGCACAGCCGAAGCGGGCCGCGGCGAGCGCAAATAAAAGGGCACTTACCCTGCACTATAAAGGGCAGCCATTTTGCAGCAATCACTCTTGTGCAACGGATTTTTGGAGAGAGACCAAGGAAGGGAGCTTACTGCTTTGGCCCAACACTAGGACAGGTATTTTTGGCTTCAGGCCACAGCTTTGAAATTCGCCTTCACTGATATCTCATTGTTTGCCAGCATATTATGGGGGCTGCATGGGGTGCCAACGCTGATTTTCAGCATTATGTCGGAAGGGCTCGCAGACGCTGTGTGAGAGGGGCAGCCCTGGCTAGACGCAGAGGGGGCAACAGGCGTCGGCAACGTGGGCCTTACCCACTCAGGCAATACGGCCAGCAGGTCTCCTATCTCACCATGACTGGCGCGCAATGTGTTAGGAGGCTGCGATTCAGAAGGGAGGTGGTTGCAGAGATCTGCCAGCTGCTTCACAGAGATCTGCGTCCACAGCTGAGGTGCAGGATGTCTCTGTCGGTGGAAGTGAAGGTGACGGTGGCTCTGAACTTCTATGCCACCGGCTCCTTCCAATCCGCTGCTGGGGACATTGCTAACATATCCCAGTTCGCCGTGCATTGCTGCATCCACCAGGTCACCAATGCCCTTTTCAGAAGGAGACGCCAATTCATCTCCTTCCCCATGACACTGGAGAGGCAGCAGCAGCGTGCAGTGGGATTTGCAAGAATCGCGGACTTCCCCATGGTGCAGGGCGCCATTGACTGCACGCATGTGGCTTTGCGGGCACCTCTGGACCATCCCGAGGATTACCGCAACCAGAAGGGCTACCATTCCCTCAACGTACAGCTGGTGTGTGACCACAGGCAGCGCATCCTAGCTGTCAATGCCCGCTTTCAAGGCAGCAGCCACGATGCCTTTATCCTGCGACAGACTACTGTGGCTGACATGTTCTAGGCACAGCCTCACCCAAAAGGATGGCTTATCGGGGACAAAGGCTATCCTTTGTGTACCTGGCTCATGACCCCGCTCCGCGCGCCCAGGACCCCTGCTGAAGAGGCATACAACGAGAGCCATCAAGCGACGAGGAACATCATCGAACAAACAATTGGCGTCCTCAAGCAACGGTTCCGCTGCCTGGATCGTTCCGACGGATCTCTGCAGTATTCGCCGGAGCGAGTCTCCCATTTCGTGGTCGTTTGCTGCATGCTGCACAACCTGGCTATCCGCAGGACTCAGGCGCTGCCACCTCACGCTGGAGCACCACCTCAGGAGGAGGAGCAGGAGGAGCATGAGGAGGAGGAGGAGGAGGAGTACCAGGCCAGGAGGGAGGCACAAGGTCCAAGGGCCGCCCGTCGGCGGCTTATTGAACGTCACTTCTAGGCCCCCTGTCAGGGAATGGCTTGTGCCAATGAAAGAACATGAATGCAGCCGCTCCGCAAGCCCTCAGCCGCTTAAGCCAACAAACACTTCAAAGATCAAACATGGACAATCTGAATAAATAAAATGCTTTATTGAACAAACTCAGGGCCCTTCCCACATGAAACCCAAACACAGACAACACCCCCAAAAAACAGTCACACACATGACTCACTCCCACAACCTGGGGAGGAATAACAAAACATTTAAACAAAAATGGCCTTCATCCTTGGCCTTAACAAAACAACCATCCCCAGAAACAAAACAACCATCCCCAGAAACAAAACAACCATCCCCATATAAAAAAACATTTGTCCACACCCTCTACTTTGTGGCCCGCGAGGGCGATTCCTTGTCCAGCCTTTTGCGGCCCCTGGCCGCCCTGCTGCTCCTCCTCAAACCGTGCCCAGTGGCTGCTGCAAGGCTGGGGGAAGGCTCCTGAGGGGCACATGTTGTCATGGCAGATGCCCTTGGGGGTCGGCCTAGACGAGGTCTGGGCCTCGAGGGGCCGGCTGGTGAATGCTGCAGCTGTGGCTGGCTAGCATCCGTCGGACCAGCATCTCCTGGCAGCTCCACTGGGGGAGTGACAGTGGCGGCTGGAGGAATGGGGGCAAGCTGGCGGATGGCAGGCGGCCGCTGGTCAAGTGACACACTGGCACTCGGCCGGGCCCGCACTGCAGCATGCGCTGCAATGTGCCGAACGACAGACCGCTGTGCTGCTACAGCACGGCAGGTGTCCTGGCGATGCCTGGCTGACGCAGCGAGTGCGGCAGCAGTGAGTGCCCGTGCTGCCCTGGTCTGTGACCGCATCAGAGCACCCAGTGACTGCACGGCACCACTGATCACCTGCCCACTTGCTGCGTGAGCTGCCCCGAATTCTGCCCAACTCGCTGCCTGTGCTGCCCCGAATTCGGCCCGACTCGCTGCCTGTGCTGTCCCGAATTCGGCCCGACTCGCGGCCTGTGCTGCCCCG
The DNA here is from genome assembly GCF_052327205.1 of Somniosus microcephalus. Lineage (NCBI taxonomy): Eukaryota > Metazoa > Chordata > Chondrichthyes > Squaliformes > Somniosidae > Somniosus > Somniosus microcephalus. The sequence goes on along the minus strand of NC_140994.1, from coordinate 90,336,969 downwards.
AATTGCTCAAAACTCCTGGCCTGTGAGGCCCCGAAATCGGCCACACTATGAGCCAGGGACTCGATGGCCTCAGGCATCCGTGCCACAACCCCCATGAGCTCGGTGTGCCGGCGCTCCAAGTCCACGGACATTTGATCGAGGAGGCGCACCTCCTCGGAGTTGATCGTCGCCGGACCGGAGGCCGGACTCTCCCTCTGGGGAGAAGGCCGCCGAGCTGGCTGACCCTTCCCGCGTTGCTGGATGCCACTGGGCCCAGCAATTGCACTCCCTTCCGACTCTTCCCCCCTCTGGGAAGAAGGCCGCTAAGCAACCGCACACCTCCTGCGTTGCTGCACGCCACTGGTCCCACGAGCGACACTCCCCTCCGACACTTCCCCCAGGCTCTCCTCCAGGGAAGACGTGTCCCCTGCATTGGCATCCCCTGGCGCGGATGAGGGTTCCCCTGATGGGCCGCCTTCCTCTTCCTCCTCCTCCTCCTCCTCTTCCGAGGGGCTGTCACTGGCAGCTTCAGGGACCTCCTCCTCACCATCTGAAAGCAGGAAGGGACAAGAGTAGCTTTAGATTGAGGAGAGGGCGTCAGCGAGGGAGGCATGAGTGGTGGCATTCAGCGCATTGGTCGGACAGTGGTAAAGGATGTAGATCTGATGTGCAAGTGGGACGAGAGAGGTCCAAAAGGTGATGTCCTTACCATTGGTGCCCAGAACAGGGTCGGCATCTCCACTGGCAACGGGCCCAATCACCCGGGCTCCCATGAGGCGACCCACGCGCTCTTCCAGGGCAGTGAGCTGCTGGATCTGGGGACCGCCTCCCCCGGTCTCAGTCCGGCTCTTCTGATTGTGGGCCAGCTTGGCCTGCAAGAGAAAGGACGGCCTCTAAGTACAGTGTGTAGTCCTGATCTGGTGTGCACTGCCTCCCATGGTCGATTAGCTTGGCCAGTGTGTAGCCCTGATCTGGTGTGCACTGCCTCCCATGGTCGATTAGCTTGGCCAGTGTGTAGCCCTGATCTGGTGTGCACTGCCTCCCATGGTCGATTAGCTTGGCCAGTGTGTAGCCCTGATCTGGTGTGCACTGCCTCCCATGGTCGAATAGCTTGGTCAGTGTGGAAAGTGCAGAATGTGCAATTGATGTTCATGCCAGTCCCATAGCTGCTGGATGAGGGCTGGCCATTAGGGCTTTCAGGTCCCTTTGCCCATAATGTGAGGTGCACATGCAAGGATGAGGAGGACACTGGAAAGGGTACTCACCCTGACAATCCTGGTGAGGTCATTGAATTTCTTTCTGCATTGGACAGAGTTCCTGGGGACCTCGCTGTTGGCTGTGACCCTGATGGCGACCTCCCTCCAGGCTTTCCTGTAGACGCAGGTCGCAGGCTTCTTCCCGCTGTCTGGGAACAGGAGTTTGCGTCTCGTATCCAAAGCCCCAACCAGCACCTTCAAATCATGGCCAGAGAAGCGCTGCACACGTTCACGGGCCTTCTGCATCTTTCCCGGCGCTATTTCTGTCCAGCAGCAGTGTTTAGGCCTAGCTGGAGGGCTGCAGTGTCCAGGGCGTGGCAGCAGACCAACTCGACCCTTCCCCCTTTAAGAGCTGGCCGGCGCCAGGGTGTCTGCTGTCAATCAAGAAATGACCGCACCTGCGCTGCGCCCGGCCTCGGCGGTATTGCTCAGCACCGCCGGCTTAGCGCCTAAAGATAGTCATGCATCGCCAGCTTTAGCGCTCCAGCAAACTCTTAGGGCGAAGCTACTGAATATCGGCGAAGTGGCCTCGTCTTTGCGCCGGGCGCAAACTTTAGTGGCCGCCCGACTTTACCGCACCAAAAGTGGCTATACTGAATTTCTGGGCCGTGATTTAAAAAAAAAATTATTTGAAGATTTAGTGATGTTTTGGGGCTTATAGGCCTAGAAATTCAGTGGCCTGCGCCACCAGTTTGCGCCCAAAGAGGGCACTCAGTGGCTTTAGCGCCACTGGCCACACCTCCTGCGATATTTAGTGGGGCGCTAATGGCGGCGTTAGCCTGTAGCGCTGCGCCGCCACCGATGACGTCATCGGTGTGCGCAGCGCCCCGCTCCCGCTCCGATGACCATATTTGGTCGCGCCCGCCTCTTTAATGCCGGTCGCAATTCGCGACCGGTTCACAGGGCCTACCTGTGGCGCTAGTTAAGGTGGAGGTGCGGGGCGGCCGCTTTTTCGGCGGCCACCTGACAGCACCTCCGTCCCCAGCCTTCTAAACCGCCCCCCCCGCGGCATTGCCGGCTGTTTCCCGAGAGCCCGGCGCTTCTCCTTGGTGCCGGGCTCATTTGCCGGCACTTGCGAGCGGGGATCGCACTGTTGCAGGCACCTCCCCCTTATCAGTGGGAGGAAGGCCTGCAGTACTGCAGCGTGCCGTGCTGCAGCGTGTGGCGCTGCAGCCCTTAGCGCGCCGATATTCAGGGTGAGCGCCCCAAGCAGGGAGACTCGAGTAGCGGCCCGCTTCTGTTTGGGGCGCAGAAACTGAATATCGGGATGGCGCATGTGGCTCCGCTCGCAGCGGTAATTCCGGCGCCCAGGCGAGCTTGGCGCCCCAAACAGCGCCCAACTGAATATTTAGCCCATAGTATTTATAGGTTTGACAGGTCAAACATATGAATGAGGCATTCCCTGCTTCCATTGACTCTCCATGGCCCACGTGATCCCAGGGGACGCTTCGAGCTAACTGCGCCCCTGGGATATGCAAGCACAGTGCACCGGCAGTTGGAGGAGGCCCAGGATCGCAATTCCACGGGGGCTAACAGCACGACGGCCGGCGTGGTAGGTAAGTGCAGGTTGGGGGCTCGCACTCGCGAGAAGCCCCCGACCCGAATTTCGGGGCCATAATCAGTAGCAGTGTTGTATTAAACACACACTCTGAGTTGAACATTATCAGTCCCGCTCCTGTATTAACCACACACTGAGTTAATTATTATTAGTCCCGGTCCTGTATTAACCACATGCTGATATAATTATTATCAGTCCCGGTCACGTATTAACCACACACTGGGCTAGATTTTCAGTTGCTTGCGCCAGCAGTTAGCGCCTTAAGAGAAGTGATTTCCGGGCGCTATGCGTGTAGCGCCCGGGCGCAGCGCAGTTTGCGCCCCGCCCCAAATTAAGTTGCCCGTTAGCGCCGGCGCAAAGTTTAGCGCCCGCCCGGATGCGCGCGCAGAAAATGACGTCACATCCTCGTGCAACGCCCTTTGGCCGCCCCGATTGCAAACTTCAGTCGGACCGCCCCATTGTGCGGCGGGCGGCCGGAGCGTTTGGAAAAAGGAACGCAACACAACCAGCGCGGGCCCCGGGGGGCGCTAATTAAAGGGAACGTCCTCTCCAGTATAAAGGCCATCCTTTTTTCAGAAAACAGTCTTGTGCAACGCATTTCTGGAGACACAACAAGGAGGATAGCTAACTGGTTTCAAGCAGCAAGAGCCAGGTATTTTTGGACTCAGGCAACAGCGCTGCAAGTGGCCATTTGGAAATTAGAGTGTTTTCCAGGATTTGATGGGGGTTGCATGGGGTGCCAACGCGGAGCTGCAGCTCCATGTCCGTAGGGCTCGCAGACGCATTGTGAGAGGGGCAGCCCTGGCTAGAGGCAGAGGGGGCTACAGGCGTCGGCCACGTAGGCCTTACCCAGTCAGGCTATACCGCCAGCAGCGCTCCTACCTAAACATGAGTGCCGCGCGATGTGTTAAAAGGCTCCGATTCCGAAAGGGGGTGATTGCAGAGATCTGCCACCTGCTTCGCCGAGATCTGCGGCCAAAGCTCAGGTGCAGGACGTCTCTGTCGGTGGAAGTGAAGGTGACGGTGGCATTGAACTTCTATGCCACCGGCTCCTTCCAATACGCTGCTGGGGACATAGCAAACATCTCCCAGTACGGCGCGCATCGCTGCATCCGCCAGGTGACCGAAGCACTGTTCAGAAGGAGAAGCCAATTCATCTCCTTCCCCATGGCCCTGGAGAGCCAGCATCAGCGCGCATTGGGATTTTCCAGACTCGGGGAATTCCCCTTGGTGCAGGGCGCCATTGACTGTACGCATGTGGCTTTGCGGGCCCCTCTGGAGCATGGCGAGCAGTATCGCAACAGGAAGGGCTACCATTCTCTGAATGTGCAGCTGGTCTGTGACCACAAGCAACGCATCATGGCAGTCAATGCCAGCTTCCCAGGCAGCAGCCACGATGCCTTTATCCTGCGGCAGAGTACTGTGCATGACATGTTCCAGGCACAGCCTCCCCCAAGAGGATGGCTACTCGGGGACAAAGGCTATCCTTTGTGCACCTGGCTCATGACCCCGCTCCGCGCGCCCAGGACCGCTGCTGAAGAGGCCTACAACGAGAGCCATCAAACCACCCGCAACATCATCGAGCTAACTATTGGGGTCCTCAAGCAGCGGTTCCGCTGCCTTGATCGCTCCGGAGGAGCTCTCCAGTATTCGCCGGACCGGGTCTCCCAATTTGTGGTGGTTTGCTGCATGCTACACAACCTGGCTATCCGCAGGACTCAGGCACTGCCACCTGACGTTGGACCAGCACCTCAGGAGGAGGAGCAGGAGGAGCATGAGGAGGAGGAGGAGGAGGAGGAGGAGGAGCAGGAGTACGTTCCCAGGAGGGAGCGACCAGGGCCAAGGGCCGCACGACGCCACCTTATTACACGGTACTTCTAAGCCCCCTGTCAGGGAATGGCCAGGGGCCATGAGGGAAGATGAATGCAGCCGCTCCGCAAGCCCTCAGCCGGCGAAGCCAACAAACACTAAGAAGAACAACCATGGAGACTGCATGAATAAAGATAATTTTTTATTACACAAAAATGAAAAGCCCTTCCCACATGAATCCCCAAAAACAATAAACGGGCCCCACAAAAAGCCCGACAAACGACTCACTCCCACAAACTGGGGAGGAGCCACTCCACCTTTATTGAAACCGGGCCTCAACGTCGGCCTAACGCAAAAAAAAAGCCCTCCAAAAGCACAACCATGGGCAAAATAAAGATGGCCACCGCCATATTAAAGGAAAGCTGGCCACACCCTCTACTGAGTGGCCCGCGAGGGCGAGACCTTGGCCAGCATTTTGCCTCCCCTGCCCTGCCTGCTGCTCCTTCGCAAGCTCTGCCCAGTGGCTGCTGCGAGGCTGGGGGAAGGCGCCTGAGGCTCAGATGCCCTTCCGCCAGATGCCGCTGGGGGGCGGCCTACACGGCGTTTGGGCCTCGAGGGGCCGTCTCCTGAGTGGCGCACCTGAGCCTGGCCACCATCAGCTGCAGCCGCTTGCCCTTGACGCCCCAGAGGGGGAATGGCGGTGACGGATGGCGCAATGTGGGCCAGCTGGCGTCTGGGATGCGCTGGCTGGTGCTGTGGCGCGGTGGCACTCGGCCGGGCCCGCACTGCAGGATCCGCAGCAATCAGCCGACGGCCGGCTTGCTGGGATGGTCCAGCGCGGCGCCTGCCCTGGCGATGCCTGCCTGAGACAGCGCGTGTGGCAGCAGTGAGTGGCCCTGTGGTCCTGGTGTGCGCGCGCATCACATCCGCCAGGGTCTTGACGGCATCAGTTAGCATGCGGCCAGTCGCGGCAGTTGCTGCCCCGAACTCGCGCACACTGGTCGCCAGCGACTCGATGGCCTCAGGCATGCGCCCCACCACGCTCATGAGCTCCGTGTGGCGCCGGTCCGAGTCGTCGGCCATCTGATCGAGCTTCCGCACCTCCTCCGAAGTGAAGGTGACCGGACTGGAGTCGCGACTCTCCCGCTGGGGAGGAGGGGGCCGAACTAGGGGACCCTTGCCGCGTTGGTGACGGCGAGTGTGCCGAGCAGCAGCACTCCCCTCTGATCCTTCCCCCCTTTGGGGGGAAGGCCGCGGGCCACGCGCACGGCTGCTGGGTGGCTGGACGCCACTGGTCCCAGAAGCTGCATTGCCCTGCGACAGTTCCTCCAGGCACTCGTCCAGTGAGGAGGTGTCGAGCATTTCCTCCTCTCCTGCGGGACGTGACTGTTCCCCCGAAGGTCCGGCTTGCTCCTCCTCCTCCTCCTGGTTGGAGGTGCTGTCACTGGCAGCCTCAGGGTCCTGGTCGTCACCAGCTGAAAGCTGGAATGCACAAGAGTAGCTTCAGAGTGAGGAGACGGCGTCAGCGAGGGAGTTAGGACTGGTGGGATTCAGCGCATTGGTGGGACAGTGGCAAAGGAGGTAGCTCGGATGGGCCAGTGCGACGCGAGAGGGCCAAAAGGCGAGGTCCTTACCATTGCCGGGCAGTGGAGGGTCGGATACACCGCACGCTGTGGGGACAATCACACGGGTTCCCATGAGCACACACACGCGCTCCTCCAGCCGAGTGAGCTTCTGCAGCTTGGCGCGGCCACCCCTGGCACGGGCCTGGCGATTAAACGCTACTTTAGCCTGCAAGAGAAAGGACGGGCTGTAAGTGCGCAGTGAAGCCCTGATGTAGTGTGCACTGCCTCCCATGGTGGAATAGCTTGGACAGAGTGAAGCCCTGATGTACTGTCCACTGCCTCCCATGGTGGAATAGCTGGGCCAAAGTGTAGAGTGCCGAATGGCCATTTGATGCTCATGACTGTCCCAATGCTGCTGGCTGAGGGCTGGCCAAAAGGACTTTCAGGTCCCTTTGCCCATCATGTCAGGTGTACATGCAAGAATGAGGAGGAGACTGGAAAGGCTACTCACCCTCACAATCCTGGTCAGATCGTTGTATTTCTTACGGCATTGTGTGTGGGTCCTGGGGGCCTCGCCGGTGAACGTCACCCTCTGGGCGATCTGCTTCCAGGCTTTGGTGTAGTCGTGGTGGGTTGGATTCCTCCCACTCTCTGGAAACAAGATCTTGCGCCTCACCTCCAGAGCTGTGACCATTATGTCCAGATCACCCTCTGAGAAGCGCAGGGCACGCTGACGGGCCTTCTCTGGCGTTGCCATGACTCCCTGGGGCTGAGCAGTAGTGTTGAGGCCTCTTTGCAAGGCTGCAGTGTGCAGGGCGTGGCAGCAGACCAATTCGTCCCTTCCCCCTTTAAGAGCTGGTCGGCACCACGGGGTCTGCTGTCAGTGCAAAAATGACCGCACCCGTGCTGCGCCCCGCCTGGGCGCTATCCCTCTGGACCGCCGGCTTAGCGCCTAAAGAGAGTAGTGGAACGCCTCTTTTAGCGCTCCACCAACCTCTTAGGGCGAAGCCACTGAATTCCCGGCAACGGGGCGCTACTTTGGGGCGGGCGCTAACTTCGGGCGGGCGCTAAGGTTAGCGCCCCAAAACTGTCTATACTGAAAATCTAGCCCACTGAGTTAATTATTATCAGTGCCGGTCCTGTATTAAACACACGCTGAGTTAATTATTATCAGTCTCGGTCCTGTATTAAGCAGATGCTGAGTTAATTATTATCAGTCCTAGTCCTGTATTAACCACATGCTGATATAATTTTTATCAGTCCTGGTCCTGTATTAACCACACACTGAGTTAATTATTATCAGTCCCGGTCCTGTATTAACCAGATACTGAGTTAATTATTACCAGTCCCGGTCCTGTATTAACCAAATGCTGAGTTAATTATTATCAGGCCCGATCCTGTATTAACCACACGTTGAGTTAATTATTATCAGTCCCTGTCCTGTATTAATCATACACTGAGTTAATTATTATCAGTCCCGGTCCTGTATTAACCAAACTCTGAGCTAATTATTAGCAGTCCCAGTCCTGGATTAACAGCAAACCGAGAATTATTATCAGTCGGAGTCCTATATTAACCACACGCTGAGTTAATTATTATCAGTCCCGGTCCTGTATTAAACACACACTGAGTTAATTATTATCAGTCCCCATTCTGTATTAACCACACACTGAGTTAATTATTATCAGTCCTGGTCCTGTATTAAACACACACTGAGTTAATCATTATCAGTTCTTGTCCTGTATTAACCAGAGGCGGAGTTCATTATTAAAAGTCCCAGTCCTGAATTAACCAAACACGGAGTTAATTATTATTTGTCCTGTCCTGTATTAAACACACACTGAGTTAATTATTATCAGTCCCAGTCCTGTATTAACCATACGTTGAGTTAATTATTATCAGTCCCTGTCCTGTATTAATCATACACTGAGTTAATTATTATTAGTCCCGGTCCTGTATTAACCACACGCTGATATAATTATTATCAGTCCCAGTCCTGTATCAACCACACACTGAGTTAATTATTATCAGTCCTGGGCCTTTATTAACCACACACTGAGATAATTATTATCGGTCCCGGTGCTGTATTAGCAACGCTCTGTGTTAATTATTATCAGTCGCTGTCCTTTATAAACCACAGTGTGGGTTAATTATTATCAGTCCCAGTACTGTATTAACCAGACACTAAGTTAATAATTAACAGTCCCGGTCCTCTATTTACCACACACTGAGTTAAGTATTAACAGTCCCGGTACTGTATTAACCACACACTGTGTTAATTATTATCAGTCCCGGTCCTGTTTTAACCACACACTGCGTTAATTATTATCGGTCCCAGTCCTGTATTAGCCACACACTGAGTTAATTATTATCAGTCCCGATCATGAATTATCCACACACTGCGTTAATTATTATCGGTCCCAGTCCTGTATTAACCAGACACTGAGTTAATTATTATCAGTCCTGGGCCTTTATTAACCACACACTGAGATAATTATTATCGGTCCCGGTGCTGTATTAGCAACGCTCTGTGTTAATTATTATCAGTCGCTGTCCTTTATAAACCACAGTGTGGGTTAATTATTATCAGTCCCAGTACTGTATTAACCAGACACTAAGTTAATAATTAACAGTCCCGGTCCTCTATTTTCCACGCACTGAGTTAACTATTATCAGTCCCAGTGCTGTATTAACCACACACTGAGTTAATTATTATCAGTCGCAGTCCTGCATTAACCACATGCTGAGTTAATTATTATCAGTCCTGGCCCTGTATTAACCAAACTCTGAGCTAATTATTACCAGTCCCTGTCCTGTATTAACAGCAAAATGGGAATTATTATCAGTCTGAGTCCTATATTGACCACACGCTGAGTTAATTATTATCAGTCCCGGGCCTGTATTAACCAGAGGCTGAGTTAACTATTATCAGGCCCGGTCCTGTATTAACCACATGCTGACTTAAATATTATCAGTCCCAGTCCTGTATTAACCACACACTGAGATAATTGTTATGAGTCCCAGTCCTGTAATAACCACAAGCTGAGTTAATTATTATCTGTCCCAGTCGTGTATTAACCACACTGAGTTAATTATTATCTGTCCAGGTACTGTATTAATCACATGCTGAGTTAACCATTGTCAGTCCCGGTCCTTTATTAACCACACACTGAGTTAATTATTATCAGTCCCGGTCCTGAATTAACCAAACACTGATATAATTCTTATTTGTCCCGTCCTGTATTAACCACATGCTGAGTTAATTATTATCAGTCCCAGTCCTGTATTTACCACACGCTGAGTTAATTATTATGAGTCCCAGTCCTGTATTAACCACAGGCTGAGTTAATGAATATCAGTCACGGTTCTGTATTAACCACACTCTGTGTTAATTATTATCAGTCCCTGTCCTTTAAAACAGGACCGGGACTGTTAATACTTAACTCAGTGTGCGATAAATAGAGGACCGGGACTGTTAATTATCAACTTAGTGCCAGGTTAATACAGTACTGGGACTGATAATAATTAACCCACACTGTGGTTTATGTTTTAACCACACACTGTGTTAATTATTATCAGTCCCAGTCCGATATTAACCGCACACTGAATTAATTATTTATCAGTCCCGGTCCTGTATTAACCACAGGCTGAGTTAATTATTATCAGTCCCGGTGCTGTATTAACCACACTCTGTGTTAATTATTATCAGTCGCTGTCCTTTATAAACCACAGTGTGGGTTAATTATTATCAGTCCCAGTACTGTATTAACCTGGCACTAAGTTGATAATTAACAGTCCCGGTCCTCTATTTATCGCACACTGAGTTAAGTATTAACAGTCCCGGTCCTGTATTAACCACACACTGTGTTAATTATTATCAGTCCCAGTCCGATATTAACCGCACACTGAATTAATTATTTATCAGTCCCGGTCCTGTATTAACCACAGGCTGAGTTAATTATTATCAGTCCCGGTCATGAATTATCCACACGCTGAGTTAATTGTTATCAGTCAATGGGCTAGATTTTCAGTTGCTTGCGCCAGCAGTTAGCGCCTTAAGAGAAGTGATTTTCGGGCGCTATGCGTGTAGCGCTCGGGCGCAGCGCAGTTTGCGCCCCGCCCCAAATTAAGTTGCCCGTTAGCGCCGGCGCAAAGTTTAGCGGCCGCCCGGATGCGCGCGCAGAAAATGACGTCACATCGTCGTGCAACGCCCTTTGGCCGCCCCGAATCCAAACTTCAGTCAGACCGCCCCATTGTGCGGCTGGCGTCCAGAGCGTTTGTAAAATGGAACGCAACACACCCTGGGGAGCGCAAATTAAAGGGCACTCCTCCTGCACTATAAAAGGCAGTCTGCATGTGTTGTGTGGTCTGAACGGTGTATTTATGTTTCCCTCCTCCTCCTCCTCCTCCTCCTCCTCCTCCTCCTCTTTTCCCCCCCAGACTCTGCCTTTGAAAAAAACACATGCACCCTTCCCCTTTAAGAGCTCACTGGCACCAGAGTGTCTACCGTGCGCTGCACCCGAGCTCGGGTGTTGCGCTCTGCACCGCCGGTTTAGCGCCTAAAGATAGTAGTGGAACGCCTCTTTTAGCGCTCCACCAACCTCTTAGGGCGAAGCCACTGAATTTCCGGCAACGGGGCGCTACTTTGGGGCGGGCGCTAACTTCGGGCGGGCGCTAAGGTTAGCGCCCCATAACTGTCTATACTGAAAATCTAGCCCCTTGTCCTGTAATAACCACAGTGTGAATTAATTATTATCAGTCCCAGTCCTGTATTATCCACACACTTAGATAATTATTATCAGTCCTGGTCCTGTATTAAACACACACTGAGTTAATCATTTTCAGTTCTTGTCCAGTATTAACCAAAAGCTGAGTTCATTATTAAAAGTCCCAGTCCTGAATTACCCAAACACGGAGTTAATTATTATCAGTCCTGGTCCTGTATTAACCACACACTGAGTTAATTATTATCAGTCCCAGTCCTGTATTATCCACACACTGAGATAATTATTATCAGTCGCAGTCCAGTATTAACCACACACTGAGATAATTATTATCAGTCCCGGTCCTGTATTAACCACACACTGAGATAATTATTATCAGTCCCGGTCCTGTATTAACCACAGGCTGAGTTAATTATTATCAGTCCCGGTCCTGTATTAACCACACGCTGAGTTAATTATTATCAGTCCCGGTCATGTATTAAACACACACTGAGTTAATTATTATCAGGCCCAGTCCTGTATTAACCACACACTGACTTAATTATTATCAGTCGCTGTCCTTTATAAACCACCGTGTGGGTTAATTATTATCAGTCACAGTCCTGTATTAACCAGACAGAAAGTTAATAATTAACAGTCCCGGTCCTCTATTTACCGCACACTGAGTTAATTATTATCAGCACCAGACCTTTATTAGCCACACACTGAGTTAATTATTATCGGTCCCAGTCCTGTATTAGCCACACGCTGAGTTAATTATTATCAGTCCCGGTCCTGTATTAACCACAAACTGAGTTATTAATTAAAAGTCCCGGTCCTCTATTAAGCACATACTGAGTTAATTACTATCAGTCCCATTCCTGTATTAACCACACGCTGAGTTAATTATTATCAGTCCCAGTCCTGTATTAACCACACGCTGAGTTAATTATTATCAGTCCCAGTCCTGCATTAACCACATGCTGAGTGAATTATTATCAGTCCTGGTCCTGTATAAAACACACACTGTGGTAATTATTATCTGTCCCGGTCCTGTATTAACCAAACTCTGAGCTAATTATTAGCAGTCCCTGTCCTGTATTAACAGCAAACTGAGAATTATTATCAGTCTGAGTCCTATATTAACCACACGCTGAGTTAATTATTATCAGTCTGAGTCCTATATTAACCACACACTGAGTTAATTATTATCAGGCCCGGTCCTGTATTAAACACACACTGAGTTAATTATTATCAGTCCCAGTCCTGTATTAACCACACACTGAGATAATTGTTATCAGTCCCAGTCCTGTAATAACACATGCTGAGTTAATTATTATCTGTCCCAGTCGTGTATTAACCACACTGAGTTAATTATTATCTGTCCGGGTACTGTATTAATCACACACTGAGTTAATTATTATCAGTCCCGGTCATGAATTATCCACACGCTGAGTTAATTATTATCAGTCCTTGTCCTGTAATAACCACAGTGTGAATTAATTATTATCAGTCCCAGTTCTGTATTAACCACACACTGAGTTAATTATCATCAGTCCCAGTCCTGTATTATCCACACACTTAGATAATTATTATCAGTCCTGGTCCTGTATTAAACACACACTGAGTTAATCATTATCAGTTCTTGTCCTGTTTTAACCAGAGGCTGAGTTCATTATTAAAAGTCCCAGTCCTGAATTACCGAAAAACAGAATTAATTATTATTTGTCCTGTCCTGTATTAACCAGATGCTGAGTTAATTAATATCAGTCCCAGTCCTGTATTAAACACACACTGAGTTAATTATTAGCAGTCCCAGTCCTGTATTAACAGCAAACCGAGAATTATTATCAGTCTGAGTCATATATTAACCACTCACTGAGTTAATTATTATCAATCCCGGGCCTGTATTAACCAGAGGCTGCGTTAATTATTATCCGTCCCGGTCCTGTATTAAACACACAGGGCTAGATTTTCAGTATAGACAGTTTTGGGGCGCTAACCTTAGCGCCCGCCCGAAGTTAGCGCCCGCCCCAAAGTAGCGCCCCGTTGCCGGAAATTCAGTGGCTTCGCCCTAAGAGGTTGGTGGAGCGCTAAAAGAGGCGTTCCACTACTCTCTTTAGGCGCTAAGCCGGCGGTCCAGAGGGATAGCGCCCAGGCGGGGCGCAGCACGGGTGCGGTCATTTTTGCACTGACAGCAGACCCCGTGGTGCCGACCAGCTCTTAAAGGGGGAAGGGACGAATTGGTCTGCTGCCACGCCCTGCACACTGCAGCCTTGCAAAGAGGCCTCAACACTACTGCTCAGCCCCAGGGAGTCATGGCAACGCCAGAGAAGGCCCGTCAGCGTGCCCTGCGCTTCTCAGAGGGTGATCTGGACATAATGGTCACAGCTCTGGAGGTGAGGCGCAAGATCTTGTTTCCAGAGAGTGGGAGGAATCCAACCCACCACGACTACACCAAAGCCTGGAAGCAGATCGCCCAGAGGGTGACGTTCACCGGCGAGGCCCCCAGGACCCACAAACAATGCCGTAAGAAATACAACGATCTGACCAGGATTGTGAGGGTGAGTAGCCTTTCCAGTCTCCTCCTCATTCTTGCATGTACACCTGACATGATGGGCAAAGGGACCTGAAAGTCCTTTTGGCCAGCCCTCAGCCAGCAGCATTGGGACAGTCATGAGCATCAAATGGCCATTCGGCACTCTACACTTTGGCCAAGCTATTCCACCATGGGAGGCAGTGGACAGTACATCAGGGCTTCACTCTGTCCAAGCTATTCCACCATGGGAGGCAGTGCACACTACATCAGGGCTTCACTCTGTCCAAGCTATTCCACCATGGGAGGCAGTGCACACTACATCAGGGCTTCACTCTGTCCAAGCTATTCCACCATGGGAGGCAGTGCACACTACATCAGGGCTTCACTCTGTCCAAGCTATTCCACCATGGGAGGCAGTGCACACTACATCAGGGCTTCACTGCGCACTTACAGCCCGTCCTTTCTCTTGCAGGCTAAAGTAGCGTTTAATCGCCAGGCCCGTGCCAGGGGTGGCCGCGCCAAGCTGCAGAAGCTCACTCGGCTGGAGGAGCGCGTGTGTGTGCTCATGGGAGCCCGTGTGATTGTCCCCACAGCGTGCGGTGTATCCGACCCTCCACTGCCCGGCAATGGTAAGGACCTCGCCTTTTGGCCCTCTCGCGTCGCACTGGCCCATCCGAGCTACCTCCTTTGCCACTGTCCCACCAATGCGCTGAATCCCACCAGTCCTAACTCCCTCGCTGACGCCGTCTCCTCACTCTGAAGCTACTCTTGTGCATTCCTGCTTTCAGCTGGTGACGACCAGGACCCTGAGGCTGCCAGTGACAGCACCTCCAACCAGGAGGAGGAGGAGGAGCAAGCCGGACCTTCGGGGGAACAGTCACGTCCCGCAGGAGAGGAGGAAATGCTTGACACCTCCTCACTGGACGAGTGCCTGGAGGAACTGTCGCAGGGCAATGCAGCTTCTGGGACCAGTGGCGTCCAGCCACCCAGCAGCCGTGCGCGTGGCCCGCGGCCTTCCCCCCAAAGGGGGGAAGGATCAGAGGGGAGTGCTGCTGCTCGGCACACTCGCCGTCACCAACGCGGCAAGGGTCCCCTAGTTCGGCCCCCTCCTCCCCAGCGGGAGAGTCGCGACTCCAGTCCGGACACCTTCACTTCGGAGGAGGTGCGGAAGCTCGATCAGATGGCCGACGACTCGGACCGGCGCCACACGGAGCTCATGAGCGTGGTGGGGCGCATGCCTGAGGCCATCGAGTCGCTGGCGACCAGTGTGCGCGAGTTCGGGGCAGCAACTGCCGCGACTGGCCGCATGCTAACTGATGCCGTCAAGACCCTGGCGGATGTGATGCGCGCGCACACCAGGACCACAGGGCCACTCACTGCTGCCACACGCGCTGTCTCAGGCAGGCATCGCCAGGGCAGGCGCCGCGCTGGACCATCCCAGCAAGCCGGCCGTCGGCTGATTGCTGCGGATCCTGCAGTGCGGGCCCGGCCGAGTGCCACCGCGCCACAGCACCAGCCAGCGCATCCCAGACGCCAGCTGGCCCACATTGCGCCATCCGTCGCCGCCATTCCCCCTCTGGGGCGTCGACGGCAAGCGGCTGCAGCTGATGGTGGCCAGGCTCAGGTGCGCCACTCAGCAGACGGCCCCTCGAGGCCCAAACGCCGTGTAGGCCGCCCCCCAGCGGCATCTGGCGAAAGGGCATCTGAGCCTCAGGCGCCTTCCCCCAGCCTCGCAGCAGCCACTGGGCAGAGCTTGCGAAGGAGCAGCAGGCAGGGCAGGGGAGGCAAAATGCTGGCCAAGGTCTCGCCCTCGCGGGCCACTCAGTAGAGGGTGTGGCCAGCTTTCCTTTAATATGGCGGTGGCCATCTTTATTTTGCCCATGGTTGTGCTTTTGGAGGGCTTTTTTTTTGCGTTAGGCCGACGTTGAGGCCCGGTTTCAATAAAGGTGGAGTGGCTCCTCCCCAGTTTGTGGGAGTGAGTCGTTTGTTGGGCTTTTTGTGGGGCCCGTTTATTGTTTTTGGGGATTCATGTGGGAAGGGCTTTTCATTTTTGTGTAATAAAAAATTATCTTTATTCATGCAGTCTCCATGGTTGTTCTTCTTAGTGTTTGTTGGCTTCGCCGGGTGAGGGCTTGCGGAGCGGCTGCATTCATCTTCCCTCATGGCCCCTGGCCATTCCCTGACAGGGGGCTTAGAAGTACCGTGTAATAAGGTGGCGTCGTGCGGCCCTTGGCCCTGGTCGCTCCCTCCTGGGAACGTACTCCTGCTCCTCCTCCTCCTCCTCCTCCTCCTCCTCATGCTCCTCCTGCTCCTCCTCCTGAGGTGCTGGTCCAACGTCAGGTGGCAGTGCCTGAGTCCTGCGGATAGCCAGGTTGTGTAGCATGCAGCAAACCACCACAAATTGGGAGACCCGGTCCGGCGAATACTGGAGCGCTCCTCCGGAGCGATCAAGGCAGCGGAACCGCTGCTTGAGGACCCCAATAGTTAGCTCGATGATGTTGCGGGTGGTTTGATGGCTCTCATTGTAGGCCTCTTCAGCAGCGGTCCTGGGCGCGCGGAGCGGGGTCATGAGCCAGGTGCACAAAGGATAGCCTTTGTCCCCGAGTAGCCATCCTCTTGGGGGAGGCTGTGCCTGGAACATGTCATGCACAGTACTCTGCCGCAGGATAAAGGCATCGTGGCTGCTGCCTGGGAAGCTGGCATTGACTGCCATGATGCGCTGCTTGTGGTCACAGACCAGCTGCACATTCAGAGAATGGTAGCCCTTCCTGTTGCGATACTGCTCGCCATGCTCCAGAGGGGCCCGCAAAGCCACATGCGTACAGTCAATGGCGCCCTGCACCAAGGGGAATTCCCCGAGTCTGGAAAATCCCAATGCGCGCTGATGCTGGCTCTCCAGGGCCATGGGGAAGGAGATGAATTGGCTTCTCCTTCTGAACAGTGCTTCGGTCACCTGGCGGATGCAGCGATGCGCGCCGTACTGGGAGATGTTTGCTATGTCCCCAGCAGCGTATTGGAAGGAGCCGGTGGCATAGAAGTTCAATGCCACCGTCACCTTCACTTCCACCGACAGAGACGTCCTGCACCTGAGCTTTGGCCGCAGATCTCGGCGAAGCAGGTGGCAGATCTCTGCAATCACCCCCTTTCGGAATCGGAGCCTTTTAACACATCGCGCGGCACTCATGTTTAGGTAGGAGCGCTGCTGGCGGTATAGCCTGACTGGGTAAGGCCTACGTGGCCGACGCCTGTAGCCCCCTCTGCCTCTAGCCAGGGCTGCCCCTCTCACAATGCGTCTGCGAGCCCTACGGACATGGAGCTGCAGCTCCGCGTTGGCACCCCATGCAACCCCCATCAAATCCTGGCAAACACTCTAATTTCCAAATGGCCACTTGCAGCGCTGTTGCCTGAGTCCAAAAATACCTGCCTCTTGCTGCTTGAAACCAGTTAGCTATCCTCCTTGTTGTGTCTCCAGAAATGCGTTGCACAAGACTGTTTTCTGAAAAAAGGATGGCCTTTATACTGGAGAGGACGTTCCCTTTAATTAGCGCCCCCCGGGGCCCGCGCTGGTTGTGTTGCGTTCCTTTTTCCAAACGCTCCGGCCGCCCGCCGCACAATGGGGCGGTCCGACTGAAGTTTGCAATCGGGGCGGCCAAAGGGCGTTGCACGAGGATGTGACGTCATTTTCTGCGCGCGCATCCGGGCGGGCGCTAAACTTTGCGCCGGCGCTAACGGGCAACTTAATTTGGGGCGGGGCGCAAACTGCGCTGCGCCCGGGCGCTACACGCATAGCGCCCGGAAATCACTTCTCTTAAGGCGCTAACTGCTGGCGCAAGCAACTGAAAATCTAGCCCACAGGCCTGGAAATTCAGTATAGCCACTTTTGGGGCGGTAAAGCCGGGCGGCCGCTAACGTTTGCGCCCGCCGGAAAGTGGAGGGCAGTTCGCCGAAATTCAGTAGCTTTGGCCAAGGAGTTTGCTCGAGTGCTAAAACTGGTGATGCACGGCTATCCTTAGGCGCTAAGCCGGCGGTGCAGACTGATACCGCCGAGGCCGGGCGCAGCGCAGGTGCGGTCATGTTTTGATTGACAGCAGACACCCTGGCGCCGGCCAGCTCTTAAAGGGGGAAGGGTCGACTTGGTCTGCTGCCACGCCCTGGATACTGCAGCCCTCCAGCTAGGCCTAAACACTGCTGCTGGAGAGAAATAGCACCAGGAAGGATGCAGAGGGCCTGTGAGCGAGCGCAGTGCTTCTCTGGCCATGATTTAAAGGTGCTTGTTAGGGCTTTGGAGAAGAGAAGCCATATCTTGTTCCCGGACAGTGGCAAGAAGCCTCCCAACAGGGTGTACAGGAGAGCCTGGAGGGATATCGCCCAGAGGGTCACAGCCACCTGCGATGTCCCCCGGACTGTTGTCCAATGCAGGAAAAAGTTTAACGACCTCACTCGGATTGTCAGGGTGAGTACCCTTTCCAGTGTCCTCCTCATCCTTGCATGTGCACCTCACATTATGGGCAAAGGGACCTCAAAGGCCTAATGGCCAGCCCTCATCCAGCAGCTATGGCACTGGCATGAACATCAATTGCACTTTCTGCACTTTACACACTGGCCAAGCTATTCGACCATGGGAGGCAGTGCACACAACAACAGGGCACCACACTGTACTTAGAGGCCGTCCTTTCTCTTGCATGCCAAGCTGGCCCAGAATCTGAAGAGCCGGACTGTCACCGGGGGAGGCCGTCCCCAGTTCCAGCAGCTCAGTGACCTGCAGGAGCGCGTGGGTCGACTCATGGGTGCCCGGGTGATTGGCCCCGTTGCAATTGGAAATGCCGACCCTGTGCTGGGCCCCAATGGTAAGGACATGACCTTTTGGACCTCTCTCGTTCCCCTTGCGCTTCAGATCTACATCCTTTGCCACTGTCCGACCAATGCGCAGAATGCCACCACTCATGCCTCCCTCGCTGACGCCCTGTCCTCACTCTAAAGCTACTCTTGTGCCTTCCTGCTTTCAGCTGGTGAGGAGGAGGTCCCTGAAGCTGCGAGTGTCAGTCCCTCGGAAGAGGAGGACGAGGAGGAGCAAGAGGAAGGCGGCCCATCGGGGGAACCCTCATCTGCGCCAGGGGATGGCAATGGAGGGGACACGTCTTCCCTGGAGGAGAGCCAGGGGGAAGTGTTGCAGGGGGGTGTAGCTCCTGTGCCCAGTGGCGTCCAGCCACGCGGGAAGGGTCGGGCAGCACGGCTGCCTTCTCCCCAGAGGGGGGAAGTGTTGCAGGGGAGTGTAGTTGCTGGGCCCAGTGGCGTGCAGCCACGCGGGAAGGGTCGGGCAGCTCGGCTGCCTTCTCCCCAGAGGGAGAGTCCGGCCTCCAGTCCGGAGACGGTCCTCGCCCAGGAGGTGCGCCTCCTTGATCAAATGTCCGCGGACTCGGATCGTCGGCACACCGAGTTCATGGGGGTTGTGGCACGGTTGCCTGAGGCCATTGAGTCCCTGGCTCATAGTGTGTCCGATTTCGGGGCCTCACAGGCCAGGGGTTTCGAACAACTCGCGGCAGCACAGGCCAGGGGTCTCAAACAATTCGGGGCATCACAGGACGCGAGTCGGGCCGAATTCGGGGCATCACAGGACGCGAGTCGAGCCGAATTGAGGGCAGCACAGGACGCGAGTCGAGCCGAATTCAGGGCAGCACAGGACACGAGTCGGGACGAATTCAGGGCAGCACAGGCAGCGAGTGGACAGTTGATCAGTGGTGCCGTGCAGTCACTGGCTGGTCTGATGCGGGCACAGACCAGGGCAGTAAGGGCACTCACTGCTGCCACACTCGCTGTGTCAGGCAGGCATCGCCAGGGCACCCGCCGCGCTGCAGCAGCACAGCGGTCTGGCCTTCACCAGATTGCTGCGCTTGCTGCAGTGCCAGCCCGGCCGAGTGCCAGTGTCTCAGGCGAGCAGCGAGCGCCTGGCATCAGCCAGCTTGCCCCCATTGCTGCAGCCGCCACTGCCACTCCCCCAGCGAAGCTGCGACGAGCTGCTGGAGGGACTGATGCTGCCCAGCCACAGCTGCAGCAGTCAGCAGCCGGCCCCTCGAGGGCCAGAGCTCGTCTAGGCCGACATCCAAGGGCATCTGCCGTCACGTAATGTGCCCCTCAGGAGCCTTCCCCCAGCCTTGCAGCACCCACAGGGCCCAGGTTGAGGCGGAGCAGCAGGTCGGCCAGGGGCCGGAAAAGCATGGACAAGGACTCGCCCTCTCGGCACACAAAGTAGAGTGTGTTGGCAAATGTTTTTTTATATGGGGGTGGTTGTGCTGTCTACGGGGGGGGTTCTTTTGGTAAGGCCGAGGATGAAGGCCATTTGGATGGACAAGTTTTGTTATTCCTCCCCAGGTTGTGGGAGTGAGATATGTTTTTGACTGTTTTTTGGGGGTGTTGTCTGTTTTTGGGTTTCATGTGGGAAGGGCCCTGAGTTTGTTCAATAAAGCTTTTTCTTTATTCAGCTTGTCCATGTGTGATGTTTCAAGTGGTTGTTGCGTTAACCGGCTGAGGGCTTGCGGAGCGGCTGCATTCATGTGCCTTCATTGCCACAAGCCATTCCCTGACAGGGGGCCTAGAAGTGTCGTTCAATAAGCCGCCGACGGACGGCCCTTGGACCTTGTGGCTCCCTCCTGGGCTGGTACTCCTCCTCCTCCTCCTCCTCCTCCTCATGGTCCTCCTGCTCGTCCTCCTGAGGTGGTGGTCCAACGTGAGGTGGCAATGCCTGAGTCCTGCGGATAGCCAGGTTGTGCAGCATGCAGCAAACGACGACGAACTGGGAGACTCTATCCGGCGAATACTGCAGAGATCCGCCGGAGCGATCCAGGCAGCGGAACCGTTGCTTGAGGATGCCAATCGTTTGCTCTATGATGTTCCTTGTGGCTTGATGGCTTTCGTTGTATGCCTCCTCAGCAGGGGTCCTGGGCATGCGGAGCGGGGTCATGAGCCATGTACACAAAGGATAGCCTTTGTCCCCGATAAGCCATCCTCTTTGGGGAGGCTGTGCCTGGAACATGTCAGCCACAGTAGTCTGGCGCAGGATAAATGCATCGTGGCTGCTGCCTGGAAAGCGGGCATTGACAGCTAGGATGCGCTGCCTGTGGTCACACACCAGCTGTACATTGAGGGAATGGTAGCCCTTCCGGTTGCGGTAACCCTCGGCATTGTCGATAGGTGCCCGCAAAGCCACATGCGTGCAGTCAATGGCGCCCTGCACCATGGGGAAGTCGGCGATCCTCGCAAATCCGACTGCACGCTGCTCCTGCCTCTCTAGGGTCATGGGGAAGGAGATGAATTGGTGTCTCCTTGTGAAAAGGGCATCGGTGACCTGCCGGATGCAGCGATGCACCGCGAACTGGGAGATGTTAGCTATGTCCCCAGCAGCGGCTTGGAAGGAGCCGCTTGCATAAAAGTTCAGAGCCACCGTGACCTTCACTTCCACCGACAGAGACGTCCTGCACATCAGCTGTGGACACAGATCTCTGTGAAGCAGCTGGCAGATCTCTGCAACCACCTCCCTTCTGAAGCGCAGCCTCTTAACACACTGCGCGGCAGTCATGGTGAGATAGGACACCTGCTGGCGGTATTCCCTGAGTGGGTAAGGCCTACGTTGCCGACGCCTGTTGCCCCCTCTGCGTCTAGGCATGGCTGCCCCTCTCACACAGCGTCTGCGAACCCTTCGCACATAATGCTGGAACTGAGGGTTGGAACCCCATGCAGCCCCCATAATATACTTGCAAACAATGAAATCACAATGAGGCAAATTTCCAAGCTCTGGCCAGAAGCCAAAAATACCTCTCCTATGTTGGGCCAAATCAGTAAGGTCTCTTCCTTGGTCTCTGTCCAGAAATCCGTTGCAGAAAAGTCATTGCAGCAAAATGGCTGGCCTTTATAGTTCAGTGTAAGTGCCCTTTAATTAGCGCTCCCCGAGGCCCGCAGGGCCTCTGCTGCGTTCCACTTCACAGTTCTTAACACCGCCACGCCCACATTGGGCGGGCGCGACTGAAGTTCCGGTTTGGGGCGCACAAAGGGCGTTGCACGACGAAATGACGTCATAAGTTGCGCGCGCAGCTGAGCGCGCGCAAACACTTTGCGCCGGCGTTAAATGTCCACTGAAGTTGGGCGTAGGCGCAGATCATCCTGCGCCCGGGCGCTAAGTACCTAGCGCTCGAGATCTACCCCTCCTAAGGCGCTAATGGCTGGCGAACGCAGCTGAATTTCTAGGCCACACTGAGTTAATTATTATCAGGCACAGTCCTGTATTAACCACACACTGACTTAATTATTATCAGTCCCAGTCCTGTATTAACCACACACTGAGTTAATTATTATTTGTCCCGTCCTGTATTAACCACACACTGAGTTAATTATTATCAGTCCCAGTCCTGTATTAACCACACACTGAGTTAATTATTATCAGTCCCGGTCCTTTATTAACCACACACTGAGATAATTATTATCGGTCCCGGTGCTGTATTAGCCACACTCTGTGTTAATTATTATCAGTCGCTGTCCTTTATAAACCACAGTGTGGGTTAATTATTATCAGTCCCAGTCCTGTATTAACCAGACACTAAGTTGATAATTAAGAGTCCCGGTCCTCTATTTACCGCACTCAGGGCTAGATTTTCAGTTGCTTGCGCCAGCAGTTAGCGCCTTAAGAGAAGTGATTTCCGGGCGCTATGCGTGTAGCGCCCGGGCGCAGCGCAGTTTGCGCCCCGCCCCAAATTAAGTTGCCCGTTAGCGCCGGCGCAAAGTTTAGCGCCCGCCCGGATGCGCGCGCAGAAAATGACGTCACATCCTCGTGCAACGCCCTTTGGCCGCCCCGATTGCAAACTTCAGTCGGACCGCCCCATTGTGCGGCGGGCGGCCGGAGCGTTTGGAAAAAGGAACGCAACACAACCAGCGCGGGCCCCGGGGGGCGCTAATTAAAGGGAACGTCCTCTCCAGTATAAAGGCCATCCTTTTTTCAGAAAACAGTCTTGTGCAACGCATTTCTGGAGACACAACAAGGAGGATAGCTAACTGGTTTCAAGCAGCAAGAGGCAGGTATTTTTGGACTCAGGCAACAGCGCTGCAAGTGGCCATTTGGAAATTAGAGTGTTTGCCAGGATTTGATGGGGGTTGCATGGGGTGCCAACGCGGAGCTGCAGCTCCATGTCCGTAGGGCTCGCAGACGCATTGTGAGAGGGGCAGCCCTGGCTAGAGGCAGAGGGGGCTACAGGCGTCGGCCACGTAGGCCTTACCCAGTCAGGCTATACCGCCAGCAGCGCTCCTACCTAAACATGAGTGCCGCGCGATGTGTTAAAAGGCTCCGATTCCGAAAGGGGGTGATTGCAGAGATCTGCCACCTGCTTCGCCGAGATCTGCGGCCAAAGCTCAGGTGCAGGACGTCTCTGTCAGTGGAAGTGAAGGTGACGGTGGCATTGAACTTCTATGCCACCGGCTCCTTCCAATACGCTGCTGGGGACATAGCAAACATCTCCCAGTACGGCGCGCATCGCTGCATCCGCCAGGTGACCGAAGCACTGTTCAGAAGGAGAAGCCAATTCATCTCCTTCCCCATGGCCCTGGAGAGCCAGCATCAGCGCGCATTGGGATTTTCCAGACTCGGGGAATTCCCCTTGGTGCAGGGCGCCATTGACTGTACGCATGTGGCTTTGCGGGCCCCTCTGGAGCATGGCGAGCAGTATCGCAACAGGAAGGGCTACCATTCTCTGAATGTGCAGCTGGTCTGTGACCACAAGCAGCGCATCATGGCAGTCAATGCCAGCTTCCCAGGCAGCAGCCACGATGCCTTTATCCTGCGGCAGAGTACTGTGCATGACATGTTCCAGGCACAGCCTCCCCCAAGAGGATGGCTACTCGGGGACAAAGGCTATCCTTTGTGCACCTGGCTCATGACCCCGCTCCGCGCGCCCAGGACCGCTGCTGAAGAGGCCTACAACGAGAGCCATCAAACCACCCGCAACATCATCGAGCTAACTATTGGGGTCCTCAAGCAGCGGTTCCGCTGCCTTGATCGCTCCGGAGGAGCTCTCCAGTATTCGCCGGACCGGGTCTCCCAATTTGTGGTGGTTTGCTGCATGCTACACAACCTGGCTATCCGCAGGACTCAGGCACTGCCACCTGACGTTGGACGAGCACCTCAGGAGGAGGAGCAGGAGGAGCATGAGGAGGAGGAGGAGGAGGAGGAGGAGGAGCAGGAGTACGTTCCCACATGAATCCCCAAAAACAATAAACGGGCCCCACAAAAAGCCCGACAAACGACTCACTCCCACAAACTGGGGAGGAGCCACTCCACCTTTATTGAAACCGGGCCTCAACGTCGGCCTAACGCAAAAAAAAAGCCCTCCAAAAGCACAACCATGGGCAAAATAATGATGGCCACCGCCATATTAAAGGAAAGCTGGCCACACCCTCTACTGAGTGGCCCGCGAGGGCGAGACCTTGGCCAGCATTTTGCCTCCCCTGCCCTGCCTGCTGCTCCTTCGCAAGCTCTGCCCAGTGGCTGCTGCGAGGCTGGGGGAAGGCGCCTGAGGCTCAGATGCCCTTCCGCCAGATGCCGCTGGGGGGCGGCCTACACGGCGTTTGGGCCTCGAGGGGCCGTCTCCTGAGTGGCGCACCTGAGCCTGGCCACCATCAGCTGCAGCCGCTTGCCCTTGACGCCCCAGAGGGGGAATGGCGGCGACGGATGGCGCAATGTGGGCCAGCTGGCGTCTGGGATGCGCTGGCTGGTGCTGTGGCGCGGTGGCACTCGGCCGGGCCCGCACTGCAGGATCCGCAGCAATCAGCCGACGGCCGGCTTGCTGGGATGGTCCAGCGCGGCGCCTGCCCTGGCGATGCCTGCCTGAGACAGCGCGTGTGGCAGCAGTGAGTGGCCCTGTGGTCCTGGTGTGCGCGCGCATCACATCCGCCAGGGTCTTGACGGCATCAGTTAGCATGCGGCCAGTCGCGGCAGTTGCTGCCCCGAACTCGCGCACACTGGTCGCCAGCGACTCGATGGCCTCAGGCATGCGCCCCACCACGCTCATGAGCTCCGTGTGGCGCCGGTCCGAGTCGTCGGCCATCTGATCGAGCTTCCGCACCTCCTCCGAAGTGAAGGTGTCCGGACTGGAGTCGCGACTCTCCCGCTGGGGAGGAGGGGGCCGAACTAGGGGACCCTTGCCGCGTTGGTGACGGCGAGTGTGCCGAGCAGCAGCACTCCCCTCTGATCCTTCCCCCCTTTGGGGGGAAGGCCGCGGGCCACGCGCACGGCTGCTGGGTGGCTGGACGCCACTGGTCCCAGAAGCTGCATTGCCCTGCGACAGTTCCTCCAGGCACTCGTCCAGTGAGGAGGTGTCAAGCATTTCCTCCTCTCCTGCGGGACGTGACTGTTCCCCCGAAGGTCCGGCTTGCTCCTCCTCCTCCTCCTGGTTGGAGGTGCTGTCACTGGCAGCCTCAGGGTCCTGGTCGTCACCAGCTGAAAGCAGGAATGCACAAGAGTAGCTTCAGAGTGAGGAGACGGCGTCAGCGAGGGAGTTAGGACTGGTGGGATTCAGCGCATTGGTGGGACAGTGGCAAAGGAGGTAGCTCGGATGGGCCAGTGCGACGCGAGAGGGCCAAAAGGCGAGGTCCTTACCATTGCCGGGCAGTGGAGGGTCGGATACACCGCACGCTGTGGGGACAATCACACGGGCTCCCATGAGCACACACACGCGCTCCTCCAGCCGAGTGAGCTTCTGCAGCTTGGCGCGGTCACCCCTGGCACGGGCCTGGCGATTAAACGCTACTTTAGCCTGCAAGAGAAAGGACGGGCTGTAAGTGCGCAGTGAAGCCCTGATGTAGTGTGCACTGCCTCCCATGGTGGGATAGCTTGGACAGAGTGAAGCCCTGATGTAGTGTGCACTGCCTCCCATGGTGGAATAGCTTGGACAGAGTGAAGCCCTGATGTAGTGTGCACTGCCTCCCATGGTGGAATAGCTTGGACAGAGTGAAGCCCTGATGTAGTGTGCACTGCCTCCCATGGTGGAATAGCTTGGACAGAGTGAAGCCCTGATGTAGTGTGCACTGCCTCCCATGGTGGAATAGCTTGGCCAAAGTGTAGAGTGCCGAATGGCCATTTGATGCTCATGACTGTCCCAATGCTGCTGGCTGAGGGCTGGCCAAAAGGACTTTCAGGTCCCTTTGCCCATCATGTCAGGTGTACATGCAAGAATGAGGAGGAGACTGGAAAGGCTACTCACCCTCACAATCCTGGTCAGATCGTTGTATTTCTTACGGCATTGTTTGTGGGTCCTGGGGGCCTCGCCGGTGAACGTCACCCTCTGGGCGATCTGCTTCCAGGCTTTGGTGTAGTCGTGGTGGGTTGGATTCCTCCCACTCTCTGGAAACAAGATCTTGCGCCTCACCTCCAGAGCTGTGACCATTATGTCCAGATCACCCTCTGAGAAGCGCAGGGCACGCTGACGGGCCTTCTCTGGCGTTGCCATGACTCCCTGGGGCTGAGCAGTAGTGTTGAGGCCTCTTTGCAAGGCTGCAGTGTGCAGGGCGTGGCAGCAGACCAATTCGTCCCTTCCCCCTTTAAGAGCTGGTCGGCACCACGGGGTCTGCTGTCAGTGCAAAAATGACCGCACCCGTGCTGCGCCCCGCCTGGGCGCTATCCCTCTGGACCGCCGGCTTAGCGCCTAAAGAGAGTAGTGGAACGCCTCTTTTAGCGCTCCACCAACCTCTTAGGGCGAAGCCACTGAATTTCCGGCAACGGGGCGCTACTTTGGGGGGGGCGCTAACTTCGGGCGGGCGCTAAGGTTAGCGCCCCAAAACTGTCTATACTGAAAATCTAGCCCACTGAGTTAAGTATTAACAGTCCCGGTACTGTATTAACCACACACTTTGTTAATTATTATCAGTACCAGTCCTTTATTAGCCACATACTGTGTTAATTATTTTCAGTCCCAGTCCTGTATTAACCAGACACTGAGTTAATTATTATCAGTCCCAGTCCTGCATTAACCAGACACTAAGTTAATTATTATCAGTCCCGGTCCTCTATTTACCACGCACTGAGTTAAGTATTATCAGTCCTGGTCCTGTATTAACCACAAACTGAGTTATTAATTAATTAACAGTCCCGGTCCTCTATTAACCACACAGAGTTAATTACTATCAGTCCCAGTCCTGTATTAACCACACGCTGAGTTAACTATTATCAGTCCCAGTCCTGCATTAACCACACGCTGAGTTAATTATTATCAGTCCCAGTGCTGTATTAACGACATGCTGAGTTAATTATTATCAGTCCCGGTCCTGTATTAACCACACACTGAGTTAATTATTATCAGTCCCAGTCCTGCATTAACCACATGCTGAGTTAATTATTATCAGTCCCGGTCCTGTATAAAACACACAGGCCTAGAAATTCGGTATAGCCCCGATTGAGGCGTTAGATCTGGAGAAGCGCTAAGAGTACCGCCAGCTGCGATTTAGCGCCACCTAGCGCGATATTGGGTCGTTGCGCCCCTGATGGTGTTTGCGGCAGTAAATCAGGTGCTGCACGCGACTCTTAAGGCACTAACGCGGAGGCGCTACCCAATATCGCTGCGGCGGGGCGCAGCGCAGGTGCTTTCAATAATCACTTTCCCTGAGACACACTGGCGCCGGCCAGCTCTTAAAGGGGCAGGTCAATTGGCATCAGCAGACACACTCACTGCCTTGTAGGCCTTCAAAGCGGTGGGAGCCTACCTGTGGCGCACCAGCCTAGCAAGAAATGGAAAGGGTGAGGCAGAGGGCGGAACGCCTCACTGATGGGGCATTGGATGCTTTGGTTGGCGCAGTGGAATCAAGGCCAAGGATGATGTTCGAAATGTGATTTTTGTTTTGGACAGTCTCCCGGGTGTGAGAGGCAGTTATGTGCCAATGTATTAGTTTTGCTTTCTGTTGTCATAGCTTTCTCATGTTTGAAGGAACCACATTTTGTGTAATGAAACACTTGCTTCATTTACAATGGCCATGCCTGCTATTTACATGCATCTTGCCCTTCACAGGCTTGGGGGTATCAGACCGGCTGCAGATCTGGCTGAAGCAGCTGGTACAGCTCAGTCACCACCTCCTTTCTAAATCGCAGCCTTCTGAAACACTGCTCCTCCGGCATGTTCATGTAGGAAAACTGCTGTCGGAAAACCCTGCCAGTGTAAGGTCTGCTGTGGCGACGTCTGTTGGCCCTCCTCCGTCTGGCCATGCCCGCCCCCCTCTCCCAGCGTCTCAGTGCCCTTTCCAGATGATTCAGCAGCAGGACGTTCCCCTCCAATGCAGGCCCCATAATAAGTGCCCACAGGAATGTTCCCCGTTGTCAAGGCTCACCAACAGCAAGGCGATGGTCAGAAGGCTGCTTTTCCTCTGCCAGCGTGGGCCCAGTGGTCAAATGGCTCTCAGTGTGCAGGTCAGCAACTCTTTGTAGCTCTCGAGGAAGTTGTGCACCAGAAATGTATGCCGTTTTTAAACCACACCAGTCCCCTTTAAATAACGCTCCTCCCGCCCGAAAGCGACTTGGTAAGGCCCAGGAAAACTGTCACTAATAGCGCCAGGCGCTACGGAGGGGGGCACCACTGAATTTACCGTCTGGGGCACCAAAAAGGTGTTGCACACTCAGATGACATCATAATTAACCTGCGCCCATGAGCGGGCGCTAAGCGTTAGCGCCAGCGCTAAATGCATACTCAATATGGGGCGAATAGCTAAACACCTTGCGCCCCACCGGAATTTGGCTATCGCCCCCTTTATTGCCCTCTTTAGGCGCTAATCCCTGGCGCAACCAACCGAATTTCTAGGCCACACTGTGGTAATTATTATCAGTCCTGGTCCTGTATTAACCAAACTCTGAGCTAATTATTAGCAGTCCCTGTCCTGTATTAACAGCAAACTGAGAATTATTATCAGTCTGAGTCCTATATTAACCACACGCTGAGTTAATTATTATCAGTCCTGGGCCTGTATTAACCAGAGGCTGAGTTAACTATTATCAGTCCCGGTCCTGTATTAAACGCACACTGAGTTAATTATTATCAGGCCCGGTCCTGTATTAACCACACACTGACTTAATTATTATCAGTCCCGGTCCTGTATTAACCACACGCTGAGTTAATTATTATCAGTCCCAGACCTGTATTAACCACACACTGAGATAATTGTTATCAGTCCCAGTCCTGTAATAACCACAAGCTGAGTTAATTATTATCTGTCCCAGTCGTGTATTAACCACACTGAGTTAATTATTATCTGTCCGGGTACTGTATTAACCACACGCTGAGTTAATTATTATCAGTCCCGGTCCAGTATTAACCATACACTGAGATAATTATTATCGGTCCCGGTGCTGTATTAGCCACACTCTGTGTTCATTATTATCAGTCGCTCTCCTTTATAAACCACAGTGTGGGTTAATTATTATCAGTCCCAGTACTGTATTAACCTGACACTAAGTTGATAATTAACAGTCCCGGTCCTCTATTTACCGCACACTGAGTTAATTATTATCAGTCCCAGTCCGATATTAACCGCACACTGAATTAATTATTATCAGTCCCGGTCCTGTGTTAACCAGACACTGAGTTAATTATTATCAGTACCACTCCTTTATTAGCCACATACTGAGTTAATTATTATCAGTCCTGGTCCTGTATTAACCACACACTGAGTTAATTATTACCAGTCCCGGTCCTGTATTAACCAAATGCTGAGTTAATTATAATCAGTCCCCGGTCCTGTATTAACCACAGGCTGAGTTAATTATTGTCCATCCCAGTCCTGTATTAACCACACACCGAGTTAATTATTATCAGTCCAGGTCCTGTATTAACCACATGCTGAGTTAATTATTATCAGTCATTGTCCGGTATTAAACACAGGCTGAGTTAATTATTATCAGTCCCGGTCCTGTATTAACCACATGCTGAGTTAATTATTATCAGTTCCGGTCCTGTATTAACCAAATGCTGAGTTAATTATAATCAGTCCCCGGTCCTGTATTAACCACAGGCTGAGTTAATTATTGTCCATCCCAGTCCTGTATTAACCACACACCGAGTTAATTATTATCAGTCCAGGTCCTGTATTAACCACATGCTGAGTTAATTATTATCAGTCATTGTCCGGTATTAACCACACACCGAGTTAATTATTATCAGTCCCGGTCCTGTATTAACCACATGCTGAGTTAATTATTATCAGTCCCCGTCCTGTATTAACCACACGCTGAGTTAATTATTATCAGTCCCAGTCCTGTGCTAAACACACACTCGGCTAATTATTATCAGTCCCGGTCCTGTATTAATCACACACTCAGTTAATTATTATCAGTCCCTGTCCTTTATTAACCACACATTGGCCTAGAAATTCAGTAAGGCGCTGCCAGCTTTGCGGCCAGTTACCGCCCAAAGAGGGCTTCTGCGCCAATGGAGGAGTTTGCGCTGATATTCAGCACAGCGGTAATGGCGGCGGTAGCCGTTAGCGCTGCGCCGGCACCGATGATGTCATCGGTGTGCGCAGTGCCCCGGTTCCACCCCGATACCGGCCCGACCCCCATATTTAGTTGCGGCCGCCTCTTCCGCAGCGGCCGCAAACAGCGATCAGAAAACGGGGCCGTACTGTAGCCTTAGTGGGGCGCTTTAAGGTGAAGGTGCGGCCGGCTGCTTTTTCGGCGGCCGCCTGCCCGCACCTCCTTCCCCGGCCTCCTCCACCACCCCCCCCCCATGGCATTGCCGGCTGCTTTCCGCGAACCCGGCATTTCTCCGTGGTGCCGGGCTCATTTGCCAGCACTATCCAGTGGCGATCTCCCCGTTGCAGGCACCTCCCCCTTAAGAGAAGGAGGAGGCCTGCAGTACCGCAGCCTGCCGCTCCGCAGCGGGTGGCACAGCGGCGCCTAGAGCGCTGAAATTCAGTTTCAGTGCCCCAAGCGGGGGCGGGCACACTCACAGAAACTCACAGAAACCCCACAATGCAGATAGAGGCCATTTCGGCCCATCGAGCCTGCACCGACACATATCCCACCCGATCCCCGTAACCCCTACACCAACACATATCCCACCCTATCCCCGTAACCCCACGTATTTAATCCCCCTAACACTAACGGTCAATTTTTATCATAGCCAATCAACCTAACCCGCACATCTTTGGACTGTGGGAGGAAACCGGAGCACCCGGAGGAAACCCACGCAAACACGGGGAGAATGTGCAAACTCCACACAGACAGTCGCCCGAGGCCGGATTCGAACCCGGGTCCCTGGCGCTGTGAGGCAACAGTGCTAACCACTATGCCACCGTGCACACCTTGGAATAGCGCCCGGTTCCGACTTGGGGCGCAAAAACTGAATATCTGACGGGCGCAACTGGCTCCGCGCTCAGCGCTAACTTTTGGGCGCACGCCAGCTGGCGGGCCCAAAGTGAATTTCTAGGCCATTGAGTCAATTATTATCAGTCCCTGTCCTGGATTAATCACACACTGAGTTAATTATTATCA
Organism: Somniosus microcephalus; assembly: GCF_052327205.1. NCBI lineage: Eukaryota > Metazoa > Chordata > Chondrichthyes > Squaliformes > Somniosidae > Somniosus > Somniosus microcephalus. The sequence goes on along the minus strand of NC_140994.1, from coordinate 90,306,054 downwards.
GACCCGGTCCTGTCTTAACAGCACACTAAGTATTATTATCAGTCCCGGTCCTATATTAACCACACACTGAGTTAATTATTATCTGTCCCAGTCCTGTATTAACCATACGCTGAGTTAATTATTATCAGTCCCAGTCCTGTATTAGCTACACACTGAGTTAATTATTTTCCGTCCCGGTCCTGTATTAACCACATGCTGTGTTAATTAATATCAGTCACAGTCCTGTATTAACCACACACTGAGTTAATTATTATCAGAACCAGTCCCGTGTTAACCACACGCTGAGTTAATTATTATCTGTCCCGGTCCTGTATTAATCACACATGGAGTTAATTATTATCAGCCCCAGTCCTGTATTAACGACACACTCAGTTAATTATTATCAGTCCCGGTCCTGTATTAACCACACGCTGAGTTAATTATTATCAGTCCCAGACCTGTATTAACCACACACTGGGCTGGATTTTGCTAGGGCCGGGGAGGCGGGATTGGAGGCGTGTGGGGGATAAGAATCGCAAAACTGGCGTGCGGGCCCAAACCCGCCTCCATCCCGCCTCCACGCAATTTTCCTAAATTCGTGTCTGCTGGTCCCGACTCCGTCCCGCCTCCAGGAGGCGGGATAGGCCCTTAAGGCCCTTAACAAGCCCTCAATTGGCTCTATAATCCCATTTTCCTAACCACTTGCAAGTTTACTCGTTTTCCCACGTGAAACACGCCTGGTGGGAAACACACATCTGAAACCTGGCGGGAGCACAACTGGCTTGCGGAGTAGCAGCTGCAGCTCAACCATTAAATGGCAGATTTGAACAGGCTTTAATTGCAGGTGGCATAACTTTGCTCTCTCAGGTCTGGGGGATCTTTCAGAAGGCATACCCACAGCTCTGGAAGTTTGCAGCCTGACAACCATCTCCAGTGTGACCTCCTGGGAAACCCCTCTTGCCACCTTCACTGAGCGCTTCCTCAACTGAGGCATCTACCAGAAGCATGGGAGCCATTTTTGTCCTGCCCTTCTGGATATTACATGAGGCCGCCCAACAGCAGCAGCAACAACAGTTACGCCAAGCTGCTGCTGCCCCACCTGAGGATGCACAGGCCAGAAGGGGCCAGCGCATGGAAGGCCGTCAGCGCAGGAGATACCCCCCAAACAGGGTCTACAGACGCAGGGTCAGCTACCTCAACATGTCTGAGCAGCAGTGCCAAAGGCGGCTCCGACTTTCGCGAGAGATAGTGGCTGACATCTGCGCAATGCTGCAGCAAGACCTGGAGCCCAGAGGAGCAGCTGGACACCCCTTATTAGTGGCCGTCAAAGTCACCATCGCACTCAACTTTTTTGCCTCAGGCTCATTCCAGGGATCAGCAGCAGACATCAGCGGCGTCTCCCAGGCGGCCGCACACACCTGCATCAAGCGGGTAACCGATGCCCTCTTTGCCATCGCGCACAATCACATCCATTTCACCAAGGATCGAGCAAGTGTCATGGCGAGAGCGGTTGGATTTGCTAATTTTGCAGGCTTTCCAAGGGTGCAGGGCATTGTTGATTGCACACATGTGGCCCTTAAGGCTCCCCATTGCAATCCTGGTATTTTTGTCAACCGCAAGGGCTTCCACTCCCTTAACGTTCAGCTGGTGTGTGACCACAAGAAGGAAATTTTGCATGTTTGTGCCAAGTACCCTGGCAGTTGCCATGACTCCTTCATACTGCGCCAGTCTACTGTGCCTCCGCTATTCAGTCCGCCACACCAACTTAACGGATGGCTACTTGGAGACAAGGGCTATCCCCTGAGGACGTGGCTATTGACGCCGCTGAGGAGCCCATCCAACGCAGCTGAGGAGAGCTACAACTCCAGCCACCTTTCCACCAGAGCCATGATCGAGCAGACCATTGGTCTGCTGAAGATGCGCTTCAGATGCCTGGATAGATCAGGTGGAGCCCTGCAATACTCAGCAGCCAGGGTCTCCAGAATCGTTGTGGTTTGCTGTGTGCTTCACAACATGGCACAGCGTCGTGGCTTGCAGATGGCCGAGGACCAAGTGGCTCCTGACATATCCTCCTCAGATGAGGAGGAGGAGGAGGGGGAGGAGGAGAGCGAAGACGAACATCTTGCAGAGGCTCATCAACCAGCGGCAGCAGTGCGCGAGAACATTGGTGGCCGGCATGCAAGGAACGCGCTCATATTGGGCAGATTTGCTGAGCCTCGCCCATGAGGGACTATTGCCTCGCATCCTTTTACCTGAGCACTGACAATAGCCAGGAACCAGCTGACTTCTAGCGATGTGACCACCATACTGACCTCAAAGTGAAAGTCCCATTCGCGAAATGACACACGCCACAACTACAGCAGTAGCCAACAGATGATTTATTAACATTATTCTGATGGCTTTCAACCATAACACATTAAATTCCACCCAAGTGACTACCCTTGTGACTATTTGTGCAGTTTCTTTCTCTTACGCGTGCTCCTACGTAGTGGCTCCCCAGCGGCATCAGCAGATGTGGAGGCCCCTTGCTCACTTCCTTGCTGCTCCTGTCTGGACACCTTTGGCGGGCGTCCTCTGGGGTTGCGAGCCTGTAAGGGCTGCGCAACAGTCTGCTGCTCCTACGGCTGTGCAGGGGTTGAGACGCCAATCTCACTTGGGTGCTGACTCAGGTGGGGCTCTGACCGAGGACTTGTCAGTGGCATGGAAGTTTGAGCGCTTGGAGAGGAGCCCCCACCTCCTTGTTCTCTGCCACCATCATCCCTCTCATGGGTCAGGTCCCCCTCAGCGCTTGCAAGTGGCGAGAGAGCACATTGCTGCACATCAGGGGAGCCATGGGGACCCGTGTCGGGACTGGCAGTCCTTCTCAGAGGGACTGCCATGAAGGTCTGGTTTCTCTGTTCAATAGCTGCCCATCGCTCCTCCAGAGATGTCAGTCTAGTCTGAACACTCACCATGTTTTCAACACTCGCGCGACTTATCTCCTCCATGGCCGTAGCCAGCCTTTCCACGGAGGTTGCCATCCTTTCCGTGGTAATGCGTTGTTGCGCCAATGACTCCACAAAGGCTCTGCTCATGTTAGCGACGGACTCCTCCATTCGCTCCACACTCGCAGCAACCCTGGAGACAAAACCTGCCAGAGACTCCTGCATATTTTCCTGGAGTGCCATCACCGCTGATACTGTGGATGGACCCAGAGGCAGAGGGTCGACATGCAGCTGAGCCGAGCTGGGAGAGTGCTGCGCCCTCCGACTAGGACTCTCCACTGCTGTCCCTGTCTCCACCATCTGCTGAGGCTCACTTGTGAGCTGTGATACACCAGGTGACAACACTACTCTATGTCCCGGAGGTCCCACCGAGGTGTGAGTGTCTGCGCTGGTGCTGGGTGCGTTGCCTTCTGCTGACGCTGCGCCCTCAGAGGTTGCAGCTTCCTCTGAGGAGTCTGGATGCTGAGGCTGAACCTCCTCCTGCGTCCTGGAGACGGGAGCTTGCGATGGTCCTGTGGGGGAGTAAAGGAAAGTGTCAGAGATGAGAGGCCAGGGTTACCTGCACAGTGCTTATTGCAGATGATCAGAGGTCCATCTGCTAGAGCTTCCAAGTCATTATCAGCGAGTCATGCAATGCAATTGAGAGAGTTGGAAAACTCTTCTGTCACCAGCTTGCTCTGCTGCACCGGTCTCTCTGTCCCCCACTTGTGTGTCGTCCTGGATGCCGACGATCTCCAGGATCGCCTCCTCCCATGGGGTCAGCTGGGCTAAGGAGGCTGCCCCTCCCCCTGTCCTGGCTCGCTCTTTTCGGTTGTGAGCTCTCTTTTCCTGCAATGAGGGAGACAAGTGGAGTTTGAGTGAGAATGAAGGAGTGAGTGTAGAGAAGCGATGGCATAGATGCTTAGAAGGAGAGAAAGATGGAGTGAGATGGCAAGACCAAGGGCCCTCCCTATGTGATGTCAGTTGTTTTCATAGCATGACAGTGATAGGGAGTGTGAGGGCTGCATAGTCCATTAGTTAGGTGAATGTGACCATAGAGAGAGAGGGAGTGGGAAAGGGTGCGTGGATGTCAGTGTCAAGTGGGATGTGGAGGAAGAGATTGGTAAAGCTAAGAGCTGGTGAGGAAAGGCAATGGGGATCAGATTAAGAGTGATGGTAACATCATACTCACTTTTCCAGTGCGCAGAAGGTCATGGAAGCGTTTCCGACACTGGATCCATGTTCTGCTGGTATTCGAGCTGGCGTTCACCTGCTCTGCCACCCTCAGCCACACAGCCTTGGTTTGCTGGGGTGGCTTCTTCCTCCCCGAGGAGGGGAAGAGCACCTCCCTGCTCTCTGTCGCTCCCTCCACCAATGCCTGGAGGGCTGCCTCGTCAAATCTGGGGGATGCCTTACTCCGATGTGTCACCATGATTGATGATGGTAGCAGTAGCTGCCAGGGCCAGAAGCTTGGCAGTCTGCTGAAGTGAGCAAGGCTTGTGGAAGCCCTTAAATGAAGCAGCAGTGATGATGTCATCGGAGGCGAGCTTCCCACCTGAAAAGCTCACTGGCTAGGGGTTCCCACACGTGGGGAATCAATTGGGCTATAAAATCAAAATTGCATCAATTTCCCACATCGTTCAGGATTCGTGTGGGAAACACGAAATGTGGGGAACACGACCCCAACCCGCCCCCGTAGCAAAATCCAGCCCACTGAGTTAATTATTATCAGTCCCGGTCCTGTATTAACCACACGCTGAGTTAATTATTATCAGTCCCGGTCCTGCATTAACCACATGCTGAATAAATTATTATCAGTCCCGGTCCTGCATTAACCACACACTGAGTTAATTATTATCAGTCCCGGTCCTGTATTAACCACATGCTGTGTTAATTATTATCAGTCGCAGACCTGTATTAACCGCACACTGTGGTCAATTTTCTGGCTGCCGTCGGGTGGCTTTTCATGTGGCCGGGGGCCGAAAATCGCCGAAAAAGCAGTTCGGGAACCCCCCTCGCCTGATTCCCTGCCCCGTCCCACTTTCGGACCGCCGTTTCTCCGCAACCCGCTTCAGTCCCGGCCGCCGCTGGCGGGACTGGTCGTCGGCACTCTAATGACCAATAATTACCTTGTTGAAGTAGATTTTCCGGGGCCGTTGCGACTTTGGGACTGTCCCCACATCAAACACGCCTGCGGGGAACCCTGTTGATGAGTCCTGGCATGAAGCTTGCCGGCTTGCTTGCTGTCAGCTGCAGGTAAATCGGAGAAGCTGCGATTTAAAGGGACAGCACTTGTATGTTGAAGGACCTTGTTGTTGCAGGTTTGGGGCTACTTCTTCAAGGCTTAGGCACAGCTGTGGAATATTGGAGCCTCACACACTTCTCCAATGCGATCTCCTGGGAAGCCCCTCTCGCCACCCTCACTCAGCGCTTCCTCAGCGGAGGCATCTACGAGAAGCATGGGACGCCTTTTTTCCCTTCCCTTCTTGCCATTAGAGGATCTCCAGCAGCAGAGGCGGCAGCAGCAGAACCAGGAACAGCAGGATCAGTAACAGGAGCACCAGGCTGCTGCTCACGCACCTGAAGCTGCATATGCCAGAAGGGGCCAGCGCTTGGAAGTGGCTTGAGAGCACCTTGCTGCATTTTAGGGGGCCATGGGGCCCCGTTTCTGCACTGGCAGTCCTACTCAGAAGGACTTCCATGAAGATCTGGTTTCTCTGTTCAACAGATGGCCAATGCTCCTCAAGTGATGTCATTCTCTTATGAGCACTCACTATGTTTTCCGTACCCTGGCGAGTTATCTCCTCCATGGAGGTTGCCAACCTTTCCATGGTGATGCTTTCATGCGCCAATGACTCCACAAAGGCTCTGCTCATGGCCGCTATGGACTCCTCCATTCGCACCACACTCGCAGCGACCCTGGAGACAAAACCTGCCAGAGACTCCTTCATCTGTGCATGGAGATCCATCACCTCTTCTCTTGTGGATGGACCCAGAGGCAGAGGGTCGACATGCAGCGCAGCTGAGCTGAGCTGGCAGAGTCCTGCACCCTCCGACGAGGACTCTCCACTGCTGTCCCTGTCTCGAGAACCTGCTCAGGCTCACTTGTGAGCTGTGAAACACCAGGTGACAACACTACTCTATGTCCCGAAGGTCCCCCCGAGGTGTGAGTGTCTGCGCTGGTGCTAGGTGCGCTTACTTCTGCTGACGCTGTGCCCTCAGAGGCTGGAGCTTCTTCTGAGGTGTCTGGGTGCACAGCCTCTTCCCCTTCCACAGTAAGGACGGGGGCAATGGATGGTACTGTGGGGGAGTAAAGGAAAGATTTGCAGATGTAATGCCAAGGGTCTTCTGGTGACTCCCAGTGAGGTGGCATCTGCTGACACCTGCATCCATGCAGCATTGGTCTCAGTGGGAGGCCTTTTCCTCCCTGACCTAGGGAAGAGGACCTCCCTGTGGGCGCTAGCCCCATCCAATAATGCCTGCAGTGAAGCCTCGTCGAATTTGAAGGCAGCTCGGGGTCTGGCACTGGCCACAGCTGCTGCAGGCTCCTCTGCCATCCTGTATGGTTCGTTTGGAAGCTTTCAGATGATGCAGTGCTTGCTATGGACCTTGAAAGCACCACGAATGATGACATCATACGGTGGGGATTTCTGACTCGAATTGGACAATTAGCAAGGCTTCCCACATGCTGGGAATTAATTGGTCACTTGAGGGAAAATTGCGTGGAGCTGGCTGACACTATTTTACGTGTGTCAGAAACACCACATTCGGGGAAACGAGACCATTTCCCACACAAGCCGAAAATCGGGGCCACTGAGTTAATTATTATCAGTCCTGGTCCTTTATTAACCAGACGCTGAGTTCATTATTAAAAGTCCCGGTCCTGTATCAACCACAGACTGAGTTAGTTATTATCAGTCCCGGTCCTGTATTAACCACACACTGAGTTAATTATTATCAGGCTTGGTCCTGTATTAACCACTCACTGGGTTAATCATTATCAGTCCTGGTCCTGTATTAACCAGAGGCTTAGTTAATTATTTTCAGTCCCAGTCCTGTATTAACCATACACTGAGTAATGTATTATCAGTCCCGGTCCTATATTAACCACACGCTGAGTTAATTATTATTAATCCCGGTCCTGTATTAATTACAATTTGAGTTAATTATTATTAGTTCCTGTCCTGTATTAATCACACAATGAGTTAATTATTATCAGTCCCGGTCCTGTATTAACAGCACACCGAGAATTATTATCAGTTGCAGTCCTGTATATACCAGATACTGAATTAATTATTATCAGTCCCTGTACTGTATTAGTCACACACTGAGTTAATTATTATCAATACCGGTCCTGTATTAACCACACACTGAGTTAATTATTATAAGTCCCGGTCCTGTATTAACCACACACTGAGTTAATTATTATCAGTCCCCATACTGCATTAACCACACGCTGAGTAAATTATTATCAGTCCCGTTCCTGAATTAAGCACACACTGAGTTAATTATTATCAGTCCCGGTCTGTATTAACCACACACTGAGTTAATAATTATCAGTCCCAGGCCTAGAAATTCACTTTGGGCGCGCCAGCTGGCGTGCGCCCAAAAGTTAGCGCTGAGCGCGGAGCCAGTTGCGCGCGTCAGATATTCAGTTTTTGCGCCCCAAGTCGGAACCGGGCGCTATTCCAGGGTGTGCCCGCCCCCGCTTGGGGCGCTGAAACTGAATTTCAGCGCTCTAGGCGCCGCTGCGCCACCCGCTGCGGAGCGGCAGGCTGCGGTACTGCAGGCCTCCTCCTTCTCTTAAGGGGGAGGTGCCTGCAACGGGGAGATCGCCGCTGGATAGTGCCGGCAAATGAGCCCGGCACCACGGAGAAGTGCCGGGTTCGCGGAAAGCAGCCGGCAATGCCGCGGGGGGGGGGTGGAGGAGGCCGGGGAAGGAGGTGCGGGCAGGCGGCCGCCGAAAAAGCGGCCGACCGCACCTCCGCCTTAACTCGCCCCACTAACGCTACAGGACGGCACCGTTTTCTGATCGCTGTTTGCGGCCGCTGCGGAAGAGGTGGCCGCAACTAAATATGGCGGTCGGGCCGGTAGCAGGGCGGTAGCGGGGCACTGCGCACACCGATGACGTCATCGGTGGTGGCGCAGCGCTACTGGCTAACGCCGCCATTACCGTAGCGCTGCATATCGGCGAAAGCTCAGCAAGTGCCGCAAAATCCCTCTTTGGGCGAAAACTGGGCGCATAGCCGACTGAATTTCTAGCCCTGAGTTAATTATTATCAGTCCTGATACTGTATTAACCACACACAGAGTTAATTACTATCTGTCCCGGTCCTGTATTAACCACACACTGAGTTAATTATTATCAGTCCCGATACTGTATTAACCACACGCTGAGTTCATTATTATCTGTCCCGGTCCTGTATTAAGCACACACTGAGTTAATTATTATCAGTCCCGGTCCTGTATTAACCACACACTGAGTTAATAATTATCAGTCCCAGTCTTGCAGTAACCACACACTGAGTTAATTATTATCAGTCCCGGTCCTGTATTAAACTCACACTGAATTCATTATTATCAGTCCCAGCCCTATATTAACCACACACTGAGTTAATTATTGTCAGTCCAGATACTCTATTAACCACACGCTGAGTTAATTATTATCAGTCCCGGTCCTGTATTAAGCACACACTGAGTTAATTAGTATCAGTCCCGGTCCTGTATTAACCACATGCAGAGTTAAGTATTATCAGTCCCGGCCCTGTAGTAACCAGACGAAGAGATAATTATAATCAGTCCCGGTCTGTATTAACCACATGCTGAGTTAATTATTATCAGTCCCGGTCCTGTATTGACCACACACTGAATTAATTATTATCAGTTCCGGTCCTGTATTAACCACATGCTGAGTTAATTATTATCAGTTCCGGTCCTGTATTAACCAGATGCTCAGATAATTATTATCAGTCCTGGTCCTGTATTAACCACACACTGAGTTAATTATTATCAGTCCTGATATTGTATTAACCACACACTGAGTTAATAATTATCAGTCCCAGTCTTGCAGTAACCACACACTGAGTTAATTATTATCTGTCCCGGTCCTGTATTAACCACACACTGAGTTAATTATTATCAGTCCCGATACTGTATTAACCACACACTGAGTTCATTATTATCTGTCCCGGTCCTGCATTAACCACACACTGAGTTAATTATTATCAGTCCCGATACTGTATTAACCACACACTGAGTTAATTATTATCAGTCCAGATACTGTATTAACCACATGCTGAGTTCATTATTATCTGTCCCGGTCCTGTATTAAGCACACACTGAGTTAATTAATATCAGTCCCGATCCTGTATTAACCACACACTGAGTTAATAATTATCAGTCCCAGTCTTGCAGTAACCACACACTGAGTTAATTATTATCAGTCCCGGTCCTGTATTAAACTCACACTGAATTCATTATTATCAGTCCCAGCCCTATATTAACCACACATTGAGTTAATTATTGTCAGTCCAGATACACTATTATCCACACGCTGAGTTAATTATTATCAGTCCCGGTCCTGTATTAAGCACACACTGAGTTAATTATTATCAGTCCCGGTCCTGTATTAAACTCACACTGAATTAATTAACAGACCCAGTCTTGTATTAACCACATGCTGAGTTAATTATTTTCAGTCCCGGTCCTGTATTAACCAGACACTGAGTTAATTAGTATCAGTCCCGGTCCTGTATTAACCACATGCTGAGTTAAATATTATCAGTCCCGGCCCTGTAGTAACCAGACGAAGATATAATTATAATCAGTCCCGGTCTGTATTAACCACATGCTGAGTTAATTATTATCAGTCCCGGTCCTCTATTGACCACACACTGAATTAATTATTATCAGTTCCGGTCCTGTATTACCCCCATGCTGAGTTAATTATTATCCGTTCCGGTCCTGTATTAACCAGTTGCTCAGATAATTATTATCAGTCCTGGTCCTGTATTAACCACACACTGAGTTAATTATTATCAGTCACAGTCCTGTATTAACCACACGCTGAGTAAATTATTATCAGTCCCGGTCCTGTATTAACCACACGCTGAGTAAATTATTATCAGTCCCAGTCCTGTATTAACCACACACTGAGGTAATTATTATCAGTCCCGGTCCTTTATTAAACACATGCTGAGTTAATTCTTATCAGTCCTGGTCCTGTATTTACCACACACTGAGTTAATAATTATCAGTCCCAGTCTTGTATTAACCACACGCTGAGTAAATTATTATCAGTCCCGGTCCTGTATTAACCACACGCTGAGTAAATTATTATCAGTCCCAGTCCTGTATTAACCACACACTGAGGTAATTATTATCAGTCCCGGTCCTTTATTAAACACATGCTGAGTTAATTCTTATCAGTCCTGGTCCTGTATTTACCACACACTGAGTTAATAATTATCAGTCCCAGTCTTGTATTAACCACAGACTGAGTTAATTATTATCAGACCCGGTCCTGTATTCACCAGACACCAAGTTAATTATTATCAGTCCTGGTCCTGTATTAACCACACACTGAATTAATTATTATCAGTCCCGGTACTGTATTAACCACACGCTGAGTTCATTATTATCTGTCCCGGTCCTATATTAAGCACACACTGAGTTAAGTATTATCAGTCCCGGTCCTGTAGTAACCACATGCTGAGTAAGTTATTATCAGTCCCGGTCCTGTATTGACCACACACTGAATTAATTATTATCAGTTCCGGTCCTGTATTAACCACATGCTGCGTTAATTATTATCAGTTCCGGTCCTGTATTAACCAGATGCTCAGATAATTATTATCAGTCCTGGTCCTGTATTAACCACACACTGAGGTAATTATTATCTGTCCCGGTCCTGTATTAACCACATGCTGAGTTCATTATTATCTGTCCCGGTCCTGTATTAAGCACACACTGAGTTAATTAATATCAGTACCGATCCTGTATTAACCACAAACTGAGTTAATAATTATCAGTCCCAGTCTTGCAGTAACCACACACTGAGTTAATTATTATCAGTCCCGGTCCTGTATTAAACTCACACTGAATTCATTATTATCAGTCCCAGCCCTATATTAACCACACATTGAGTTAATTATTGTCAGTCCAGATACACTATTATCCACACGCTGAGTTAATTATTATCAGTCCCGGTCCTGTATTAAGCACACACTGAGTTAATTATTATCAGTCCCGGTCCTGTATTAAACTCACACTGAATTAATTATTAACAGACCCAGTCTTGTATTAACCACATGCTGAGTTAATTATTTTCAGTCCCGGTCCTGTATTAACCAGACACTGAGTTAATTAGTATCAGTCCCGGTCCTGTATTAACCACATGCTGAGTTAAATATTATCAGTCCCGGCCCTGTAGTAACCAGACGAAAATATAATTATAATCAGTCCTGGTCTGTATTAACCACATGCTGAGTTAATTATTATCAGTCCCGGTCCTCTATTGACCACACACTGAATTAATTATTATCAGTTCCGGTCCTGTATTAACCACATGCTGAGTTAATTATTATCAGTTCCGGTCCTGTATTAACCAGTTGCTCAGATAATTATTATCAGTCCTGGTCCTGTATTAACCACACACTGAGTTAATTATTATCAGTCCCAATCCTTTATTAACCACACACTGAGGTAATTATTATCAGTCACAGTCCTGTATTAACCACACGCTGAGTAAATTATTATCAGTCCCGGTCCTGTATTAACCACACACTGAGTAAATTATTATCAGTCCCAGTCCTGTATTAACCACACAATACAATACAATACAAATCGCTTTATTGGCATGATAAGGTACATCTTATGTTGCCAAAGCATCAAAATACATTTATGGTTGAACACATAAACGCGGTTCCATTCATACAGTGTATAAACAGGTATATCCCTGAGTTTATAAATATACATTCGCCTTGTTTATATATACTCTTGTCTTAGTTTACTGGTTGTCCCTCTGTTCATGGCAAGCTGTAACATAGTGTGCCGCCAGTGTTACACAGCTTCTCTCCTCCCCCAGTAGGAATGGGAGTTTTTGGTTGTCAGTCAGATTTCTGAATTCAGGGCATATTTGTGAGAATTTTTGGTAGAAATTCTCTCTGATGCCCTGATATTTTCCACAGGCTGTGAGGAAGTGCATCTCTGTCTCAACTACTCCCTGACTGCAGTGAGAGCATATCCTGTCTTCTCTTGGCAGCCTGGTCTGCCTGTGTCTGCCTTTTTCGATCGCTAGGCTATGTTCGCTAAGTCTGTACCTTGTCAAGGTTCTTCTCAGTTTGTTATCCTTTACCATGGTCAGGTAATCAGCTACGTTGTATTGCCTGTTTAGGGCCAAGTAGCAATTGAGTTTGCTTTGGGTTTTTGTTGTTTCTGCCCAATATGACAGATATTTTTCCTTTTGCTTAGCGACGATTGTGTTGGGTCGAATTCTTTGTGTTACCCTGTCACTGTCCTGGGACTGGTTATTGTTAGTATTGTTATTAGTTACTTTATTGAGTCCCAGGACTAGTTGACTGAGGGTATTCTTCTTTATGGTCAGCTCTTGGCATTTCAGGGCGTCGTAGTGATAGCATTGGGGGTTGCTCATTTGTAGGTGATTCCAAAATTTGGTGGCTCTTTTTTGGATAGTGATTATTAATGGTTATTGGCCTAGTTCCGCCCTGCATGCGTTGTTTACTGTTTTCCTTTGAGTCCGGAGGATACTTTTACAGAATTCCGCATGTAGGATCTCAATTGGGTGTTTGTCCCATTTTGCAAAATCTTGTTGTGTTAGTGGTCCCCAGACCTCACTGCCATAGAGTGCAATTGGTTCAATTACTGATTTGAAAATTTTGAGCCAAATGCTAATTGGGATTTCTATTTGGATTGATTTTTTGATGGCATAGAAAGCCCTTCTTGCTTTCTCTTTCAGTTCATTCACAGCCAGTTTGAAGTTTCCCGTAGAACTGATTTTTAAGCCCAAGTATGTGTAGTGAGTGGTTTGTTCAATTTTGGTTGTTCCTACTGTGAAATTTATTGTGGGTCCATGTTGTTTGGATCTTTGCTGGAACACAAGGACTTTGGTTTTTTGGGGATTTATTGTCAGGGCCCAAGTCTGGCAGTACGACTCCAGCAGGTCCAGGTTCTGCTGTAGACCCTCCTTAGTTGGTGACAGCAGAACCAGGTCGTCGGCATAGAGGAGGAATTTAACCTTGGATTCATATAGGGTGAGGCCGGGTGCTGTAGATTGTTCAAGTAGTTTTGCCAATCCATTAATGTAAATATTAAAGAGTGTCGGTGAGATTGGCGAGCCCTGCGTCACCCCCCGCCCCTGTGGGAAGTATTTTGTTTGTTTGCCTCCAATTTTAACTGCACATTTATTGTTTGTATACATTGATTTAATTACATCATATGTTTTCCCTCCTACCCCGCTTTCGATAAGTTTCAGGAATAAACCGTCATGCCAGATGGAGTCGAAAGCCTTCTGGAAATCTACAAAGCATGCGTAGATTTTGCTTTTGTTATGGTGAACGTGTTTGTCAATTAGGGTCTGTAGGGTGAAGATATGATCGGATGTTCTATAGTTTGGCAGGAATCCAATTTGGCTTTTACTCAAGACATTGTGCTCTTCAAGGAAGTTTATAAGTCTTTTGTTTATGATGCTACAGAATACCTTCCCCAGGTTACTGTTTACACAGATGCCTCGATAGTTGTTTGGGTCGATTTTGTCCCCACTTTTGTATATGGGTGTTATGAGTCCTTTGTTCCAGATGTCAGGGAAATAACCGACACTCAGAACCAAGTTGAAGAGTTTTAGGATAGCCAGTTTCAGTTTGTCGTCTGCGTGTTTAATCATCTCGTTTAGTATGCCGTCTGTCCCGCAAGCTTTTCCTGGTCGCAGGTCCTTGAGTTTTTCAAGAAGTTCTTTTTCTGTTATTATGGCGTCTAGCGGGTTTTGGTTATCTTTTATGGCCATTTCAAGCTTTTCTAGTTTTTTGCGTATTTGGTGTTGCTCTGGTCTTAGTGTGTTTTTCTGGTATAATTTTTCAAAGTGGTTTACCCATGTGTCCCCATTTTGAATGGACAAATCGTCGTGTTGTTTTTTGTGTAGTGTTTTCAAGTTGTCCCAGAAACAATTCGACTCAATGGATTCCTCCATGGAGCTGAGTGTATTCTTAATAAATTGCTCTTTTTTGGTCCTGAGTGTGTTTCTGTATTGTGTTAGCGTCTGACAATAAGTAAGGCGTAATTCCTCGTTTTCTGGATGTCTGTGTTTTTGGTTTGATAGTTTTCTAAGTTTTTTCCTCATGTTATGGCAATCATGGTCAAACCATTTTTCATAGTTTTTTGTTTTGGGTTTGTTCTTGCGAGCTTTCAAGTTTGCATTTGTTGCCAAATTATCAAAAATATTGTTTAGTTTACTAACTGCCCGGTTTACGCCTTCTTTATTGTGAGTGTATATGTTATCCAGAAAGGTGTCTAAGAGAGCTTGAGTTGATGCATTGCTAATTGTTTTCTGGTATTTTTCCGTGTCATTTTTGGCCCATCTGTACGATTTTTTGGTGTTGTACAGTTTACTGGGTTGTGTTTCTATGTTGTTTGTTTCTGTCTTTTTGAGAAACATAGTAATTTGGCTGTGATCTGACAGTGTTGTTTGTGGTTTGACTGTGAATGCTCTGAAAGAGGATGGGTCCAAGTCTGTAATCATATAATCTACTGTGCTGCAGCCAAGAGGTGAGCAGTAGGTCGATCTTCCTAGGAGGTCTCCTATGAACCTACCATTGACAATGTACAGACCCAGTTTTCGACAGAGCTGTAGTAGCTGTTTACCGTTGGTATTTGACTGCTTGTCGCAGTTATGCCTGTATGGAAGGGAAGGGATGTCAAAGTGGTTATTCCCGAATACGTAATTGTTTCCCTGATTATTGGTGAAGTCTGGTTCTTCGCCCGTTCTTGAATTGAGGTCCCCACAGATCAACACGTTCCCCTGGGCCTGGTATTGGATAATTTCCCCCTCCATGTTGGAGAAGGTGTCCTCTTTGTAGTATGGGGAATCGATTGGAGGGATATAAAGTGCGCAAATGTAAACATCTTGGGTGTTTGAGATAATCTCCCTCTCAAGTTTGAGCCACATATGGTTTTCGCCCTTTTTTATAAATTTGATGTAATTCTTAAGTTCTGTTTTAAACCAGATCAGTATGCCTCCGGAGTCTCTGCCTTGGGTTACACTTGGTAATTTATTGGAGGGGACCACTAGCTCAGTGTACCCTTGGGGATAGCCGGTGTGTCCTTTTCCTTTATACCAAGTTTCCTGTAAAATGATAATATCTAGATCTTTAGTTTCCTCTATGAACTCTGGGGTCCTACTCTTCACTTCTCGCACTGAGGAGCGTAGACCTTGGATATTCCAGGTCGAAATATATAAGGATTTCATGTTAAGTTTTATCTTTTTCTATGATAGGTTAAAGAGTGGTACGTGTTTGTCGTGTCTAAGTGTGGGGAAAAAAAGATCACCCCAGTTGTCTACAAAAGTTAATACAATTTGGTTACAGTTCTTTCTATTAATTAGTCCTTGATCCATAAGGCGGAAGTAGATGCTGATGCACATCTGCTTATTGTCTCTTAATGGATTGTTTCTGTCTGAGGTATTGCGTACGTCCTGTGCATCTCTCCCTCTGTCTGGCTGGTAGCGGTCCTATTCCCCTGTGGGACAGGAGTGGTGCAGGTCTGATAATGTTGTTTTGCATGGGGATCCTCTCTGGTCTCGGTTGGTGTGGTGGTGGTCTTTGTAGTGTTCCTGATATGTACCCCGCTGATCTCTGGTGGTCGGGGGGGGGTCCTCTTGGAGTCTGGGTATGGACCCGGTTAAAAGCGACGTCCTTCAGGGCTTTAGCAAAGATCGATATTTTTTGCCTTTGGATGTGGACGTGGTCGTAAAGACATTCTTCATCGAGGGTGGGGTGTTGGGCCAGGTGTACGTTGTGGTTTGATTCGCATTCTGTTGCTATGCTGGCATTTATCTCATGAATTGTGTTGTTGTTGAAGTCTGTTCTCGGCAATATTGTGGAAACAGTGATTCTAGTGTTTGGAAATGTACTGCTTGCCTTCCTAATCATTGCTCTGAGCGATGTTGCTACCTCTTTCTGTTTGGCCTTTAGGTCATTTGTGCCCGTGTGTATTATTATGTGTTGGGGGGAGCCTAATCTGGCTTTGGTCAGCCATCCCATGGCTCTGTCTGTTGTTGGGCACCAAATCTTTTCTACTTTACTTCTAGGGAAGAGCTTTTTCTCCCATAGAAATTTCCCATTTGAGTCTATGAGTATTACGACGTCAGCCTTGTTTGTGTTTACTGTCTGGTGGCTTTCGCCTGGACTCATAGTGTGTGTGCTGGGCTGGGGTGTCTGGTGTGTGTGTACCTCTTGTGAGCGGCTCGCTTGTGGTTCCATGGTGGTGGGGGAAGATTGCGAGTCAGTATGCTGGTCGGTCTGTGTGGCACCCCTTGTATTGTGTGTCTGTTGCTTTTGTTCCGTGTGGGAGTGCAGCCGTTCCGTCCGGCTCTGTCTTGTCTTATCTCTAGTCTCTGGTTGCTGGTCTAATGGTGTTTTCTCTCCTCTATGGCTCTCTTCTTTTTCCTGCAGCTCTTTCACCTGATTCTTAAGTAGATTCACCTGGTTATCAAGTCTATTCAGCTCTCTCTTGTGTCTCTCCCTCTCCTGCTTTTGTTTGTCATTCAATTTGAGGACCTCCTCTCTAAGTTTAACCATCTCTATCTCTAATTGATTAAATTTATCTTTTGGTTGTATCTGGCTGTGTGATCCCGGGGTATGTGTCTGGTCGGCCCTGGAAGGCTCACTCACTTCCTGGCTAAGCTGGTCGGCCCTGGAAGGCTCACTCACTTCCTGGCTATGCTGCTCTTCTCTTGGTGGGCTGGGAATGGTAGGGGAACTATGTGTGGCTTCCTCCGTGGTAGTTATGCTGGGGTTTGTCAGTTGTATCGTGTGGCTGTGGTTCCCCGGGGTTAGTGTCTGGTTTGAACTGTGTGGCTCGTTCATCCCTTGACCATGCAGATTTTCTCCTGGTAAGTTGTCAATGTTGGGGGGAGTGCGGGCCACTCTGGGGCTGTTCATTCCCCTCGTAGTTGATCTTTTCAGTGTCCTGAAGGCCGTTGCAAATTTGTCGAGGTTGCCTTGCACTAATATTGTTCCGGTATTGTATGCGTTGACAGTCGTGATTGAACTGTCTCCTGGTGTGTTAATTTTCATTATGGACCCATTTGCGGTATTTTTTAGCTTAACACTGGTATAGTGTGATTTTATTGCTCTGATCCAAGCCGCTGGCTGATCTGAGTAGAATATGAGGTTACTTTTTGTCCCATTGTTGTAACAGTCAGTAAAGAGAGTTTCTGGTTTTTCTCTCATCTGAGCATGCTTGATCGTTTTTATAGCTTTTTTTGTGGTGTTGGGGGGAATCTGGAAGCGGGGCTGTTGTGGATCTTCTGATTCGCTCATTTTTGGTAAAGTATTGTTGATCTTAGAATAAGCTTTTCTGGGGCCCCGGGTTTGGTGTTACCCTCTCCCTGTTCGCGAACTTTCCCGGTCCCCCTCTCCGACCACGTGGTCCCTGGGCCTCGGCTCCTGGGTTCACCCTTCTCAGGTCTGAGTCTGTGAGCCGCTGTTTCCCGGTGCCTTCGGGCTGTTCCCCTCCCCCTCAGAGGTCTCTGGGCCTCTGTTTCGGCCTGGCTCCTCGGGCCTTTCCCTGGGCCTCCCTCCCTGGGCCCTGTACTCACGGTCTTGGTTGCGAGCCTTCTGGCTGCTCTCCTTCTCCTCAGAGGTCTCTGTGCCTGCTGGCCTGGCTCCTCGGGCCTTCCCCGTGCTGGATTGTTGGGCTGCGGCCCGAGTCCCCTCGGCTGTGCCGATTGCTGGATTTCCGGGCTGCGTTCCGAATCTCCTCGGCTGTGCCGTTTTCTGGGATGCGGCCCGAGTCCTCTCCGCTGTGCCCGTTGCCGGGCTGCGTTCCGATTTCTGGGATACGGCCCGAGTCCCCTCGGCTGTGCCGGTTGCTGGACCGCTGGGCTGCGGCCCGAGTCACCTCGCCTCCTCGAACTCGGTCCCGATGCCGCCGACTCAACCACCGCTGCTGAAGCCCCGTGTGGCTGCCGTTCACTGGTTTGTGTAGTTCTTCTCTTGTTTCTTTATTTTTTTTTTTGCTTTGGCTTTTTTTTTTTTGCTTTGGCTTTTTTTTTTCCTCTATTTTCCTCTGGGTTTTTTTTTTCTTTGGTAGTCTTTCTGGCGGTCTTTTCCTTCTCTACTTTGTCTAGACTAATCTAAACTTAAACTAAACTAAACTATACTAACTTAACTAGAACTAAATTTAATTTTAAAACCTTTTAAAAATTGAAATGAAATGAAACTTTTTTTCCCCACTTTAGACACTAAAAACACTAAAATCTCAGCAGCCCATCTTCAGCGTGTGTATTCACTCCGTCTGCACAGTCATCACTGAGTAAATTATTATCAGTCCCGGTCCTTTATTAAACACATGCTGAGTTAAATCTTATCAGTCCTGTTCCTGTATTTACCACACACTGAGTTAATAATTATCAGTCCCAGTCTTGTATTAACCACAGACTGAGTTAATTATTATCAGACCCGGTCCTGTATTCACCAGACACCAAGTTAATTATTATCAGTCCTGGTCCTGTATTTACCACGCACTGGATTAATTATTATCAGTCCTGGTCCTGTATTAACCACACATTCAGTTACTTATTATCCGTACCAATCCTGTATGAGCCACAGACTGAGTTATATATTACCAGTCCCGGTCCTGTATTAAACATATGCTGAGTTGATTATTATCAGTCCCGATACTGTATTAACCACACGCTAAGTTAATTATTATCAGTCCCGGTCCAGTATTAACCACACAGTGAGTTAATTATTATCAGCCCCGATCCTGTATTAACCACACGCTGAGTTAATAATTATCAGTCCCAGTCTTGTGTTAACCACACAGTGAGTTAATTATTATCAGCCCCGATCCTGTATTAACCACACGCTGAGTTAATAATTATCAGTCCCGATCCTGGATTAACCACACACTGAGTTAATAATTATCAGTCCCAGTCTTGCATTAACCACACACTGAGTTAATTATTATCAGTCCCGGTCCTGTATTAAACACACACTGAATTAATTATTATTAGTCCCGGTCCTGTATTTACCACACACTGGATTAATTATTCTCAGTCCCGGTTCTGTCTTAACCACACACTGAGTTAATTATTATCAGTCCTGGTCCTGTATTAATCACAGGCTGAGTTAATTATTATCAGTCCCCATACTGTATTAACCACACGCTGAGTAAATTATTATCAGTCCCGGTCCTGTATTAAGCACACATGAGTTAATTATTATCAGTCCCGGTCCTGTATTTACCACACACTGAATTAATTATTATCAGTCCCGGTCCTGTATTTACCACACACTGGATTAATTATTATCAGTCCTGGTCCTGTATTAACCACATGCTGTGTTAATTATTATCAGTGCTGGTCCTGTGTTAAGCACAGTTTGAGTTAATTATTATCAGTCCCGGTCCTGTATTAACCATACACTGAGTTAGTTATTATCAGTCCCGGTCCTGTATTAACCACATGCTGAGTTAATAATTATCAGTCCCGGCCCTGTATTAAACACACACTGAATTAATTATTATTAGTCCTGGCCCTGTATTTACCACACCCTGGATTAATTATTCTCAGTCCCGGTCCTGTATTAACCAGACACTGAGTTAATTATTATCAGTCCCGGTCCTGTATTCACCACACACCAAGTTAATTATTATCAGTCCTGGTCCTGTATTAACCACACGCTGAGTAAATTATTATCAGTCCTGTTCCTGTATTAAGCACACACTGAGTTAATTATTATCAGTCCCGGTCCTGTATTAACCACAGACTGAGTTAATTATTATCAGACCCAGTCCTGTATTCACCACCCACCAAGTTAATTATTATCAGTCCTGGTCCTGTATTTACCACACACTGAATTAATTATTATCAGTCCCGGTCCTGTATTAACCACATGCTGTGTTAATTATTATCAGTCCTGGTCATGTAATAACCCCACGCTGAGTTAATTATTATCAGTCCCGGTCCTTTATTAACCACACACTGAGGTTATTATAATCAGTCACAGTCCTGTATTACCCACACGCTGAGTAAATTATTATCAGTCCCAGTCCTGTATTAACCACACGCTGAGTAAATTATTATCAGTCCCGGTCCTTTATTAAACACATGCTGAGTTAATTCTTATCAGTCCTGGTCCTGTATTTACAACACACTGAGTTAATAATTATCAGTCCCAGTCTTGTATTAACCACAGACTGAGTTAATTATTATCAGACCCGGTCCTGTATTCACCAGACACCAACACCTAGAAATTCATTAGGGCGCTGCCAGCTTTGTGCCCAGTTAACGCCTAAAGAGTGATTTTGCGCCAGAAATGAGTTTGCGCAGATATTCAGCGCAGCGGTATTGGCGGCGGTAGCCGTTAGCGCTGCGCCAGCACCGATGACGTCATCGGTGTGCGCAGTGCCCCGGTTCCGCCCCGAAACCGGCCCGATCCCCATATTTAGTTGCGGCCGCCTCCTCCGAAGTGGCCGCAAACAGCGACCAGAAAACGGGGCCGTCCTGCTGCCTTAGTGGGGCGCTTTAAAGCGGAAGGTGCGGCCGGCCGCTTTTTCGGCGGCCGCCTGCCCGCACCTCCTTCCCCGGCCTCCTCCACCCCCCCACCGCGGCATTGCCCGCTGCTTTCCGCGAGCCCGGCACTTCTCCGTGGTGCCGGGCTCATTTGCCAGCACTATCCAGCGGCGATCTCCCCGTTGCAGGCAGCTCCCCCTTAAGAGAAGTAGGAGGCCTGCAGTACCGCAGCCTGCCACGCCGCAGCGGCTGGTGCAGCGGCGCCAAGAGCACTGATATTCAGTGTCAGCACCCCAAGCGGAGGCGGGCACACCCTGGTATAGCGCCCAGTTCCGAATTGGGGCACTAACAATGAATATCTGATGATCGCTATAGGCTTCCCGCCCAGCGCTAACTTTTGGGCGCTAGCCAGCTGGCGGGGCCACAGTGAATTTCTAGGCCCAAGTTAATTATTATCAGTCCTGGTCCTGTATTAACCACACACTGAATTAATTATTATCAGTCCCGGTCCTGTATTTACCACACACTGGATTAATTATTATCAGTCCTGGTCCTGTATTAACCACACACTCAGTTACTTATTATCCGTTCCAATCCTGTATGAGCCACAGATTGAGTTATATGTTACCAGTCCCGGTCCTGTATTAAACATAATGCTGAGTTAATTATTATCAGTCCCGATACTGTATTAACCACACGCCAAGATAATTATTATCAGTCCCGGTCCTGTATTAACCACACGCTGAGTTAATAATTATCAGTCCCAGTCTTGTGTTAACTACACAATGAGTTAATAATTATCAGTCTCGGTCCTGTATTAAACTCACAATGAATGAATTATTATCAGTCCCAGCCCTATATTAACCACCGAGTTAATTATTATGAGTCCCGATACTGTATTAACCACACGCTGAGTAAATTAGTATTAGTCCCATTCCTGTATTAACCACACGCTGAGTTAATTATTATCTGTCCCGGTCCTGTATTAACTACACACTGAGTTAATTATTATCAGTCCCGATACTGTATTAACCACACACTGAGTTAATTATTATCTGTCCCGGTCCTGTATTAAGCACACACAGAGTTAATTATTATCAGTCCTGGTCCTGTATTAAACACACACTGAATTAATTATTATTAGTCCCGGTCCTGTATTTACCACACACTGGATTAATTATTCTCAGTCCCGGTCCTGTATTAACCACACACTGAGTTAATTATTATCAGTCCCGGTCCTGTATTCACCACACACCAAGTTAATTATTATCAGTCCTGGTCCTGTATTAACCACAGGCTGAGTTAATTATTATCAGTCCCCATACTGTATTAACCACACGCTGAGTAAATTATTATCAGTCCTGTTCCTGTATTAAGCACACACTGAGTTAATTATTATCAGTCCCGGTCCTGTATTAACCAAAGACTGAGTTAATTATTATCAGACCCAGTCCTGTATTCACCACCCACCAAGTTAATTATTATCAGCCCCGGTCCTGTATTTACCACACACTGGATTAATTATTATCAGTCCTGGTTCTGTATTAAGCACATGCTGTGTTAATTATTATCAGTGCTGGTCCTGTGTTAAGCACAGTTTGAGTTAATTATTATCAGTCCCGGTCCTGTATTACCCTCACGCAGAGGTAATTATTATCAGTCCTGGTCCTGTATTAACCATACACTGAGGTAATTATTATCAGTCCCGGTCCTGTATTAACCACTGGCTGAGTTCATTATTATCAGTCCCAGTCATGTAATAACCTCATGCTGAGTTAATTATTATCAGTCCCGGTCCTTTATTAACCACTGGCTGAGTTCATTATTATCAGTCCCAGTCATGTAATAACCTCATGCTGAGTTAATTATTATCAGTCCCGGTCCTTTATTAACCACTGGCTGAGTTCATTATTATCAGTCCCAGTCATGTAATAACCTCATGCTGAGTTAATTATTATCAGTCCCGGTCCTGTATTAACCACACACTGAGTTAATTATTATCAGTCCCGGACCTGTATTAACCACACAGTGAGGTAATTATTATCAGTCCCAGTCCTGTATTAACCACACACTGCCTAGAAATTCGGTTGGTAGCGCCTGCGATTACCGCCTAAAGAGCCCGAGAATTGGGGCTTTCGTGCGGGCGCAGTGAATATAGCGCCACCTCCCATATTGAGTATCCTTTTAGCGCCAGCGCTAACTCTTTTCGCTCGCCCACGGGCGCAGGCAGATCATGACATCATTTCAGTGTGCAACGCCTTTTTGGCGCCCCGGACCGGATATTCAGTGGCGCCCGCAAGCTTTTCGCCTGGCGCTATTAGTGACAGTTGGATGGAGCGTTCCCAGGCCCTTCTCGGACTAGGGGGGCACTATTTAAAGGGGGCAGCACTAGTATAAAAGCTGCAGCCATTTGGGCTGGATATTCTGATTGTTGCTGGAGAGAGTTGCTGACCTTCTGTTGGACAGTAATTTTCTCATTGAGCCTTCGGAGGCACTGGCACTGGCAGCTTGAGGGCCTGGCTCCCAAGCTGGTGATGCAGCATCTGAAAGCAGGGAGGTGGAAGAGTGGCTTTAGCAAATGAACAGCTTGGCAGCAAGGGATGCCAGATTGCGGCAAGGCTATGATATGGGTCCACAGTGAGAAAGCATGCTGGCGGGGGGAACAAGTGGAAGGAGACAGTTGTAAAAGGTGAGAACCTTACCATCGCTGTCAACAATGGAGTCGGCAGCTGCAGTGGTTACAGGACCACTCAGACGTACTCCAAGAATCTGGTGGACTCTCTCCTCGAGATCCATGAGAGTGACCACTTGTGGAGGTCCTCCACCGGTGCGAAGCTGGTCTTTGTCAATCCTCGCCAGCTTGGACTGCAGGGGAAAGGAGGGGAAGTTGTGTTACATGATGCCCTGAGTGATCATCTCATGCCCCCCATTGTGGAAGAGCCCTTACATGATGCCATGAGTGATCATCTCATGCCCCCCATGGTGCAAGAGCCCTTACATGACGCCTTGAGTCAAATGTGCATGTGTGTGCCCAGAAAGGGCCATGGGTGCTTGCTGGCAGATGGCCAATGAGGCACAGCCCACCCTGTAGCCAAAAGTCAGGTGCAAATGAAGGGATGCAGAAGTTTGCAGAAACAACACTCACCCTCACGACCCGAGTGAGGTCGTTGAATTTCTTTCTGCGTTGGACAGGGCTCCTGGTCACCATGCTGCTGGAGTTGACCCTCTGGCATACATCCCTCCAAGCTCATCGGTAGTCGTTATGATTCGGCCTTGTGCCATTGTTTGGGTAGAGAACAACTCGCCGGCGCTCCACTGCGGCCATCAATTGCTCCAGAGCCTCATTGGTGAAGCGCTCTGCTCTCTGTCTCACCTTCTCCATCTGGTCCAAGTTTTTAGCGCCAGAGAAGGGCCTGCGCCGATTCTGAGGCCTGCAAGGCAAAGAGTGTGGATGCTGAAGCTGACTGACCCACCCCTTTAAGAGCTGGCTGGCGCCTGGAAGTCTCGTGGTCATCAGTAATTGAGAGCACCTGCGCTGCGCCCGTCCGTTCCGATATTGGGTTGCGCCGGAAGTTTAGCGCCTTAGGAGTCCCGTGTAATGCCTGAATTCGCTCCTCAATCCCCTTTAGGGGCGATGCAACCCAGTATCGCGCCAGGCGGCGATAAGTTTCGTCTGGCTATAAACTTTGCGCAGCGCCAGTTCTAACGCCTCAAGCGGGGCTATACCCAATTTCTAGGCCTATCAGTCCCAGTCCTGTATTAACCATACACTGAGTTAATTATTATCAGTCCCTGTCCTGTATTAACCACTGAGTTAATTATAATCAGTCCCGGTCCTGTATTAACAACATGCTGAATTAATTATTCTCAGTCCCGGTCCTGTATTAATCACACGCTGTGTTAATTTTTATCAGTCCCAGTCATTTATTAACCACATACTGATTTAATTATTATAATTCGCAGTCCTGTATTAACCACACGCTGAGTTAATTATTATCAATCCGTGTCCTGTGTTAACCACACGCTGAATTAATTATTATCAGTCGCAGCCCTTTGTTAACCACACACTGAGTTATTTATTATCAGTCCCGGTCCTGTATTAAACACACACTGAGGTAATTATTATCAGTCCCGGTCCTGTATTAACCACACACTTAGATAATTATTATCAGTCCCGGTCCTTTATTATCCACACACTGTGTTACTTATTATCTGATCAGTCCCAGTCCTGTATTAACGCACACTGAGTTAGTTATTATCAGTCCCAGTCCTGTATTAACCACACATTGAGTAAATTATTCTTAATCCCAGTCCTGTATTAACCACACACTGAATTAAATATTATCAGTCCCGGTCCTGTATTAAACACACACTGAGCAAATTATTATCAGTCCCGGTCCTGTATTAAGCACACACTGATTTAGTTATTATCACTTCCGGTCCTGTTCTAGCCACATACTGAGTTAATTATTATCAGTCCCGGTCCAGTATTAACCACACACTGTGTTAATTATTATCAGTCCCGGTCCAGTATTAACCACACACTGTGTTAATTATTATCAGTCCCGGTCCAGTATTAACCACACACTGTGTTAATTATTATCAGTCCCGGTCCTATATTAACCACAGGCTGAGTTCATTATCATCAGTCCCGTTCATGTTATAACCTCACGCTGAGTTAATTATAATCAGTCCCGGTCCAGTATTAGCCACACACTGAGTAATTATTATCAATCCTGGTCCTGTATTAACCACACACTGAGTAAATTATGATCAGTCCTGGTCCTGTATTATCCACACAGTGAGTAAATTATTATCAGTCCCGGTCCTGTATTAACCTCACGCTGAGGTAATTATTATCAGTCCTGGTCCTGTATTAACCACACACTGAGTTAATTATTAACAGAGCCGGTCCTGTATTAACCACACACTGAGTTAATTATTATCAGTCCCGGTCCTGTGTTAACCAGAGGTTGAGTTCATTATTATCATTCCCGGTCATGTATTAACCACACACTGAGTTAAGTATTATCAGTCCCAGTCCTGTATTAACCACACGCTGAGTTAATTATTATCAGTCGCAGTCCTATATTAACCACATTCTGAGTTAAGTATTATCAGTCCCAGTCCTGTATTAACCACACTCTGATTTAATTGTTATCAGTCCCAGTCCTATATTAACCACACACTGAGTTAATTATTATCAGCACCGGACCTGTATTAACCACAGACTGAGGTAATTATTATCAGCACCGGACCTGTATTAACCACACACTGAGTTAATTATTATCAGCACCGGACCTGTATTAACCACACACTGAGTCAATTATTATCAGTGCCGGTGCTGTATTAACCACACGCTGTGTTAGTTATTATCAGTCCTGGTCCTGTATTACCCACACACTGAGTAAATTATTATCACTCCCGGTCCTCTATTAACCTCACGGTGAGATATTTATTATCAGTCCCGGTCCTGTATTAACCTCACGCTGAGGTAATTATTATCAGTCCTGGTCCTGTATTAACCACACACTGAGTAAATTATTATCACTCCTGGTCCTGTATTAACCTCATGGTGAGATATTTATTATCAGTCCCGGTCCTGTATTAACCTCACGCTAAGGTAATTATTATCAGTCCGGGTCCTGTATTAACCACAGACTGAGGTAATTGTTATCAGTCCCGGTCCTGTCTTAACCACACACTGAATTAATTATTAACAGAGCCGGTCCTGTATTAACCACTCTCTGAATTAATTATTATCAAACCCGGTCCTATATTAACCACAGTCTGAGTTAATTATTATCAGTCCAAGTCCAGTATTAACCTCACGCTGAGATATTTATTATCAGTCCCGGTCCAGTATTAACCTCATGCTGAGATATTTATTATCAGTCCCGGTCCTGTATTAACCTCATGCTGAGGTAATTATTATCAGTCCTGGTCCTGTATTAACCACATGCTGTGTTAATTATTATCAGCCCTGGTCCTGTATTAACCAAACGCTGTGTTAATTATTAGCAGCCCCGGTCCTGTATTAACCACATGCTGAGTTAATTATTATCAGTCCCGGTCCTGTATTAACCATACACTGAGTAATTATTATCAGTACAGGTCCTGTATTAATCTCATGCTGAGGTAATTATTATCAGTCCCGGTCCTGTGTTAACCACACACTGATTTAATTATTATCAGATCCGGTCCTGTTTTAACCAAACACTGAGTAAATGATTATCAGTCCCGGTCCTGTATTAATCTCAAGCTGAGGTTATTATTATCAGTCCCTGTCCTGTGTTCACTACACACTGATTTAATTATTAACAGAGCCGGTCCTCTATTAACCACACACTGAGTTATTTATTATCACTGCCGGTCCTTTATTAACCACAGTCTGGGTTAATTATTATCAGTCCAAGTCCAGTATTAACCACACACAGATTTAATTATTATCAGTCCCGGTCCTGTGTTAAGCACAGGCTGAGTTCATTATTATCAGTCCCGGTCATGAATTAACCGCACACTGAGTTAAGTATTATCAGTCCCGGTTCTGTATTAACCACACACTGATTTAATTATTATCAGTCCCCGTCCTGTATTAACCACACACTGAGTTAATTATTGTCAGTCCCGGTCCTGTCTCAACCACACACTGAGTTAATTATTGTCAGTCCCGGTCCTGTATTAACCACACACTGAGTTAATTATTGTCAGTCCCGGTCCTGTATTAACCACACACTGAGATAATTATTATCAGTCCTGGTCCTGTATTAAACACACACTGAATTAATTATTATTAGTCCCGGTCCTGTATTAACCACACACTGAGTTAATTATTATCAGTACCAGTCCTGTATTAACCACACACTGAGTTAATTATTATCAGTACTGGTCCTGTATTAACCACACACTGAGATAATTATTATCAGTCCCTATCCTGTATTAACCAGTCACTGAGTTAGTTATTATCAGTCCCAGTCCTTTATTAACCACACACTGAGTTAATAATTATCAGTCCCCTTCTTGTATTAACCACACACTGAGTTAATAATTATCAGTACCAGTCCTGTATTAACCAGTCACTGAGTTAAATATTATCAGTCCCGGTCCTGTGTTAAACACACACTGAGTTAATTAATATACGTCGCTGTCCTGACACACAGGCCTAGAAATTCATTATAGCCACTTGTGGGGCGGTAAAGTCGGGCGGCCGCTAAAGTTTGCGCCCGGCGCAAATTCGAGGCCACATCGCCGATATTCATTAGCTTCGCCTTAAGAGTTTGCTTGAGTGCTAAAACTGCCGATGCACAGCTCTCTTAAGCGCGAAGTCGGCGGTGCTGAGCGATGCCGCCGAGGACGGGCGCAGCGCAGGTGCGGCCATTTCTTCATTGACAGCAGACACCCTGGCGCCGGCCAGCTCTTAAGGGTGAAGGGTTGACTTGGTCTGCTGCCACGCCCTGGACACTGGAGCCCTCCAGCTAGGCCTGAACACTGCTGCTGGACCCAAATAGCGCCTCAAAGTATGGAGAAGGCCCGTGAACGAGCGCAGCGCTTCTCAGAGCATGATCTGAGGGTGCTGGTTAGCGCTGTGGAGAAGAGGCGCCATATTTTGTTCCCAGACAATGGGAGGAAGCCGCCGTCCCGCGTCTACCGGAGAGCCTGGAGGCATGTCGCCACCAGGGTGACATCCAACAGTGAGGTCCCCAGGAGCGCTGTACAATGCCGCAAGAAGCTAAATGACCTCGCCAGGATTGTCAGGGTGAGTACCCTTTCCAGTGTCCTCCTCATCCCTGCATGTGCACCTCACATTATGGGCAAAGGGACCTGAAAGCCCTAATGGCCAGCCCTCATGCAGCAGCTATGGGACAGTCATGAACATCAATTGCACATTGTGCACTTAACACACTGGCCAGGCTATTCGACCATGGGAGGCAGTGCACACAAGATCAGGGCTACACACTGTACTTAGAGGCCGTCCTTTCTCTTGCAGGCCAAGCTGGCCAGTAATAAGAGGAGCCGGACTGTGACTGGGGGAGGCGGACCCCAGATCCAGCTGCTCACCGAGCTGCAACAGCGCGTGGAGCGCATCATGGGTGCCCGGGTGATTGGCCCCGTTACATCTGGAGATGCCGACCCTGTTCTGGGCACCAATGGTAAGGACATCACCTTTTGGACCTCTCTCGTCCCACTAGCGCATCAGATCTACATCCTTTGCCACTGTCCGACCAATGCGCTGAATGCCACCACTCATGCATCCCTCGCTGACGCCCTCTCCTCACTCTAAAGCTACTCTTGTGCCTCCCTGCTTTCAGATGGTGAGGAGGAGGTCCCTGAAGTTGCCAGTGACAGCCCCTCAGAAGAGGAGGAGGAGGAGGAGCAAGAGGAAGGCGGACCATCAGGGGAACCCTCAGCCGCGGCAAGCCATGCCATTGTAGGGGAGACGTCTTCCCTGGAGGGGAGCGTGGGGTAAGTGTCGGAGGGGAGTGTAGCTCCTGGGACCAGCGGCCTGCAGAAACGCGGGAGGGGGGTGGAAGCTCAGCGGCCTTCTCCCCAGAGGGGGGAAGGGTCGGAGGGGAGTCCAATTGCTGGGCCCAGCGGCGTCCAGCAACGCAGGAAGGGTCGGCCAGTTCGGCGGCCTTCTCCCCAGAGGGAGAGTCCGGCCTCCAGTCCGGAGACGGTCAACGCCGAGGAGATGCGCCGCCTCGAGGACATGTCCGCGGACTCGGAGCGCCGGCACACGGAGCTCATGGGGGTAGTGGGACGGATGCCTGAGGCCATCGAGTCCCTGTCTCGGAGTGTCACCGAATTCGGGGCCTCTCTGGCAGCGACTGGCCAGGTGATCAGTGGTGCCGTGCAGTCACTGGCTGCTCTGATGCGGTCACAGAACAGGGCAACACGGGCACTCACTGCTGCCACACTCGCTGTGTCAGCCCGGCATTGCCAGGGCACCCGGCGCGCTGCAGCAGCACAGCGGGCTGTCCCTCGGCAGATTGCTGCGCATGCTGCAGTGCTGGCCCGGGCGAGTGTCAGTGTCTCAGGCGACCAGCGACCGCCTGCCATCCGCCAGCTTGCCCCCATTCCTCCAGCCGCCACTGCCACTCCCCCAGTGGAGCTGCCACGAGCTGCTGCAGCGACTGATGCTGGCCAGCCACAGCTGCAGCATTCACCAGCCGGCCCCTCGAGGGCCAGACCTCGTCTAGGCCGACCCCCAAGGGCATCTGCCATCAAGACATGTGCCCCTCAGGAGCCTTCCCCCAGCCTTGCAGGAGCCACTGGCCTCACTTTGAGGAGGAGCAGCAGGGCGTCCAGGGGCCGGCAAAGTTTGCAGAAGGCATCGCCCTCGCGGGGCACAAAGTAGAGGGTGTGTCCAAATGTTTTTTTTTTGGAATGGTTGTTTTTTGAAGGCCGAGGATGAGGCCATTTTTGTTTACATCTATTGTTAATCCTCCCCAGGTTGTGGGAGTGAGTCATGTGTGTGAGTGTTTTTTGGGGGTTTCGTGTGTTCTTGGTTTTCATGTGGGAAGGGCCCTGAGTTTGTACAATAAACCATTTTATTTATTCACATTGTCCATGTTTGATCTTTGAAGTGTTTGTTGCCTTAACCGGCTGAGGGCTTGCGCAGCGGCTGCAATCATGTTCTTTCATTGGCACAAGCCATTCCCTGACAGGGGGCCTAGAAGTGATGTTCAATAAGCCGCCGACGGGCGGCCCTTGGACCTTCTGCCTCCCTCCTGGGCTGGTACTCCTCGTCCTCCTCCTCCTCATGCTCCTCCTGCTCCTCCTCCTGAGGTGGTGGTCCAACGTGAGGTGGCCGTGCCTGAGTCCTGCGGATAGCCAGGTTGTGCAGCATGCAGCAAACGACGACGAATTGGGAGACTCGCTCCTGCGAATACTGGAGGGCTCCCCTGGAGCGATCCAGACAGCGGAACCGTTGCTTCAGGACGCCGATTGTTTGTTCGATGAGGTTCCTGGTTGCTTGATGGCTCTCATTGTATGCCTCTTCAGCAGGGGCCGTGGGCGCGCGGAGCGGGGTCATGAGCCAGGTACACAAAGGATAGCCTTTGTCCCCGATAAGCCATCCTCTTGGGTGAGGCTGTGCCTGGAACATGTCAGCCACAGTTGTCTGTCGCAGGATAAAGGCATCGTGGCTGCTGCCTGGAAAGCGGGCATTGACAGCTCGGATGCGCTGCCTGTGGTCACACATCAGCTGTACGTTGAGGGAATGGTAGCCCTTCCGGTTGCGGTAATCCTCGGCATGCTCCAGAGGTGCCCGCAAAGCCACATGCGTGCAGTCAATGGCGCCCTGCACCATGGGGAAGCCCGCTATTCTTGCAAATCCCACTGCACGCTGCTGCTGCTTGTCCAGGGTCATGGGGAAGGAGATGAATTGACGTCTCCTTCTGAAAAGGGCATTGGTCACCTGGCGGATGCAGCAATGCACGGCGAACTGGGAGATGTTAGCGATGTCCCCAGCAGCGGATTGGAAGGAGCCGGTGGCACAGAAGTTAAGAGCCACCGTCACCTTCACTGCCACCGACAGAGACGTCCTGCGCATCAGCTGTGGACGCAGATCTCTGTGAAGCAGCTGGCAGATGTCTGCAACCACCTCCCTTCTGAATCGCAGCCTCCTAACACACATCGCGGCAGACATGTTGAGATAGGAGAACTGCTGGCGGTATACCCTGGGTGGGTAAGGCCTCATTTGGCGATGCCTGTTGCCCCCTCTGCGTCTAGCCAGGGCTGCCACTCTCTCACGGTGTCTGTAAGCCCTTCCGACATAAGGCTGAAACTCAGCGTTGGCACCCAATGCAGCCCCCATAATATGCTGGCAAACACTGAGATCTCAATGAAGGCAAAGATAATTGCAAAGCTCTGGCCTGAAGCCAAAAAGACCTGTCCTAGTGTTGGGCCAAAGCAGTAAGCTCTCTTCCTTGGTCTCTCTCCAAAAAACCGTTGCACAAGAGTGAATGCTGCAAAATGGCTGCCCTTTATAGTGCAGGGTAAGTGCCCTTTAATTTGCGCTCCCTGCGGCCCGCCTCGGCTGTGTACCATTCCACTTCACAGTCGTTAGGGCCGCCCGGCGCACAATGGGGCGGCGCGAGTGCAGTTCCGGTTCCGGGCGCACAAAGGGCGTTGCACGATGAAATGATGTCATGATCTGCGCGTGCAGCTGAGCGCGCGCAAAGACTTTGCGCCGGCGCTAAATGTCTACTAAAGTTGGGCCGAGGCGCAGATCGCGCTGCGCCCTGGCGCTAAGCGCCTAGCGCTCGAGATCTGCTCCTCCTAAGGCACTAACGGCTGGCGCAGCCAACTGAATTTCTAGGCCAGTGTGTGTTTAATACAGGACAGTGACTTATATTAATTATCTCAGTGTGTGGTTAATACAGGACTGGTACTGATAATAATTAACTCAGTGTGTGGTTAATACAGGACCGGGACTGATAATAATTAACTACGTGTGTGGTTAATACAGGATTGGTACTGATAAAAATTAACTCA
The DNA here is from genome assembly GCF_052327205.1 of Somniosus microcephalus. Taxonomy (NCBI): domain Eukaryota; kingdom Metazoa; phylum Chordata; class Chondrichthyes; order Squaliformes; family Somniosidae; genus Somniosus; species Somniosus microcephalus. Next base: position 90,273,867 of record NC_140994.1, on the reverse strand, counting down.
GTGTGTTGTTAATACAGGACCGGGACTGATAATAATTAATTCAGTGTGTGGTTAATACAAGACCGGGACATATAATAATTAATTCAGTGTGCTTGAATTACAGGACCAGGAATGATACTAATTAACTCAGTGTGTTGTTAATACAGGGCCGGGACTGATAATAATTAATTCAGTGTGTGGTTAATACAGGACTGGGACTGATAATAAATATCTTAGCGTGTGGTTAATACAGGACCAGGACTGATAATAATTAACTCAATGTGTAGTAATGACAGGACCAGGACTGATAATAATTAACTCAATGTGTCGTAAATACAGGACTGGGACTGATAATAATTAACTCAATGTGTAGTAAATACAGGACTGGGACTGATAATAATTAACTCAATGTGTGGTTAATACAGGACTGGGACTAATAATAATTATCTCAGCGTGTGGTTAATACCGGACCGGGACTGATAAAAATTAACTCAGCGTGTGGTTAATACAGGACGGGGACTGATAATAATTAACTCAGTGAGTAGTTAATACAGGTCTGGGACTGATAATAATTAGCTCAGTGAGTGGTTAATACAGGACAGCGACTTATATTAATTAACTCAGTGTTTGTTTAATATAGGACCGGGACTGATAATATTTAACTCAGTGTGTGATTAATACAGGACGGGGATTGATAATATTTAACTCAGTGTGTGGTTAATACACGACCGGGACTGATAATAATTAACTCAGTGTGTGGTTAATACAGGACGGGGATTGATAATAATTAACTCAGTGTGTGGTTAATACAGGACCAGTACTGATAATAAATATCTCAGTGTCTGCTTAATACAGGACGGGGACTGATAATTATTAAATCAGTGTTTGGTTAATACAGGACCGGGATTGATAATAATTATCTTCGTGTGTGGTTAATACAGGACCGCGACATATAATAATTAATTCAGTGTGCTTGAATTACAGGACCAGGACTGATAATAATTAACTCAGCGTGTGGTTAATACAGGGCTGGGACTGATAATAATCTCAGTGTGTGTTTAATACAGGACAGCGACTTATATTAATTAACTCAGTGTGTGTTTAATACAGGACCGGGACTGATAATATTTAACTCAGTGTGCAGTTGATACAGGACCGGGATTAAGAATAATTTACTCAGTGTGTGGTTAATACAGGACTGGGACTGATAGTAATAAACTCAGTGTGTGTTTAATACAGGACCAGGACTGATAATATTTAACACAGTGTGTGGTTAGTCCAGGACTGGGATTAAGGATAATTAACTCAGTGTGTGGTTAATACAGGACCAGTACTGATAATAATTATCTCAGTGTGTGGTTAATACAGGACCAGGACTGATAATAATTATCTCAGTGTGTGGTTAATATAGGACCGCGACATATCATAATTAATTCAGTGTGCTTGTATTACAGGACCAGGACTGATAATAATTAACTCAGCGTGTGGTTAATACAGGACTGGGACTGATAATAATTAACTGAGTGTGTGGTTAATACAGGACTGGGACTGATAATAATTAACTGAGTGTGTGGTTAATACAGGACCGGGACTGATAATAATTAACTCAATGTGTAGTAAATACAGGACTGGGACTGATAATAATTAACACAGTGTGTGGTTAATACAGGACCAGTACTGATAATAATTATCTCAGTGTGTGGTTAATACAGGACAGCGACTTATATTAATTAACTCAGTGTGTGTTTAATACAGGACTGGGACTGATAATATTTAACACAGTGTGTGGTTAGTCCAGGACTGGGATTAAGAATAATTAACTCAGTGTGTGGTTAATACATGACTGGGACTGATAAGAATGAACTCAGTGTGGGTGAATACATGACTGGCACTGATCAGATAATAAGTAACTCTGTGTGTGGATAATAAAGGACCGGGACTGATAATAATTAACTCAGTGACTGGTTAAAACAGGACCAGTACTGATAATATTTATCAATGTGTGGTTAATACAGGACAGAGACTGATAATAATTAACTCCGTGTGTGGTTAATACAGGATCGGGAATGATAATAATTATCTCAGTGTGTCGTTAGTACAGGACCAGGACTGATAAAAATTAACTCAGTGTGTGGATAATACAGGACCAGGACTGATAATAATTAATTTAGCGTGTGGTTAATACAGGACTGGGAATGATAATTAACTCAGTTTGTGGTTAATTCAGGACTGGGACTGATAATAAATAACTCAGTGAGTGGTTAATACAGGACCGGGACTGATAATAATTAACTCAGTGTGTGGTTAATACAGGACTGGTAATGATAATAATTAACTCAGTTTGTGGTTAATACAGGACCGGGAAATAATAATAATAAACTCAGTGGCCTAGAAATTAGGTATAGCCCCGCCAGGTCTTTAGCGCCCGAAATTTAGCGCTCGGCCGGATTCCCGTAGCGCCCGCCTGAAATTCAGTTGCGCCACCCCAACACGGAGGCGGGCGCTATTGGAGGGTTTGGCCGCCTCGTTTGGGGCGAAGAATGTCAGTTTCAGGCGTCCAGCTGCCGCTGCGGCACCCGATGCGGTGCGGCAGGCTGGGGTACTGCAGGCCTCCTCCTTCTCTTAAGGAGGAGCTGCCTGCAGCCGTGAGATCGCCGCTGGATTCCCCCGGCAAATGAGCCCGGCACCACGGAGAAGTGCCGGGCTCGCGGGTGTGACACACCAATGCCGCGGGGGGGTGGTGCAGGAGTCCGGGGAGGGAGGTGCGGCCAGGCGGCCGCCGGGAAAGCGGCCGGCCGCCCCTCCACCTTTATGCGCCGGCCTCTCGGAGCTGCAAGGCACCGTTTTGCAAACGCTGTTTGCGGCCGCCACGGGAGAGGCGGCCGCAACTGAATTTGGCGGTCGGACCGGAATTGCATTGGAACCTGGGGCGCTGCGCACACCGATGACGTCATCGGTGCCGGCGCAGCACTACCGGCTAACGTCGATGTTACGGACCAACTGAATTTCGGGCGCGAAAAAACTTCCGGCGCAAACCACTCTATAGCCCATAAGTGGGCGCAAATGCGACTGAATTTCTAGGCCAGTGTGTGGTTAATACAGGACGGGGACTGATAATAATTAACTCAGTGTGTGATTAATATAGGACGGGGACTGATAATGATTAACTCAGTGTGTGGTTAATACAGGACTGGGACTGATAATAATTAACTCAGTGTGTGGTGAATGCAGGGCCAGTACTGATAATAATTATCTCAGTGTGTGGTTAATAGAGGACCGGGACTGATAATAATTTACTCAGTGTGTGGTTAATACAGGACTGGGACTGATAATCATTAACTCAGTGTCTGGTTAATACCTGACCAGTACTGATAATAATTATCTCAGTGTGTGGTGAATACAGGACCGGGACTGATAATAATTATCTCAGTGTCTGGCTAATACAGGACCGCGACATATAATAATTAATTCAGTGTGGTTGAATTACAGGACCAGGAATGATTCTAATTAACTCAGCGTGTGGTTAATACAGGACTGGGACTGATAATAATTAACGCAGTGTGGCCTAGAAATTCAGTTGGCTGCGCCAGCCGTTAGCGCCTTAGGAGGAGCAGATCTCGAGCGCTAGGCGCTTAGCGCCAGGGCGCAGCACGATCTGCGCCTTGGCCCAACTTCGGTAGACATTTAGCGCCGGCGCAATGTCTTTGCGCGCGCTCAGCTGCACGCGCAGATCATGACGTCATTTCGTCGTGCAATGCCCTTTGTGCGCCCGGAACCGGAACTTCACTTGCGCCACCCCATTGTGCGCCGGGCGGCCCTAACGACTGTGAAGTGGAATGGTACACAGCCGAGGCGGGCCGCGGGGAGCGCAAATTAAAGGGCACTTACCCTGCACTATAAAGGGCAGCCATTTTGCAGCATTCACTCTTGTGCAACGGTTTTTTGGAGAGAGACCAAGGAAGAGAGCTTACTGCTTTGGCCCAACACTAGGACAGGTCTTTTTGGCTTCAGGCCAGAGCTTTGCAATTATCTTTGCCTTCATTGAGATCTCAGTGTTTGCCAGCATATTATGGGGGCTGCATTGGGTGCCAACGCTGAGTTTCAGCCTTATGTCGGAAGGGCTTACAGACACCGTGAGAGAGTGGCAGCCCTGGCGAGACACAGAGGGGGCAACAGGCATCGCCAAGTGAGCCTTACCCACCCAGGGTATACCGCCAGCAGTTCTCCTATCTCAACATGTCTGCCGCGCAGTGTGTTAGGAGGCTGCGATTCAGAAGGGAGGTGGTTGCAGACATCTGCCAGCTGCTTCACAGAGATCTGCGTCCACAGCTGATGCGCAGGACGTCTCTGTCGGTGGCAGTGAAGGTGACAGTGGCTCTCAACTTCTATGCCACCGGCTCCTTCCAATCCGCTGCTGGGGACATCGCTAACATCTCCCAGTTCGCCGTGCATTGCTGCATCCGCCAGGTGACCAATGCCCTTTTCAGAAGGAGACGTCAATTCATCTCCTTCCCCATGACCCTGGACAAGCAGCAGCAGCGTGCAGTGGGATTTGCAAGAATAGCGGGCTTCCACATGGTGCAGGGCGCCATTGACTGCACGCATGTGGCTTTGCGGGCACCTCTGGAGCATGCCGAGGATTACCGCAACCGGAAGGGCTACCATTCCCTCAACGTACAGCTGGTGTGTGACCACAGGCAGCACATCCGAGCTGTCAATGCCCGCTTTCCAGGCAGCGGCCACGATGCCTTTATCCTGCGACAGACAACTGTGGCTGACATGTTCCAGGCACAGCCTCACCCAAGAGGATGGCTTATCGGGGACAAAGGCTATCCTTTGTGTACCTGGCTCATGACCCCGCTCCGCGCGCCCACGACCCCTGCTGAAGAGGCATACAACGAGAGCCATCAAGCGACCAGGAACCTCATCGAAGAAACAATCGGCGTCCTGAAGCAACGGTTCCGCTGTCTGGATCGCTCCGGGGGAGCCCTCCAGTATTCGCAGGAGCGAGTCTCCCAATTCGTCGTCGTTTGCTGCATGCTGCACAACCTGGCTATCCGCAGGACTCAGGCACTGCCACCTCACGTTGGACCACCACATCAGGAGGAGGAGCAGGAGGAGCATGAGGAGGAGGAGGACGAGGAGTACCAGCCCAGGAGGGAGGCAGAAGGTCCAAGGGCCGCCCGTCGGCGGCTTATTGAACGTCACTTCTAGGCCCCCTGTCAGGGAATGGCTTGTGCCAATGAAAGAACATGATTGCAGCCGTTGCGCAAGCCCTCAGCCGGTTAAGGCAACAAACACTTCAAAGATCAAACATGGACAATTTGAATAAATAAAATGGTTTATTGTACAAACTCAGGGCCCTTCCCACATGAAAACCAAGAACACACGAAACCCCCAAAAAACACTCACACACATGACTCACTCCCACAACCTGTGGAGGATTAACAATAGATGTAAACAAAAATGGCCTCATCCTCAGCCTTCAAAAAACAACCATTCCAAAAAAAAAACATTTGGACACACCCTCTACTTTGTGCCCCGCGAGGGCGATGCCTTCTGCAAACTTTGCCGGCCCCTGGACGCCCTGCTGCTCCTCCTCAAAGTGAGGCCAGTGGCTGCTGCAAGGCTGGGGGAAGGCTCCTGAGGGGCACATGTCGTGATGGCAGATGCCCTTGGGGGTCGGCCTAGATGAGGCCTGGCCCTCGAGGGGCCAGCTGGTGAATGCTGCAGCTGTGGCTGGCCAGCATCAGTCGCTGCAGCAGCTCGTGGCAGCTCCACTGGGGGAGTGGCAGTGGCGGCTGGAGGAATGGGGGCAAGCTGGCGGATGGCAGGCGGTCGCTGGTCGCCTGAGACACTGACACTCGCCCGGGCCAGCACTGCAGCATGCGCAGCAATCTGCCGAGGGACAGCCCGCTGTGCTGCTGCAGCGCGCCGGGTGCCCTGGCGATGCCGCGCTGACACAGCGAGTGTGGCAGCAGTGAGTGCCCGTGTTGCCCTGTTCTGTGACCGCATCAGAGCAGCCAGTGAGTGCACGGCACCACTGATCACCTGGCCAGTCGCTGCCAGAGAGGCCCCGAATTCGGTGACACTCCGAGACAGGGACTCGATGGCCTCAGGCATCCGTCCCACTACCCCCATGAGCTCCGTGTGCCGGCGCTCTGAGTCCGCGGACATGCCCTCGAGGCGGCGCATCTCCTCGGCGTTGACCGTCTCCGGACTGGAGGCCGGACTCTCCCTCTGGGGAGAAGGCCGCCGAAGTGGCCGACCCTTCCTGCGTTGCTGGACGCCGCTGGGCCCAGCAATTGGACTCCCCTCCGACCCTTCCCCTCTCTGGGGAGAAGGCCGCTGAGTTTCCACCCCCCTCCCGCGTTTCTGCAGGCCGCTGGTCCCAGGAGCTACACTCCCCTCCGACACTTCCCCCACGCTCCCCTCCAGGGAAGACGTCTCCCCTACAGTGACATGGCTTGCCGCGGCTGAGGGTTCCCCTGATGGGCCGCCTTCCTCTTGCTCCTCCTCCTCCTCCTCTTCTGAGGGGCTGTCACTGGCAACTTCAGGGACCTCCTCCTCACCATCTGAAAGCAGGGAGGCACAAGAGTAGCTTTAGAGTGAGGAGAGGGCGTCAGCGAGGGATGCATGAGTGGTGGCATTCAGCGCATTGGTCGGACAGTGGCAAAGGATGTAGATCTGATGCGCTAGTGGGACGAGAGAGGTCCAAAAGGTGATGTCCTTACCATTGGTGCCCAGAACAGGGTCGGCATCTCCAGATGCAACGGGGCCAATCACCCGGGCACCCATGATGCGCTCCACGCGCTGTTGCAGCTCGGTGAGCGGCTGGATCTGGGGTCCGCCTCCCCCGATCACAGTCCGGCTCCTCTTATTATTGGCCAGCTTGGCCTGCAAGAGAAAGGACGGCCTCTAAGTACAGTGTGTAGCCCTGATCTTGTGTGCACTGCCTCCCATGGTCGAATAGCCTGGCCAGTGTGTTAAGCGCACAATGTGCAGTTGATGTTCATGACTGTCCCATAGCTGCTGCATGAGGGCTGGCCATTAGGGCTTTCAGGTCCCTTTGCCCATAATGTGAGGTGCACATGCAAGGATGAGGAGGACACTGGAAAGGGTACTCACCCTGACAATCCTGGCGAGGTCATTTAGCTTCTTGCGGCATTGTACAGCGCTCCTGGGGACCTCACTGTTGGATGTCACCCTGGTGGCGACATGCCTCCAGGCTCTCCGGTAGACGCGGGACGGCGGCTTCCTCCCATTGTCTGGGAACAAAATATGGCGTCTCTTCTCCACAGCGCTAACCAGCACCCTCAGATCATGCTCTGAGAAGCGCTGCGCTCGTTCACGGGCCTTCTCCATACTTTGAGGCGCTATTTGGGTCCAGCAGCAGTGTTCAGGCCTAGCTGGAGGGCTCCAGTGTCCAGGGCGTGGCAGCAGACCAAGTCGACCCTTCCCCCTTAAGAGCTGGCCGGCGCCAGGGTGTCTGCTGTCAATCAAGAAATGGCCGCACCTGCGCTGCGCCCGGCCTCGGCGGTATCGCTCAGCACCTCCGGCTTAGCACCTAAGAGAGCCGTGCATCGCCAGTTTTAGCGCTCGAGCAAACTCTTAAGGCGAAGCTAATGAATATCGGCGATGTGGCCTCGAATTTGCGCCGGGCGCAAACTTTAGCGGCCGCCCGACTTTACCGCCCCAAAAGTGGCTATAATGAATTTCTAGGCCACTGAGTTAATTATTATCAGTCCCAGTCCTGTATTAACCACACGCTGAGTTAATTATTATCAGTCCTGGTCCTGTAATACATGCACACTGAATTAATTATTATCAGTACCTGTCCTGTATTAATCACACACTGAGTTAATTATTATCAGTCCTGGTCCAGTATTATCCACACACTGAGTTACTTATTATCTGATCAGTCCCAGTCCTGCATTAACCCACACTGAGTTAATTATTATCAGTCCCAGTCCTGTATTAAACTCACACTGAGTTCATTACTATCAGTCCCAGTTGTGTATTAACCACACACTGAGTTAATTATTATCAGTCCCAGTCCTGTATTAACCACACACTGAGTAAATTATTCTTAATCCCGGTCCTGTATCAACCACACACTGGCCTAGAAATTCGGTTGTTAGCGCCAGCGGTTAGCGCCTAAAGAGAGCGAGAATTGGGGCGTTACCCAATGTTGGGGTGGGCGTAATGAAGATAGCAACAACTCCCATATTGTCTATACATTTAATGCCTGCGCTAAGTGTTTGCGCGCGCCCGTGTGTGCAAGCAGATCATGACGTCATTTCAGTGTGCAACGCCTTTTAGGCGCCCCTGCCCGGATATTGGGTGGCGCCGGGAACCTTTACGCCTAGCGCTATTAGTGACAGTTCGAAGGAACGTTAGCAGGCCCTTCTCGTAGTCGGGGGGCGCTATTTAAAGGGGACAGCTCTTGTATAAAGCTGCAGCCACTTGGCCTGTTCATTGCAATCCTTGTTGGAGAGAGTTGGCGAGCTACTGTGGAGCAGAGTTTTTGGAATTTAGCATTACAGTACTTGGGACCTTCAAACCTGTCCGGAGCAGTTGGAGCACGAGACCTAACAGCGTTTTGAGCAACTGGCATCGGAATGGGAGCTGCTTTGGAGGGCGACAGCCTCATGGCTGAACAATATGAAGGGGCAGAGAGACGGCGGGAGAGAGGGCTGGGATTGGCCAGAAGGAGGAGGGGCAATGGAGGTCGGCCAATCCGAGGGTATGCTGCGAGGGTCTTTAGGCAGCAAGTGTCATACCTTGACATGTCGGAGGAGCAGTGTGTGCGAAGGCTCCGATTCGGGAGGGTCGTTGTTACTGAGCTGTGCCACCTGCTTGCTGAGGATCTGCAGCCGTGTCTACGGTGCAGGACCTCTCTGTCGGTGGCCGTTAAACTGACTGTTGCCCTCAATTTTTATGCCACCGGATCCTTTCAGTCAGCCACTGGGGACATTGCGAATATCTCTCAGTTTGCAGTCCACTGTTGCATCCGGCAAGTTACAGCTGCCCTTTATAGGCGAAGGCGTCAATTCATCAACTTCCCTCTGACCCCGGAGAAGCAGGCGGAGCGTGCACAGGGATTCGCTGCTATTGCGGACTTCCCCATGGTGCAGGGGGCGATTGACTGTACACACGTGGCTTTGAGGGCGCCATTCCAGAATCCTGAGGACTTCCGCAACCGCAAGGGGTTCCACTCCCTCAATGTGCAGCTGGTCTGTGACCACCGCCAAATGATCATGGCAGTCAAAGCCCAATTCCCAGGGAGCAGCCACGATGCCTTTATCCTGCGGCAGACCTCAGTTTGTGACCGTTTTGAGGGGCCGGCTCGACCACGAGTCTGGCTTATTGGGGACAAGGGCTATCCGCTCTGCCCATGGCTGATGACACCACTCCGTGTGGCCGCCACCCCAGCAGAAGAGCTGTTCAACAGCAGCCATCAGGCGACCAGGAACATTGTAGAGCACACTATTGGTGTGCTCAAACAGCGTTTCCGCTGTCTGGACCATTCGGGGGGAGCCCTGCAGTACTCGCCGGAGCAAGTGGGTCACATCGTCGTCGTCTGCTGCATGCTCCACAACTTGGCGATTCGACGCACCCAGCCAATTCTAGCTGTCCCTCAACGACCAGCAGAGCAGGTGGACGAGGAGGAGGAGGAGGAGGAGGAGGAGGAAGAGCAGGCAGAGGAGGAGGAGGAGGAGGAGCATGCAGACGAGGAGGAGGAAGAGGAGGATGAGGAAGATGGAAGGGCTCCTGAAAGTGGAAGGGCCATCCGTCAGAGGCTCATCAGGACTCGTTTCGAGGCCCCTCTGGCGGAATGATGGGTGTCTTTACTCCTGCGCACTTTGGATGTTTGAAAGCCTCTGAAGGCCAGCATCACTGTAATTAGTCACGTGTACCATAGCACATTAAAACTTTTCTTTATTGTCACAAAAGTCTTTCATTACAGCAAAACAACGTCATGTCAACAGGAACCACAACTAACAAAATAACAGTTAACTCTTCGGCAAACCCGCAAAACTCAGCAAACCATTTCCAACAATTACAACAGGTGAGGGTGTCCTTGAATTTGGCCAAAGAAACGTCTCAGCACCTCCCTCTACTGCTGGCCCCTTGATGGAGAACAACTTCTCTTTCGCGGTCGGCCCCTTCCCTCCCTGCTGCTCCTACGTAATTGAACCCCAGTGGCGGGGTGAAGGCTGGGGGACGCATGCTGACTGTGTGGAAGCGCAGAAGCCCCTGAGGGACGGCCTGGCCGACCTCTGGGCTTGGAGGGTGCGGACGCAGGATGCTTGATCTGAGCATGGCTGGAAGCAGTGTGCCCTGCAGGTGGTGGCAGCTGCACTGCAGACGTACCAGCGCTGGCATGTGCAATGGTCACCTGCCGAGAGCGGACACCTGCACCATGGTCGGACGACACACTGTTTCTCTGAGGGGACCGGTTCGGCTCAACCGCCACAATCGCATGCTCCACTGATTCCTGGCCTTGTATGGGACTGGAAGGGCCCGGGGTGATCCTAGCTGATGCAGATAGGGTGGCTGCAGTGAGAGTTCACGTTGCTTCAATCTGGGTGTGGACGAGGCCGGCAAGTGACTGCGTGGCAGCAGTGAGGACCTGTGTGGCAGGTGCCAGTGCTTCGGAGAAGCCCTGGACAGTTCTTTCCATTGCTTTGGACAAGTCCGGTGCCGACCGTTCCACTGCCTCGGACAAGCCCTGGACAGACCTTTCCAGGGATTGTCCGAAGCCCTGAACAGTCCTTTCCATAGCGGCCTCGAAGCCCTGGACAGTCCTCTCCATTGTTGCCCCGAAGTCCTGGAGAGTCCTCTCCATTGTTGCCCTGAAGCCCTGGAGAGTCCTCTCCATTGCTGCCCCGAAGTCCAACACACTCTTTGCCAGTGTATCTATTGACTGAGGCATCCTCCCCACTGCAGCCATCAGCTCAGTGTGCCTGAGCCGGGCCTGGGTGCTCATTTCAGCCAGGCGACGCACCTCCTCTGCACTCTGTGCAGCAGTCATCACTACCTGCCTTGCCCTCCGGGGAGACGGTGGCCGAACTTGCCTACCCCCCTTGCGTTGCTGCATGCCGCTTGTTCCGGCAACTGGCTCATCCTCAGAGCCCACCCCCCTCCCCTCCAGGGAATTACTATCCCCAGTCTGCAGATGTGTATGCTCCCCTGAGATTGGAGCGGATGCTCCGGCTTCCTGCTGATCCTCGCCTCCGGAGGCACTGGCACTGGCAGATTCAGGGCGTTGAGCCCGAGTTGGTGATGAATCATCTGAAAGCAGGGAGGTGGAAGAGTGGCTTTAGCAAAAGGACAGGTTGGCGGAAAGGCATGCCAGATTGCGGCAAGGCTCTGACATGGCTGCACACTGAGGAAGCATGCTGGCGGGGGGACCAAGTGGAAGGAAACAGCTGGAAAAGGTGAGAGCCTTACCCTCGCTGTCGGAAATGGGGCTTGGCAGCTACAGTGGTAACAGGACCACACAGACGTCCTCCAAGAATCTGGTGCACTCTCTCCTCGAGATCCGTGAGAGTGACGACTTGTGGAGGCCTGCCACCGGTTCGACGCTGGTCCTTTCGCATCGCCACCAGCTTGAACTGCAGGGGAAAGAAGGGGAAGCTCTGTAACATGATGCCTTGAGAGATCGTCTCATGGCCCCCATGGTGCAAGAGCCCTTACATGAGGCCTTGAGAGATCATCTCATGCCCCCCATGGTGCAAGAGCCCTTACATGAGGCCTTGAGAGATCATCGCATGCCCCCCATGGTGCAAGAGCCCTAACATGATGCCTTGAGAGATCACCTCATGCCTCCCATGGTGCAAGAGCCCTTACATGAGGCCTTGAGAGATCATCGCATGCCCCCCATGGTGCAAGAGCCCTTACATGAGGCCTTGAGAGATCATCGCATGCCCCCCATGGTGCAAGAGCCCTAACATGATGCCTTGAGAGATCATCGCATGCCCCCCATGGTGCAAGAGCCCTTACATGTGGCCTTGAGTGAAATGTCCATAAGTGTGCCCAGAAAGGGCCATGGGTGCTTGCTGACAGATGGCCATTGGGGCATCATGGCAACAGAGTGCTCGAAGTCAGGTGCAGATGGAGGGAATCAGAAGTTTGCATAAACAACACTCACCCTAATGATCCGAGTGAGGTCGTTCAATTAATTCCTGCACTGAACAGGGGTCCTGGTCGCCATGCTGCTGGAGTTGACCCTCAGAGAAACCTCCCTCCAAGATCGCCGGTAATCCTTCTGATTCGGCCTCCTGCCATTGTCAGGATACAGAACATCTCGACGGCGCTCCACTGCGGACACCAACTGGTCCAGAGCCTCAGTGGTGAAGCGCTCTGCTCTCTGTCTCACCTTCTCCATCCTGACCAAGTTTTTTGCAGCAGAGAAGGGCGAGCGCCGATTCTGAGGCCTACAGGGCGTTGAGTGTGGCAGCTCAGGCTGACTGACCCACCACTTTAAGAGCCGGCCGGCGCCTGAAAGTCTCGTGGTTTTCGGTAATTGAGATCACCTGCGCTGCACCCGTCCGCGCCGATATGGAGTAGCGCCTGAACTTTTGCGCCTTAGGAGCCCCGTGCAACGTCTGAATTCGTGTCTCAATCCCCTTTGGGGGACGATGCAATCCAATATCGTGCCAGGCAGTGATAAGTTTCGTCTGGCTATAAACTTTGCGCAGCGCCAGTTCTAACGCCTCAAGCGGGGCTATACCCAATTTCTAGGCCACTGAGTTAAATATTATCAGTCCCGGTCCTATATTAAACACACACTGAGTTAATTAATATAAGTCGCTGTCCTGTATTAAACACACACTGGCCTAGAAATTGGGTTGGGGCGCCAAAGTGGCGCAAAAGTCGCCTCAGCGCAGGATTTAGCACAGCGTTCGAGGGTTTAGCGATCGTCAGATATTCAGTTTCATTGCTCCTCGAGGGACACGGGGCGAGGCTCGAGGCGCTCCGCGTCCCTCTTAGGGCGCTGAAACTGACTATTGCAGCGCAACGTGCCGCAGCGTCACACAGTGCGGACCGGCACGCTGCGGTACTGCAGGCCTTCCTCCCACTGTTAAGGGGGAGGTGCTTGCAACAGCGCGATCCCCGCTCGCGAGTGCCAGCAAATGAGCCCGGCACCAAGGAGAAGTGCCGGGCTCTCGGGAAACAGCCGGCAATGCTGCGGGGGGGTGGTTAGGAGGTCGGGGATGGAGGTGCTGGCAGGTGGCCGCCGAAAAGGCGGCCGCCCCGCACCTCCACCTTAACTTGCGCCGCTGCCGGCACAGTAAGGCCCCGTGAACCAGGCGCGGGTAGCGAGCGGCGCAATTGTGGCGTTCGCTACCAAATATCGCGAACGGGGTGCGAATGAGGCGCTGCGCACACCGATGACGTCATTGGTGGCGGTGCAGCGGAAAAGCCTAATGCCACCATTAGCGCCCCTACTGAATATCGCGGGAGACGAAGCCAGTGGCGCTACAGCCACTGACTGCCTCTTTAGGCGCTAACCAGTGGCGCTACTCACCCAATTTCTCCCCCACTGAGTTAATTATTATCAGCCCCAGTCCAGTATTAACCATACGCCGAGTTAATTATTATCAGTCCTGGTCCTGTAATACAAGCACACTGAATTAATTATTATATGTCACGGTCCTGTATTAACCACACACTGAGATAATTATTATCAGTCCCGGTCCTGTATTAACCACACACTGAGATAATCATTATCAGTACTGGTCCTGTATTAACCACACACTGAGTTAATTATTATTAGTCCCCGTCCTGTATTAATCACACACTGAGATAATCATTATCAGTACTGGTCCTGTATTAATGACACACTGAGTTAATTATTATCAGTCCCAGACCTGTATTAACCACACGCTGAGTTAATTATTATCAGTCCTGGTCCTGAAATACAAGCACACTGAATTAATTATTATATGTCACGGTCCTGTATTAACCACACACTGAGATAATTATTATCAGTACTGGTCCTGTATTAACCACACACTGAGTTAATTATTATCAGTCCCCGTCCTGTATTAATCACACACTGAGATAATCATTATCAGTACTGGTCCTGTATTAATGATACACTGAGTTAATTATTATCAGTCCCAGACCTGTATTAAACACACACTGAGTTAATAATTATCAGTCCCCGTCCTGTATTAACCACATACTGAGTTAATTATTCTTAATCCCGGTCCTGGACTCACCACACACTGAGTTAAATATTATCAGTCCCGGTCCTGTATTAAACAAACACTGAGTTAATTAATATAAGTCGCTGCCCTGTATTAACCACTCACTGAGTTAATTATTATCAGTCCCAATCCTGTATTAACCACACGCTGAGTTAATTATTATCAGTCCTGGTCCTGTAATACATGCACACTGAATTAATTATTATCAGTCGCGGTCCTGTAATACATGCACACTGAGTTAATTATTATCAGTCCCAGACCTGTATTAAACACACACTGAGTTAATTATTATCAGTCCCGGTCCTGTATTATTCACACGCTGAGCTAATTTTTATCAGTCCCGGTCCTGTATTATTCACACACTGAGTTAATGATTATCAGTCCTGGTCCTGTATTAACCACACACTGAGATAATCATTATCAGTCCCGGTCCTGTATTAACCACACACTGAGTTAATTATTATCAGTCCCAGTCCTGTATTAAACTCACACTGAGTTCATTACTATCAGTACCTGTCCTGTATTAACCACACACTGAGTTAATTATTATCAGTCCCAGTCCTGTATTAAACTCACACTGAGTTCATTACTATCAGTCCCAGCCGTGTATTAACCACACACTGAGTTAATTATTAACAGCCCCAGTCCTTTAGTAACCGCACACTGGGTAAATTATTCTTAATCTCGGTCCTGTATCAACCACACACAGAGTTAAATATTATCAGTCCCGGTCCTGTATTAACCCACACTGAGTTAATTATTATCAGTCCCAGTCCTGTATTAACCACACACTGAGTAAATTATCCTTAATCCCGGTCCTGTATCAACCACACACTGAGTTAAATATTATCCGTCCCGGTCCTGTATTAAACACACACTGAGTTAATTATTATCAGTCCTGGTCCTGTAATACAAGCACACTGAATTAATTATGATATGTCATGGTCCTGTATTAACCACACACTGAGATAATTATTATCAGTACAGGTGCTGTATTAACCACACACTGAGTTAATTATTATCTGTCCCCATCCTGTATTAATCACACACTGAGTTAATTATTATTAGTCCCCGTCCTGTATTAACCACACACTGAGTTTATTATTATCAGTCCCGGTCCTGTATTAACCACACACTGAGTTAATTATTATCAGTACCTGTCCTGCATTAGCCACACACAGAGTTAATTATTATCAGTCCCGGTCCTGTATTAACCACACACTGAGTTAATTATTATCATTACCAGTCCTGTATTAACCACAATCTGAGTTAATTATTATCAGTCCCAGTCCTGTATTAACCACACACTGAGTCAATTATTATCAGTACCAATCCTGTATTAACCACACACTTGGGGAGAAATTGGGTGAGTAGCGCCACCTGTTAGCGCCTAAAGAGGGAGTCAGTGGCTGTAGCGCCACTGGCTGCATCTGCGACGATATTCAGTAGGGGCGCTAATGGTAGCGTTAGGCATTTGCGCTGCGCCACAACCGATGACGTCATCAGTGTGCGCAGCGCACCATTTGTGCCCCGTTCACGATATTTGGTAGCGAACGCCACAGTTGCGCCGCTCGCTACCCGCGCCTGCTTCACGGGGCTTTACTGTGCCGGCAGCGGCGCAAGTTAAGGTGGAGGTGCGGGGCGGCCGCTTTTTCCGCGGACGCCTGCCAGCACCTCCGTCCCCGGCCTCCTAACACCCCCCCCGCGGCATTGCCGGCTGTTTCCCGAGAGCCCGGCACTTCTCCTTGGTGCCGGGCTCATTTGCCGGCACTTGCGATCGGGGATCGCACTGTTGCAGGCACCTCCCCCTTAAGAGTGGGAGGAAGGCCTGCAGTACCGCAGCGTGCCGTGCCGCAGCATGTGGCGCTGCGGCACGTTGCGCTGCGATAATCAGTTTCAGCGCCCTAAGAGGGACGCGGAGCGCCTCGAGCCTCGCCCTGTGTCCCTCGAGCGGCACTGAAACTGAATTTCTGGCGATCGGAATTACTCCGATCGCGGCGCTAAATCCTGCGCTCCGCCGACTTTTGCGCCACTTTGGCGCCCCAACCCAATTTCTAGGCCACTGTGTTAATTATTATCATTCCTGGTCCTGTATTAACCACACGCTGAATTAATTATTATCATTCCTGGTCCTGTATTATCTACACACTGAGATAATTATTATCAGTCCCGGTCCTGTATTAACCACTCACTGAGTTATTTATTATCAGTCGCCGTCTTGAATTAACCACACACTGAGTTAATTATCATTCCCAGTCCTGTATTAACCACGCGCTAAATTAATTATTATCAGTCCTGATCCTGTAATAACCACACATTGAGTTAATTATTATCAGTCCCGGTCCTGTATTAAACACACACTGAGATAATTATTATCAGTACTAGTCCTTTATTAACCAGTCACTGAGTTAATTATTATTAGTCCCGGTCCTTTATTAACCACACACTCAATTAATTATTATCAGTCCCGGTCCTGTATTTACCACACACTGAGTTAATTATTATCAGTACCGGTCGTGTATTAACCACACACTGAGTTAATAATTATCAGTCCCCATCCTGTATTAACCACACACTGAGTTAATTATTATCAGTCCCGGTCCTGTATGAATCACACACTGAGATAATTATTATCAGTACTGGTCCTGTATTAACCACACACTGAGTTAATTATTATCAGTCCCCGTCCTGTATTAGCCACACACTGAGTTAAATATTATCAGTCCCGGTCCTGTATTAAGCACACACTGAGTTAATTAATATAAGTCGCTGTCCTGTATTAAACACACACAGAGTTATTTATTAGCAGTCCCAGTCCTGTATTAACCACTGGCTGAGTTAATTATTATCAGTCCCAGTCCTGTATTAAACTCACACTGAGTTCATTACTGTCAGTCCCAGTTGTGTATTAACTGCACACTGAGTTAATTATTATCAGTCCCAGTCCTGTATTAACCACACACTGAGTAAATTATCCTTAATCCCGGTCCTGTATCAACCACACACTGAGTTAAATATTATCCGTCCCCATCCTGTATTAAACACACACTGAGTTAATTAATATAAGTCGCTGTCCTGTATTAAACACACACTGAGTTCATTATTATCAGTCCTGGTCCTGTAATACAAGCACACTGAATTAATTATTATATGTCGCGGTCCTGTATTAACCACACACTAAGATAATTATTATCAGTCCCGGTCCTGTATTAACCACACACTGAGATAATTATTATCAGTACTGGTCCTGTATTAA
The DNA here is from genome assembly GCF_052327205.1 of Somniosus microcephalus. Lineage (NCBI taxonomy): Eukaryota > Metazoa > Chordata > Chondrichthyes > Squaliformes > Somniosidae > Somniosus > Somniosus microcephalus. Next base: position 90,256,410 of record NC_140994.1, on the reverse strand, counting down.
CCACACACTGAGTTAATTATTATCAGTCCCCGTCCTCTATTAACTACACACTGAGATAATTATTATCAGTATTGGTCCTGTCGTAACCACTCACTGAGTTAATTATTATCAGTCCCGGTCCTGTATTAATCACACAGTGAGTTAATTATTATCAGTCCCCGTCCTGTATTAATCACACACTGAGTTAATTATTATCAGTCCCCGTCCTGTATTAACCACACACTGAGTTTATTATTATCAGTCCCGGTCCTGTATTAACCAGACACTGATTTAATTATTATCAGTCCCGGTCCTGTATTAACCACACACTGAGTTAATTGTTATCAGTCCCAGTCCTGTATTAACCACACACTGAGTTAATTCTTATCAGTACCTGTCCTGTATTAACCACACACTGAGTTAATTGTTATCAGTCCCAGTCCTGTATTAACCACACACTGAGTTAATTATTATCAGTCCCGGTCCTGTATTAACCACACACTGAGTTAATTATTATCATTACCAGTCCTGTATTAACCACACACTGAGTTAATTGTTATCATTACCAGTCCTGTATTAACCACACACTGAGTTAATTGTTATCAGTCCCAGTCCTGTATTAACCACACACTGAGTTAATTGTTATCAGTCCCAGTCCTGTATTAACCACACACTGAGTTAATTGTTATCAGTCCCAGTCCTGTATTAACCACACACTGAGTTAATTGTTATCAGTACCAGTCCTGTATTAACCACACACTGAGTTAATTATTATCAGTACCAATCCTGTATTAACCACACACTGAGTTAATTGTTATCAGTCCCAGTCCTGTATTAACCACACACTGAGTTAATTGTTATCAGTCCCAGTCCTGTATTAACCACACACTGAGTTAATTGTTATCAGTCCCAGTCCTGTATTAACCACACACTGAGTTAATTGTTATCAGTCCCAGTCCTGTATTAACCACACACTGAGTTAATTGTTATCAGTACCAGTCCTGTATTAACCACACACTGAATTAATTATTATCAGTACCAGTCCTGTATTAACCACACACTGAGTTAATTATTATCAGTACCAATCCTGTATTAACCACACACTGAGTTAATTGTTATCAGTCCCAGTCCTGTATTAACCACACACTGAGTTAATTGTTATCAGTCCCAGTCCTGTATTAACCACACACTGAGTTAATTGTTATCAGTCCCAGTCCTGTATTAACCACACACTGAGTTAATTGTTATCAGTACCAGTCCTGTATTAACCACACACTGAGTTAATTATTATCAGTCCCAGTCCTGTATTAACCACACACTGAGTTAATTGTTATCAGTACCAGTCCTGTATTAACCACACACTGAGTTAATTGTTATCAGTCCCAGTCCTGTATTAACCACACACTGAGTTAATTGTTATCAGTCCCAGTCCTGTATTAACCACACACTGAGTTAATTGTTATCAGTACCAGTCCTGTATTAACCACACACTGAGTTAATTGTTATCAGTCCCAGTCCTGTATTAACCACACACTGAGTTAATTGTTATCAGTCCCAGTCCTGTATTAACCACACACTGAGTTAATTATTATCAGTCCCAGTCCTGTATTAACCACACACTGAGTTAATTGTTATCAGTACCAGTCCTGTATTAACCACACACTGAGTTAATTATTATCAGTACCTGTCCTGTATTAACCACACACTGAGTTAATTGTTATCAGTCCCAGTCCTGTATTAACCACACACTGATTTAATTATTATCAGTCCCAGTCCTGTATTAATCACACACTGATTTAATTATTATCAGTCCCAGTCCTGTATTAACCACACACTGAGTTAATTATTATCAGTCCCAGTCCTGTATTAACCACACACTGAGTTAATTATTATCAGTCCCAGTCCTGTATTAACCACACACTGATTTAATTATTATCAGTCCCAGTCCTGTATTAATCACACACTGATTTAATTATTATCAGTCCCAGTCCTGTATTAACCACACACTGATTTAATTATTATCAGTCCCCGTCCTGTATTAACCACACACTGAGTTAATTATTATCAGTCCCAGTCCTGTATTAACCACACACTGAGTTAATTATTATCAGTCCCAGTCCTGTATTAACCACACACTGATTTAATTATTATCAGTCCCAGTCCTGTATTAACCACACACTGAGTTAATTATTATCAGTCCCAGTCCTGTATTAACCACACACTGAGTTAATTATTATCAGTCCCAGTCCTGTATTAACCACACACTGATTTAATTATTATCAGTCCCAGTCCTTTATTAATCACACACTGAGTTAATTATTATCAGTCCCAGTCCTGTATTAACCACACACTGAGTTAATTATTATCAGTCCCAGTCCTGTATTAACCACACACTGATTTAATTATTATCAGTCCCCGTCCTGTATTAACCACACACTGATTTAATTGTTATCAGTACCAGTCCTGTATTAACCACACACTGAGTTAATTATTATCAGTACCAGTCCTGTATTAACCACACACTGAGTTAATTATTATCAGTCCCAGTCCTGTATTAACCACACACTGATTTAATTATTATCAGTCCCCGTCCTGTATTAACCACACACTGAGTTAATTATTATCAGTCCCCGTCCTGTATTAACCACACACTGATTTAATTATTATCAGTCCCCGTCCTGTATTAACCACACACTGAGTTAATTGTTATCAGTACCAGTCCTGTATTAACCACAATCTGAGTTAATTATTATCAGTCCCAGTCCTGTATTAACCACACACTGATTTAATTATTATCAGTCCCCGTCCTGTATTAACCACACACTGAGTTAATTATTATCAGTCCCTGTCCTGTATTAACCACGCACTGGGGGAGTAATTGGGTGAGTAGCACCACCTGTTAGCGCCTAAAGAGGCAGTCAGTGGCTGTAGCGCCACTGGCTGCGTCTGCGGCAATATTCCGTAGGGGCGCTAATGGTAGCGATAGGCATTTGCGCTGCGCCGCAACCGATGACATCATCGGTGTGCGCAGCGCCCCATTCGTGCCCCGTTCGCGATATTTGGTAGCGAACACCGCAGTTGCGCCGCTCGCTACCCGCTCCCGGTTCACAGGGCCTTACTGTGCCGGCAGCGGCACAAGTTAAGGTGGATGTGCGGGGCGGCCGCTTTTTCGGCGGACGCCTGCCAGCACCTCCGTCCCCAGCCTCCTAACCCCCCCTGCCCCCGCGGCAATGCCGGCTGTTTCCCGAGAGCCCGGCACTTCTCCTTGGTGCCGGGCTCATTTGCCGGCACTCGCGATCGGGGATCGCGCTGTTGCAGGCACCTCCCCCTTAAGAGTGGGAGGAAGGCCTGCAGTACCGCAGCGTGCCGTGCCGCAGCATGTGGCGCTGCGGCACATTGCGCTGCGATAATCAGTTTCAGCGCCCTAAGAGGGACGCGGAGCGCCTCGAGCCTCGCCCCGTGTCCCTCGAGCGGCACTGAAACTGAATTTCTGGCGATTGGAATTACTCCGATCGCTGCACTGAAACCTGCGCTCCGCCGACTTTTGCGCCACTTTGGCGCCCCAACCCAATTTCTAGGCCACTGTGTTAATTATTATCATATCTGGTCCTGTATTAACCACACACGGAGTTAATTATCATTCCCAGTCCTGTATTAACCACACGCTAAATTAATTATTATCAGTCCTGGTCCTGTAATAACCACACACTGAGTTAATTATTATCAGTCCCGGTCCTGTATTAACTACACACTGAGTTAATTATTATCAGTCCGAGTCCTGTATTAACCAAACACTGAGATAATTATTATCATTCCCGGTCCTGTATTAACCACACACTGAGATAATTATTATCAGCCCGAGTCCTGTATTAACCAAACACTGAGATAATTATTATCATTCCCGGTCCTGTATTAACCACACACTCAGTTAATTATTATCATTCCCGGTCCTGTATTAACCACACACTGAGTTAATTATTATCAGTACTGGTCCTGTATTAACCAGTCACTGAGTTAATTATTATTAGTCCCGGTCCTTTATTAACCACACACTCAATTTATTATTATCAGTCCCAGTCCTTTATTAACCACACGCTCAATTTATTATTATTAGTCCCGGTCCTTTATTAACCACACGCTCAATTTATTATTATCAGTCCCGGTCCTTTATTATCCACACACTGAGTTACTTATTATCTGATCAGTGCCAGTCATGTATTCACCCACACTGAGTTAAATATTATTAGTCCCAGTCCTGTATTAACCTCACACTGAGTTCATTATTATCAGTCCCAGTCGTGTATTAACTACACACTGAGTTAATTATTCTTAATCCCAGTCCTGGACTAACCACACACTGTGTTAAATATTATCCGTCCCAGTCCTGTATTAAACACACACCAAGGGAGAATTTGGGTGAGTAGCGCCACCTGTTAGCGCCTAAAGAGGCAGTCAGTGGCTGTAGCGCCACTGGCTGCGTCTCCCACGATATTCAGTCGGGGCGCTAATGGTGGCATTAGGCATTTGTGCTGCGCTGCCCCAGATGACGTCATCGGTGTGCGCAGCGCCCCATTCACGCCCCGTTTGCGATATTTGATTGCGAACGCCGCATTTGCGCCGCTCGCTACCCGCACCCGGTTCACGGGGCCTTACTGTGCCGGCGGTAGAGCAAGTTAAGGTGGAGGTGCGGGGCGGCCGCCTGCCAGCACCTCCGTCCCCGAACTCCTAACCACCCCCCGCCATGGCGTTGCCGGCTGTTTCCCGAGAGCCCGGCACTTCTCCTTGGTGCCAGGCTCATTTGCCGGCACTCGCGAGTGGGGATCGCGCTGTTGCAGGCACCTCCCCCTTAACAGCGTGTGGCGCTGTGGCACGTTGCGCTGCGATATTCAGTTTCAGCGCCCTAAGAGGGACGTGGAGCGCCTTGAGCCTCGCCCCGTGTCCCTCGAGGAGCAATGAAACTGAATATCTGATGATTGCTAAACCCTCGAACGCTGCGCTAAATCCTGCGCACAGGCGACTTTTGCGCCACTTTGGCGCCCCAACCCAATTTCTAGGCCACTGAGTTAATTAATATAAGTCGCTGTCCTGTATTAACCACACACTGAGTTAATTATTATCAGTCCCAGTCCTGTATTAACCACACGCTGAGTTAATTATTATCAGTCCTGGTCCTGTAATACACACACACTGAATTAATTATTATCAGTCGCGGTCCTGTATTAACCACACACTGAGTTAATTATTATCAATCCCGGTCCTGTATTAACCACACACTGAGATAATTATTATCCGTACTGGTCCTGTATTAACCACACACTGAGTTTATTATTATCAGTCCCGGTCCTGTATTAACCACACATTGAGATAATTATTATCAGTACTGGTCCTGTATTAACCACACACTGAGTTAATTATTATCAGTCCCCGTCCTGTATTAACCACACACTGAGTTAATTATTATCAGTCCCGGTCCTGTATAAACCACATGCTGAATTAATTATTAGCAGTAATGGACCTATAATACTCGCACACTGAATTAATTATTATCAGTCCCGGTCCTGTATTAACCACATATTGAGTTAATTATTATCAGTCCTGGTCCTGTATTAACCACACATTCAGATAATTATTATCAGTCCCAGTCCTGTATTAACCAGACGCTGAGTTAATTATTATCAGTCCCGGTCCTGTATTAAACACACATTCAGATAATTATTATCAGTCCCGGTCCTGTATTAACCACACACTGACTTAATTATTATCAGTCCCGGTCCTGTATTAAACACACATTCAGATAATTATTATCAGTCCCGGTCCTGTATTAACCACACATTCAGATAATTATTATCAGTCCCGGTCCTGTATTAACCACACACTGAGTTAATTATTATCAGTACCAGTCCTGTATTAACCACACACTGAGTTAATTATTATCAGTACCAATCCTGTATTAACCACACACTGAGTTAATTGTTATCAGTCCCAGTCCTGTATTAACCACACACTGAGTTAATTGTTATCAGTCCCAGTCCTGTATTAACCACACACTGAGTTAATTGTTATCAGTCCCAGTCCTGTATTAACCACACACTGAGTTAATTGTTATCAGTACCAGTCCTGTATTAACCACACACTGAGTTAATTATTATCAGTCCCAGTCCTGTATTAACCACACACTGAGTTAATTGTTATCAGTACCAGTCCTGTATTAACCACACACTGAGTTAATTGTTATCAGTCCCAGTCCTGTATTAACCACACACTGAGTTAATTGTTATCAGTCCCAGTCCTGTATTAACCACACACTGAGTTAATTGTTATCAGTACCAGTCCTGTATTAACCACACACTGAGTTAATTGTTATCAGTCCCAGTCCTGTATTAACCACACACTGAGTTAATTGTTATCAGTCCCAGTCCTGTATTAACCACACACTGAGTTAATTATTATCAGTCCCAGTCCTGTATTAACCACACACTGAGTTAATTGTTATCAGTACCAGTCCTGTATTAACCACACACTGAGTTAATTATTATCAGTACCTGTCCTGTATTAACCACACACTGAGTTAATTGTTATCAGTCCCAGTCCTGTATTAACCACACACTGATTTAATTATTATCAGTCCCAGTCCTGTATTAATCACACGCTGATTTAATTATTATCAGTCCCAGTCCTGTATTAACCACACACTGAGTTAATTATTATCAGTCCCAGTCCTGTATTAACCACACACTGAGTTAATTATTATCAGTCCCAGTCCTGTATTAACCACACACTGATTTAATTATTATCAGTCCCAGTCCTGTATTAATCACACACTGATTTAATTATTATCAGTCCCAGTCCTGTATTAACCACACACTGATTTAATTATTATCAGTCCCCGTCCTGTATTAACCACACACTGAGTTAATTATTATCAGTCCCAGTCCTGTATTAACCACACACTGAGTTAATTATTATCAGTCCCAGTCCTGTATTAACCACACACTGAGTTAATTATTATCAGTCCCAGTCCTGTATTAACCACACACTGATTTAATTATTATCAGTCCCAGTCCTGTATTAATCACACACTGAGTTAATTATTATCAGTCCCAGTCCTGTATTAACCACACACTGAGTTAATTATTATCAGTCCCAGTCCTGTATTAACCACACACTGATTTAATTATTATCAGTCCCCGTCCTTTATTAACCACACACTGAGTTAATTATTATCAGTCCCGGTCCTGTATTAACCACACACTGAGTTAATTATTATCAGTCCCAGTCCTGTATTAACCACACACTGAGTTAATTATTATCAGTCCCAGTCCTGTATTAACCACACACTGATTTAATTATTATCAGTCCCCGTCCTGTATTAACCACACACTGAGTTAATTATTATCAGTCCCAGTCCTGTATTAACCACACACTGATTTAATTATTATCAGTCCCCGTCCTGTATTAACCACACACTGAGTTAATTATTATCAGTACCAGTCCTGTATTAACCACACACTGGGGGAGTAATTGGGTGAGTAGCACCACCTGTTAGCGCCTAAAGAGGCAGTCAGTGGCTGTAGCGCCACTGGCTGCGTCTGCGGCAATATTCCGTAGGGGCGCTAATGGTAGCGACAGGCATTTGCGCTGCGCCGCAACCGATGACATCATCGGTGTGCGCAGCGCCCCATTCGTGCCCCGTTCGCGATATTTGGTAGCGAACACCGCAGTTGCGCCGCTCGCTACCCGCTCCCGGTTCACAGGGCCTTACTGTGCCGGCAGCGGCACAAGTTAAGGTGGATGTGCGGGGCGGCCGCTTTTTCGGCGGACGCCTGCCAGCACCTCCGTCCCCAGCCTCCTAACCCCCCCTGCCCCCGCGGCAATGCCGGCTGTTTCCCGAGAGCCCGGCACTTCTCCTTGGTGCCGGGCTCATTTGCCGGCACTCGCGATCGGGGATCGCGCTGTTGCAGGCACCTCCCCCTTAAGAGTGGGAGGAAGGCCTGCAGTACCGCAGCGTGCCATGCCGCAGCATGTGGCGCTGCGGCACATTGCGCTGCGATAATCAGTTTCAGCGCCCTAAGAGGGACGCGGAGCGCCTCGAGCCTCGCCCCGTGTCCCTCGAGCGGCACTGAAACTGAATTTCTGGCGATTGGAATTACTCCGATCGCTGCACTGAAACCTGCGCTCCGCCGACTTTTGCGCCACTTTGGCGCCCCAACCCAATTTCTAGGCCACTGTGTTAATTATTATCATATCTGGTCCTGTATTAACCACACACGGAGTTAATTATCATTCCCAGTCCTGTATTAACCACACGCTAAATTAATTATTATCAGTCCTGGTCCTGTAATAACCACACACTGAGTTAATTATTATCAGTCCCGGTCCTGTATTAACTACACAATTTTTTTTTACAATTTAAATCGCTTTATTGGCATGATAAGTTACATCTTATGTTGCCAAAGCATCAAAATACATTTATGGTTTAGCACATAAACGCAGTTCTATTCATACAGTGTATAAACAGGTATATCCCTGAGTGTATAAATATACATTCGCATTGTTTATATATATTTTTTTCTTAGTTTACTGGTTGTCCCTCTGTTCATGGCAAGCTGTAACATAGTGCGCCGCCAGTGTTATACAGCTTCTCTCCTCTCCCAGTAGGAATGGGAGTTTTTGGTTGTCATTCAGATTTCTGAAATCAGGGCATATTTGTGAGTTAATTATTATCAGTCCGAGTCCTGTATTAACCAAACACTGAGATAATTATTATCATTCCCGGTCCTGTATTAACCACACACTGAGATAATTATTATCAGCCCGAGTCCTGTATTAACCAAACACTGAGATAATTATTATCATTCCCGGTCCTGTATTAACCACACACTCAGTTAATTATTATCATTCCCGGTCCTGTATTAACCACACACTGAGTTAATTATTATCAGTACTGGTCCTGTATTAACCAGTCACTGAGTTAATTATTATTAGTCCCGGTCCTTTATTAACCACACACTCAATTTATTATTATCAGTCCCAGTCCTTTATTAACCACACGCTCAATTTATTATTATTAGTCCCGGTCCTTTATTAACCACACGCTCAATTTATTATTATCAGTCCCGGTCCTTTATTATCCACACACTGAGTTACTTATTATCTGATCAGTGCCAGTCATGTATTCACCCACACTGAGTTAAATATTATTAGTCCCAGTCCTGTATTAACCTCACACTGAGTTCATTATTATCAGTCCCAGTCGTGTATTAACTACACACTGAGTTAATTATTCTTAATCCCAGTCCTGGACTAACCACACACTGTGTTAAATATTATCCGTCCCAGTCCTGTATTAAACACACACCAAGGGAGAATTTGGGTGAGTAGCGCCACCTGTTAGCGCCTAAAGAGGCAGTCAGTGGCTGTAGCGCCACTGGCTGCGTCTCCCACGATATTCAGTCGGGGCGCTAATGGTGGCATTAGGCATTTGTGCTGCGCTGCCCCAGATGACGTCATCGGTGTGCGCAGCGCCCCATTCACGCCCCGTTTGCGATATTTGATTGCGAACGCCGCATTTGCGCCGCTCGCTACCCGCACCCGGTTCACGGGGCCTTACTGTGCCGGCGGTAGAGCAAGTTAAGGTGGAGGTGCGGGGCGGCCGCCTGCCAGCACCTCCGTCCCCGAACTCCTAACCACCCCCCGCCATGGCGTTGCCGGCTGTTTCCCGAGAGCCCGGCACTTCTCCTTGGTGCCAGGCTCATTTGCCGGCACTCGCGAGTGGGGATCGCGCTGTTGCAGGCACCTCCCCCTTAACAGCGTGTGGCGCTGTGGCACGTTGCGCTGCGATATTCAGTTTCAGCGCCCTAAGAGGGACGTGGAGCGCCTTGAGCCTCGCCCCGTGTCCCTCGAGGAGCAATGAAACTGAATATCTGATGATTGCTAAACCCTCGAACGCTGCGCTAAATCCTGCGCACAGGCGACTTTTGCGCCACTTTGGCGCCCCAACCCAATTTCTAGGCCACTGAGTTAATTAATATAAGTCGCTGTCCTGTATTAACCACACACTGAGTTAATTATTATCAGTCCCAGTCCTGTATTAACCACACGCTGAGTTAATTATTATCAGTCCTGGTCCTGTAATACACACACACTGAATTAATTATTATCAGTCGCGGTCCTGTATTAACCACACACTGAGTTAATTATTATCAATCCCGGTCCTGTATTAACCACACACTGAGATAATTATTATCCGTACTGGTCCTGTATTAACCACACACTGAGTTTATTATTATCAGTCCCGGTCCTGTATTAACCACACATTGAGATAATTATTATCAGTACTGGTCCTGTATTAACCACACACTGAGTTAATTATTATCAGTCCCCGTCCTGTATTAACCACACACTGAGTTAATTATTATCAGTCCCGGTCCTGTATAAACCACATGCTGAATTAATTATTAGCAGTAATGGACCTATAATACTCGCACACTGAATTAATTATTATCAGTCCCGGTCCTGTATTAACCACATATTGAGTTAATTATTATCAGTCCTGGTCCTGTATTAACCACACATTCAGATAATTATTATCAGTCCCAGTCCTGTATTAACCAGACGCTGAGTTAATTATTATCAGTCCCGGTCCTGTATTAAACACACATTCAGATAATTATTATCAGTCCCGGTCCTGTATTAACCACACACTGACTTAATTATTATCAGTCCCGGTCCTGTATTAAACACACATTCAGATAATTATTATCAGTCCCGGTCCTGTATTAACCACACATTCAGATAATTATTATCAGTCCCGGTCCTGTATTAACCACACACTGAGTTAATTATCATTCCCAGTCCTGTATTAACCCGCACACTGAGTTAATTGTTATCAGTCCCGGTCCTGTATTAACCACACACTGAGATAATTATTATCAGTCCCGGTCCTTTATTAACCACACACTGAGTTCATTATTATCAGTCCCAGTCCTGTATTAACCACACACTGAGTTAATTATTCTTAATCCCGGTCCTCTATTAACCACACACTGAGTTAAATATTATCAGTCCCGGTCCTGTATTAATCACACACTGAGTTAATTATTATCAGTCCCAGTCCTCTATTAAACACACACTGAGTTAATTAATATAAGTCGCTGTCCTGTATTAAACACACACTGGCCTAGAAATTCATTGTAGCCACTTTTGGGGCGGTAAAGTCGGGCGGCCGCTAAAGTTTGCGCCCGCCGCCAAATCGAGGCCACTTCTCCGATATTCATTAGCTTCGCCCTAAGAGTTTGCTCGAGCGCTAAAACTGGCGCTGGACGCCTCTCTTTAGGCGCTAAGCCGGAGGTGCTGAGCGAGAGCGCCGAGGCCGGGCGCAGCGCAGGTGCGGCCATCTCGTGATTGATAGCAGACACCCTGGTGCCGGCTAGCTCTTAAGGGGGAAGGGTCGACTTGGTCTGCTGCCAGGCCCTGGATAGTGGAGCCCTCCAGCTAGGCCTGAACACTGCTGCTGGACCCAAATAGCGCCTGAAGCCATGCAGAAGGCCCATGAACGAGCGCAGCGCTTCTCAGAGCATGATCTGAGTGTGCTGGTTGGCGGTGTGGAGAAGAGGCGCCATATTTTGTACCTGGACAATGGCAGGAAGGCGCCGGTCCGCGCCTACCGGAGAGCCTGGAGGCATGTCGCCAGCAAGGTGTCAGCCAACAGCGAGGTCCCCAGGACCGGTGTCCAATGCCGCAAAAAGTTTAATGACCTCACGCGGATTGTCAGGGTGAGTACCCTTTCCAGTGACCTCCTCATCCTTGCATGTGCACCTCACATTATGGGCAAAGGGACCTGAAAGCCCTAATGGCCAGCCCTCATCCAGCAGCTATGGGACAGGCATGAACATCAATTGCACATTCTGCACTTAACACACTGGCCAGGCTATTCCACCATGGGAGGCAGTGCACACAAGATCAGGGCGACACACTGGCCAGGCTATTCCACCATGGGAGGCAGTGCACACAAGATCAGGGCAACACACTGGCCAGGCTATTCCACCATGGGTGGCAGTGCACACAAGATCAGGGCGACACACTGGCCAGGCTATTCCACCATGGGAGGCAGTGCACACAAGATCAGGGCTACACACTGCACTTAGAGGCCGTCCTTTCTCTTGCAGGCCAAGCTGGCCAATAATAGGAAGAGCCGGACTGCGACCGGGGGAGGCCGACCCCAGATCCAGCCGCTCACCGAGCTGCAACAGCGCGTGGAGCGCATCATGGGTGGCCGGGTGATTGGCCCTGTTGCATGTGGAGATGCCGACCCTGTTCTGGGCACCAATGGTAAGGACATCAACGTTTGGACCTCTCTCATCCCACTTGCGCATCAGAGCTACATCCTTTGCCACTGTCCGACCAATGCGCTGAATGCCACCACTCATGCATCCCTCGCTGACGCCCTCTCCTCACTCTAAAGCTACTCTTGTGCCTTCCTGCTTTCAGATGGTGAGGAGGAGGTCCCTGAAGTTGCCAGTGACAGCCCCTCAGAAGAGGAGGAGGAGGAGGAGCAAGAGGAAGGCGGCCCATCAGGGGAACCCTCAGCCGTGGCAACCCATGCGAATGTAGGGGACACGTCTTCCCTGGAGTGGAGCGTGGCGGAAGTGTCGGAGGGGAGGGGAGCTCATGGGACCTGCGGCCTGCAGAAACGCGGGAGGGGGGTGCCAGCTCGGCGACCTTCTCCCCAGAGGGGGGAAGGGTCGGAGGGGAGTCCAATTGCTGGGCCCAGCGGCGTCCTGCAATGCAGGAAGGGTCGGCCAGCTCAGCGGCCTTCTCCCCAGAGGGAGAGTCCGGCCTCCAGTCCGGAGATGGTCTTCGCCGAGGAGATGGAACGCCTCAAGGACTTGTCCGCGGGCTCGGAGCGCCGGCACACGGAGCTCATGGGGGTAGTGGCACGGTTGCCTGAGGCCATTGAGTCCCTCACTCGGAGTGTCACCGACGTCGGGGCCTCACAGGCCATCAGTTTGGCGGAATTCGGGGCAGAGCAGGCAGCGAGTCGGGTGGCATTCGGGGCAGCTCAGGCAGCGAGTGGGCAGCTGATCAGTGGTGCCGTGCAGTCACTGTGTGCTTGTGGTAAACCACTGTATTGTATATTGCCACCTCTGGGTGGCGCTGTGTATGGAGGCATGCCTCAGCTGACTCCACCCACCACTGTGTGGGTTTCGTTCAGACTTGTTCAGTCACTCACGAAGAAGCATGGTCTCTTCTTAGCTAATAAAAGCCTTATTCATCTCTTCTTTCGACTCATCATCTCTTCTTCGACTCATCACCTTTTATGAAGTAATTGATAAGCGTATCAATTTTATTAGCTAAAAGTTAAATGGCGACACCTGAGGAGCAACAACAGCAACGGATACAGCAGACATTGCTGAGAGCCCTCAGACCACCACGCCTGGACCTCGACCCTCAAGATGTGGGTGCATCAGCCAAGTTTGAACACTGGCTGAGCTGCTTTGAATCCTTCCTCGCAATCTCACAGGTTACAGAGGAGGATCACAAACTGAAAATTTTGACCGCCCAGGTGAGCCATCAAGTATATATGCTAATCCGGGACTCTAATACGTACGTGGCGGCCCTCGAGCTACTAAAAGGGCAATATACGCGCCCAGTGAACACAATTTACGCCCGACACCTCTTGGGATCCCGCAGGCAGCAACCGGGAGAATCGGTAGGGGCATTTGCACGGGCGCTACTGGCACTCTGCAGAGACTGCGATTGTAAAGCGGTAACGGCTGTGGAGCACGCGCAGGGACTCACCTGTGATGCCTTCGTCAGGGGCCTCCAGTCAGACCACACCCGGCAGAGACTGCTAGAAAGCAAGGAACCCGACCTGAAGACGGCCATTGCCCTTGCGCTCTCGTTAGAGGAGGCCCACCGAAACCTCGAGGCATACCCCCGTAACGGCGCCGAGACATGGCAATCGAAACCGTGGGACACGGGACCGCCGCCCCCGGCACCAACCGCTGCAGCGACCCAACCGAGACAGCAGCCTCCGGTAAGAACTGCTTCGATGCCCAGTAACCAGGCCCAAAAATGTTATTTCTGTGGCCAGTTAAAACATCCCAGAGCGCACTGCCCAGCTAAGACAGCTACCTGCTCGGGCTGCGGGAAGAAAGGCCATTACGCTAACGCCTGCAAGGGGAAGCCAGCCAGCAGCGCAGCGTGCGGGCCGTGGGAGCAGCCATCTTATCCGCCATTTTGTGTACCCCCGGCCGCATGGCATCCGCCGCCATCGTATCCAACGCACTCAACCGCCATTTCGTCACCGGAACCGACCACCGTCTCGGCGGATGACTATAGTGACTCACTAAGCCACATACTGGCCTCCGTGACGCTGGATCAAGCCCTCCCTCACCATCTATCCAGCTCCATGATGGATATCGCGGTAAACGGCCGCGCCACCAGTTGCCTGATCGACAGCGGGAGCACAGAGAGTTTCGTCCACCCCGACACGGTACGTAGCCACTCCCTCACGATTCTGCCAACGCACCATCGCATTTCTATGGCGTCCAAGTCCCAGTCAATGGACATCAGCGGCTACTGTGTGGTGACCCTGTCAGTAGGGGGCACTGAATATCAAAAATTTAAACTGCTAGTCCTGCCCCGTCTTTGCGCTGCCGTCCTGCTAGGGTTGGATTTTCAGTGCCACCTTAAGAGTGTCACACTAGCATACGGTGGACCCCTCCCCCCACTCACAGTCTGCAACCAACAACTTTTAAATCGCCCGCTGCAAACCACCTGCAGCCTTTCCACATTAAAAGTCCCCCCCCCTCCCCTGTTCGCTAACCTCACCCGCGACTGTAAACCCATCGCTACCAAAAGCAGGCGGTACAGTGCCGGGGACAGAGCTTTTATCAGCTCTGAGGTGGAGCGGCTCTTGAAGGAGGGCATTATCGAAGGTAGCACTAGCCCCTGGCGAGCCCAGGTTGTAGTCGTTAAAACCACTGCAAAACGCCGCATGGTAATCGACTACAGCCAAACCATAAACCGGTACACCCAGCTGGACGCGTACCCCCTCCCTCGCATATCTGATATGGTCAATCAGATTGCGCAATACAAAGTATTCTCCACCATCGACCTTAAGTCAGCGTACCACCAGCTGCCCATCCGCCATGAGGACCGCCAGTATACTGCCTTCGAGGCAAACGGCCGCCTCTACCACTTCCTTAGGGTCCCCTTCGGCGTCACCAACGGGGTTTCGGTCTTCCAAAGGGAGATGGACCGAATGGTTGACCAGAACGCGCTGCGGGCAACCTTCCCCTATTTGGATAACGTCACCATCTGCGGCCACGACCAGCAGGACCACGACGTTAATCTAGCAAATTTCCTCCGTACGGCCCAACGGCTGAACCTAACGTACAATAAGGAAAAATGTATGTTTCACACCAAGCGCCTGGCCATCCTCGGCTGCGTGGTGGAGAACGGAGTCATCGGGCCCGACCCCGACAGAATGCGCCCCCTAATGGAGCTACCCCTTCCCCACTGCCAAAAAGCACTGAAGAGATGCCTGGGGTTTTTCTCCTACTACGCCCAGTGGGTGCCCCTCTATGCAGACAAAGCCAGGCCCCTCATCAAAGCCACCTCCTTCCCCCTGACACCAGAGGCGTGTGCAGCCTTCACTCTTATCAAGAACGATATCGCGAAGGCCGCAATGCACGCGGTGGATGAGTCCATCCCCTTCCAAGTGGAGAGCGATGCCTCCGACTTCGCCCTAGCCGCGACCCTTAACCAGGCGGGCAGACCCGTGGCCTTTTTCTCAAGGACCCTCCAGGGCCCCGAGACGAGACACTCCTCCGTCGAAAAGGAGGCCCAGGCTATTGTAGAAGCGGTGCGTCACTGGAGGCATTACCTGGCCGGGAAACGATTTACCCTGCTCACTGACCAGCGTTCAGTAGCTTTTATGTTTAATAATAAGCAGAGGGGTAAAATCAAGAACGACAAGATCTTGAGGTGGAGAATCGAACTCTCCACCTACAATTATGATATCTTGTATCGGCCAGGGAAACTCAATGAGCCCCCAGATGCCCTATCACGTGGTACATGCGCCAACGCGCAGAGTGATAGGCTGCAGTCCCTCCACAATGACCTCTGCCACCCGGGGGTCACCAGGTTTTTCCATTTTATCAAATCCCGTAACCTGCCCTACTCCATCGAGGAGGTCAGGACCATGACCAAGAGCTGCCAAATCTGCGCCGAGTGCAAACCGCACTTCTATAGGCCGGACAGAGCAAGCCTGATCAAAGCCACCCGCCCCTTCGAACGCCTGAGCGTCGATTTTAAAGGGCCCCTCCCCTCCGCTGACCGCAATGTGTACTTCCTCAACATAGTTGATGAGTACTCCCGCTTCCCCTTTGCCATCCCTTGCCCAGACATGACCAGTACCACGGTCATCAAGTGTCTGAATGACATCTTCGCTCTGTTCGGGTTCCCCAGCTATATACATAGCGACAGGGGCTCATCGTTCATGAGCGACGAACTTCGGCAGTACCTGCTAACAAGAGGTATCGCCACGAGCAGGACCACCAGTTACAACCCCCGGGGGAACGGCCAGGTGGAAAGGGAGAACGCGACGGTTTGGAAGGCAGTCCTCTTAGCACTAAAATCTAAGGGCCTTCCGACCTCCCGCTGGCAGGAGGTCCTCCCTGCAGCGCTCCACTCCATTCGGTCACTGCTTTGTACTGCCACTAATGCGACCCCTCATGAGAAAATGTTCGTTTTCCCCCGGAAGTCTACATCGGGAACCTCGCTACCGGCATGGTTGACTTCTCCTGGGCCCGTCCTACTGCGGAGGCACGTGAGGACGCATAAAACGGACCCCCTGGTCGAGCGGGTGCACCTCCTACACGCCAACCCCCAGTATGCCTGGGTGACATACCCAGACGGGCGGGAGGACACGGTCTCCATACGAGATCTCGCACCCTCGGGTACCCCTGAATTACCACCGTTATCCCCCTTACCACCGTTATCCCCCTTACCACTGTTATCCCCCACCACCCCTCCCAACCCAACCCTTGCAGACGGCATGCCAAAGCCCCAGGAATCTTCGCCAACCACCCAGACACCAGACCCGACGTCGGATGCTGTAACACCACCGCCGCCACCACGACGATCAGGACGTCAGACAAGGCCTCCTGATAGACTTAACTTGTAGTACCCTTCACCCCGCCGGACTTCACATTAAACAAGGGGTGAATGTGGTAAACCACTGTATTGTATATTGCCACCTCTGGGTGGCGCTGTGTATGGAGGCATGCCTCAGCTGACTCCACCCACCACTGTGTGGGTTTCGTTCAGACTTGTTCAGTCACTCACGAAGAAGCATGGTCTCTTCTTAGCTAATAAAAGCCTTATTCATCTCTTCTTTCGACTCATCACCTTTTATGAAGTAATTGATAAGCGTATCAGTGCTCTGATGAGGTCACTGAGCAGGTCAACACGGGCACTCACTGCTGCCACACTCGCTGTGTTAGCCAGGCATCGCCAGGGCACCCGGCGCGCTGCAGCATCACAGCGGTCTGTCCCTCGGCAGATTGGTGCGCATGCTGCAGTGCTGGCCCGGGCGAGTGCCAGTGTCTCAGGTGACCAGCGAGCGCCTGCCATCCGCCAGCTTGTCCCCATTCCTCCAGCCGCCACTGCCACTCCCCCAGTGGAGCTGCCAGGAGCTGCTGCAGCAACTGATGCTGGCCAGCCACAGCTGCAGCATTCAACAGCCGCCCGCTCGACGGCCAGACCTCGACTAGGCCGACCCCCAAGGGCATCTGCCGTCACGACATGTGCCCCTCTGGAGCCTGCCCCCAGCCTTGCAGCAGCCAATGGCCTTACTTTGAGGAGGAGCAGCAGGGCGGGCAGGGGCCACACAAAGATGGCCAAGGCATCGCCCTAGCGGGCCAAAAAGTCGAATGTGTGGCCAGTTGTGTTTGTTTTTGGAGGCCGAGAGTTGGATGTTTGTTTTTTGAGGCCGAGAATTGGATGTTTGTTTTTTGAGGCCGAGAATTGGATGTTTGTTTTTTGAGGCCGAGAATTGGATGTTTGTTTTTTGAAGGCCGAGGATGTGATGTTTGTTTTTTACGAAGGCCGTGGATGACAGCCATTTTAGTTGCACTGTTTTGTTAATCCTCTCCAGGTTGTGGGAGCGAGTAATGTGTTTGAGTGTTTTTTGGGGGTTTCGTCTGTTTTTGGTTTTCATGTGGGAAGGGCCCTGAGTTTGTACAATAAAGCATTTTATTTATTAACATTGTCCATGTTTGATCTTTGAAGTGTTTGTTGCCTTAACCGGCTGAGGGCTTGCGGAGCGGCTGCAATCATGTTCTTTCATTGGCACAAGCCATTCCCTGACAGGGGGCCTAGAAGTGACGTTCAATAAGCCGCCGACGGACGGCCCTTGGACCTTCTGCCTCCCTCCTGGGCTGGTACTCCTCGTCCTCCTCCTCCTCATGCTCCTCCTGCTCCTCCTCCTCAGGTGGGGGTCCAACATGAGGTGGCAGTGCCTGAGTCCTGCGGATAGCCAGGTTGTGCAGCATGCAGCAAACGACGACGAATTGGGAGACTCGCTCCTGCGAATACTGGAGGGCTCCCCCGGAGCGATCGAGACAGCGGAACCGTTGCTTGAGGATGCCGATTGTTTGTTCTATGATGTTCCTAGTCGCTTGATGGCTCTCGTTGTATGCCTCTTCAGCAGGGGTCGTGGGCGCGCGGAGCGGGGTCATGAGCCAGGTACACAAAGGATAGCCTTTGTCCCCGATAAGCCATCCTCTTGGGGGAGGCTGTGCCTGGAACATGTTAGCCACAGTTGTCTGTCGCAGGATAAAGGCATCGTGGCTGCTGCCTGGAAAGCGGGCATTGACAGCTAGGATGCGCTGCCTGTGGTCACACACCAGCTGTACGTTGAGGGAATGGTAGCCCTTCCGGTTGCGGTAATCCTCGGCATGCTCCAGAGGTGCCCACAAAGCCACATGCGTGCAGTCAATGGCGCCCTGCACCATGGGGAAGCCCGCTATTCTTGCAAATTCCACTGCACGCTGCTGCTGCTTGTCCAGGGTCATGGGGAAGGAGATGAATTGATGTCTCCTTCTGAAAAGGGCTTCGGTCACCTGGCGGATGCAGCAATGCACAGCGAACTGGGAGATGTTAGCGATGTCCCCAGCAGCGGATTGGAAGGAGCCGGTGGCATAGAAGTTGAGAGCCACCGTCACCTTCACTGCCACCGACAGAGACGTCCTGCGCATCAGCTGTGGCTGCAGATCTCTCTGAAGCAGCTGGCAGATGTCTGCAACCACCTCCCTTCTGAATCGCAGCCTCCTTACACACATCGCGGCAGACATGGTCAGATAGGAGGACTGCTGGCAGTATACCCTGGGTGGGTAAGGCCTCAGTTGGCGACGCCTGTTGCCCCCTCTGCGTCTAGCCAGGGCTGCCACTCTCTCACGGTGTCTGTAAGCCCTTCTGGCATAAGGCTGAAAGTCAGCGTTGGCACCCAATGCAGCCCCCATTATATGCTGGCAAACAATGAGCTCTCAAAGATAATTGCTAAGCTCTGGCCTGAGCCAAAAATACCTGTCCTAGTGTTGGTCCAAACCAGTAAGCTCTCCTCCTTGGTCTCTGTCCAAAAAACCGTTGCACAAGAGTGAATGCTGCAAAATGGCTGGCCTTTATAGTGCAGGGTAAGTGCCCTTTAATTAGCGCTCCCCGCGGCCCGCCTCGGCTGTGTACCGTTCCACTTCACAGTCGTTAGGGCCGCCCGGCGCACAATGGCCCGGTGCGAGTGAAGTTCCGGTTCGGGGCGCACAAAGGGCGTTGCACTAGTGAATGACTTCATGATCTGCGCGTGCAGCAGGGCACGCTAAGACTTTGTGCCGGCGCTAAATGTGTACTGAAGTTGGGGCGAGGCGCAGATCGCGCTGCGCCCGGGCGCTAAGCGCCTAGCGCTCGAGATCTACTCCTCCTAGGGCGCGAACGGCTAGTGCGCCCAACTGAATTTCTAGGCCACTGAGTTAATTATTATCAATCCCAGTCCTGTATTAAACACACGCTGAGTTAATTATTATCAGTCCCGGTCCTGTATCATCCACACACTGAGTTAATAATTTTCAGTCCCGGTCCTGTATTAACCACACACTGAGTTAATTATTATCAGTCCCTATCCTGTATTAACCACACGCTGAGTTAATTATTATCTGTCCCAGTCCTGTATTAATCACACACTGTGTTAATTATTATCAGTCCCAATCCTGTATTAACCACGCACTGAGTTAATTATTATCAGTCCCATTCCTGTATTAACCACACACTGAGTTATTTATTATCAGTCCCGGTCGTGTATTAACCACACACTGAGTTAATTATTGTCAGTCCCGGTCCTGTATTAACCATACACTGAGTTAATTATTATCAGTCCCGGTCCTGTATTAACCACACACTGAGATAATTATTATCAGTCCCGGTCCTGTATTAACCACACACTGAGTTAATTATTATCAGTCCCGGTC
This sequence comes from Somniosus microcephalus, assembly GCF_052327205.1. Taxonomy (NCBI): domain Eukaryota; kingdom Metazoa; phylum Chordata; class Chondrichthyes; order Squaliformes; family Somniosidae; genus Somniosus; species Somniosus microcephalus. The sequence goes on along the minus strand of NC_140994.1, from coordinate 90,235,903 downwards.
CTGTATAAACCACACACTGAGTTAATTATTATCAATCCCAGTCCTGTATTAATCACACACTGAGTTAATTATTATCTCTCCCAGTCCTGTATTAATCACACACTGAGTAATTATTATCAGTCCCAGTGCTGTATTAACCACACACTGAGTTAATTATTATCAGTCCCGGTGTGTATTAACCACACTCTGTGTTAATTATTATCAGTCCCATTCCTGTATTATCCACGCACTGAATTAATTATGATCCGTCCCAGTCCTGTATTAACCACACACTGAGTTAATTATTATCAGTCCCATTCCTGTATTATCCACGCACTGAATTAATTATGATCCGTCCCAGTCCTGTATTAATCACACACTGAATTAATTATTATCAGTCCCAGTCCTGTATTAATCACACACTGAGTTAATTATTATCAGTCCCATTTGTGTATTAACCACACTCTTTGTTAATTATTATCAGTCCCAGTCCTGTATTAACCACACGCTGAGTTAATTATTATCAGTCCCGGTTGTGTATTAACCACACACTGAGTTAATTATTATCAGTCCCGGTCGTGTATTAATCACACACTGAATTAATTATCATCAGTCCCGGTCCTGTATTAACCACGCACTGAGTTAATTATTATTAACTGCATTTCTTTACAGAATATGCAGATTTCTCAGACATATTAGCTCCTGCTCCTAATATTTTGTATATCTACCTATTGTTGTTCTATAATCAGAGCACCTTTTGGTTCCTGGCTGGCTTCAAAGTACTTAATTGCTTCTGAAGTGCCCTCATGCACCATCACAGGTCCCCTGTTGAAATATTCGTGCTGACTGGGCTTCCAACCAATCAATCGAGCCAGCACTCCCACTCTTCTTTCTGGATGACCCTGGGGTAATCACATGTAACAAACCAAAGAACTGGTACCTTTGTCCTTCGTAAATGTGAAATCTGCATACTTACTTGGGAAATATTTGAAATCATCTCCCTACTTCTAAATGTGCAAATATCCTGTTCTGGGGTAGCAATTGTACTGTATTTAGGTGAATATAAATCTATCACAGTGTCTCCTTTCAACCCCTTCCCTGCCCAAGGTATTCTGCTTCCTGCACTCCGCATGATTAACCATGGCAGCCTCCTCCATTGTCCAGTTGTGTGGCACTGTGCTTGCATGGCTCCAATCCACCTATCTGGATAAGTCCAACACATCTCCAGCCATGACTTCTTCTCCCTCCCCCAGAGCATCATTTTGGAGCCCACCCCAACAACACCAGCCCCAGGGTCTATTGAAGGCCTTGATTTGGGTGCTTGTCCCTTGCTACTTTTCCTATTCTCCTCCCTGTCCACTCGCTTAAGCTGAACAAGACTGTGTGCAACTTTGACATTGGGGTTGATTTTCAGTGTGCCGTGAGTCGGGCTTTTAGGCATGCGGGGGGCTAAAATCCTGAATTTGGGGGTCCCGACACCATCCCGCCCAAAACACACCTCCATGTAAGTTTCAAAGGAGGCGGGTACCCGCCCCGCACTGGGACCCGCTGACCCGAGGCGGGAAGGGATTAGTGCCAATTAACTGCCTGTTAACAGGTAGTTAACAGGCAGTTTTTAGCCTAATCCCTATTTTGAAGGTTGTCGTGTGGAATTCCCGACGGTCCAAACCACGGCAATTTAGAGGAGTCGGGCCGTCGGGTTGAAGGACTTGGAGGGGGTCGAGATATCAGTGTTCAGGTGAGTGATGGGTGCATGAGTGCAAAGGTAATTGTGTTTGGTGTGTCTAAAATGTGTAAAGAAGTTAAAATTATCTGTACTTACCTTTACAGCCTATCTTCCTCTAGGTTTCGTGAGTCCATCATTCAGCCGGCACAGAAAGCAGAATGGCCGCGAGCTGTCAAAAGTGACAGCCTGCAGCTTTCACTGCCGGCGAGATTTCTAACTGAGTCTGCGTAGAAGGACTCAGGTTAGAAGTAAGACTGTCAGGCCTAGAAATTCAGTTGGTTGCGCCAGCCGTTAGCGCCTTAAGAGAAGTGAATTTCGGGCGCTATGCGTGTAGCGTCCGGGCGCAGCGCGATCTGCGCCTCGCCCCAAATTAAGTAGACATTTAGCGCCGGCGCAAAGTTTAGCGCGCGCTCACCTGCGCACGCAGAAAATGACGTCATATCCTCGTGCAACACCCTTTGCACGCCCCAATCCAGAACTTCAGTGGGACCGCCCCATTGTGCGGCCGGCGGCCCGCACGCTTGTTTAGTGGAACGCAACAGAGCCGACGCGGGACCCGGGGAGCGTAAATTAAAGGGCACTTACCCTGCACTATAAAGGGCAGGCATTTTGCAGCAAACACTCTTGTGCAACGGATTTCTGGAGAGAGACCAAGGAAGACAGCTTTCTGGTTTGGGCCAACACTAGCTCAGGTATTTTTGGCTTCAGGCCAGAGCGTTGCAAGTGGCCTCTTGTATATTTGATTGTTTGGCAGCATATTATGGGGGCTGCATGGGGTGCCAACGCTGAGTTTCAGCGTCATGTCCGTAGGGCTCGCAGACGCGGTGTGAGAGGGGCAGCCCTGGCTAGACGCAGAGGGGGCAACAGGCGTCGGCAACATAGGCCTTACCCAGTCAGGGCATACCGCCAGCAGCGCACCTACCTCAACATGAGTGGCGCGAGATGTGTAAAAAGGCTGAGATTCCGAAAGGAGGTGGTTGCAGAGATCTGCCATCTGCTTCGCAGAGATCTGCGTCCAAAGCTCAGGAGCAGGACGTCTCTGTCGGTGGAGGCGAAGGTGACGGTGGCCTTGAACTTCTATGCCACTGGCTCCTTCCAATCCGCTGCTGGGGACATAGCTAACATATCCCAGTTCGCCGTGCATTGCTGCATCCGCCAGGTGACCAATGCCCTTTTCAGAAGGAGACGCCAATTCATCTCCTTCCCCATGGCCCTGGAGAGGCAGCATCAGCGTGCACTGGGATTTGCAAGATTCGCTGCCTTCCCCTTGGTGCAGGGCGCCATTGACTGTACGCATGTGGCTTTGCGGGCACCTGTGGAGCATGCCGAGGATTACCGCAACCGGAAGGGCTACCATTCCCTCAATGTGCAGCTGGTGTGTGACCACAAGCAGCGCATCCTAGCTGTCAATGCCCGCTTTCCAGGCAGCAGCCACGATGCCTTTATCCTGCGGCAGACAACTGTGCGTGACATGTTCGAGGCACAGCCTCCCCCAAGAGGATGGCTTCTCAGGGACAAAGGCTATCCTTTGTGTACCTGGCTCATGACCCCGCTCCGCGCGCCCAGGACCCCTGCTGAAGAGGCATACAACGAAAGTCATCAAGCGAGCAGGAACATAATCGAGCAAACAATTGGCGTCCTCAAGCAACGGTTCCGCTGCCTGGATCATTCCGGCGGATCTCTGCAGTATTCCCCGGACCGAGTGTCCCAATTCGTCGTTGTTTGCTGCATGCTGCACAACCTGGCTCGCCGCAGGACTCAGGCACTGCCACCTCACGTTGGACCACCACCTCAGGAGGAGGAGCAGGAGGAGCATGAGGAGGAGGAGCAGGAGGAGGAGGAGTACCATCCCAGGAGGGAGCGAGAAGGTCCAAGGGCCGTCCGTCGGCGTCTTATTGAATGTCACTTCTAAGCCCCCTGTCAGGGAATGCCTTGTGGCCATGAAGGAACATGAACGCAGCCGCTCCGCAAGCCCTCAGCCGGCGAAGGCAACAAACACTTACAGCAACAAACATGGACACTGTCTGAATAAAGAGAAATCTTTATTTTAGACCAATGAAACCCCTTCACACATGAAACCCAGAAACATTAAACGGCCCCAAAAAACAGTACATCAAATGACTCACTCCCACAACCTGGGGAGGAATAACTGAACATTTGTTCAAAAATGGCCTTCATCCTCGGCCTTAACCCAAAAACTTCCCCAGAAACAAAACAACCATGGCCAAAAGAAACATAGGCATCGCCATATAAAATAACACTTGGCCACACCGTCTACTTCTTGGGCCGCGAGGGCGAGACCTTGTCGAGCCTTTTGGGGCCCCTGCCCGGCCTGCTGCTCCTCCGCAAGCTCTGCCCAGTGGCTGCTGCGAGGCTGGGGAAAGGCTCCTGAGGGTTAGATGTCCTTCCGGCAGATGCCCTTGGGGGGCGGCCTAGACGGGGTTTGCCCCTCGAGGGTCCGGCTGGTGATTGGCGCAGCTGTGCCTGGCCAACATCATTCGCAGCCGCTTGTCGTTGAGGCGCCACTGGGGGAGTGGCGGTGACGGCTGGAGGAATGTGTGCAATCTGGCGGATGGTCGGCCCTGGCTGGTGATGTGCCACTCTGGCACTCGCACGGGCCCGCACTGCAGCATGCGCACCAATCTGCCGAAGGGCAGCCCGCTGTGCTGCTGCAGCGCGGCGGGTGTCCAGGCGATGCCTGGCTGACGCAGTGCGTGTGGCAGCAGTCAGTGCCCCTGTTGCCCTGGTCTGCGACCGCAACAGAGCAGCCACTGTCTGGACGGCATCACTGATCAGCCGGCCACTCGCGGCATGTGAGGCCCCGAACTCGCGCACACTACTAGCCAGGGACTCGATGGCCTCAGACATCCGTGCCACTACCCCCATCAGCTCGGTGTGCCGGCGATCCGAATCCTGGGCCATTTGATCGAGGTGGTGCACCTCCTCTGAGTTGAAGGTGGCCAGACTGGAGTCCGGACTCTCCCACTGGGGAGCAGGGGGCAGAGCTGGCCGACCCTTGCCACGTTGCCGGCGGCGACTGGGCCCAGCAACTGCACTCCCCTCCGATCCTTCCCCCCTCTGGGGGGAAGGCCGCGGACCAACCGCAGCCCTCCTGGGTTGCTGGACGCCACTGGTCCCAGCAGCTCCACTCCCCTCCAACACTTCCTCCAGGCTCTCCTCCAGGGAAGACGTGTCCACTACTTCGGCATCTGCAGCCGCACCTGACTGCTGCCCTGATGGTCCGCCTTCCTGTTCCTCCTCCTCCTCCTCCTCAGAGGGGCTGTCACTGGCAGCTTCAGGGAGCTCCTCATCACCAGCTGAAAGCAGGAAGGCACAAGAGTAACTTTAGAGTGAGGAGAGGGCATCTGCGAGGGAGGCATGACTGGTGGCATTCAGCGCATTGGTCGGACAATGGCAAAGGAGGTAGATCGGATGCGCAAGTGCGACGAGAGAGGTCCAAAAGGTGATGTCCATACCATTGTGGCCCAGAAGAGGGTCGGCATCTCCAGGGGAGTGAGCTCCTGGATCTGGGGGCGGCCTCCCCCGGTCTGCTCCTGGTGCCTTCGGTTGTTGGCAAGTTTAGCCTGCAAGAGAAAGGACGGCCTGTACGTACGGTGTGTAGCCCTGATGTGGTGTGCACTGCCTCCCATGGTGGAATAGCTTGGCCAGTGTGTAGCCCTGATGTGGTGTGCACTGCCTCCCATGGTGGAATAGCTTGGCCAGTGTGTAGCCCTGATGTGGTGTGCACTGCCTCCCATGGTGTAAAGTGCAGAATGTGCAATTGATGTTCATGACTGTCCCATAGCTGCTGGCTGAGGGCTGGCCATTAGGGCTTTCAGGTCCCTTTGCCCATCATGTCAGGTGTACATGCAAGGATGAGGAGGAGACTGGAAAGGGTACTCACCCTGACAATCCTGGTCAGGTCATTAAACTTCTTCCGGCATTGGACATTGTCCCTGGGGGCATCGCCGGTGGCCAACACCCAGCGGGCGACCTCCCTCCAGGCTTTCCTATAGACACTGGTGGGAGGCTTCCTGCCAGTGTCCGGGAACAAGATGTGCTGTCTCTTCTCCAAGGCCCTCACCATCACCTTCAAGTCATGGGCTGAGAAGCGCAGGGCACGCTCACGAGCCTTCTGTACCGTTGCCATGGCTCCTTCTGATCACCAGCAGTGTTCAGGCCTAGCTGGAAGGCTGCAGTGTGCAGGCCGTTGCAGCAGAGCAAGTCGACCCTTCCCCCTTTAAGAGCTGGCCGGCGCCACGATGTCTGCTGTCAATCAAGAAATGACCGCACCTGCGCTGCGCCCGGCCTCGGCGCTATCCCTCTGCACCGCCGGCTTAGCGCCTAAAGATAGGCGTGCAATGCCAGTTTTAGCGCTCAAGCAACCTCTTAGGGCGAAGCTACTGAATATCGGCGAAGTGCCATCGACTTTGCGCCGGGCGCAAACTTTAGCGCCCGCCCGACTTTACCGCCCCAAAAGTGGCTATACTGAATTTCTAGGCCCCAGTGTTTGACAGCTTCAAACAGCTGTGAAACACTGATATTTCATCTGTCAACACATCTTGACAGATGAAATTTCAGTCTGTGACGTCACCTGTTGCCGGGTGGCCCTTAATTGGCCTGCTGTGCCCACTGGGCGGGCTCAACAAGGTCAATCAAGTGAAAATCGCGTGGATTGGCTGCATCTCGATGGAGGCGGGACTACAACCCGAAAGTTGTAGTCCTGCCTCCTTCCCGACTTCTGAATGAAAATCCAGCCAATTGTGTTTAGTGCCGAGCTGAGCTTTGTGTTCCACCCCCTCTCCATCACTCAGATCCCCCAATTCCACCTCCACAACATTGCCTGTCTTCACCCTAACTTCAGCACCCTTTGTTGCTGATACACTTATTCCCACTTTCAGCATCTCCAATCTTCATTACTCCAGGTCTCTCAATGGTGGACTTTTAGCGTTCAACCTCCATAAACTCCAACTTATCCAGACACAGCAACCCGTGTCCTGTCCATCGCTAAGTTTCACTCGCCCATCACCCCTCTCCTCACTGAGCTCCAGTGCAGCCAACTTAAAATCCTTGGGGGAATAATTGTGTTGATTTGCCGGGGGCTCTAACGGGGTGCAATTCCCCTCATGCCTGGGCGTGGTGCCGCTAACATCTCCTGCGAAATCCAGCGGGAGGTTAGCGGCGGTGGCAGCTGGTACCGCCCCGTTCGCAAATGTTCCTTGTGCCACCTGGCCTATCGCCAGACGATCTGCCCGACAGGGTCAAGGGGAGTTTTCGCAGCGGCTGCGGCGCTACTTAAAGGGCAGGTGTCGGGCGGCCTGCCAGCAGCTGCCCCCCTCCCCTTTTTTCCTCAGGGTGCCAGCCACGTTCGCTCAGCCTGGCACTCCTCTTGAGTGCCGGGCTGTTTTCACGGCACCCCGCTCCCCGGTGGTTCAGCAGGGCCCTGGTGTGTGCAGCGCTAGGCCCCTCCCCTTTAATCATGAGAGGAGGCGTACAATGACGTGGTGCTACGTGCCGATGCGCATGGCCCTGTTGCATGTTGCACTGCAATCTTCAGTTGTAGCGCCCCAAGAAGGAGGTGGAGCACTTCCAATAGCGCTTCCAGTAGCGCCTCACATCTACTAATGAATTTCCGGCAGAGGGGCACTAACTTTTTCGGGGCCCGGTGACGTTAGTGCCCCAAAAGGGGCGCCACCCAATTTTTCCCCCCTTGTCTTGAACTTTAAATGCCTACGTGGTCTTGCTCCACCGTACTTCTGCAACCTCTTTCAGACATTCATTCTATCCCAACCTGATCAAATGTCTGACTCATAATACAGCAGTGATCCAATCTGAATACAGAAAGTACAGGGGAGGACTGAACAGGGAAATAAGAGGGGCAAAGAGAGTTTATGGGAATAGCTTAGCAGGTAGCATGAAAGGGAACTCAAATGTCTTTTATAAACATATAAATAGTAAAAGGTACTAAAAGGAAAAATGGGGCCAATTATGGACCAAAAAGGAGATCTTCTTGTGGAGGCAGGGGGCATGGCTGTGGTACTAAATGGGTGCTTTGCATCTGTGTTCACTAAAGAAGAGCATACTGCCAATGTAGCAGTAAATTAGGAGGTTGTAGAGAAATTGGACAGGATAAAAAATAGATAAAGAGGAGGCACTTCAAAGGTCGGCAACGCTCAAATTAGAAAAATCACCCGGTCCGGCTGGGATGCGTCCTAGGTTACTGAGGGAAGTAAGGGTGGAAATTATGGAGGCTCTGGCCACAATCTTCCAATCCTCCTTACATATGGGGGGCCAGAGGACTGGAGGACTGCAAGTGTTACAGCCCTGTTCAAAAAAGGGGAGAGGGATAAACCCGGCAACTACAGGCCAGTTAGCCTAACATCGGTGGTGGGGAAACTTTTAGAGACATTAATCCGGGGCAAAATGAATTGACACTTGGAAAAATTATGGGTTAATAAATGAAAGCCGACGTGGAGCTTTTAAAGATAAATCATGTTTGACTAGCGTGATTGAGTTCTATAATGAAGTAATGGAGGGGGTTGATGAGGGTAGTGCAGTTGATGTTGTGTATATGGGCTTTCAAAAGGTGTTTGATAAAGTACCACATAATGGACTTGTTAGCAAAACTGAACCCCGTGGGATTAAAGGAGCAGTGGCTGCGTGGATATGAAATTGGTTAAGGGACAGAACGCAGAGTGTTGTGGTGAACGGTTGTTTTTCAGACTGGAGTGGTGTCCTCCAGTGGTCGGTGTTGGGACCACTGCTCTTTTTGATATATATTAATGACCTGGACTTGGGTGTACGGGGCACAATTTCATTGTTTGCAGATGACACGAAACTCGGAAATGTAGTAAACAGTGAGGAGAATAGTAACAGACTTCAGGAGGACATAGATAGGCTGGTGAAATGGGCCAGACACATGGCAGATGAAATTTAATGCAGAGAAGTGTGAAGTAATTCATTTTGGAAGGAAGAATGAGGAGAGACAACATAAACTAAATGGTACAATTTGAAAGGGGGTGCAGGAACAAAGAGACCTGGGGGTGTATGTAGACAGATCTTTGAAGGTGGCAGGACAAGTTGAGAAGGCTGTTTAAAAAGCATACGGGATCCTTGGCCATGAAATTCGGTACATTAGGGCCTCGTGTTAGTGCCTGGCCGGGGCGTTAACAGGGCGCTAAGGGGTTAGCGCCCGGGCGCGGCGAATGCAGCGACTCCCGCGAACTTCAGTGCCGGTTTAGCACTGGCGCTATCTCTTACCGCCTCACCCTCTAATGCTTCGCACATCGTGACATCATAAAATGCGCAGCGCCCCATTATCGCCCCGGATGAAAGATTGACTCTCGCCTCCTGCTGTATCGCCTCGCGCCGACAACGGCAGCAAGAGGAGGCGTTGTGACCTCGGCTGGCCACTTCGGGAACGGCAATTAAAGGGTATGCTTTTCAGCTAGCGCAGCCTTTATAATTGGCACCAGTCTGGTGCCTGCGCAAAATTTTTTATGTTTCATTGGTGCAAGATGTCCAAGCCCTCCACTTTGTGAGAGTGTTTGGGGCTGTAATGGCAGTCGCCCAGGTCGCCTTGCAAAACAGAACTGATAACAACCAGAATCATTGGCTCTTCCCCTTAAGTGAGGGAAGCAGCCTCTGTGATGAAAGAGTGCCGTTTACAATGCGCTTGAAATTGTCTCACGCTCTGCCGCTACCGCCCCGCTCTCGGACTTTAGCGCCCTAAGAGAAGTGGTTAGCGCTTGTTTTCGTGCTCCACTTTCCTCTTGGAGCGCAACAACTGAATTTCGTGGGAGGCGAGAATGAATAGCACCTGGCACTGATATTTCAACTTTTAAAGTTTTAGCGCCCCAAACGGGGCTATACCGAATTACTCCCCCCTTGGCTTTATAAATATAGGCATAGGCCAGGATTTTCACGGGGCCGTGGAGGCGTGATTGGAGGCATGTGGGGGGTTAAAATTGCAAAAACTGGCGGTCAGGACCCCCCCTCCGCCTGGTTCCTGACTCCGAGCAACTTTAACTCAGTCGTGTCTAATGGTCCCGACACCGCCCCGCCTCCAACAGGCGGGATAGGTCGTTAAGGCCCTTAACAAGCACTAAATAGCCTCTATAATCCTATTTTGAAAGGCCCTCACAAATTTAACCCTTTTCCCACGTGAAACATGCCTGGTGGGAAACACGATGGTGAAACCTGGCGTGAGCACTATTGGCTTGCTGACTATCAGCTGCAGGTCAACCATTAAAGAGGAGATTTGATCAGCCATCATTTGCAGGTGGCAGGACCTTTTTGTCTCAGGCCTGGGGGATCTTTTAGAAGGCATAACCGTAGCTGTAGAAGTTTGGAGCCTGACACCCATCTCCAGTGTGACCTCCTGGGAAACCCCTGTCGCCACCCTCACTGAGCGCTTCCTCAACTGAGGCACATACCAGAAGCATGGGAGCCATTTATTTCCTTCCCTTCTGGGCATTAGATGAGCTCGAGCACCAGCTGTGGCACCAGCAGAACCAGGAACAACAGCAGCACCAACAGCAGCAGCAGCAACAGAAGCGCCAGGCTGCTGCTCACCCACCTGAAGCTGCACAGGCCAGAATGGGCCAGTGCTTGGAAGCCCGTTGGCGCAGGAGATGCCCCCCAAACAGGGTCTACAGACACAGGGTCAGCAACCTCAACATGTCTAAGCAGCAGTGCCAAAGGCGGCTCCAACTTTCTTGAGAGGTAGTGAGTGACATCTGCGCAATGCTGCAACAAAGTGAGAATGAAGGAGTGAGTGTAGAGATTCCATAGCATCGATACTTAGAAGGAGACAAAGATGGAGTGAGGTGGCAAGACCAAGGGCCCTCCCTGTGTGTTGTCAGTTGTTTGCAAAGCATCAGAGTGATAGGGAGTGTGAGGCTGCATAGTCGAATAGTTATGTGAATGCGACCATAGAGAGAAAGGGAATGGGTAAGGGTGCATGGATGTCAGTGTCAAGTGGGATGTGGAGGAAGAGATTGCTGAAGCTGAGTGCTGGTGAGGAAAGGAAATGAGGATCAGATTGAGGGTGATGGGAAAATCATACTCACTTTTCCAGTGCGGAGAAGGTCATGAAATCTCTTGCGGCACTGAATCCAAGTTCTGCGGGTGACTCCCAAGGAGTTGACCTCCTCAGCCACCTGCATCCACACTGCCTTGGTCTGCTTGGGAGGCCTCTTCCTCCCTGTAGAAGGGAAAAGCACCTCCCTGTTGGCTGCAGCCCCATCTACTAAAGCCTGCAAGGCCACCTCGTCAAAACGAGGAGCTGATCTGGGTCACCCACTGCTCATGGTGCTTCCAGGTCCCTCTCACTCCACAGTCAAATAAGCATGGCAGTCTGCAGAAGAAGCAAGGCTTGCTGTAGACCTTAAATGCAGCAGCAATGATGAAGTCTGCGGCCGCAAACGAGACTCCAGGATGGTGTGTTGCCTCCCTGGTGCAAGGGTCAAGGATGTCTTGGAGCGGCTGCAGGGCATTCTGGAGGGGGAGGGTGAACAGCCAGTTGTCGTGGTGCATATAGGTACCAACGATATAGGTAAAAACCGGGATGAGGGCCTAAAAGGTGAATATAGGGAGTTAGGAGGTAAATTAAAAAATAGGACCTCAAAGGTAGTAATCTCAGGATTGCTACCAGTGCCATGTGCTAGCCAGAGTAGAAATAGAAGGACATTTCAGATGAATACGTGGCTAGAGGAATGGTGCAAGGGGGAGGGATTCAAATTCCTGTGACATTGGAACTGGTTCTGGGGGAGGTGGGACCAGTACAAAATGGACGGTTTGCACCTGGGCAGGGCCAGGACCGATGTCCTAGGGGAACTGTTTGCTAATGCTCTGGGGGAGGGTTTAAACTAAAATGGCAGGGGGTTGGGAACCTGAGCGGGGAAACAGAGGAAAGGGAAACAAGGATAAAAGCAAAAGACAGGAACGAGAAAAACAAAAGTGACAGGCAGAGAAATCAAGGGTTTAAATCAAACATGGCCACAGTAAATAATAATTCTAAAAGATCTAAGAGTGTTAAAAAAACAAGCCTGAAGGCTTTGTGTCTTAATGCGAGGAGCATTTGTAATAAGGTGGATGAATTAGCTGCGCAACTAGAGGTAAACGGATATGATATGATTGGGATTACGGAAACATGGCTCCAGGGTGGCCAAGGCTGGGAACTCAATATCCCGGGGTTTTCAATATTCAGGAAAGATAGGCAGAAAGGAAAAGGAGGTGGGGTAGCATTGCTGGTTAAAGAGGGGATTAACACAATTGAAAGGAAGGATATTAGCTCTGATGATGTGGAATCTGTATGGGTAGAACTGAGAAATACCAAGGGGCAGAAAACGTTAGTGGGAGTGGTATATAGACCTCCAAACAGTAATGCAGAGGTTGGGGATAGCATTAAACGGGAAATTAGAGAAGCATGCAATAAGGGCACAGCAGTTATCATGGGTGACTTTAATCTACATATAGATTGGGCTAACCAAATTAGTAACAATACTGTGGAGGAGGAATTCCTGGAGTGTATACGGGATGGTTTCCTGGACCAATATGTCGAGGAACCAACTAGAGATCAGGCCATCTTAGACTGGGTATTATGCAATGAGAAAGGATTAATTAGCAATCTTGTTGTGCGAGGCCCCTTGGATTGGAGCGATCATAATATGATAGAATTCTTCATTAAGATGGAGAGTGAAATAGTTGACTCAGAGACTAGGGTCCTGAATTTAAATAAAGGAGTCTACGATGGTATGAGGTGCGAGTTGGGTAGGATTGATTGGGGAATGTCACTCAAAGGGTTGACGGTGGATGGGCAATGGCAAACATTCAAAGATCGCATGGATGAACTACAGAATTTGTTCATCCCGGTTTGGTATGAAAATAAAACAAAAAAGGTTGACTCAACCGTGGCTAACAAGGGAACTTAGGGATAGCATAAGATCCAAGGAGAGGACATATAAATTGGCCAGAAAAAGCAGTAAACCTGAGATTGGGAGCTGTTTAGGATCCAACAAAGGAGGACAAAGGGATTAATTAAGAGGGGGACAATAGAGTATGAGAGTAAGCTTGCAGGGAACATAAAAACTGACTGTAAAAGCTTTTATAGATATGTGAAGAGAAAAAGATTGGTGAAGTCAAGCGTAGGTCCCTTGCAGTCAGAATCAGGGGAATTTAAATTGGGGAACAAAGAAATGGCAGACCAATTAAATACATACTTTGGTTCTGTCTTCACAAAGGAGGACACAAATAACCTCCCAAAGATGTCGGGGAACATAGGGTCTAATGAAAGGGAGGAACTGATAGAAATCAGTATTTGTAGGGAAATGGTGTTAGGGAAATTGATGGGCTTGAGGGCCGATAAATCCCCAGGGCCTGATAATCTACGTCCTAGGGTACTTAAGGAAGTGGCCCTAGAAATAGTAGATGCATTGCTGGTCATCTTCCAAAATTCGATAGACTCTGGAACAGTACCCATGGATTGGAGGGTAGCTAATGTTACCCCACGGTTCAAAAAGGGTGGTAGAGAGAAAACGGGGAATTACAGACCGGTAAGCCTGACATCGGTTGTGGGGAAAATGCTAGAGTCCATTATAAAGGATGTAATAGCAGATCACTTGGAAAAAAGTGACCGGATCGGACAAAGTCAACATGGATTTACAAAAGGTAAATCGTGCTTGACTAATCTACTGGAATTTTTTTGAGGATGTAACTGGTAAAATAGATAAGGGAGAACCAGTGGATGTGGTGTATTTGGATTTTCAAAAGGCTTTCGATAATGTCCCGCATAAGAGATTAGCGTGTAAAATTAAGGCACATGGGATTGGGGGCAAGGTATTGACTTGGATAGAGAACTGGTTGGCAGACAGAAAGCAAAGAGTTGGAATAAATGGCTCTTTTTCCGAGTGGCAGGCAGTGGCTAGTGGGCTACCACAGTGACCGGTCTTTGGACCCCAGCTATTCACAATATATATTAATGATCTGGACGAGCGAACTAGATGTAATATCTCCAAGTTTGCAGATGACACAAAGCTGGGTGGGCGTGTGTGCTGTGAGGAGGATGCCGAGAAACTCCAGTATGATTTGGACAGGTTGGGTGATTGGGCAGAAGCATGGCAGATGCAATATAATGTGGATAAATGCAAGGTTATCCACTTTGGTGACAAAAACAGGAAGGCAGATTATTATCTGAATGGCAATAGATTGGGAGAAGGGGAAGTGCACCGAGACCTGGGCGTCCTTGTGCACCAGTCGCTGAAGGTAAGCATGCAGGTGCAGCAGGTGGTTAATAAGGCAAATGGTATGTTGGCCTTCGTAGCGAGAGGGTTTGAGTACAGGAACAAGGATGTCTTGCTGCAGTTGTACAGTGCCTTGGTGAGACCACATCTTGAGTATTGTGTGCAGTTTTGGTCACCTTATCTGAGGAAGGATGTTCTTGCCATGTAAGGAGTGCAACGAAGATTCACCAGGCTGATACCTGGGATGGCAGGAGTGACATATGAGGAGAGATTGGGTCGATTGGGCTTGTACTCGCTGGAGTTTAGAAGAATGAGAGGGGATCTCATCGAAACTTATAAAATTCTAACAGGATTAGACAGACTAGATGCTGGAAGGATGTTCCTGATGTTCGGGGAGTCCAGAACCAGGGGTCACAGTCTAAGGATAAGGGGTAAGCCATTTAGGACAGAGATGAGGAGGAATTTCTTCACCCAGAGAGTGGTGAACCTGTGGAATTCTCTGCCAAAGAAGGCAGTAGAGACCAATTCATTAAATATATTCAAGAAAGAGTTGGATACATTTCTTAAGGCTAAAGGGATCAAGGGATATGGAGAGAAGGCAGGGACAGGGTACTGAATTTGGATGATCAGCCATGATCTCATTGAATGGCGGAGCAGGCTCGAGGGGCCGAATGGCCTACTCCTGCTCCTATCTTCTATGTTTCTATGTTTCTGTGTCATCGGAGGCAACTTTCAGTCAGGAGAAACTCATTTGCCAAGGGTTCCCGCATGTTGGAAATCAATTGGACAATTAAGTTAAAATTGTATCAGATCTCCCACATCCATTTAGATTCATGTGGATAACACAAAATGCGGATTACACGACACCAACCCGCACCTGAATGAAAATCCAGCCCATAGAGTACAACAGTAAGGAAGTTATGCTAAACCTCTATAAAACTCTGGTTAGGCCCCAGCTGGAGTATTGCGTCCAATTCTGGGCATAGACTTTAGGACGGATGTCAAGGCCTTGGAGAGGGTGCAGAGGAGATTTACTAGAATGGTACCAGGGATGTGGGACTCCAGTTACATGGAGAGACTGGAGAAGCTGGGGTTCTTCTCCTTAGAGCAGAGAAGGTTATGGGCAGAATTAATAGAGGTGTTCAAATCATGAATGGTTTTGATAGAGTAAATAAGGAGAAAATGGTTTCAGTGGCAGAAGGGCCGGTAACCAGAGGGCACAGATTAAAGAGGATTGGAAAAAAAAACAGAGGCGACATGAGGACATTTTTTTTACACCTCGGGTTGTTGTGATCTGAAATGCGCGGCCTGAAAGAGCGGTGGAAGCAGTTTCACTAATAACTTTCAAAAGAGATTTGGATAAATACTTGCAGGGCTGTGGGGAAAGAGCAAAGGAGTGGGCCTAATTGGATTGCTCTTTCAAAGAGCCGGCACAGGCACGATGAGCCGAATGGTCTCCTTCTGCGCGGTATCATTCTATGATTCTATCCCACACCTGTTGATCCTCAACACCCCCTTCTTTTGCCCCATCCATGGCAGTGCTTTCAGAACCTCATCCCTACTCACTAGAACGCCCCCTGCCTTCCTCCCCTAACTCCCCCCTAAATTACCCCTAACTCTTTCTCCTAACTCCCTCTCCTAACCCCCTTTCCCAACTCCCTCCCCAAACTCCCCACTAAGCCCCCCTTAACTCCCTCCTAACTCCCTCCCTTAACTCCCTCCTAACTCCCTTCCCTAACTCCCTTCCCTAACTCCCTCCCTTAACTCCCTCCCTTAACTCCCTGCCACTCTCTACTTGTCTCTCCTCCTTTTAGAACCCTTCTCAAAACCCATCCCGTCGACGTAGCCTTCAGTCACTACCCCTAACCTCTCACCCATGGCTCAGTATCCATTGCCCTCTCTCTAAAGTAACTCAGGAAGGTAGGATGCAGATGTTGTCATTTTAGTTCATAGTCATGGGGTAGATTTTGACTTTGTGCCATAGTCAATGGAAATAATGGAGAGATGTAAAATGGGCAGCTGATTCACCATCACCTGTTTTACACTATCACGCACACTCAAGATGTACCCGATAGAAATTTAAAGAGCAGAGCGAGGCCATTTGGCCCATCGTGCCTATATCAGCTCACTGAAAGATCGATCCACGTAGTCCCATTCCCAAATCCTTCCCTCCAACCCTTTAAAAAATTTGTTTAGCCAAATATTTATCCACTTCCCTGTTAAAAGCTGTTCTGGATTCAACCTCCACAACTCATTCTGGTGGGGCATTCTGTGTATCCCATCGTTACCCCTATACACCCGGCATTGTATGTCATTACGCTGGTACATCCAGAAGGACCCTGGCCCAGATATTAATGTGCAGGCAATTTGGCAAAAGATCTGGTATTGCAGATAGTCTCAGATAATGCTGTAGATGTTTGATAAAATGACATTTGCCCCATGGAGATCTATGGATTGAGCCCACATCCTTTCACCTGCATGCAGTACTTTCAGCTGCTCCTCCAATTAATCGTGGTGCACCCAGGCCTAAATGTGTGGTGGTTCCTCATTGCTGCTGTACTTATTATGATTATACTGTGTACATGGATCAGGAATGAGTGGGGTTGTATCTTTGCAAAGTAAATGGCGGAAATCTTGATGGAAAATGTAGGTGCAGAGGGAAAGTTACAAAGACAGTCAGAAATGTTGCAAATTCACTGGGAATTGTTGTACTGCTGTACTTATGATCTTAGTTACTTTTCCTGTGGTCCCATCCCTGTGTTTCAAAAATGTGGTACTGAAACAAAGTCTGTTTGTAAAACTTAACTTAGGACTGAAAATCCAATTTCAAATTCAGAGAGCCAAGATGAAGTGAGAGTATTACTTCAGCAACTATCCAATGATAGTTCCACACTGGGGCTATCTATCTGATTGGGAATGCATTGATTGAACATTGTGTTTTGTCCTGTATTAATAATCTTGTTCTTTCATATCAGTAGCCAACCCATTAATTAAATCAAATTAGAAACAATCACCCATTAGCAAACTGCCTCTATTTCATGCTCATAATGGTATGCCTTTTATATGGGCCAGCATTGTTCAACTGCCTCTCCCATTGTGTTTGAGAACAAAATAAGTGTTTGTGATTCGTTGGGCAACAACATTATTTCATATAATGTTTGCAGGACCTCGTGGCTCAGCTTTTCACTCGTAGCCTCCATTTCCACTCACTGAACTTCCAACCACCCACATGTTGTCTTTTCCCTTTTCATGCTAGATTCATTAATATTCATTAAACGCAACTGGTATCTCTAACCAACACGGTTAACTCGCGTCACCATGGTTACACAGAGCTGGAAGCTTTTTGCACTCAACCTCACAATTTATATGCATATAACAGCTATTTCGGCAATAGCATAACTACACAGGGTTTGTATAGACATTCGCAAGGGGCCCAAACTCAAAAGCCAAGCAAAGCCCTTGTAGACGGTTGGCTAGAGGAATGGCCTGTGTCCCAGTGCAGGTTTGGAGTCAGTGTTACTGTCCCCGTGCAGAACCTTTTAATGTCCTGCGATCTCTTAAATCTGAGTACTGAAGGAAATCCAAGTAATTCATTTCCAATAGGATAAATAACAACAACAACTTGTATTTATATAGCGCCTTTAACATAGTAAAACATCCCAAGATGCTTCACAGGAGCGTCATCAGACAAATCTTGACACTGAGCCACGTAAAGAAAGACTTTATTTTTATAGCGCCTTTCACGATCTCAGGATGTTCCAAAGCGCTTTACAGCCAATGAAGTACTTTTGAAATGTCATCACTGTTGTAATGTGGGAAAGGCAGTTGCCAATTTGCGCACAGCAAGCTCCCACAAACAGCAATGTGACAATGACCAGATAATCTGTATTTTACTGATGTTAGTAAAGAGATAAATATTGGCTGGGGCATCGGGGAGAATTCCCCTCCTCATTTTCGAAATAGTGCCGTAGGATCTTTTATGTCCACCTGAGAGAGCAGACGGGGCCTCGGCTTAATATCTCATCCAAAAGACGGCATCTCCGACAGTGCAGCACTCCCTCAGTACCGCATTGGTTGTCAGCCTAGATTATGGGCTCATGTCCCATGTTTGGCAAGGGTACTGGGCATGTGCAGATGACTATTGTGTCTTGGATGTTTTAGGGACTAAAAATAAATTTGTTAACCAGGCTAAAAATTTGATTGCGTAAGGGCAGTTGTTTGGGTGCTAAGGGTGCTGTTTTGGGTCAAAAATGGCGTCCGAGCCACATGCGTACAATTCTGGTGTGGGCCACGCCAGACGCCATCTTGGTGAAGGCATTAGCGTCGGTGCTGGGAGTATGCGCCAGAAATATGTAGAGTGCCGTCAATCAGCATGCAATGCTAATTTGACGCCAACGCTGCCATTTTCATCCTCAATGGCGGAAGGAGTGCTCTGTGTTAACCTCACACAGCTGAACATGTGTTCAGCAGCTTCAAGGACCCCCTACCAGCGATATTTAAAGGGATCATCAACCACTCTAGGTCAGCTGCTGATTAATTTCTACTGGCTCTGTGTAAGTTTGAGGAAGTGTTTGCAGCTTTCTAGAGTTGTTTAAAGTTGGTGAGGTGACAGGGAGTGGTGCTGCAAGTGGAGAAGGCCTTGCTTCTGACTTCAAGGGTTCTGGTCACACCACTTGCTCCCAGTCATGGGTGCTCTAATTGTTATCCCCCTTGGCCTGCAGCATGACAAGGAGATGGAGCAGAGGCAGCAAAGAAGAGGACATGCTGCTCGCAGAGGGAGAAGGAGGAGGGGAAGAGAAGGGCTCTCAGCAGAGGTCCTTACCCACCTAGGGTCTTCCGAGAGCAATTCTCTTACCTCATCCTGAGCCAGGAGCAGTGTGTGAGGCATCTGCGCTTTACGAAGGAGGTGCTCACAGAGCTCTGTCACCTTTTGCAACCAGACTTGCAGCCTCACACCAGGGCAACGACAGTACTGCCAGTGGCTATGAAGGTGATGGTGGCCCTGAATGTCTTCATGTCGGGACCCTTCCAGGCTGGAGCAGGCAACATCTGTAACATCTCCCAGTTCACCATCCACTGCTGTATAAGAGAGGTGACAGAAGCTCTTTATGCCAGGAGAGGGGAGTTCATTGTCTTCTCTCTGACCAGTGAGAAGCAGGCGGAGCGTGCATATGGCGTTGCTAGGATAGCGGGCTTCCCCATGGGGTGCAGGGCGCCATTGACTGCACGTGGCTTTGCGGGCACTGCATCTAAATGCTGAGATGTACCGCAACCGCAAAGGTTACCACTCGTTGAATGTGCAGTTGGTGTGTGACCATGCTCAGCACATCATGATGGTGAATGCCCAGTTTCCTGGTGGCAGTCATAATGCTTTTATTCTGCTAGTCCTCTGTTCCCTCAGTCTTTGAGCTACCACGACAAACCAGAGGGCAGATACTGGGTGATGAGCTATCAATTACTCATAAAAGACCGAGAGTTAAGAGAGTAACTAAAGGCTTTTATTAGCAAAGAACAGAGCATGCCTCTCGTGGTTGACTGGGTTCCAAGAAGGCAGGGGGCTGCAGGTCAATCACCTTTATACCTGGACCTGTGGGTGGAGCCAGCCGAGACATGTTGAGGCATGCATAGGTACAACAGTGTGTAACAACAACAACAACAACAACAACAATAACAGTGGTTTACCACATTCACCCCTTGTTTAAAATTGAGTCCGGCGGGGTGAAGTGTACTAAAGGTTCGTGTAAGTAAGTCTATCAGGTGGCCTTGTATGCCGTCCTGATCGTCGTGGTGGCGGCGGTGATGGTGCAGCATCCAACGTTGAATCTGGCGTCTCATTGAGTGGTTGGGTGGTCAATGACGGGTCCTGGGGCTGCGGCATGCCGTCTAGCGGGGTTGGGTTGTGGGTAGTGGTGGATGGCAATGGTAGTGTTTCAGGGGCACCCAAAGGTGCTAGATCTCGTGTGGGGGCTGTGTCCTCCCGCCCGTCCGGGTACGCTACGTAAGCGTACTGGGGGTAGGCGTGGGTAGTGGTGGGTGGCGAGGGAGGTGTTTCGGGAGCACCCGAAGGTGCGAGGTCTCGTATGGAGACTGTGTCCTCCCGCCCGTCCGGGTACACCACGTAAGCATACTGAGGGTTGGCATGGAGGAGGCTCACCCTCTCGACCAGGGGGTCCGTCTTATGGGACCTCACGTGCTTCCGCAGTAGGACGGGTCCTGGAGAAGTCAGCCATGTCGGTAACGAGATCCCCGATGTGGACTTCCTGGGGAAGGAGAACATTCTCTCGTGAGGGGTAGCATTGGTGGCTGTACAGAGCAGTGACCGAATGGAATGGAGCGCCGCAGGGAGGACTTCCTGCCAGCGAGAGGTAGGAAGGCCCTTAGATTTCAAGTTTAAAAGGACTGCCTTCCAGACCGTCGCATTCTCCCTTTCCACCTGGCCATTCCCCCGGGGGTTGTAGCTGGTGGTCCTGCTTGTAGCGATACCTCTCGAGAGCAGGTACTGCCGGAGTTCGTCGCTCATAAAGGATGAGCCCCTGTCGCTATGAATATAGCTAGGGAAACCGAACAAGGTGAAGAGGTCATTCAGACATTTAATGACCGTGGTACTGGTCATGTCTGAGCAAGGGATGGCAAACGGGAAACGGGAGTACTCATCAATTATGTTGAGGAAGTACACATTGCGGTCGGAGGAGGGGAGGGGCCCTTTAAAATCGACGCTCAGCCGTTCAAAGGGGCGCGTGGCTTTGATCAGGCTTGCTCTGTCTGGCCTATAAAAATGCGGTTTGCACTCGGCACAGATTTGGCAGTTCCTGGTCATGGTCCTGACCTCCTCGATGGAGTAGGGCAGGTTACGGGATTTGATGAAGTGAAAAAACCTGGTGACCCCCGGGTGGCAGAGGTCATTGTGGAGGGTCTTCAGTCCATCGACCTGCGCGTTGGCGCATGTACCACGTGATAGGGCATCTGGGGGCTCATTGAGTTTCCCGGGCCGGTACAAGATATCGTAATTGTAGGTGGAGAGTTCGATTCTCCACCTCAAGATCTTGTCGTTCTTGATTTTGCCCCTCTGCTTATTATTAAACATAAAAGCTACTGAACGCTGGTCAGTGAGCAGGGTAAATCGTTTTCCGGCCAGGTAATGCCTCCAATGTCGCACAGCTTCCACAATGGCCTGGGCCTCCTTTTCGACAGAGGAGTGTCGAATCTCGGGGCCCTGGAGGGTCCTTGAGAAAAAGGCCACGGGTCTCCCCGCCTGGTTAAGGGTTGCAGCTAGGGCAAAGTCGGATGCGTCGCTCTCCACTTGGAAAGGGATGGACTCATCCACTGCGTGCATTGTGGCCTTCGCAATATCTCCTTTTATGAGAGTGAAGGCTGCACAGGCCTCTGCTGTCAGGGGGAAGGAGGTGGACTTGATGAGGGGTCTGGCTTTGTCCGCATAGTTGGGCACCCACTGATCATAGTACGAGAAAAACCCTAGGCATCTCTTCAGTGCTTTTTGGCAGTGGGGGAGGGGGAGCTCCATAAGGGGGCGCATCCTGTCGGGGTCAGGGCCGATGACTCCGTTCTCCACTACACAGCCAAGAATGGCAAGGCGCTTGGTACGAAACATACATTTGTCCTTGTTGTATGTTAGGTTCAGCCGCTGGGCCGTACGGAGGAATTTCTCTAGATTAACATCATGGTCCTGCTGGTCGCGGCCGCAGATGGTGATGTTGTCCAGATAGGGGAAAGTGGCCTGGAGCGCGTTCTGGTCGACCATCCGGTCCATCTCCCGTTGGAAGACTGAAACCCCGTTGGTGACGCTGAAGGGAACTCTGAGGAAGTGGTAGAGATGACCGTCAGCTTCAAAAGCTGTGTACTGGCGGTCCTCAGCCCTGATGGGGAGCTGGTGGTATGCCGACTTCAGATCAATCGTCGAGAACACCCGGTATTGTGCTATCTGATTGACCATGTCAGATATGCGGGGGAGTGGGTATGCATCTAGCTGGGTGTAGCGATTGATTGTCTGGCTGTAGTCAATAACTAGGCTCTGTTTTTCGCCAGTCTTCACTACCACCACTTGTGCTCGCCATGGGCTGGTGCTACTTTCAATAATCCCTTCCTTCAGGAGTCTTGCTACCTCGGATTTAATGAAGCTCCTATCCCCGGCACTGTAACGCCTGCTTTTGGTAGCGATGGGCTTACAGTCGCGGGTGAGGTTAGCGAACAAGGAGGGGGGGGGGACTTTAAGGGTGGAGAGGCTGCAAATGGTGCGCGGCGGGCGGTTTAAAAGCTGCTGGCTGCAGACTGTGAGTGGGGGGAGGGGTCCGTCGTACGCTAATGTGACACTCTTAAGGTTGCACTGAAAATCCAACCCCAGTAGAACGGCAGCGCATAGATGGGGCAGGACCAGGAGTTTAAAATTTTTGTATTCTGTGCCCCTTACTGAAAGGGTCACTACACAGTAGCCACCGACGTCCGCTGACTGGGCTTTGGAAGCCAAAGAGATCCGATGTCGCGTCGGCAGTACCGGGAGAGAGTAACTGCGCACCGTGTCGGGGTGGATAAAGCTTTCCGTGCTCCCGCTGTCAAAAAGGCAGGTAGTGGCGCGGCCGTTTACCTTAATGTCCATCATGGACCTGGACAGTTGATGAGGGAGAGATTGGTCCAGCGTCACGGAGGCCAGCGTATGGTCGAGCGAGTCGATGTGGTCGTCAGATGAGGCGGTGGTTGAGTCCGGGTCCCCCGTGGTTGAAGTTGGAGATGTCCGAGATGGCGGACAAAATGGCGGCGCCCATGGTCCCGATCCCCACGCGGCTGGGGGAGCCCAAGATGGCGGACAAGATGGCTGCCCCCACGGTTCGCACGCGGCGCTGCTGGCATTAGCGGTTTTACCTTTGCAGGCGCTGACATAGTGTCCTTTCTTCCCGCAGCCGGAGCAGGTAGCGTTTCTCGCCGGGCAGCGTGCTCTGGGGTGTTTTGCCTGGCCACAAAAATAACATTTCTGTGCCTTGGACGTCGCAGCAGCAGTTGAAGGTGGCGGTCCCATGACCCAAGGTTGTGGCGTCCACGTTGCGGAGTGGTTAGGGGAGAAGGCATCCATATTCCTGTGGGTCGCGTCGAGCGAGAGCGCGAGGGACACTGCCTTTCTCAGGTCCATTTCTCCCTTTTCCAACAGTCTCTGCCGGGAGTAGTCGGACCTTAGACCCGCAACGAAAGCATCTTGGATCAGTCCCTCCGTGTGTGCTGCGGCTGATGCTTCTTTGCAATCGCAGTCTCGGCCGAGTATCCGTAGTGCCCGTAGGAAGGCCTCCACCGATTCCCCGGGCTGCTGTCTGCGGGATCTTAAGAGGTGCCGGGCATAGACCGTATTTACCGGGCATGCGTATTGCCCTTTTAGCAGACCGATAGCCACCACGTAGGTCGTCGCGTCCTGGATTATTGTATAAACTTGGTGGCTCACCTTTGAGGCCAGGATTTCCAACTTGTTTTCGTCCAGGGTCACAGTTGAGGCTTGCAGGTAGGCCTCGAAGCAACGCAGCCAATGCGCGAATTTGGTAGCCGAACCCGCTTCTTGGGGGTCTAGGTCCAGGCATGTTGGTCTGAGGGCTCGCAGCAGCTCCTGTTGCTCAGCGTTTGGTGCAGCAGCCTGCTGTTCAGCGTTTGGTGCAGCAGCCTGCTGTTCAGCAAATGTCGACATTTTGTTTTTGCTAATAAAATTGATGCGCTATCAATTACTCATAAAAGACTGAGAGATAAGAGAGTAACTAAAGGCTTTTATTAGCAAAGAACAGAGCATGCCTCTCGTGGTTGACTGGGTTCCAAGAAGGCAGGGGGCTGCAGGTCAATCACCTTTATACCTGGGCCTGTGGGTGGAGCCAGCCGAGACATGTTGAGGCATGCATAGGTACAACAGTGTGTAACAACAACAACAACAACAGCAACAATAACAGTGGTTTACCACACTGGGCAACAAGGGCTAGCCGCTGACCACCTGGCTCATGACTCCGCTCCATAACCCATGCACATGTGGGCAGTATGCATACAATGAGAACCATGCTGCTACACGAAATCTGATAGAACAGACCATTGGCATCCTTAAACAATGCTTCTGCAACCTTGACCATTCTGGAGGAGCCCTGCAGTACTCACCAGATATGTCTCAAGATTCGTCGTAGTCTGCTGCATGCTCCACAACCTCACCATGATGAGGGCACAGCCCTTCCCACCAGGCATAGGGTGACCAGCTGAGAAGGAGGAGGAGGAGGAAGAGGAGGAGGAGGAAGTGGAAGAGGAGGAGGAGGAAGAGGAGAAGGAGGATTCAGAAGAGGAGGAAGTGGAAGGGAGGAGGAAGCAGAAGGAAGGAGGCAACCCAGACAGCCCCTTTCTGCCTGGGCTGTCCATGATTGACTCATCCAACTGTGGTACCAGTGAATGCAACCCAATTTCCCATTCAACATTAGTCCCATACCTTACCTTCCCTCTGTTACAGACCATCACTGCATCCTCTTGGCTACAATGCTGAAATAAAGTCCACCAGAAAAGAGACGTTCCAATCCAACTTTATCCATCAATCCATCCAATATTACATAACAAAGTCAACGTAACACCCTTGTGCATTCTCTTAGTGCCTGTCTTCAGTGTGTCTTTGCCTGTCTGAGTGCTCCTACGAAGCACTACCCCAGTGGCTGCAGCACAGCTGGTAGAAGGCTGCTGACTTTCAATGGGGGAGATATCAAATGGCCTTGCAGGATGACCTCGAGCACCTCAGGGCCTAGAAGGCCCGGCTGCAGACTGCACCACCTTGTCAACAGTCTGGTCTGGCTGAAGGGCACTAGAGGAGTGGTAGGGGTGGGAGGGCGAATGTTGTCATCCTGAGAGAGGACACCAGGTTCGTGCTCCATGGAGCCACTGCCACTCCCCTGGGGCGGCGCCTCAGCAATCCTAGTAATCTGCTGGAGCACAGATTGCTGGACTGCTGTGACACCCTGCAAGCCCCTTTCCACACTGGTAAACACAGCCATGTTGGCAACAGTCTGTGTTTGTGTGGCAGTAAGCTGAGCCTGCATGAGAGCAGTCTGAGCTTCCACAGCATTACTCAGGGTGGCTTGTACTTGTGCTGCAATGGAAGCTGAGACATTGGCCATCAGATGTGGCAAGATAGTTGGGTCCACAATTGCACTAATCTGCCCACCCATTCCAAGCTGGAAATCATGGGCTCCAAGCTCTGCCCAAAGCCCTGTGCAAGGTTGGTACTGGACTCCTCCATGCTCCTTGATTGACATTGCACTCAGGCTTTCTGGCAGGTCTGCCAATGCACCAAGTATCTCATTGTGCAAACCCATCAGTGTTCTTCTGTAGGCCGCTCCATCAAAGTCCTCATCTGAGTCCTGTGCAGCAGAACTCGTGTGCGACCTCGCCCACTGAGGAGCTGGCACCTGTGCTACCCTTTCCCCCTGCCCTGGCTGCAGCCCACTCGTGCCCGGTGACTCACCATGTGCAGATCCCACCTCTAAGCTACCCTCTAAAGTCCACATAGTGCCAGTATCTGAGCTGGGGAGCTGCAAGTGTCAGATCGAGTGACAGTGTTTCTTCTTCTTCTTCATCACTCTCCTCTCCCTCTTCTACAACCACTGGCTGGGCAGGCTGGATTTCTTGGGTATCTGAAATGGGAAAGGCACTAGGGTAGGGATGTGTTGAGGGGAGGGGGGAAAGCAAGAGGTGCATGCTTACACCATGTGCAGCTTGTAAATCAGAAGAGATTGTGGGACGAGGGGGAAGTGAGATGTGAGAAGGAGGATTAGGTATGAGGATACCGGCATCTTGTACTCTTTCAGCCCTGCTGTTGGCCCCTCCCAAGAATGGCCAGCACCGTCTTCTCCAAGGGGGTGAGGTGATGCAAGTGAGCCTGTCCACCACCGGTTAGGTTCTGCTGGTGCCAGTTATGCGCCACCATTTCCTGCAAGAGAAAGGGAAGTGTGTCAGTGAGTGTGGTGCAATGTGTTTGGGTGATGTGCCTGTCATGGTGGAATAGTTGGCAGTGTGTTCATGCTGTGAGATGTGAGTGTGAGGTTTGCAGCAGTGATAAGTGTGTGCGGGTGAGGTGAAGCTATGAATGTGAGGTGTGAGTTGTGCTTGGTAGAGATTGTTGGTAGGAGAGTGATGGGGAGTGTGGTGCATTGAGTAGTGTGTGAGGCTAGTGGTGTAGTTGGTGCGATATGGCATTTGAAGATGAATTCACTGACCTTGACCACTCATGTGAGGTCATTAAACTTCTTCCTGCACTGCATCCACATCCTCAGGGCTATACTGCTGGTATTCACAACAGCAGCTATCTGTTCCCACTGCATTTTGCTCTGTTGCCTGGAGGGCCTTCTGGCCCCCTGTGGAAAGAGGCCCTCTCTCCCCCTATTGACCTCCTGCACCAAGGCCTCTAGTGCTGCATCGGAGAACCTTAGTACATGCCCTCTCCCCTGTTGTGGCATCATTAATTGATTATTTGCACCATCTTCCTCAACCAGTTGAATAATGATCTGCTGCAGCCAGAATGCACATCCCCTTTAAGAGGTGTAGAC
This sequence comes from Somniosus microcephalus, assembly GCF_052327205.1. Classification (NCBI taxonomy): domain Eukaryota; kingdom Metazoa; phylum Chordata; class Chondrichthyes; order Squaliformes; family Somniosidae; genus Somniosus; species Somniosus microcephalus. The sequence goes on along the minus strand of NC_140994.1, from coordinate 90,209,402 downwards.
TGCCTTTAAGAAGTGCAGGCTAGCTTTAATTGTTGCTAGCCTTGCACAAACTTGGCCCCCTGCTGAGCATTCAGCCACTCAGCAGCATGATCAGCGCTGGGCTGAATGCCACAATCATGGAAATGAGCAGCCAGCTCAATGTTAGCGTGCTGCCTGCAGTCCTCTGAAGGAGTGTGGGTTGCTAGCACACTGCGATCCCCGCGTTGGTTTTCGCAGGCAAATGAATTTCTAGGCCATTATCTCTTACAACTTGCCTTGCGACGCTTGCTGATTGACTGGTGCCTTGTCTGCTCTGTTGCTCATATCCTAGACTACATCATGGGCTATGCCAATATTAACTTTTTCTTTAGGCTTTAATGATCCGAGTGCATGTCCCTTGCTCAGGCCCTTCATCATTGCATTATATCATAGAATCATACAGCACAGAAGGAGGCCATTCAGCCTGTCGTGCCTGTGCCAGCTCTTTGAAAGAGCTCTCCAATTAGTCCCACTCCCCTGCTTTTTCCCCACAGCCCTGCAAATTTTGTACACAAGAGCCAGACAGCAAGGCTACAACACTACAGAGTATCACATTATTGGCTCCTGGAACTGCCTAGAATTGCTGTACCTGACATCCCCATTCTGCATAGAAGTACAATGTCACACAGTGCTCCTAGGATCATATATTTCATGGTAGAAAACAGCATTCAGTCTCCTCGCCATGGACACTCCTATCCTTTTCCAACCCCAAACACTTCAATTTACAAGTCTGACTCCACTTCTCCCTGTTTAGTTGGCCTTCAAACAATGTTTGGTCCTTGCACTGAAGAACCAGTTCCATCTCTGAAAGCACATGCACTATACTAAAGTTTAGATATGACCAAAGGGAATCATAACATGCAGTTACTGTTGTAGGAAATGCGGGAGCCAATTTGTGCACCGCAAGCTCCCGTATGCAGCTGTGAGATAAAGGACTAGATAATCTGTTTTAGTGATGTTGGTTGAGGGATAAAGATTGCCCAGGACACTCAGACAACTTCCCTTCTCTTCTTTGAATAATGTTGTGGGATTTTTTACATCCACCCGAGAGGTTTATCCAAAAAACGACACCTCCAGCAGTGCAGCACTCCCTCAGTACTGCACTGAAGTATCAGCCTGGATTATTACTGAAGTCTCTGGAGTGGGGCTTGAACCCATAACAGTCTGACTCAGAAGCAAGAGTGACACCACTGAGCCACGGCAACAGCATGCAAACACCACACTTAAACAGATATGAAACAATACAGTTCTTTCTTCACAATCTATCTGGTGCACATGTTGCTTATTGAACAGAATCAGCATGGCACAGCAGAGTTTGAAGGGACACTCCTTCAATATATCACTTCATCGTTTGCAGTTATTGGGTGTGAAATTCAGTAGGTTAGCCCCTCCAGTTAGTGCCTGGCGGGGGCGCTAATGGGGCGCTCAGGCAGTAGCACCACAGCGGGGCGAGTCCCATGCCGCACGACAAATTCACTAGCTCCGTAGTGCCGGCAATAACAGCTAGTGCCTGGCGGGGGCGCTAACAGGGCGCTTAGGCAGTAGCACTGCAGCGGGGCGAGCCCCGTGCTGCACAGCAGATTCATCGGCCCCAAAGCGCCGGCGATAACAGTTAGTGCTTCGGGCCCTTTCGCCATGCAGATTATGACGTCAGTGAGTGTGCAACGCTCGCTGGGCACCCGATTTGCAAAGTTCAGTAGTACCCCCTGCCTTTCCACCTCACGCCAACAGCGCCAGGGAGTGGAGGCGTGAACCTGCCAGCTGGCGGGGTGCTACTTAAAGGGAGTTCCGTTCCAAAGGTCAGTTATGAGTGTCAGAGAGCGCAGGATGCATCTGCAGCCAAATAAAGGCTGCTTAGTCCCCAGAGTGTTGCGGGTCGTCAAAGGACTTTGCATTTCATCTCACAGCATATTGTCGTTCTGCACTCCCCGAATCATTGGGGGCTGGTGTGCGGACTCCAGTGACCCTCCCATTTAATGGCTGGAAGGTGCCTGCGCCAATGCTCACTTCTGATTACACAGCACCTCACATTTGTTATCGCTTGGAGCATAACGCCACTCACTTACACCATTAGTGCCTGATTTAGCGCTCCCCTACATTCTTTGAGCACTGAGACTGAATTTAGCAGGTAGCGAGATTGATTAGCGCCTGGTGCTAAATTTCCAACTTCTCAAAAGTTCATCAATTTCTCCCGCATTGTCTTGGGTTGTAGTGCAGATAACCAAAAATAATTATATATTGATGCTTCAATACACATGGATATTTCAAATCAACTCATAATTTTTCTAGTTGTTGAAGTTAGAAATGTTTATTTTTCTTACTTCTGTCTCTAGTGCTATCTTGTTCCCTTTTTTTCAAATCCCATTTGATATGTAGGAGTGTGGGGGGTGGTCCATTACTGTGTGTTGATTCTTCACCCTCTTGAGCAACTAGATGTCTCTGGAGAGGAGAAGGGTGGAGTAGGATTAGGACCCAGGACATTTTTTCTATCTAGTGTGGGATTAGAGGACACAGTTTAACATTAAAGGTGTCAAAGGGAAGTGAAGACAACATGTTTTAGTGAGAGAGTGATGGAATTATGGAGCAGATTACCAGCAGTTCACCAATCAGGACTGGATGAGTTCCTGTTAGTAAGAAAGATTCAGGGCTCTTTGTTCTAGAATCACAGTTTGGAGCCTGCTGGGAGGGTAGTAGATAGCACAATGTTACTTTAGTGAGAGAGTCAGCCTTGGCTCAGTCGTAGCACTCTCGCCTCTCAGTCAGAAGAGCATGGGGTCAAACCCCACTCCATATTTTGATTGCATAACTTAGGCAAACACTGCAGTGTGATATGGAATGCGCATTGTGTACTCAGAAGAATAACATTTCACGTAAGACGTTAAACCGAGGCCCTGTTTGCTAGCTCAGGTAAATGTTATAGATCCCACGGCCACTATTTCGAAGAAGAGCAGGGGAATTCTCCTCGGTGTCCTGGCCAATAGTTATCCCTCAACCAACATCACTAGAACAGATAATCTGGTCATTATCACAGTGCTGTTGTGGGAGCTTGCTGCACGCGTATTTGCTGCCACGTTTCCTACATTACAACAGTGACTCCACTTCAAAAGTACTTCATTGGGACGTATTATTACATTAAAGGTGCTGTATAAATATACGTTGTTGTTGTTGTAAAGTGGCTTGGGATGTCCTGAGGTTGTAAAAGGCGCTATATAAATGCAAGTTGTTTCTTTCTCTGGAATGTTCAGCCACATGATACTCTTTTATCCTGTGGGTCCAGCTAATATCACATTCATGCAGACGGTATCTTGTCAGTTGCTACAAGAGAAGTTTTCCTCCTTGTAAATACTATACCTCCGTCATTTCCCGTGTGTGCTCAAAACAACGCACATTCTGACAGATGGATAAAAAATCCAGTGTGTGGATTTAATCTCAGATAAGTTGGGGCTCAGTCTCAGTGTGACATGGCCTCCATTAGCGAACTACTTAAATATTTGGAACTTTGGAAGTAAATTGGATCCATTCTCCCCCAGTAGCTAATTATGTTGCTGTTTTTATCCCATCCATGTAAAATATCTACCCAGGGTCAACATTTGTGATTCAGCGTCCTGTCCATTCGCAGTTTGATTAATCATACGGCCTTCAGTTATCATTAAAATTAAGATGCAAAGTCCAATCTTTGATTTCAACTTCCACCTTATTTTGACACAAAGGGATAGAAATTGATATGCGTACTGCCCGCTCTTTGGGTATAAAATGGGCACAAAGTATGCCAATTTAGCAGTGGGATGGCCTGCACCCAGTCTACACAGGCTTTGGTCCCACTGCTAAAGCCATGGGGACTATTCTTTAGGTGCTCGGGCCTAAAACAGGCATCAGGCCCCTTATATATGTTAATGAGGGCCCTACTGCCTATTGAAGGACCCCGGCATGCGAATTTTCAGCGGCCTCGCCGACTAGAGGTGAACTTAATGGGAACTTCTTTAGAAATTAAATTTTATGTGGAGCCAGGAGAGGCAGGACTCCACAGTCCTGGTGATCACCCCCTGCACCTCCACTGCCCAATCTAAACCCCCTCCACGAATTAACCTGAAGGCCGTTGCCAAAGATTCATTGTTCTCACGGGGTGAGCTGCCTGTGGAGGTGCGATAGGCGCCGGCTACTCGCCACGAAGGTGAGAGGAAACCCAAGGCACAATCTCGGGCTGGTCTTGGACCTCTCTCTTCGTGTGGGCACTGCTCGCGTAGCGTTGAGTCTGGAAACAGGCCCAGACACATTTTTACCCGAAAGATATCTTTGATAAAGCTACGTGCACCTTTTGATTAGGGTTACCAACTCTGATTGGACGTACCCCTGGAGGTTTCATCATGTGACTTCCAGCTGCCCCACCCTCAGACCTCCGCCATCGATCGCCTAAAATGCCCTTCCTCATGGTACACCGCCTTCCACCACTAACTGAAAGGCAAACGGACTCTTCATCACCTGATTGGATGAATCTGGACTGTCCCACCTTGATTATTTTTATAACTAGTGAAAAAAAGCATTCAAAGGAAATTAAAAGAAAACACATTTTTGGGTCGGAGGTGTTACGTCCGTGTAATAATAAGAAAAGGACTGCAGAGAACGGTACAACAGGTGTTTACTCAACGTGGCTCAAACTGCAACTGAAACAACAGATTACTACTCAGCGTTATATACCGGTGTGGTCACTGCCGGTACTACAGTATGCATGAGCTGTAGAAAGTAGTTCCCCCCTTAAAGGTACATACGTTACAATTCCTCCCCTTTTAGATTAACAGTACCATAACACTCATTTAACAATTAAATATCAAACTAATTACAATTAACACTTTTAACATGCAACATTAGCTGAAAATAGTCTATTTATAAATTCAGTCTTTGGGGAGGCTTCCTGATCCTTTCTGGGTAGCGCCTTTCCCGAGTATCTTGCTCTTGGTGCGGAGGCGATTCTGGCCCCCTGTCGTCGGTTGGTTCATCAGCTTCCGATGCTACTGTTTCTGGGGTAGATGCTACCTGTACGTCGGGTTCATCACCAGGTACGTATGGGCGAGGCATGGGGTTGACTCGTTCCTGTGACTCTAGGATCTGGTCAGCATGGCTTCTCACGATGCTCTCCCCAACGTCCACTGTGTACATTAGTGGCCCCTGCCGTGTGCATATCGTTCCTGGTTGCCATTTCTCTGTTCGGTAGTCACGGGCCAAGACTGGTTGCCCTACATTGAAGCTCCTTGTCGGCTTCTCATTGATGTGCTGGAATTGCTTACTCTCAACATCTCTTCGTACATTTGGTCTGAGCAAATCCAGACGAGATCTCAACCTTCGGTTAAAGAACATCATGGCCGGGGCCTGGTTGGTGACTGCATGTGTCGCATTTCTGTAGGCTAACAGGAAATTGTCTACCTTATGCTGCAGTGGAATGTCGTCATCGCACATGGCCTTTACTGCTTTTTTAAAGGTTTGTACGAACCTCTCAGCCAATCCATTTGTGGTTGGATGATACGGGGCGGATGTGTAATGCCTTACCCCATTCCTTTTCATAAATCTTCGAAACTCTTCAGACACAAACTGTGGTCCGTTATCAGAGCAAATCTGCACTGGCAAGCCGTTCCTGGCAAAAATGGTCCGTAGGACTTCAATAGTTTTCTCCGTTGTGGTGGAGGACATTTTGATCACCTCAGGCCATTTCGAGTGCGCATCCACGGCTATTAAAAACATTGAGTCCATGAATGGACCAGCAAAATCAATATGCACCTGTTGCCATGGAGATGAGGGCCACTTCCATGGGTGCAGAGGGGCATGTGGTGTTGCATTTTGGACCTTCTGGCATCCTGAGCAGCTCTTTGTCAGGTCCTCGATTTGCTGATCGATCCCCGGCCACCACACATAAGCCCTAGCAAGGCTTTTCATTTTCACCCCTCCCAGATGACCTTCGTGAAGCTCATTGAGCACTCTCTCCCTTAACTTGGGTGGAATTACCACTCGGGATCCACACATCAAGGTCCCCTGGCATACTGACAGCTGTTCTCTTCTGGATGAGAATGCTGGCAACAGTGAGTCGCCATGTGCTGGCCATCCCTTCACTACTGCCTCAATCTTTTCAGGGGACTTATGTAACCCCTCTTTATCAATAACGTGGCCACAATACGAGATCTGCTTCTGGAAAAACTCGCATTTGTGGCGATTAGCTCGGAGCCCATATTCCTTCAATCTAGTCAGCACCTGCTCCAGGTTGGCGAGGTGATCACTGTCATTTTCACCCTTGACCAGGATGTTGTCCAAATAACACTGGGTCCCTGGAATCCCTTGCAGGACTTGTTCCATTGCCCTTTGCCAAATAGCCGGAGCTGATGCTACCCCGAACACCAGCCGGTTGCATTGGTAGAGAACTTTATGAGTGTTGATCGTGAGGTACTGTTTCGAGGCTTCTTCTACCTCCATTTGCAGGTATGCCTGGGCCAGGTCAATCTTAGTGAAGCATTTCCCTCCAGATAGCGAGGCGAAAATATCTTCAATCCGCAGAAGCGGATATTGTACAGTGTGAAGGACTGGGTTCACTGTCACCTTAAAGTCCCCACAGATGCGAACCTTCTTTGGTCCCCCAGGTGTCTTACTCAATGACCTCTTCATTACAGGAACGATGGGTGTAGCCCACTCGCTCCAGTCCACTTTGGACAGTACTCCTGAACGTTCCAAACCTTCCAGCTCTGCTTCGACGGCTGGGCGGATCGCATAAGGTACCGGTCTAGCCTTAAAAAACTTTGGGCTTGCATTTTTCTCTATTTTGATCGTCGCTGTTATGCCTTTCAGTGTTCCGAGTCCCTGCTGGAACACTTCTTGTGCATCAGTTAGCATTTTTGACAGTCGTCCAGGTGTGACGTCGTCATCCTTTTTGGCATCTACAGTCAGTGCTTGTATGGAATGCCAATCTAGCTGTATCTTCCAGATCCATTCACGTCCTAGTAGTGGTGGTCCTCCATCTGGCAATACATATAAGTCAATTTTTGGTGTTTCCTTGCCGTTATATATAACGTTCACCCTTATTTTTCCTTTGGGCTAGAATTTTTGTCCCGTGTACGTCTTCAAGACAATCTTTGTATCTCTCAAGTGTATATGTGAGAATAGCCGCTTGTAGTCCCTTCGGTTTATGACTGTTAGGGCTGATCCTGTGTTCAATTCCATTTTCACTTGGACTCCTGCTATCTTGAGCATGACCCAGATAGTTTGGTGATCCTCCGTTTTGATCACATTATGTAGTTTCAGACAACCCAGCTCCTTGCTTCCGGAGTCTGTATCACTCTTCTGTTCGTCTGAACTACCCTCCATCACCTTATGTACCTTCTTGTACTTCTCCTGTGGAGATTTCTTGCTGCTGGTTTTCTTTCCCGACCTGCAGACTCTTGCTATGTGTCCTACTTTTCCACACTGTCTGCACACTTTGTCCTTGAACCAGCAATCATTAACGTCGTGTGTTGTTCTGCCGCAGCGATAGTACTTCACTGTTCCGTATGACATTTCATTTGTGCCATATTCTTGCGGTCTCCGTTGTATCTCTGCAGCGCCCCATGCTGCTGCTTCGTGTGAAACTGCAATGCTGAAAGCCTTGTCCAGCGTAAGATCCTTTTCTGATAGAAGCTGTTTCTGGGTTCCTTCACTTTGAAGCCCACACACAAACTTGTCCCTTAAAGTATCTGCTAGTCCCGTTCCAAACTGGCAGTGTTTCGATAGCTTGCGCAGTTCCGTTAAATACTCAGCATCACTTTCATCTTTATGCTGGTTCCTTTTGTGAAACTTAAATCTTTCTGCTATCAGCAGCGGTGTGGGGTTTAAGTGGTCCTGTAGGATTGACACTATGTTTGCAAAATCATTTTCTACTGGCTTCTCTGGGGTTACTAGGTTTCGTAGTAAGCCATACGTTTTTGCACCCATTGAATTCAACAATACCAGCGCTTTCTTGTCATCTGGCACTTCATTCGCCTTGCAGTATACTTCTATGCATTCGACATATGTCGTCCAATCTTCGACTTCATTGTCGAACGTTTTGATAGTGCCACTCTTCGGCATTTTTGGGTTTGGTTAGACAGGCTTAAAATGGCGTCTCCCGTGCTTTCCTTTCTTCCCCGCTGCGGCTTGAAATGGCGTCTCCCACGCTGCTGCCAATGCCGCTTTTGGCGGTCCTCGTGGCAAATGGCGATGCCCTGTGGGTTTCGTGCGCTGCTCCTGCGCTGCTGCCAACGCCGCTCTCTGCGGTCCTCATGGCAATGGCAGCGCCTCGCGTTTTCCTGCACGCCTCTCTCCCCCGTTGACGCTGCTCGGCCCTTGACCACCGGCTGCGCTCTGCTCTCTCTCGCCTCTCTCCCCCGTTGACGCCGCTCGGTCCTGAACACCAGCTGCGCCCTGTGCGCTCTGCCCTCTCTCTCTCCCCCGTCGACGCTGCTCGGCCTTTTTCTGTGCCGCTCGGTCGGGCTCTAGCCCGTCGCTGTCCGGGAAGGGTCTGTGCAGTACCTGTTGCCAGCCCGTTTTGCTGGACCACCGTGACTGGAAAGCCAAGCCTGGCTCTCGACAGCCTCCCCTGCGATGCTCAAATCTCCGCTGGATGACTGGGCGGTTGCCCGTGGTCGACGCCCGTGCTTCTGGACTCGACCTTCTTCCACTGTTCTCCAGGAGTGAATCCCTGGGAGGTGATGCAGTGTTGCAGGTAGGTTCGAACTTGCTTGTCGCCACTGTTACGTCCGTGTAATAATAAGAAAAGGACTGCAGAGAACGGTACAACAGGTTTTTACTCAACATGGTTCAAACTGCAACTGAAACAACAGACTACTGCTCAGCGTTATATACAGGTGTGGTCACTGCTGGTACTACAGTATACGTGAGCTGTAGAAGGTAGTTCCCCCCTTAAAGGTACATACATTACTGGAGGCTTCCCGCGGGTGCAAGCCTCCGACCTGCACTTAGCTAGCACGCTGGCCGTTGAGCTGTGGGCCCACGTGGGATTCCGATCCTGGGCCTGCTCCAACTGCCAGCGTGCAGTGCTTGCGTATCCCAGGGGCGCAGTTAGTTTGAAGCATCCCCTGGGATCACGTGGGCCATGGAGAGCCAATGGTAGCAGGGAATCTGTATTCATAGATTTGACAGGAAGGCCTGTCAAATCTATGAATATAATTCAGCCCCAAAACATAACTAAAACTTCAAATACATTTTTTTTTAAATCACATTTTTAAAATAACTATAAATTACATAAAATAACTATTTTAAACAATAATTTAAATTTTTGAAAAATTAATTACAGTTTCTAATGGGGCTAAAAATAAACTTACCTTTCTTTAAAGTATTTAAAAATAATAAACCTGTGGAAAAAATGTTTTAATTTTACTTAATTCACCACTTACCTTGTTAAAAGCAGGCCTTGCGCCTGCTTTTTATAAGCGTAGCTGCTGGAGACTTACCCTCCCGGAAAAACCTGGAAAAAAAACCAGAAGTTCCAGGCGTACGCGCTGCCTCTCCAGTGCACGCGTTCGACCTGTGAACCCCTTCCTTTAAGGGAATGGAAGTTCCGGTTTCCCGCGCATGCGCAGTGCATGCACGAAACCGGCACTTTCGTTGGGCCTACGCGTGAGTACCCAGCGCGTACTCACCCGTGGGGACCCGAAGCTCTGGCCAATATTGTTTAGAGCCCCTATGATTTCTCTCCCGGGTTTGCTCGCAGCAGTGTCCAGGAAATTAATCTTCAATTCCTGAAGACTCCAGGATAGTCCTGGAAGATTGGCAACCTGTATCCGGACAGCCCTCAGTGGTGACGTGGTCTGACCGCCCAGAGAAGCCCTGGGATGCCAGTGCTCTCTGTCAGGATGCCAGGAGCTGGTGTAGAGGACCACGAGATGCTTCTTCCCTTTGCAGCAGCAGGCGCGCACCATGCTTAAATAGAATGACGTAGAAATTCCTGGAGCTTTCATCACATGACCGCTCACCTCCAACTGCCACGCCCAGTCAAACAGCCCAATTTTTCCATCTCCAATAAATGGAAGTGTTCAAAGGAAATTTAAAAAAAAACACTTTTCTTATCAAAGCCCCTATGATTTTACCCCGGGTTTGACTGCGTCAGTGTCCTGGAAATTAATCTTCAATTCCTGGAGACTCCAGGGCAATCTGGGAGGGTTGGCGACCCTACTTCTGATACGCACAAGCACTCCTGCTCCTGTGGAAACTGTCGGGGTGTCAAGAATATATTGAACATTAAAACTGAAATCTTTGCACAGACTTCCTGCGAAGGAGAAGCAGAGTAAAAGGGACGGTGTGCAGGATTTACTTTTAGCAAGACAGCACTGCTGTGCTATGTTTGCTGGTTGTATTTCCTCGTCCTCATTATTTAGTGGGGGATTCCAGTGCTCTCGATTATATGACAGCATTGACCCTACTTAATGCCTAGGACAATAATGGTCCTGAGTAGCTCCATCAAACGCACATTGGATTGCGAATTAGGATTCACTCACTTAGCAATGCTAATTTATGATGCACCAGATTTAATGAGATGTGGCAAATACGAAGGGTTACACGATAATTGGAATTGTTCCCCTGACATTCAACTTCAGTGCAAATCTTAGCGGATAAGATAAACAGGTCGGAGGAGATTTTTGCAAAACAGGTGAGACGGAATTCAAGAAGTAATCTGAAGATTGGAGCAATCGATATGCTAATACAGTCGTTGGGTTATTGAGGGTAATGGGAGGGCTATTTATACCTAATATTACTCTCAAAACCCTTACACATGTTTGCATGCCAGTTTTCATTTAGTTATGGGTTGGCTATGTGTTTTCATCTAGAAATATGCAACGACCTAAATCAAATTGGTTCATGAAAAATAGTATCATCATTTTAGAAATGAACAGACAGTGATGGAGTATTTTATTTATTCAGCATCCCCTCCCTTTCTATGATTCCTTTAGCTGGGAGAGCTGGACAATATGGATCACTGACTTATCGTTCAGTGCTGGTGTAAGGGTCTCCTGCTGCTAACTTTTCCTAGTCCTGAAATGGAGCTCTTCGTACACATATGGGCCGTGAAATTCCAGCCCAGGTCAAGGGCCAGGAAGGGGCAGATTTGGCTGCCGCGGCTGTAATTTGGGGAAAGAAAGAAATAAATGAATGAATGAATGAATGTAATAATGACCAGATAATCTGCTTTTTAGAGATGTTGGTTGAGGGATAAATATTGGCCAGGATACTGCGGATAACTCCCCTGCTCTTCTTCGAAATAGTGCCATGGGATCTTTTACATCCACCTGAGTGAGCAGACAGAGCCTTGGTTTAACATCTCATCTGAAAGATGGTACCTCCGATGGTGCAACAGTACTGCACTGGAGTGTCAGCCTAGATTTTTGTGCTGAAGTCTCTGGAGTGGGACTTAGAACCTACAACCCCCTGACTCAGAGGCGAGAGTGCTACCAACTGAGCCACAGCTGACACCAGGAAGCAGAGGAACGGCAGAGAAGGAAATAGGGTGAATTAGAATCAAATCAGGTTCAGAAAGACAAATCGAGGGAAAACAAGATTGGATTAAGAGAGAGAAAAAAGAGACAGGAAAAGTAAGAAATGTTTTTTAAATTTACAATTTACAAATTTCTAAGAACAATTTATGACCTGCAGGAATGGGACTCCACAGTTTCAATTGTTCCCTTTCTGGGCTGGAGAGATTGAGTGGTGTTGCTGTAACATAAATCTTGTCATTAAAAGGGTCCTAACTTTCTGTGGCAAGTTCCACCAGCGATTTCTTGAAACTCATGGGGAGGTTGACAACAAGCTCCGGATTTTGTAAGGCTAACGGCAGAGCGGCGCAAATTGTCCAGCAATTTGTGGCGATTCACAACTCACGGTGTATCTCTTCCTCGCCACAAATTTCTGGGCTATTTACACACTAATAACGGCGTGCCGATTAAACTCATCATTACTTTCCCAGCAAATTCTGGACTAACAGGAGACAATACATGAAAACATTTCATTCACCGCTACTCTGCAGTCCTGCCACATCCAGTCGTGAATGGTGATGGACCATTAAACAACTAACGGGAGGAGGAGGCTCCAAAATATCCCCATCCTCATTGATGGTGGAGCCCAGCATGTGAGTGCAAAAGACAAGGCTGAAGTGTTTGCAAACATCTTCAGCCAGAACGGCCAAGTGGATGATCCATATCAGCCTCCTTCTGAGGTCCCCACCATCACAGAAGCCAATCTTCAGACAATTCAATTCACTCCATGTGATATCAAGAAATGGCTGAGTGCACTGGATACAGCAAAGGCCCGGACAACATCCCAGCTATTGTGCTTAAGACTTGTGCTCCAGAACTAGCCGCGCCTCTAGCCAAGCTGTTCCAGTACAGCTACAGCACTGGCATCTATCCGACAATGTGGAAAACTGCCCAGGTATGTCCTGCCCACAAAAAGCAGGACAAATCCAATCCAGCCAATTACCACCCCATCAGTTTACTCTCAATCATCAGCAAAGTGATGGAAGGTGTCATCGACAGTGCTATCAAGCGGCACTTACTCACCAATAACCTGCTCACTGATGCCCAGTTTGGGTTCCGCCAGAACCACTCAGCTCCAGACCGCATTACAGCCTTGGTCCAAACATGGACAAAAGAGTTGAATTCCAGAGGTGAGGTCAGAGTGACTGCCCTTGACATCAAGGCAGCATTTGACCAAGTGTGGCATCAAGGAGCCCTAGTAACATTGAAGTCAATGGGAATCAGGGGGAAAATTTTCCACTGGCTGGAGTCATACTTAGCACAAAGGAAAATGGTTGTGGTGGTTGGATGTCAATCATCTCAGCTGCATGACATCGCTGCAGGAGTTCCTCAGGGCAGTGTCCTAGGCCCAACCATCTTCAGCTGCTTCACCAATGACCTTCCCTCCATCATTAGGTCAGAAGTGGGGATATTCGGTGATGACTGCTCAGTGTTCAGTTCCATTTGCAACTCCTGAGATAATGAAGCAGTTCATGCCCGCATGCAGCAAGACCTGGATGACATTTAGGCTTGGGCTGATAAGTGGCAAGTAACATTCGTGTCACACAAGTGCCAGGCAATGACTATCTCCAACAAATGAGCATCTAACCACCGCCCTTTGACATTCAATGGTACTACCATCGCTGAATTCCCCAGCATTAACATCCTGGAGGTCACCATTTACCAGAAACTTAACTGGACCAGTCACATAAATACTGTGGCTACAAGAGCAGGTCAGATGCTAGGTATTCTGCGGCGAGTGTCTCACCTCTTCACTCCCCAAAGCCTTTCCACCATCTACAAGGCACAAGTCAGGAGTTTGATGGAATACACTCCACTTGCCTGGATGAGTGCAGCTCCAACAACACTCAAGAAGCTCGACACCATCCAGGACAAAGCAAGCCACTTGATTGGCACCCCATCCACCACCTTAAACATTCACTCCCTCCACTACTGGCACACCGTGGCTGCAGTATGTACCATGTACAAGATGCACTGCAGCAACTCGCCAAGGCTTCTCAACAGCCAAACCCGCGACCTCTTCCACCTAGAAGGACAAGGGCAGCAGGCGCATGGGAACACCACCACCTCCAATTTCCCTTCAGTCACACACCATCCTGAATTGAAGATATATCGCCGATCCTTCATCGTCGCTGGGTCAAAATCCTGGAACTCCCTTCCTAATAACACTGTGGGAGTACCTTCACCGCACGGACTACAGCAGTTCAAGAAGGCGGCTCACCACCACCTTCTCAAGGGCAATTAGGGATGGGCAATAAATGCTGGCCTTGCCAGCGACGTCCACATCCCAGGAACGAATAAACAAAAAAGATCTGATCTTGCTAGGTCTGACCATATGAGCCACAAATGTCTTTTCCACTTTCAAAACATTCTGATGTTCCTATTTAACTTCTTTCCAAATCTGTTCAGTTATTTGAGCCCCTCTAAAGCATCCTCTTCCCCCTTGATTCACCCATTGCAATAAATGGCACCCTGTAAGCAATACTCCAAGGGAGATCAGATAGTTGTAATAAAACAGAATTGAGACTTGGGAGTGTGGATATAGGGATGTGACACAAACTGACATGATATTTGTCCTCCTGAGATTCTATGGATTTCTCACCTGGACAAACACCCTCTCCATAACATGCTTATTGTTGGCCTCCCAAATACTATGGGCTGGAATTTGCGGTGGGTAATAACGGCGAACTGGCAGCGTTCATTGTTATTACCCCTTTCAAACTGACCGTGACTTCAGGATGTAGCGCATGTGCATCAAACGCGGAAATCCTGAAGTTGCGGTCTGTCATTCAATGCTGTGACACTGGCTGCACTGTGGCTGCCTTCTTGAATGCAACGGAGTGGTTGCTAAGCAGCTTGCTTGGAGGGCAGTTAAGAGTCAACCAGATTGCTGTAGGTCTGGAGTTGGTACCAGAGTTGGAGTCACATATAGGCCAGATTGGGTAAGGACGGCAGATTTCCTTCCCTAAAGGACAGTAGTGAACCAGATGGATTTTTACGACAATCCGATAGTTTTGTGCTCACTGTGACTGATACCAGATTTATTTAATGATTTGAATTTAAATTCCCCAGCTGCCATGGTGGGCTTATGAACTCAAGCCTCCGAATAATTACTCCAGATTTCTGCCTTACTAGTCCAGTAATTTATCCACAATGCTACTTAACCCATCCAGGTGGATATTCCAGTGCAGTACTGAGGGTGTGCTGCACTGTTGGAGGTGCTGTCTTTTGGATGAGATGCTAAATCGAAGATCCCACAGCACTATATCAAGAAGAGCAGGGGAGTTCTCCCTGATATCCTGGCCAATATTTATCCCTCAACCAACATCACTAAAAACAGATTATCTGGTCATTTATTTCATTGCTGTTTGTGGAGCCTTGCTGGGGGCAAATTGGCTGCCGTGTTCCTACATTACAACAGTGACTACACCTCATTGGCTGAGAAGTGCTTTGGGACATCCTCAGGTTGTGAAAGGTGCTATATAAATGCAAATTTCTCATTTAGAACCAAAGTTCATTTCTTTCCCATAGATTTTGCAGCCTTGGTTCCTCCTCCTGTTGGGCATGGGCTAGCCTCCATCCTGATGCTGGGCTGTCAGGTGCAATCGTTTTCCTTGGCAGTCTAGTTTGGAGAATGGCACCCCTCTCTCTAATGGCATTAATAGGCTGATGGGTATGACAAGAGCTGGGATTCTGGTTCCTGGTTGTGTAGAGGTGAGAGTGCACCAGCATTCCCCAATCGTATGTTATCTCTGTTCATCTAGGGAGGCTTGCATGCCGGAATGTGGGATTCAGAGTCTGACTTTAGCTTCTGTTTTGTCAACTATGTGAGTGTAGAAACTAAAACCTGAAGAGAAGGGCAACAACTCAGTATGCAAGACCATGGCGCATGGTTTTAATATATTAGAAACTGCTACGCGTTAATGCAATTTAGTCCCAATTAGTGTTTGACTTGTTATGATCAAATTTTAGAAACAAAACTGCCTTTGATAGGAGCAATTAGTGTTTATGTCACTGAAAAGCTATGTTTTGTACTTTCCTATCCCTCGTGGGATTTCTCTGTCAACTTGTGGATAATTACTCTTTATTTAAATAGCAAGGAGAGTAGGTTGGATTTTCAATGCCTTTCCCCTCCACTCTGTTACCAAGTGATGAGCACTCTCACTTTCTTAGTGGAATAAGGCCCAAAATTCAGGTGTTCTGGGAAGTTCAAAGCCGAGAGCCATCCCCAACCCACACTGAATGCCACCCCCAGATGATGTGGGCACAGTCTTCGAGCACTTTTACCTCTGCTTCTCTTTAGATTCTCTGGTTTGGCTTCTCTTTTAGTTTGCTGTCATTTTATTTTTTTTCTTTTATTTTGCCTTTGTTTCTTTCCTGTGTATTGTCTCCATTCATTATCTTATAAAAACAAGACGTCCCTTTCTCCCGTTTGTTTCACCATTTGAATGCTAGGGATGAGCTGCGTCCACTGGCAAGTGTTTGAATCTGATTGTACTGGGACTTGTGTAAGGCTGTCACATCTATCATATCTGCTGCTTGGTGCTGGGGTCAGAATGAAGCCTTTCGCCCCCTTTCGTGCGAAGTGGTACTCAGAGAGAAGATTGATGAGTCATTTGTGACATATTGACAATTGCATGAATATATGGAGGCTTTTGCAAGTTACTCGTAGCTGCTGTTTTCTGATGTAACAGGGTTAGGTACAATGTAATCACTAATCTACTTGCTTGCAAACAAATTAAATCTTTCAGACAGCTTTTGCTGATGTTGGAATCAGCTGCACAGTGAAGGAATCATCTCTTTAGGTTATAATGTTTCCTATCATAAAGTTACAGCCCAGAGGGAGGTCATTTGGCCCATTGTGCTTGTGTTGGTGCTAGCTCGTTGACTAGATTCCTCCACTCTAATCTCACTCCCCTGCTCCTTCCTCATATTCTTTTACACATATAGTAATCGGGGATGTTATGATTAAGGTTATCCACCAGGTGGTGCTGTAGCCAATGTTGCTACTAAGGTCAGAGGTTTGCTTCCTGTTAAGTTCAGAGGTTTGCTTCCTGTATAGGTCAGCACAAGGTGGAATGCCAGGATGTTGATGCAGGCTGTCTGGAAACGTGTTTCCCAGTTGTTAATAAAGTACTCGTGTTAATTCTAACATCTAGCCTCTTTGAGTTCCTTGTTCCACTTTCTGGATTTATCACATTTGGCGACGAGGCAACTAAAGCACTCTGCATAAAGAAGAAAAGTCTGCTGGGATGTTTAAACAACAAAATCACGAGCTAAAGTTAGCTACAAGCTGGAAGAGAGCATGGCTGCCACGGTAGGAACGGTTTCCGCTTTTGATATTCAAGCACAAACCTGGGAAGAATACTGTGAAGTGTTGGGTTATTTTTTCAAAGCAAATGAAATAAATGATGCCGGAAAAAGGAAAGCCATTCTGCTTAGTTCAGTGGGAAGCCAAACCTACAGTTTGATGAAAAATCTGCTCAGTCCTGAAAAGCCTGGAGACAAGTCATTTGTTGAATTAGTGGCTTTGCTAAAAGAACATTTCAACCCTAAGCCTAGTGAGATTGTACAGCGGTTCAAGTTTAATTCAAGGAACAAGAAAGAGGAAGAGAGCGTAATGGACTATGTAGCGGTGTTGCATAAATTAGCACAAGATTGCAATTATGGGAACAACCTGAAGGAAATGCTGTGAGATAGGCTAGTTTGTGGAATTATGGACAACTGAATGCAGCATAGATTATTATCCAAGACTGGGCTTACTTATGAAAAAGCATTGGAACTTGCTCAAGCCATAGAGACTGCAAACCGAGATGTAAAAGAAACACAGGGTTCAGACAGGGCTAATGCTATGCAAGTTGCAGGTCAGGTTGTTGTGCACAAGTTGAACATGCATCAGAAACCACAACATGGGCATGTGAAGGCATGTTATAGATGCAAGGGCGATCACCTGGTGAGTGAATGCCGGTTTCTGGAGGAAAAGTGCTACAAGTGTGGGAAACAAGGACACATAAAACGAGCTTGCAGGGCGAAATCACCTGTGGAGGAATCCAAACCAAAAGGGGGAGGACAGCAAAACCAAGGGAGAGAAGTGAAAAAACATGGAGCACACCACATCAGCGGGGAAGCTGAGGAAGAAGAGGACATGTTCATAATGTATAGCATGTTAGAGAACATTCCAAAAGTGGCTCCTATCACATTGCAACTGACAGTAAATGACTCTAAGGTGAACTTTGAAGTGGATACAGGGTGCGGCGTGACCATAATGAACAAGGCAGTGTACTCAAAATTGTGGAACCGTGCAAAAGTTCCAGAGGTAAAGCCTTGCTCCCTGCATCTTAAAACATATACAGGTGAATGAGTAGCAACATTAGGTACAGCTAAGGTAACTGTGCAACACAGGGACACAGTGGAACAGCTACCTGTAGTTATAGCATTGGGTACCGGACCAAACCTGTTAGGTCAGGGCTGGATAAAATAACTTAAATTAGACTGGGGAGCAGTACATCAAATAGATGCGGGCAAACAGTTGACTTTGCAAGAAGTGTTGAGTGAACATAAGAGTGTGTTCAAGGAGGAACTTGGCACATTTAATGGCCCCCCAGCTAAGATTTATGTAGACAAGGAGGCACCGCCAAGGTTTTTTAAACAACGACCTGTGCCTTATGCCATGAAGCCAAAGGTAGAGGCTGAGCTTGACCGTCTATTGAGAGAGAACATACTGGAGCCGGTGAAATGTTTGGAATGGGCAGCTCCCATAGTACATGTTTTTAAACCGGACAATTCGGTAAGACTCTCTGGAGACTGTAAATTGACTGTCAATCGGGTGTCCAAACTAGAGCAGTATCCTATTCCCAAAACAGAGGATCTCTTTGCAAACCTGGCTGGAGGAAAGAAATTCACAAAGTTGGATATGAGTCATGCCTACTTGCAGATTACACTGGATGACGAATCAAAGAAGTATGTCACCATAAATACACACAAGGGCTTGTTTACATATAACCGCTTACCGTTTGGTGTCTCATCTAGTCCAGCTATCTTCCAGAGGACAATCGAAGGTGTACTGCAAGGGATTCCACATGTTTCCATCTATCTGGATGACATTCTGGTGACGGGAAGAACCGACCAGGCGCATCTGAGCACTCTGAGAGAGGTACTACAGAGATTGGAGAGGGCAGGGTTCCAGCTCAAGAGGAGTAAGTGCACTTTCCTGGGGAATGAGACCGTGTTCCTGGGACACAGAGTGGACGCCACCGGGCACCAACCACTCAAGGAGAAGGTACAAGCACTGCAGGATGCCCCTGCTCCTACAAATGTGGCTGAGTTAAAAGCTTACCTGGGACTGCTGAATTATTATCACAGGTTTTTACCAAACTTGTCAACTGTGTTAGCACCTCTTCACAAACTACTGTGCAAGGAGACACAGTGGCAGTGGGGAGAGGAGCAGAGGGAGCACGAGTGATTATTCCACAGCCAGCATGACAGTCTATCCTAGAGCAACTACATCAGTGTCATCCTGGGGTCTCACATATGAAAGCCTTGGCTAGGAGTTACTTGTGGTGGCCAAAGCTAAATGAGGAGATAGAAAATCTAGTCAAGACATGCAGCACTTGTCAGGAACACCGGAAGGCACCAGCAGCGGCTCCTCTCCACCCCTGGGAGTGGCTGGATAAACCATGGAGAAGATTGCACTTAGATTATGCGGGTCCATTCATGGGGAAGATGTTCCTCATAATCATTGATGCACATTCCAAATGGATGGATGTTTATCCTGTAAATTCTGCTTCTGCCACTACTACTATAGACTGCCTGCGTCGGAGCTTCAGTAATCAAGGGCTACCGGAGATCGTGGTGAGTGACAATGCCACTTGTTTTGTGAGTACAGAGACAAAAGAGTTCTTGAGAAAAAATGGCATAGTGCAGGTGACCTCGGCTCCATATCATCCGTCCTTGAATGGACTTGCGGAGAGAGCCGTACAAACATTTAAGGAGATGATGAAAAAAAGTGCAGAAGGGAGTTTAGCAGCCAAAGTGTCACGGGTTCTGTTCAGCTACAGAATAACACCTCAATCCACCACAGGACTCTCTCCTGCTGAGATGTTATTAGGTCGTAGACTACGCTCCACTCTTGACCTTGTCCACCCAGAGCTAAAAAGGAAAATGGAAAACAGACAAAACAAACAAAAAGAGAACCATGACAAAAGAACAAAGAGCCGAAGTTTTGGAGAAAGAGATGCGGTCCTTACCAAGAATTTCAGTTATGGACCAAAGTGGATTCCTGGCTTCATAGACTCAATGACAGGTCCAGTATCATACAAGGTCATGTTGGGAGATGGTAGGGTAGTACGCAGATATGTAGATCAGGTACTTCCCAGACAAGGGGAAATTGAAATGAAGGTTCCAGATGCAATGACTGAAGACAGCGTTGCCCCCAGTTATCCAAGTGCATCTGTGGTGCCACCACCAGGGACAGAGATAATTCCACAGGAACCTATCCGTCAAGAGGAAACCATCGTTGCAGAGTCAGATACTCTGAGCACTGCTCAGGAGCAGCTGGTGGCTTCACCACAAACAAGCAGGGAATTTACTGTTAGACGTTCACAAAGTCCTCGCAAGCCACCAGAGAGATTGATACTGAACTGTTAGATTCGTCAAGTATGGAACATGATGAATGGAGACTCCTTATGTGACCCTCAGGAATGGTTGTTTGTTAAGAAATTCATACTGAAATCTTAAGGGGGGAGGAATATAGTAATCGGGGATGTTATGATTAAGGTTATCCACCAGGTGGTGCTGTAGCCAATGCTGCTACTAAGGTCAGAGGTTTGCTTCCTGTTAAGGTCAGAGGTTTGCTTTCTGTATAGGTCAGCACAAGGTGGAATGCCAGGATGCTGATGCAGGCTGTCTGTAAACGTGTTTCCCAGTTGTTAATAAAGTACTCGTGTTAATTTTAACATCTAGCCTCTTTGAGTTCCTTGTTCCACTTTCTGGATTTATCACAACACACTTATCCAATTCCCTTTCAAATGATTTTATAGGCTCTGCTTCAAGAACTACTGGTGTCAGCTATGGCTAAGTGGCTCTCTCTGGTGGATATAAAAGATCCCGTGGCACTATTTCGAAGAAGAGCAGAGGTGTTCTCCCCAGTGTCCTGGGCCAATATTTATCCCTCAACTAACATAACAAACAGATGATCTGGTCATTATCACATTGCTGTTTGTGGGAACTTGCTGTGCATAAATTGACTGCCACGTTTCCCACATTACAGCAGTGACCACACTTCAAAAAGTATTTCATTAACTGTAAAGCACTTTGAGACGTCCGGTGGTTGTGAAAGCTGCTATTGAAATGCAAGTCTTTCTTTCTTTTCTGTGGTAAGACGTGCCATGTCATTCCCTTTCTGTTCACAGTGTGTTTCCGCAGTGTGTTTCCGCAGTGTGTTTCCGCAGTGTGTTTCTGCCCTGAGTGTGGTCTCTCTGCCACTCCATTGTTTTAATTCAGTGGGGATGGAGTGATAGCAAGACCAGAATTCCAAGAATTGACTCACCTTCAAATTTAAAATTCTCATCCTTGCGTTCAAATCCCCCCATGGCCTCGCTCCTCCCGATCGCTGTAACCCCTTCCAGCCCTGCTCCCCTCCCCACCCCCAATCTCTCGGTACCACCGACAGTCCTTCCATACGTCAGCTGCGCCCCGCCCCCAACGCCCCGCCTCTCGCCTCCACATTGGCAGCTGGGCTTCTGTTGTGCTCTGAATTGCTTTTGCTGAACTCCTCTACCTCTCCACCACCCCTCTCTTCATTTAAGGCCCTCCTTCAAACTCCCCACACCCCTCCTCCTATATCTTGACAGCCATGTTTCTCTGATTACGCTTCTGCGGGGTGACTCGGGATGTTTTTCTACGTTAAAGGGTCTGTGTAAATGCAAGTTGTTTTTTTTACCGTTGACTTCCCGGCCAAAGCCCGCCCACTCCACCTTCCGAGTGGGCCGAGAGTTAATTGTAATCAGCTGCCATCTCTGGTAAAGGCTGCTGCTCCGATCGGATCTGGAGTGATAAATGAGGCAGTCTGTTTCCCTCAACAGGTGATGGTCACTCACTGCCTGTGCTAAATCTGGGGACGTAACTTTTAGTACATTTTCCACTACTAGTGTTAACTCAGATACTTTTCTAATGGCCACCCGATGACATTCGGCTGGACCCAGAATGAACGCCCTTGGATATTCGGGTCCGAATCCAGAACACATTTATTTGAAATTCCTCTCTCCGCTGTGTTAGCACAGGCCTCAACCCATTTAAAATAAATAGGTTAAGATCTCTGTTGATATAGAGGAGAGGGAAATTTCGGACAAAGGCAGGAAAAGTTTGTACAATACTGTTTTTTATTTGTTATTGAGATGTGGGTGACACGGGCAAGGCAATATTTATTCCCTATCCTTATTCCCCATGCTCTGAAGGCATTGAGTCAACTATATAACGGAAGGTGGAGTTTAATGTGGGAGATCATCCAGTTTGGATCCGAAAAAGACAAATCGGAATGTTTTCTTAATCGAGAGAGATTTGGAGCTGTGGAGGAGCAAAGAGATTTGGGGGGAGAAATTCGATGCCATAGCGCCTCCAGTTAGCGCCTGGTGGGGCCGCTAATGGGACACTGAGGTAGTAGCACCAGGGCGAGGCAAATCCAGTGCCGCACACTGAATTCGGCCTCCTTAAACGCTGCCGCAATGAATTAGCGCCGGGGGCTTCAGCGCCTGGCAGATCGTGACATCAGTGAACGTGCAACACTCACTGGGCACCCGATCTGCCAAATTGAGTATCGACCCCTGCATTAGTGCCTTGCACCGACAGCGACAGGGAGAGGAGGCATCAAGCAGGTGGATGCCGGCTCCAGGGGAGCTACTTAAAGGGATCCTCAGTAATGAGTCGCAGCTGTCAGGTTAGTGCTGTTTCACTGCTACCTTGTCAGTTTGAGATAGTGCAACAGTTTAATTCAGTCATTGAAAGGTTGTTTACTATCAGGAGTGTTGCGGCTTCTAAAAGTTAGTTACGTTTATACTCACAAAATATCGAAGTGCTGCACTTCCTTACATTAATGGGGGCTGTACTGGCAGTCGTCCTCGCCCTCCAGGATTTACTGCCGGGGGAGCTGAGGCAGCGAGAAAGACTAGAACATGTGGCCAGAGGGAGGAGGAGGGCGATCAAGGCTCTCAACAGGTGGCCCTACCCTCCGAGGGTATTCTGAGAGCAATTCTCCTACCTTCAATTAAGCCAGGAGCAATGTCTTAGAAGGCTCCGCTTAACCAAGGATGTGGTCACAGAACTCTGCCACCTCCAGCAACCAGACCTCTATCCTCAGATCAGGACCATCACAGCTCCCTCAGTGGCAGTCAAGGTCACCGTTGCCCTCAATTTCTTCACCAGCGGATCCTTCCAGTCTGCATTATGAGACATAGCTAACATCTCACAGTTCGGCATCCATTGCTGCATCCAGGAGGGCACAGAGTCTCTCTACAGTAGAAGGGATTACATTTCCTTTCCCATCACCAGGGAGAAGCAGGACGAGCATGTATGTGGCTTTGCCAGGATAGCAGGATTCCCCATGGTGCAGGGCGCCATTGACTGCACCAACGTGGCTTTGCAGGCAACACATAACAATCCTGAGATCTTCCGAAACTGCAAAGGGAACTATTCACTTAATGTCCAGTTGATGAATTGACCCTTAGTGTTAGTGGGATTAAATACGTGGGGTTACAGGGATCAGGTGGGATATGTGTCGGTGCAGGCTCGATGGGCTGAAATGGCCTCTATCTGCACTGTGGGGTTTCTGTGATTCTGTGATGTGCGACCGCAGACAGCGAATCCTCAATGTGAATGCCCACTACCCTGGCAGCAGCCAGGATGCTTTCATCCTGTGCCAGACCAGTGTGCCAGCATGGTTCCATCCACCACGTCAAGCTCGTGGGTGGCTGCTTCGAGATAAGGGCTATCTGCTCTCCACCTGGTTCATGACTGCCCTCCGCAACCACAGCACACCTGCCCAGCACTCATATAATGAGAGCCATGTCGCCACCAGGAACATCATCGAGCAGACCATCGGCCTACTGAAGTAACGGTTCCACTGCCTTGGCCGCTTGGGAAGAGCCCTCCAGTACTCGGCTGAGCGAGTGTCCTATTTCGTCGTGGTCTGCTGCATGCTCCACAACTTGGCCATCATGAGGGTTCCAGGATCACCTCAGGAGGAGGAAGATGGAGAGGAGGAGGAGGACAAGGACAAGGAGGAAGAGGAAGACAAGGAGGAGGAGGAGGAGGATGATGAGGCAGCCAAGGAAGATGAGGAGTAGGAGGAAGAACAGTAGCGAGGGAAGAGGAAGTCACTCAATCGGTCTTCCAGAAGGGCAGTCCGAGATCGCCTCATCAGACTGCGGTTCCAGTAAATTCAACCCCAGATTGCTCACCACATCCCTATCATTCCATCCCTGTCGTAGGCAAAGCTGAAATGAGAAACAGTACAAAATTATCCAGAGTGAATTAATAATTTATCAATAATCAGTGAACACATATTTACAGCAACATTATTACCTATTCACCCCTGTGCAATCCCTTAGTGCCTCTCGTTACTGTGCCTTTGCCTACTCTAGTGCTCCTATGAGGTGTTAGCTCAGTGGCTGCAGCACAGCTGGTGGAAGGCTGCTGAGTGTCATGCAGGAGACTTCAGATGGCCTTGCAGGACGCCCTCGACCAGCTCTGGCCTGGAAGTCCCGGCTGTAAACTGCACCACCTCAGGCTGGGCGGCGGCAGTCTGGGCTGGCTGGATGACAGGCAACGGCAAGGGCAGAGTGGCAGTGGTGGTAGCAGGAATGCTGTCATCCTGAGAGAAGACAGCAGGTTTCTGCTCCACTGACCCACTGCCACTCCCCCGGGGCAGGACCTCAGCATCCCTAGAAATCTGTTGCAGCACAGATTGCTGGTCTGCTGTGACTCCGTGAAAACCCCGGTCGACGGTGGTAGACCCAGTCATGATGGCAGCAGTCAGAGCTTGCATTGCATCAAGCTGAGACTGCATGAGAGCAGTCTGAAATTGGATGCCACCAAATATAGACTGCATTACAGCACTAAGATGTTGCAACGCTTCCGCCTGTGCCGCAATGGAAGCTGCCAGGTCGCCCATCACACGCGGCATTGGGTCTGAGTCACCACAGTCGCGCTGAGAGTCTGCCATTCTTTGCAGACCAGAAATGATGGGCTCCATGGTGCGCGCAGAGCCTTGCGCAATGTTGGAGGTGGACTCCTCCATGCTCCTTACCATTGCCGAGAGGCTCTCGGGCACCCTTGCCATTGTAACTAACATCTCCGTGTGTATGCCCATCACCCTTCTTCTAAAGGCCTTCCCATCGAGGTCCTCATCTGAGTCCTGTGCAGCAGAACTCGCGCGTGAACTTGCCCTCTGGGGAGCTGGCCCCCGAGCTACCCTTTCCCCCTGGCCTTGCTGCAGCCCACTCGTTCCCAGTGCATCACCCTGTGCAGATCCCACTACTATACTAGCCTCTAAAGAACGCGTAGTGCCAGTGTCTGAGCTGGTGCCTGCGGGTGAGATATGCAGTGACGCGGTGTGTTCTTCCTCCTCCTCTTCTCCTGCCTCGCTCTCAATGGTGCACTCAGGGACAGGCTGCTCAGGAGCTTGCTGATTATATGAAAGCATAAAGGCACAAGAGTTGGGTTAAGGTGAGGGGAGGGGATCAGGAAGGGAGAAATGCATGCATACAGCATGATTAGCTGGAAAGTGCGAAACACTTGTGGGGTGAGGGGGAAGTGGGATATGAGAAGAAGGAGTAGGGATGAACATACCGTTGTTGTCCCCAAGGGGGTCAACTTCGCCAGTGGCCATGGCGCCCACCACATAGTGCCCAATAATCTGCAGCACTTGAGTCTCCAGCTCAGACAGAGGTTGGGTGTCAACTTGTCCCCTGCCTGTGCGCTCCTGCTCCTTCCTGTTGTGAGCCACCTTGGCCTGCAAGAAAAAGGAAAGTGTGTGAGTTAGTAAGGAGCAATGTGTTTGGGTGATGTGCCTGCCATAGTTGAATAGCTGTCATTATGTGCAAGGTGTGAGATGTGGGTGTGAGTGTTAGTAGGTAGAGATTGTTGGTGGGTGAGCACTGGGGTGTGTGGTGCTTTGGCCAGTGTGTGCAAACTAAGGTTCAGTCACTGGTATGTAGCATTTGTTGAGGTATTGACTCACACTGACCACCCAAGTGAGATCATTAAATTTCTTCCTGCACTGTGTCTGGGTCCTGGGGACAACAGTGCTGCCCGAGACCTGATGGGCATCCTCCCTCCACATGGCATGGAAGACTTGCAGTGAGGGCTTCCTGCCACTTGCCGGGTAGACCACCGCCCTCCATCTCTCCACAGCGGACACCAACTCCTCCAATGCTTGGTCTGAAAGTCTGCGGGCTCTCTCCCTGGGGCGTGGATCTGCCATTAGTACAGCTGGTGGCGTCTTTGGACTTGGTCTGCTCCAGCTTGCTGACACAGGTTCACAGGCAGCAATGCTGAGAATGAGGTTCTACAGCATCAATGAACCTCCCCTTTAAGAACTGGAAAGAGCCTGTGGCAATGATGAACTGTGATTAGACTGCACCTGAAATTGGCTAGCGCTTTGAGTGTAACGCCAATGAGCTAGGTCGTTAGTGCTTGATTTAGCACTCCAATCCTTTCTTTGAGCGATGACACTGAATTTTGCATGCAACGAGATTCATTAGCGTCTGGCGCTAAATCTCAAATTTTTCCAAAGTTCGCGCCCACTCCTGGGCTCTAATGAATTCCCCCCCTTGGTGTCCATGTATACAAATCTCGAAAAGTTAGTGGACAGTTACAAAAAGTAATCAGAAAGGCTAATGGAATGTTGCTCTTTATCTCAAGGAAATTCAAAAGTGAGGAAGGGATGCTTCAGTTGTGGATTCTTGGTCAGACTCAGTTCAGTTTTGGGCAGTGCAGATTCACTAGAATCATACCAGGTCTTAAAGGCTTAAGTTAAGAGGACAGGCATAAACTTGGTTTGTATTCCCTTGAGTTTAGAAGGTTGAGGGGTGATCTAATTGAAGCCTTTAAAATGATAAAGGGATTCAATAGGGTGGATACAGAGAAACTATTTCCTCTGGTGGGGGAATCCACAGCAAGGGGGCACGATCTTAAAATTAGATCTAGGCCGTTCAGGGGTGAAATCAGGAAGCACTTTTTCACACAAAGGGCAGTGGAAATCTATAACTCTGTCCCCTAAAAGGCTGTGGATGCTGGGTCAATAGAAATTTTCAAGACCGAGATCAATAGTTTTCTGTTAGGTAAGAGTATCAAGGGATATGGATCAGAGGTGTGCAGTTGAGGCAAATATCAGCCATGATTTAATTGAATGGTGGAACAGTTCCGAGAGGCTGAATGACCTACTCCTGTTCCTGTGGGTGACTGGAGTCACATGTAGGCCAGAAGAGGTTGGTGGTGGGCGGTTCCCTTTTCTGAAGGACATCAGTGAACCCATTGGATTTTGACAACAATCCAGCAGCTTTCATGACCATAAATTACCAGATTAATTGAAGCCAGTTTTACAATTTACCGTGGCAGCATTTTAACCTGTGACCCCTGAGTTTCTGGTGCAATACCATGACCCCTAGGCTACTGTACCCTCTACTACCTCCTGCTGTCATTTTTTGGCTCTGGTGTTGACTAGTGTCAATAATTAGAGGGCAGAAAGTGCCCTCTAATGATAAGTAGGGATTGACTCAACCCTGAGTGTGGTACGAACTAGTAACTGGGGTCTTACTCACTGAGAGCGCTACTTAAATGGACTGTGATTTTTTTAAAGCAATGCTTCATGTAAAGTCCACGCCTCAATAATACACGGACTTCGGGAGAACAGTTTAACAGGTACTTTACTGAACAAGAGGCAGCTTGAAACTGAAACTACAGAAGCCTGCTAGGGCCTTTTATACAGGGGTGGTCACTACCGGTACTGCAGCCTAAGACCAGTTATTCCCTTAAAGGTACATACACAACAATTCCTCCCCTTTTAGATAAACAGTACATAACATTCATTTAACAACTAAATAATAACTAATTACAATTACAATTTTCTCAGTAATATATACATCAACTGAAATAGTCATTTATAAGTTCAGTCTTTGAGGAGGCTTCCTGATCCGGACTGGATAGCGCCTTTCTCGAGTATCCTGTTCTGGCGGTGGAGTCAATTCTGGCTCATTGTCATTGGTTGGTTCGTCAGCTTCCAATGCCCCTGCTTCTGAGGTAGACGCAATGTGTACTTCGGGCTCATTACCAGGTGCACATGCTTGTGGTACAGGTTTGGCTTGTTCCTGTGACTCTAGAATCTGGTCAGCATGGTGTCTCACAATGCTCTCTCCAACGTCCACTGTGTACATTAGTGGTCCCTGCTGTGTGCATATCGTGCCTGGCTGTCATTTTTCTGTTCGGTAGTCGCGGGCCAAGACTGGTTGCCCTATCTTGAAGCTCCTGGTTGGCTTCTCATTTATGTGCTGGAACTGCTTATCCTCAACATCTCGTCTTATGTTTGGTTTGAGCAAATCCAAGCAACATCTTAGTCTCCGGTTGGAAAACAGTATGGCTGGAGTTTGGTTGGTTACTGCATGTGTCGCATTCCGGTAAGCAAACAGGAAGTTATCCACCTTGTGTTGCAGTGGTATGTCATCATTATACATTGCCTTTATGGCCTTTTTAAAGGTCTGAACAAACCTCTCAGCCAATCCATTTGTGGCTGGATGATATGGGGCAGATGTGTAATGTTTCACCCCATTATTCTTCAGGAACCTCCGGAAATCCTCAGACACAAACTGTGGGCCATTGTCGGAACAGATCTGTCCTGGCAACCCATTCCTGGCGAAGATGGTTCTTAGGACTGCAATAGTTTTCTCCGTGGTGGTGGAGGACATTTTAATGACCTCGGGCCATTTCGAATGGGCGTCCACAGCGATTAGAAACATTGAGTCCATAAATGGACCAGCAAAATCAATGTGTACCTGTTGCCATGGAGATGAGGGCCACTCCCATGGATGTAGCGGGGCCTGTGGTGGAGCGTTTTGGACCTTCTGGCGTCGTGTGCATCTCTTGGTCATATCCTCGATTTCTTTATCGATTCCCGGCCACCACACAAACGCCCTGGCTAGGCTCCTCATTTTTACCCCTCCCAGATGACCCTCATGAAGCTCATTGAGTACTCTATCTCTCAACTTGGGTGGAATTACCACTCGGGATCCACACATCATGGTTCCCCGGCACACTGACAGCTGTTCCCTCCTTGGCGAGAATGCTGGCAACAGTGAGTCGCCATATGCTGGCCATCCCTTCACCGTCAAATCATAGACCCGAGAGAGTGTTGGGTCATTTCGGGTTTCCTTCTCAATACTTGCGTTTGTAACAGGCAAACATTCGACTGTGGTCGCATGGAATATCTCCACAGGGTCCACTGCAGGTGCTTCTTCCACCATAGGCAATGGTAGGCGCGACAGCCCATCAGCGTTTCCATGCTGTTTCGTACCTTTGTACTCTATGTCATACTGATGTGCCCCTAGAAAAAGTGACCATCTTTGCAGCCGTTGCGCCGTCATCACCGGAACGCCCTTCTTTGGGTTAAAAATTGAGACCAGGGGTTGCTGATCAGTCAGTAGGGTGAATTTCTGCCTGTGCAGATAGTGATTGAACTTCTTCACCCCCCACACCAGGCTGAGGGCCTCCCTGTCAATCTGGGCATAGTTACGCTCAGCTGAGGTTAGCGAGCGCGATGCAAAGGCTATTGGCCTCTCTGAACCGTCACGGAATTTGTGTGACAGCACCGCTCCAATGCCGTAAGGTGACGCATCACATGCCAACCGAATCGGTAGTGTTGGGTTGTAGTGGGCCAATACTTCTTTTGAAGTGATTTGGCATTTACATGCCTGAAAGGCATGC
Organism: Somniosus microcephalus; assembly: GCF_052327205.1. Classification (NCBI taxonomy): domain Eukaryota; kingdom Metazoa; phylum Chordata; class Chondrichthyes; order Squaliformes; family Somniosidae; genus Somniosus; species Somniosus microcephalus. The sequence continues at coordinate 90,179,877 of NC_140994.1, read as the reverse complement.
TTACACTCATCACTCCATTTCCATGTTACACCAGTTTGAAGGAGGGCGTTCAGTGGGTGCAGAATTGTAGATAAATTCGGCAAGAACTTATGGTAGTAGTTCACCAACCCGAGGAACGACCTCAGTTGCGACACATTTTCTGGTGCTGGAGCCTTGACTACAGCCTCAATCTTGTGCGGCGACTTATGCAACCCTTCCTCATCAATCATGTGGCCACAATACGAGATTTGTCTCCTGAAGAACTCGCATTTGGGACGGTTGGCTCGTAGCCCATATTCCTGCAATCTCGTGAGCACCTGTTCCAGGTTGGCAAGGTGTTCATTGTCATTTTCGCCCGTAACCAGGATGTCGTCCAAATAACACTGGGTCCCCAGGATCCCTTGCAGGACTTGTTCCATTGCCCTCTGCCACATAGCCGGGGCCGATGCTACCCCAAATACCAGTCGATTGTACTGGTAAAGGCCTTTGTGAGTGTTTATCATGAGGTATTTCCTAGGTGCTTCTTCCACCTCCATTTGTAGATACGCCTGGGCCAGATCAATCTTTGTAAAACGTTTCCCTCCAGATAGTGAGGTGAAAATATCTTCTATCCGCGGAAGCAGATACTGTACTGTGTGCAGGATTGGGTTCACAGTCACCTTGAAGTCCCCACAGATGCGAACCTTCCTTGCCTCCCCAGGCGTGCTGCTCAATGCTTTCTTCATTACAGGAACGATGGGTGTGGCCCACTTGCTCCAGTCCACCTTAGACAGCACCCCCGAACGCTCCAGACTCTCCAGTTCAGCTTCCACAGCTGGGCGTATCGCGTATGGCACCGGTCTGGCCTTGAAAGATTTTGGGGTTGCGTTATTCACAATCTTGATGGTTGCCTTTACTCCTTTTAGAGTCACAAGTCCTTGTTGGAACACCTCTTCCGCATCAGATAGAATTTGTGACAGTAGTCCAGGTGCGACGTCATCATCTTTTTTGTCAGTCACAGTTAGTGCCAGAATGAAATGCCAATCCAATTGTAGTCTTCAGATCCATTCACGTCCCAATAATGGTGGTCCTCCATCTCGTAGTATATACATGTATAGTTTCTGTGTTTCCTTTCCGTTATATTCAACTGGCACCCTTATTTTTCCTCTGGGGTAGACCTTTTGCCCCGTGTATGTCTTCAATACAATGGACGTGTCCTTTAAGGGTATGTGTGAGAATAGCCGCTCATAGTCTCGTCGATTCATGACAGTTAGGGCTGATCCTGTGTCCAATTCCATCTTCACTGGGGACCCTGCTATCATGAGGGTGACCCAAATGGTTCGGTGATCTTCTTTTGCGATCACGTTGTGTAACTTTAAACAACTTAGTCGCCTGCTCCCGGAGTCCTTATCACTCTCCTGATCTTCTGAACTACTATCTGTCAGTTTATTTACTTTCCTGTACTGTTCCTTAGTAGTTCTTGTCGTGTTGGTCTTCTTTCCCGACCTGCAGACTCTTGCTATATGTCCCATTTTCCCGCATTGCCTGCATATTTTGTCTTTAAACCAGCAGTCCTTCTGCTCATGGGTTGTTCTGCCGCAGCGATAGCACTTTTCGGCTCCATACGCCATTTCGTTAGCGCTGTATTCTTATGGTTTCTGTTGTATTTCCGCAGCTCCCCGTGCTGCTGCTTTGTAGGATGCTGCCACGCTGAAAGCCTGTTCTAGCGTCAGGTCCTTTTTTGAAAGTAGTCGTTTCTGGGTTCCTTCACTCTGGAGCCCGCAGACAAACTTATCCCGTAAGGTGTCTGCCAGTCCTGCTCCGAACTGGCAGTGCTTCGATAACTTGCATAGTTCCGTAAGATAGTCAGCATTGCTCTCATCTTTGTGCTGGTTTCTTTTATGGAACTTGAATCTTTCTGCTATCAGCGGTGTTGTAGGGCTTAGGTGTTCCTGTAAGATATGAACAATCTCCTCAAAACTTTTCTCCATTGGTTTAGCTGGGGTAATTAAATTCCGCAATAGGCCGTACGTATTCGCACCCATCAGATTTAATAATACCGATGCCCTCTTTCCATCGGCCACCTCATTTGCCTTGCAGTACACTTCGATTCTTTCTACATACATGGTCCAGTCTTCTACCTCGTTGTCAAAAGCAGTGATACTGCCACTTTTCGGCATCTTGGGCGATTTAAAATGGCGTTTCCCGCGCTTTTGCTTCTTCCCCAATGGAATAAAATGGCGCCTCTCGCGCTTTTGCTTCTTCCCCAACGGGATAAAATGGCGCCTCCCACGCTTTTGCTTCTTCCCCTTACTGCCACGCTGCTCCTAGCATTCTACGGGGTAATGGCGGCGACCCGCAGCTTCGGCGCGTCTCACTTTCCTTCCCCCCCGTTTAGTTTCTCTCCGCTGTCCTGTTCTCGAGCACCGACCGCGCGCTGTGCGCTCCACCCTCTCTCTCTTGTTTTCTTTTCCCAGCGGCGCTGCGCGGCCCGATTTGTAGAGCCGCTCGATCGAGCTTGAGCCCGCCGCAGTCTGGAAGGGTCAGCGCGCTACCTGCTACCAGCACGATTCGCTGGAACCACAGTCTCTCCCGCAATTCTCCAAACACCGATGGATTCTTTGGGCGGTTGCCCTCGGTCGACGCCCGTTGCTCAGACTACGACCTTCCAGGACCTTCCTTTCAGGTGAGATCCCCGTGAGATGATGCCACACTGCAGGTGAGTTCGAACTTACTCGTCGCCACTGTAAAGTCCGCGCCTCAATAATACATGGACTTCGGGAGAACAGTTTAACAGGTACTTTACTGAACAAGAGGCAGCTTGAAACTGAAACTACAGAAGCCTGCTAGGGCCTTTTATACAGGGGTGGTCACTGCCGGTACTGCAGCCTAAGACCAGTTATTCCCTTAAAGGTACATACACAACACTTCATACAGTTAATCCTCCTGATACTTCACATTCCACACGCAGTGCGCCAGCAAACTCACTTCGATATTTTCCAGCAGCACTGTTTTGGTTGAACTGGTTCAGGTCACTGTACTATCTAAAGCCTCAGGTCAATTTAATCTTCTCAAAATCTGCCCTTTTTGTCCAAACCTCATATTAATTGGGTGCTTTTGCGATACAAAAATCAAGATGTTCCTTTTCTTTTTAGGCTGGACATAAAGAGCGAAGTGACACTGTGAACACTGCCATTGATAATATGTGCAAGAAGACCAGACAACTTCGCAGACAGGTACCTCTCTCAACCACAGCGACAGTGTGTTTGTTAATATAAGATTCTGATCAATTAATAAAATATGAGCATATATAGAATCACCATAACGTTTGAAAATAAACACGTCTCCATCATGAAAAGCTTAAGCTTCTAATTCTGCTATTGTACATTTATTTTAATATTCATTCTGAGGGTGTGGGCATCACCGGCATTTATTGCCCATCCCTAGTTGCCCTGAGACGGTGGTGGTGGGCCACCTTTTTACTCGGTCACTTCAGAGGGCAGGAGTCACATATAGGCCCAGACTGGGTAAGGACGGCAGGTTTCTTTCCCTAAAGGACATCAGTGAACCAGTTGGGTTTTTACAACAATCCAACAGCTTCATGGTCACTTTTACTGATCCCAGCATTTTATTTTCAGATATTTTGCAAAATTGAATTCAATTTCTCAAACTGCCATGGTAGGGTTTGAACTCATGTTCTCTGGATTACGAGCCCTGGCCTCCGGATTACTAGAACAAAAGCTAAATACTGCGGATGCTGGAAATCTGAAATAAAAACAGAAGTTGCTGGGAATACTCAGCAGGTCAGGCAGCATCTGTGGAGAGAGAAACAGAGTTCACGTTTCAGGTCGATGACCTTTCGTCAGAACTGGAAGAAGTTAGAGTTGTAACAGATTTTAAGCAACTCTGAATTCTTAGTCCAGTTACTGAGCTACTGCATTACCGCACACTTAGACTACTGACTGACACCAAAAGCATGAAAACTGTTAAAAAAAATTCTATTTAACGCAATGTAATTCACCTCCAATAGCAGTTTATATTATTAGCAGTATTCAAAAGAAGGCATTTCCTGTCACATAACATCTGTAACTAACCTTCCCTGTGAGTCAGGATTGCTGCATCAAATCTTTTGTGTGTACAAGAGCAGGGAGTTTCATAGTCAGTGTTACCTTTCTAGTGTCAGTAATGCAACATAAGTAATGCTGTTGCAGTTATTTTGAATAGGTATTATATTGATATGTCTTGGAGTGCAAATGTGTTTTGCAAATGAAAATATCAAACCCGCACAGCTGAATGCGAGTGAGCTATCTTATTGATTGAAAATGTGCTTTAAAACCTAATATCATTAGAAGATTCTGCCGCTTTGATTTCTCAGTGTGAATCTGGCCACTTGCAGTGGATATTTTATATTCCTCGATGATTTCTTCCTCTCTCTCTTCTGACCGGAATAATGCACAGCAGTCAGGAAAGTGTGGCTAGAAAGAGACTTGTATTTGTCACTGAACTGATGTCATTGAGTTGATTACACTCTAAAAATCAAACTGACACAAAGGGCTCGATTTTGCCAGGCCCGAGGAGACAGGAATGGAGGCGTGTGGGGTGTTAAAATTGCAAAAAGTGGCGGGCGGGCCCGACCCTGCCTCCATCACACCTCCAAGAAATTTTCCCAAATGCGTGGTTTCTGATCCTGTCTCCGTCCCGCCTCCAAGAGGCGGGATAGGCCCTTAACAACCACTGAATTGCCTCTATAATCCCATTTTGAGAGGCCTTTCTGATTTTAACACTTTTCCCACGTGATGCACGCCTCCTCTGAAACACGACGGTGAAACCTGGCGGTAGCACAATTGCATTGCTGACGATCAGCTGCAGCTCCACCATTAAATAGGAGATTTGATCAGTCATCATTTGCAGGTGGCAGGACTTTGTTGTCTCAGGTCTGGGGGAACTTTTAGAAGGCATAGCCGTAGCTTTGGAAGTTTGGAGCCTGACACCCATCTCCAGTGTGACCTCCTGGGAAACCCCTCTCGCCACCTTGACTGAGTGCTTCCTCAATTGAGGTATATACCAGAAGCATGGGAACCATTTATTTCCTTTCCTCCTGGACATCAGATTCGGACGAAAACCAGCCGTGGCAGCAGCAGAACCATGAACAACAGCAGCACCAACTGCAGGAGTAACAACAGGAGCGCCAAGCTGCTGCTCACCGACCTGAAGCTGCACAGGCCAGAAGGCGCCAGTGCATGGAAGCCCGTCGGTGCAGCAGATACCCCACAAACAGGGTCTGCAGACACAGGGTCAGCTATCTCAACATGACTGAGCAGCAGTGCCAAAGGTGGCTCCGACTTTCGCGAGAGGTAACATAGAAGATAGGAGCAGGAGTCGGCCATTCGGCCCTTCGAGCCTGCTCCGCCATTCAATGAGATCATGGCTGATCATCCAAATTCAGTACCCTGTCCCTGCCTTCTCCCCATATCCCTTGATCCCTTTAGCCTTAAGAAATATATCCAACTCCTTCTTGAATATATTTAATTAACTAGCCTCCACTGCCCTCTGTGGCAGAAAATTCCACAGGTTCACCACTCTCTGGGTGAAGAAATTCCTCCTCATTTCAGCCCTAAATGGCTTAGCCCTTATCCTTAGACTATGACCCCTGGTTCTGGGCTCCCCGGCCATCAGAAACATCCTTCATGCATCTAGTCTGTCCAGGCCTGACAGAATTTTATAGGTTTCGATGAGATCCCCGCTCAATCTTCTAAACTCCAGTGAGTATAAGCCCAATCGACACAATCTCTCCTCATACGTCATTCCTGCCATCCCAGGTATCAGCCTGGTGAATCTTCGCTGCACTCCTTCCATGGCAAGAACATCCTTCCTCAGATAAGGCAACCAAAACTGCACACAATACTCAAGGTGCGGTCTCACCAAGGCCCCGTACAACTGCAGCAAGACATCCTTGTTCCTGTACTCGAACCCTCTTGCTACGAAGGCCAACATACCATTTGCCTTCTTAACCACCTGCTGCACCTGCATGCTTACCTTCAGCGACTGGTGCACAAGAACACCCAGGTCTCTTTGCACTTCCCCTTCTCCCAATCTATTGCCATTGAAATAATAATCTGCCTTCCTGTTTTTGCCACCAAAGTGGATAACCTCACATTTATCCACATTATAGTGCATTTGCCATGTTTCTGCCCAATCACCCAAGCTGTCCAAATCGTACTGGAGTTTCACAACATCCTCCTCACAGCATACCATCCCACCCAGCTTTGTGTCGTCTGCAAATTTGGAGATATTACATCCAATTCCCTCGTCCAGATCATTAATGTATATTGTGAACAGTAGGACCGATCCTTGCGGTACCCCACTAGTCACTGCCTGCCACTCGGAAAACGACCCATTTATTCCAACTCTCTGCTTTCTATCCGCCAACCAGTTCTCTATCCAAGTCAATACCTTCCCCCCATCCCATGTGCCTTAATTTTGCACGCTAATCTCTTATGCGGGACCTTATCGAAAGCCTTCTGAAAGTCCAAATACACCACATCCACTGGTTCTCCCTTATCTATTTTACCAGTTACATCCTCAAAAAATTCCAGTAGATTAGTCAAGCGTGATTTACCTTTTGTAAATCCATGTTGACTTTGTCCGATCCTGTCGCTGCTTTCCAAGTGCTCTGCTATTACATCTTTTATAATGGACTCTAGCATTTTCCCTACTATTGATGTCAGGCTTACCGGTCTATAATTCCCTGCTTTTTCTCTACCACCTTTTTTGAATAGTGGGGTAACATTAGCCACCCTCCAATCCATGGGTTCTGTTCCAGAGTCTATCGAGTTCTGGAAGATGACCAGCAATGCATCTACTATTTCTAGGGCCACTTCCTTAAGTACCCTAGGATGTAGATTATCAGGCCCTGGTGAATTATCGGCCTTCAGTCCCATCAATTTTCCTAACACCATTTCCCTACAAATACTGATTTCTTTCAGTTACACCCTTTCATCAGACCCTATGTTCCCCGGCATCTCTGGGAGGTTATTTGTGTCCTCCTTTGTGAAGACAGAACCAAAATATGTATTTAGTTGGTCCGCCATTTCTTTGTTCCCCATTATAAATTCCCCTGATTCTGACTGCAAGGGACCTACGCTTGACTTCACCGATCATTTTCTCTTCACATATCTATAAAAGCTTTTACAGTCAGTTTTTATGTTCCCTGAAAGCTTACTCTCATATTTTATTTTCCCCTTCTTAATTAATCCCTTTGTCCTCCTTTGTTGAATCCTAAACTGCTCCCAATCCTCAGGATTATTGCTTTTTCTGGCCAATTTATATGTCCTCTCCTTGGTTCTTATGCTATCCCTTATTTCCCTTGTTAGCCACGGTTGAGACACCTTTTTTGTTTTATTTTTATGCCAAACTGGGATGAACAAATTCTGTCGGTCATCCATTCGGTCTTTGAATGTTTGCCATTGCCTATCCACCGTCAACCCTTTGAGTGACATTCCCCAATCAATCCCACCCAACTCGCTCCTCAGACCATCATAGTTTCCTTTATTTAAATTTAGGACCCTAGTCTCTGAGTCAACTATTTCATTTTCCATCTTAATGAAGAATTCGATCATATTATGATCACTCCGACCCAAGGGGCCTCGTACAACAAGATTGCTAATTAATCCTTTCTCATTACATAATAACCAGTCTAAGATGGCCTGATCTCTGGTTGGTTCCTCGACATATTGGTCCAGGAAACCATCCCGTAAACACTCCAGGATTTCCTCCTCCACAGTATTGTTACTAATTTGGTTAGCCCAATCTATGTGTAGATTAAAGTCACCCATGATGACTGCTGTGCCCTCATTGCACGCTTCTTTAATTTCCCTTTTAAAGCCATCCCCAACCTCCGCCTTACTGTTTGGAAGTCTATATACCACTCCCACTAACATTTTTTGCCCCTTAGTATTTCTCAATTCTACCCATACAGATTCCACATCATCAGAGCTAATATCCTTCCTTACAATTGTGTTAATCCCTTCTTTAACCAGTAATGCTACCCCAACTCCCTTTCCTTTTTGCCTATCTTTCCTGAATATCGAATACCCCTGGATGTTGAGTTCCCAGCCTTGGCCATCCTTGAGCCACGTTTCCGTAATCCCAACCAAATCATATTCGTTTACCTCTATTTGCGCAGCCAATTCATCCACCTTATTACGAAAGCTCCTCGCATTAAGACACAAAGCCTTCAGGCTTGTTTGTTTAATGCTCTTACAGCTATTAGAATTATTATTTACTGTGGCCACGTTTGATTTAAACCGTTGATTTCTCTGACTGCCACTTTTGTTTTTCTCCTTCCTATCTTTTGCTTTTATCCTTGTTTCCCTTTCCTCTGTCTCCCTGCACAGGTCCCCAACCCCCTGCCATTTTAGTTTAAACCCTCCCCCAGAGCACTAGCAAACACTCCCCCTAGGACATCGGTTCCAGCCCTGCCCAGGTACAAACCGTCCGGTTTGAACTTGTCCCACCTCCCCAGAACCGGTTCCAATGTCCCAGAAACTTGAATCCCTCCCCCTTGCACCATTCCTCTAGCTACGTATTCATTTGACATATCCTTCTGTTTCTACTCTGACTAGCACGTGGCACTGGCAGCAATCCTGAGATTACTACCGTTGAGGTCCTATTTTTTAATTTACCTCCTAACTCCCTATATTCCGCTTTTAGGACCTCATCCCGGTTTTTACCTATATCGTTGGTGCCTATATGCACCATGACAACTGGCTGTTCACCCTCCCCTTCCAAAATGTTCTGCAGCCGCTCTGAGACATCCTTGACCCTTGCACCAGGGAGGCAACACACCATCCCGGAGTTTTGTTTGTGACCGCATAAACGCCTATCTATTCCCCTTACAATAGAATCCCCTATTACTACAGCTCTACCCCTCTTTTTCCTCCCGTGCTGTGCAGCAGAGCCACCCCTGGTGCCAGGAAGTTGGCTGCTGCTGCTTTCCTCTGATAAGCCATCCCCCCCAACAGCACTCAAAGTGGTGTATCTTTTTGAGAGGGGGATGTCCACAAGGGACCCCTGCACTACCTGCCTGCGCCTAGTACTCTGCCTGTTGGTCACCCATTCCCTTTTTTCCTGTCCAACCTCTACCTGCGGTGTGTCCAACTCCGTAAACGTGCTATTCACGATGTCCTGTGCATCGCGAACGCTCCAGTATGCATCCAATTGCAGCTCCAGTGCCGCAATGCGGTCTGTCAGTAGCTGCAGCTGGATGCACTTCCTGCACATGTAGTTGTCAGGGACACAGGAAGTGTCCCTGAGTTCCCACATATCACAGGAGGAGCATACCACATGGCCGGGCTGTCCTGCCATGACTTACCCTTTAATTAATTGAATTTGAATTAAATCAATCAATCCCACTAATTACACTACAGTTAAATGGTTTACCAACAGTCCCCGCTACACCAGAGAGACCTTAGTAACTATAAACCACAGAGTTAAACTTTAAAAAGAGTGAAATACTCACCAACCAATCACTTACCTGCTTCCTGGTGATGTCACACTTTGATTACTTTTTACGTCTCTGCCCCGCTGCTGAATTGGTCGGGCCTCGCTCATTGCTGCTGGTTTTATACCTCGCTCGCTCCTCAATCCACTCCCAGGTCCGCTCCAGCCACTCTGGTCGGGCCTCGCTCGTTGCTGCCGGTTTTATACCTCGCTCGCTCCTCAATCCACTCCCAGGTCCGCTCCAGCCGCTCTGTTCGGGCCTCGCTCGTTGCCGTCGGTTTTATACCTCACTCGCTCCTCAATCCACTCCCAGGTCCGCTCCAGCCGGGTAGTGGGTAACATCTGCACAATGGTGCAGCAAGACCTGGAGCCCAGAGGAGCAGGTGGATACACCTTACCAGTGGCTGTCAAAGTCACCACCGCACTCAACTTTTTTGCCTCAGGCTCATTCCAGGGATCAGCAGCAGACATTAGCGGCATCTCCCAGGCAGCCGCACACACTCGCATCGCGCACGTAACCGATGCCCTTTTTGCCATTGCGCACAATCACATCCCTTTCTCCAAGGATCAAGCAAGTGTCACGGCGCATGCGGTTGGATTAGCTAATCTGGCAGGCTTTCCAAGGGTGCAGGGCGTCGTTGACTGCACACATGTGGCCCTTAAGGCACCCCATCGCAATCCAGGTATTTTTGTCAACTGCAAGGGTTTCCACTCCCTCAACGTGCAGCTGGTGCGTGACCACAAGAAGGAAATTTTGCATGTTTGTGCCAAGTACCCTGACCTTCAGTCTAGTGTGCCTCTGCTCTTCAGTCCACCAGACCAACTTAACAGATGGCTACTTGGAGACAAGGGCTATCCCCTGAAGACGTGGCTAATGACGATGTTGAGGAGCCCATCCAACGAAGCTGAGGAGAGTTACAACTACAGCCACACTTCCACCAGATCCATAATCGGCAAACCATTGGCTTGCTGAAGACGCGCTTCAGATGCTTGAATAGATCAGGTGGAGCCCTGCAGTACTCAGCAGCCAGGATCTCCAGAATCGTCGTGGTTTGCTGTGCACTTCACAACATGGCACAGGGTAGTGGCTTGCAGATTCCTGAGGACCAAGTGGCTCCACACATATCCTCCTCAGATGAGGAGGAGAGCGAAAACGAACATCTTGCAGAGGCCCATCAACCAGCAGCAGCATTATGCGAGAACATTGCTGCCCGGGATGCAAGAAACGCACTCATCTTGGCCAGATTTGCTTAGCCTAGCCAATCAAGTACTTTTGCCTCGCAGCTTCTTACCAGAGCATCGACAATAGCCAAGAACCAGCGGATTCCTAGCAATCTGACCACCATATTGACAATTGCAAGTAATCCTAAGCCCTCAATCTGGAAGTCCCATTAGCAAAATGACATACGGCACAACTGCAACAGCTGCCATCAGAATTTTTATTTACAATAACCAACTGATGGCTTTTCAACATTAAACATCACATTTCACCCAAGTGACTACCCTTGTGACTATTTGTGCAGTATCTTTCTCTTACGCATGCTCCTACGTGGTGGTTCCCCTTGGCATCAGCAGATGTGGAGGCCCCTTGCTCACTTTCTTGCTGCTCGTGTCTCGACACCTTTGGCGGGCATCCTCTGGGGTTGCAAACCTGTGAGGGCTCGGCAACAGTCTGCTGCTCCTGCGGCTGTGCAGGGGTTGAGACGCCGATCTCAGTTGGGAGGGGACTCTGGTGGGGCTCTGACCGAGGACTTGGCAGTGGCATGGAAGTGTGAGCGGTTGGAGAGGAGCCCCCACTTCCTTGTTCTCTGCTACCAACATCCCTCTCATGGGTCAGGTCCACCTCAGCGCTTGCAAGTGGCTTGAGAGCACCTTGCTGCACATCAGAGGGGCCATGGGGACCTGTATCTGCACTGGCAGTCCTACTCAGAAGGACTTCCATGAAGGTTTGGTTTCTCTGTTCAATAGCTGACCCTCGCTCCTCCAGAGATGTCAATCTATTCTGAACACTCACCATGTTTTCTACACTCTGGCGACTTAGCTCCTCCATGGCCGAAGCCATCCTCTCGTCTACTGTAACCATCCTTTCCATGGAGGTTGCCATCCTTTCCGTGGTGCTGCGTTCATGCGTCAATGACTCCACAATGGCTCTGCTCATGTTCCCGATGGACTCCTCCATTCACTCCACACTCGCAGCGACCCTGGAGACAAAACCTGCCAGAGACTCCTGCACCTGTTCCTGGAGTTCCAGCACCGCTCTCCTTCTGGATGGACCCGAAGGTACAGGGTCGACATACAGCAGAGCTGAGCTGGGAGAGTCCTGCACCCTCCGACTAGGACTCTCCACTGCTGTCCTGTCTCCACAATCTGCTGATGCTCACTTGTGATCTGTGATACGCCAGGTGACAACACTATTCTATCTCGCGAAAGTCCCACCGAGGTGTGAGTGTCTGCGCTGGTGCTGGGTTGGCTGAATTCTGCTGACGCTGCGCCCTCAGAGGTTGCAGCTTCCTCTGAGGAATCTGGAGGCTCAGGCTGTTCCTCCTGGATAGTGGGGACGGATGCTTACGATGGTCCTGTGGGGGAGTAAAGGAAAGAGCCAGAGATGTGAGGCCAAGGTTACATGCACATTGTATATTGCAGATGATCATAAGTCCATCTGTTAGAGCTTCAGAATCATTATCAGCGACTCATGCAATGTCAATGAGAGAGATGAAAAACTATTCTGTCACCAGCTTTCTCTGATGCACCCATCTGTCCGTCCCCCACTTGCGCATCGTCCTCGAGTCCCACGATCTCCAGGAATGCCTCCTCCCACGGAGTGAGGTGGGCTACTGAGGGTGGCCCTCCTCCTGTCCTCACTCTTTCCCTCTTATTGTGAGCTCTCTTTTCCTGCAATGAGGGAGACAAGTGGAGTTTGAGTGAGAATGAAGGAGTGAGTGTAGAGAATACATAGCATAGATGCTTAGAAAGAGATAAAGATGGAGTGAGGTGGCAAGACCAAGGGCCCTCCCTGTGTTTTGTAAGTTGTTTTCATAGCATCACAGTGATAGGGAGTGTGAGGGCTGCATAGTTGAATAGTTAGGTGAATGTGACCATCGAGAGAGGGAATGGGTAAGGGTGCAGGGATGTCAGTGTCAAGTGGGATGTGGAGGAAGAGGTTGCTAAAGCTGAGTGCTGGTGAGGAGAGGCAATGGGGATCAGATTGATGGTGATGGAAAAGTCATACTCACTTTTCCAGTGCGCAGAAGGTCATGAAACCTCTTCCTGCACTGAAGCCAGGTTCTGCGGATCAGCGATAATGAGTTGACCTTCTGGGCCACCTGGATCCACACAGCCTTGGTCTGCTGGGGAGGCTTCTTCCTCCCTGAAGAACCGAAGAGCACCTCCTTATTAGCTCTTGCTCCCTCCACCAAAGCTTGCAGGGCAACGTCATCAAATCTGGGAGCAGACTTAGGTCTCCCGCTGCTCATTTTGCCTCCAGGTCCTTCTCACAGCAAAGGCCAAAAGGTTGGCAGTCTGCAGAAGAAGCAAGGCTTCTTGCAGACCTTCAATGCAGCAGCAATGATGACGTCATCGGAGGCAAGTTTCAGACTGAAAAAACTAATTGGGCCATGGGTTCCCACACGATGGAACTCAATTGCCCAATTAGGTGAAAATCACATCATTCTCCCACATCGATTTGGAATCGGGTGGGTAACACGAAAAGCGGATGACACGACCCTAGCCCGCCCCAATGACAAAATCGAGCCCAAAGGATACAGGAATTGCCTCAGCCAAGCAAGAATCACAGGTGTCAAATAATATTTCCCTTAATGTTCTTTCTATCCTCCCTACATGTTTAGACACACAAATTATAATCTGAATAAAATTAATACCAATTCTAATATCTTCCAGAGAGAATGAACTAACTCACCTATTAACATTGACCAAATGGACTGATCAACTGGCTGTGAGGGTGTGTTTTTATACTGAAACTCATGGAAATATTACACTCATTATGCTTACACTGCCTCTTATGCTTACAATGCTGCAATAGGACTTATTGGGACTAAAGAGTGCCTGTTTATGTATACTGTGTAATTGCAGAATTGTTCAGACTGTGATCCTCTCCTTACTTGAATGATGGTGCTGTCCTGCCATGATTTCCCTTCTTAAAGTAAACCCTTTCTGTGTTTATCTTGCTTTGTTGCGCTCTCAGATGCGCAGCCATACCCATGAATGAAACAGCCCCAGTTCACTCAGAACACATGGCACAGTAAACAAGCAATGTTGACTGTCAAATGCAAAGGTTCACTTTGGGCATCGCTGGCAAGGCTGGCGCTTATTGCCCGTCCCTAGTCGCCCAAACTTTGCTGCAACTGAGGGGCTTGCTTGCCCACTTCAGAGGACAGCTAAGAATCAACCACGTTGGTGTGGGACTGGAGTCACGAAGACGTTCATCACAGACCGGTTAAGGACGGCAGGTTCCTTCCCTGAAGGGCTCGTCACACAAGCAACAACTTGGTCTGAAAATCAGCTCCTGGGCTCGCCAGTCTGTGATTTTCCCTACGTTAAAGTGAATGGCAATAGAGTTTTAACTGTGTCATAAGAATTTAAATAATGTTTTGCTGGGGTGCTGTATAAATGGCACATTTAATCCAATTAGTCCAGCTTTCTATGTAAGGTGAATTGCTGCAGAAGTCAGACTTTAAGGAAGTGGAAGGTGGGGCATGTCTGTTTCTATTTGCCAATGTTGAATGAATAATGCATTTGTGCCTTCCAGAATTGCAGCGTTTAAGATGTAGGGTGAAGTTTGTATCTAATTATCCCCTTTTGCATATTTTTGTCTCCAGTAGAGCCCATAAATTCTCTTTAAAAAGCTTGAAAAAGAGGAGTATTGAAGCGTGTGGGGATGGAGCAGGAGATTGGGATTTGTGTCTGTGATGCAACCTCTGATTATTTATTCCCACTTTCTGAGGGATTAGAATCAGTGCATCAAGATGCTGCATAATGGCTTTGATTAAGAGCTCATTAATATTATCTCCATTGCAAAATGATTATGCTCTCAAAAGTTAATAATGGGATTTTGTTTTAAGTTACAGAGAAGGCTATTTTCTAATTTTGTTTCATTTGTATTAATTTTATTCAGATTATAAATTGTACTTCTAAACATGTAGGAAGCATAGAAAGAACGTTAAGGGAAACATTAGTAGTGTGTGTAACAGGAGGGTGTTCTGAGGTGTTGTGAATGACAAGCGGATCATACACTGTTCTATAACAACAGGAGGCTGTTCCAAGTGACACAGGGAGTATTATTTTACATAAGACGTAGGAGCAGGAGTAGGTCATTTGGCCCCTCGAGCCTGCTCCGCCATTCAATAAGATCAGGGGTGATCTGATCTTGGCCTCAACTCCACTTCCCTGCCCGCTCCCCATAACCCTTGACTTCCTTAACATTCAAAAATCTGTCTATCTCCACCTTAAGTATATTCAATGACCCAGCCTCCACAGCTCTCTGGGGAAGAGAATTCCAAAGATTCACGACCCTCTGAGTGAAGAAATTCCTCCTCATTTCTATTTTAAATGGGTGCCCCCTTATTATAAATTTCCGTTTTTAATGGGTGCCCCCTTATTCTGATACTGGTATGGTGGAGCTGTGTGTAATGGCCTGTCCCTTTAAGGTCCCAAAGTCTAAATGCTGTAAGTAAACACAGCCTGAGGTAAAGCAGAGTTCAATTGCGGTGTGAAGGAAGTTTGCAAATTGGAAGATACTGTGGCGTACCGATCACAGAAAGGACACAATCCGCTTTCCGGTCCGTAGACTATAAATCAGGCGTCATGCCTTTAAGAAGGATCACACCTTTAAGAAACTCGATCTGCAACATAGTTAAGCCCAGAGCGGGGGAGGAGCAGTCGAAGCTGTGCACTGATGAAAGGCAGTCGTACTTTGTGTAGTCTCTGACTCCATTTTGTGTTCAGCATGCAGCCTCAACAATTAAACCTTTTCTGTTGAACCTCTCCAAGTTCAGTATTTTTTGCTAGGAGTACGTAGACTCCTACATTGGTGACCACGATGCTCAGGACGACTCCTAAGCGTAACCATGGCTGACACAAACGCAGTTTCTGTGAAGCTGCCAGAGTTCTGGGAGAACCTGGCCACCGCCTGGTTCCTTCAAGCCGAATCGCAATTCCGACTCCGCGGCATCACCGCCGACGCAACGATGTACGACTACCTCCTCGCCTCCCTGGATAGCTTCACAATCACGAAAGTCTGGACAACACTACAAAACCCTCCGGAGGAAGGCAAGTACGCACATCTCAAGGCCGCGCTCATTAAAAAATTCACAGCCTCCCAATTCTTGCGCAACTGCCACCTCCTCGACCTCCCGGGCCTCGGTGACTCCACGCCGTCAGACTTGCTCTCACACATGCTTGCTCTGACCGACGAGAAACTGCCCGGCTCCCTCTTCCGCATGCTCTTTATCCGCCAACTACCTCCCAGCATCCACCCGGCGATCGTGGCGTCCAGCCTCACGGACCTCGAGGCCCTGGCCAATGAAGCCGATAAGCTCCTGTCCGCCTGCTCCAACCACGCCGTCACCCCTGACCTGGCCTCCGCAGCGTTGGTGCGCGCTCCACCCTCTATCGCGCGGCCACACAGCTCGGCCACGAGGCCCCCCAGGCCCCCACGTCCCCCAAGCCCTCCGACCCAGGGCTACTGCTACTTCCATACCCGGTTCGGCGCATGGGCACGCCGCTGCAGCCATCCCTGCACGTTTCCAACCGCCCCCACACCAGCCTACACGATGGCCGTGGGGCAAGCAGGCGCGCTGCTGTACGTTATGAACAGCGCCTCTGGACGCCATTTCCTATGCGACATGGGCGCGCAGCGCAGCATCATCCCCACGTCTGCCCTCGAGATCCAGCGAGGCGGCCGCGGCCCTGCGCTGGCTGCCGCCAACGGCACCGACATCCGGACGTACGACACCCACACCGTCACCATCGAACTCGCAGGCCGCCGCTACCACTGGGAGTTTATCACCGCCAAGGTGCTCTCCCTGCTCCTCGGTGTGGATTTCCTGTGCACCCACGGCCTGTTGGTCGACATGCCTCGGTGCCGCCTCGTGGACATGAACACCATGTCACCTATCCCGGGCGCCATGGCCGCCCCCACCCCGCCGAAATGGCGTGGCAGTGCCGCGCCCGCTCAACGGATGACTACTCAGCACTCCTGGCTGAGTTCCCAGCCCTCACCAACCTGACCTTCACCGCAAAGGTTGCTAAGCACGGGGTAGAACACTTCATCCCCACCACAGGCCCACCGGTGTATGCCCACACCCGCAGGCTGGACCCGGCCAAGCTGGAGATCGCGCGGGCCGAGTTCGCCACAATGGAACAGCTCGGCATCATCCGCCGCTCCAACAGCCCCTGGGCCTCCCCACTCCACATCGTCACCAGACCCGACGGGGGATGGCGCCCCTGCGGGGACTACCGGCGCCTAAACGACGCCACCACGCCGGATCGGTACCAAATACCACACATTCAAGACTTCTCGGCTAGACTGGCCAGCCGCTCAGTCTTCTCCAAAGTTGACCTGGTGCGCGGTTACCATCAGGTGCCAGTCCACCCCACGGACGTTCCCAAGACGGCCATAATCACCCCTTTTGGGCTATTCGAGTTCCTCCGAATGCCCTTCGGCCTCAAAAACGCGGCCCAGGCCTTCCAGCGGCTCATGGACTCGATCTTCCAGGACCTGAAGTTCCTCTTTGTCTACCTGGATGGCATCCTGGTAGCTAGTTCCTCCAAGCAGGAAGACATCGAGCACCTCCACACCCTGTTCCAGCGGCTCAGTGAGCACGGGCTCATCATCAGCCCAGCCAAGTGCCAATTCGGCCTCAGCAGGATCGAATTCCTCGGCCACCACATCACGCAGGACGGAGCCATTCCCCTGCCCGCCAAGGTGCAAGCCGTCCAGCAGTTCCCCCGGCCTACCACCATCAAAGGCCTCCAGGAGTTCTTGGGGATGATCAACTTTTACAACCGCTTCATTCCCGGAGCGGCCTCCCTCATGCGGCCCCTATACGAAGCCCTCCGGTGTAAGAAAGACAGAATGGCGATCGAGTGGTCGGCGGACATGTTGACCGCTTTCGACTCGACCAAAAAGGCGCTCGCCGACGCCACCATGCTCGCTCACCCACAGCCCAACGCCAGGTTGGCCCTCACCACGGACACCTCCGACCACGCGGTCGGCGCCGTGTACGAACAGTGGGTCGACGGGGCCTGGCAACCGCTGGCCTTTTTCAGCCGCCAACTGCGCCCCCCGGAGGCCAAATACAGCGCCTTTGACCGCGAGCTCCTCGCACTGTACCTGGCAGTCCGCCATTTTAGATTTCTTCTGGAGGGCCGCCCCTTCACCGTGTTTGTCGACCACAAACCCCTGACATTCGCGATGGTGAAATCTGCGGACCCGTGGTCAGCCAGGCAACAACGCCAGCTCGCCGCGGTGTCCGAATTCACCACGGACATCCGGCACGTCTCCGGTCGAGACAACGTGATGGTCGACTGCCTATCCCGCCCCGCCATCCACGGCGCCCACCTGGCAGTGGACTATGCTCAACTGGCAGCGGAGCAACGCACCGACCCCGATCTGCTCTCCGCGCCCACAACCCTCCCAGGGCTGCGACTGACCGACGTCGCCTGCGGCCCGTCCGCCGTCACAGTCAAATGCGACACCTCCTTGGTGCAGCCCCGACCCCTAGTCCCGGCGTCCTGGCGAAAACGGGTGTTCGACATCGGCCACGGCCTCTCACACCCCGGCACCCGCGCGTCCATTAGACTGGTGGCCAACCGATTTGTCTGGCGTGGCCTGCGCAAAGATGTGCGTGTCTGGTACGGATCCTGCATAGCTTGCCAGCGTGCCAAAATCCACCAGCATGTCAAAGCCCCACTCGAGGAGTTCACCGTGCCAGAAAGAAGGTTCGACCACATCCACATCGACCTCGTCGGCCCCCTGCCATCATCACAAGGTCACACGCACCTGCTGACAATCGTGGACCGTACCACCCGCTGGCCCGAGGCCATTCCACCGACGTCCACCACCACCGCTGCCGACATCGCGAGGGCGTTCATCGGTACCTGGGTCGCTCGGTTCGGCATCCCCTCCGACATGATGTCGGATAGAGGCCCACAGTTCACCTCTGATCTGTGGGCCGCCATCGCCCGAAACCTCGGGGTGGCCGTTCACCGCACCACGGCTTACCACCCCCAAGCCAACGGACTGTGCGAGCGATTCCACAGGTCCATGAAGGCGTCCCTCCGCGCCAGCCTCAAGGATGAGGCTTGGATCGACCGCCTCCCATGGGTGCTACTCGGCCTACGCTCCGCGGTCAAGGAAGACCTGCAAGCCTCGGCGGCGGAACTCGTGTACGGCCAGCCGCTGCGCGTACCCGGAGAGTTCCTGCCCACCGCCACGACCCCCTGGTTGGCTAACCAGCAATGCTGCGCTTTCGCCAACCGAGCACAACAGCTCGCTCCGGTACCCACCGGCCGGCACGGCGAACCAGCAACCAGCGTACCACCTAGCCTGCACATGGCCAAATTTGTTTTCGTGTGCCATGACGCCCACCGAGGACCTCTATGGCCCCCATACGACGGACCCTACAAGGTACTCCAGACGGGGAACAAGTTCTTCCTCCTCAAAGTGGGCGGCAGAACTGACAAGGTGTCGGTCGACCGGCTCAAGCTAGTGCACCTAGAGCCCGACGAACCCGTTCAAGTGGGCCAACCCCCACCGCGGGGCAGACCACCTAAGAGCCCGACGCGTCCGACCGCCCTGCTCCTGACACCAACCGCCAAGAGCCGTTCCGGCCGTGCCATCAAGCTGCCATGCCGGTTCATACACTCCCTACTAGCGGATTCTGGGGGGAGCTGTGTGGTGTACCGATCACAGAAAGGACACAATCTGCTTTCCGGTCCGTAAACTATAAATCAGGCGTCATGCCTTTAAGAAGGATCACACCTTTAAGAAACTCGATCTGCAACATAGTTAAGCCCAGAGCGGGGGAGGAGCAGTCACAGCTGTGCACTGATGAAAGGCAGTCGTACTTTGTGTAGTCTCTGACTCCATTTTGTGTTCAGCATGCAGCCTCAACAATTAAGCCTTTTCTGTTGAACCTCTCCGAGTTCAGTATTTTTTGCTAGGAGTACGTAGACTCCTACAATACCTTAATTTGTGTGAGAGCAAAAAAACCCAACTTGAAATGATTGCCTTACTTTCTCTTTTTTACCTGTACTTTTGACATTTTGAAGTACTGAAAACACATTTGGAGACTCCCTTATATACAGGAATGGATTGCTAAAGGCTTGGGAAGGGCCTTCAGGCGGCGAGGGAGTGAGAGGACCATCAATGGCAATGGCAATCAGGGACTCTCTATCCTGATCAGCTGATCCGCAATGCTAGTCTTCTGTCCAGGTGACAGGTTCAAAATCGACCACTTTATTGCCAATAGGAAGTTGTGACTCTGGACCGGCCCAGCTGCCAAGGACATCGGGTGAGGCAAAGGGGATTGGCAACAGTTGGGGATAGATGGCAGCTGCCAGGCTGTAAAGGACTCCCAAGTGCTGCCAGTCCAGCCTGCTCATCCCAAATCTTTCCCAGGATGCCTGCTTGCTGGATGGCCTCAGGCCCTTTCCAACCCATCCATTTGGAGTGCTTTCCAGACCAGCTGATCACCGGCCCACCCCAAGTGTTTCCCAACTTGCACATCAAGTGGTTTCTAACTCACCTGTTCACCCAGCCATCCCGAGGACCTCCAGGCCCATGTCTCTGTCCACTAATCCCAAGCACGTAACCTACTCACCCGCCAACCTCAAATACTTCCCAGCCTGCCAGAGCATGAAGGATAGCAAGGAAACAATGGAGGAGGTAAGCAAGAGATGAATGAGTATGAAAGAGAGTGAGAAGTGAAAGAGAGAGAGAGAGAGTGAGGGAGAGAGAGAGTGAGAGGGAGAGAGAGAGAGAGATAGTCAGAGGGAGAGTGAGAGAGAGAGAGTGAGAGAGAGTGAGAGAGAGTTAGTGAGGGAGAGAGAGTGAGTGAGGGAGAGAGAGAGAGAGTGAGAGAGCGAGAGAGTGAGTGAGGGAGAGAGAGAGTGAGTGAGAGAGAGAGAGTGAGTGAGGGGGAGCAAGAGAGAGAGAGAGTGAGTGAGTGAGGGGGAGAGAGAGAGAGTGAGTGAGGGAGAGAGAGTGAGTGAGGGAGAGGGAGAGAGAGAGAGAACGTGTGTTAGTAAGTGAGGGAGAGAGAGAGAGTGAGTGAGGGAGAGAGAGAGAGTGAGTGAGGGAGAGAGGGAGAGTGAGTGAGGGAGAGAGAGAGTGAGAGAGAAAGAGAAAGAGAGAGAGGGAGTGAGAGTATAGTAATCTGGGACATAATGTTTAAGTTATCCACCAGATGGAGCCAAATATTAAGGGTTCACATTCACCAGTATTTAAGGTAATGGGTCATGTATTCAATGTCCTGGTACACCAGTTAATACAGTAATGTGGCATTGCATTATGGGTATGACTCAGAGGTTGATCCTCCATCTTGTGCTCGTGCAATGAGAATTGTGTGCCTTGCCTCCAGCTTGTAAGAGATATGTTTCTCTGCTACACCATGTAAATAAACAGTTGGGTTTGTTCCTAATATCTCGCTTCTCTCAGTTTCTGACCTTACCACTCGGATATCACATATTGGCGACGAGGATAAACAGATCACAATTTGACAAAGAAAAAAAAGAAAAGGAGCACTGAATAACGGATCATGGCTGCTACGGTAGGAAAGATCTCTGCCTTTGATGTTCAGACACAGACCTGGGATGAATACTGCGAGGTGTTGATGCATTTCTTTGAAGCAAATGATATAAATGATGTCGGAAAAAGGAGAGCTATTTTGCTCACTTCCATGGGAAGCCAGACATATAGTTTAATGAGAAACTTATGCAGTCCTGCAAAGCCTGGAGACAGATCATTTGCTGACTTAGTGGCCTTGCTAAGGACCATTTCAATCCCAGACCGAGTGAGATTGTACAGCATTTCAAATTTAATTCACAGAACAGGAAACCGGGAGAGAGTGTATTGGATTATGTAGCGGTGTTGCGGAAATTGGCACATGATTGCAGTTACGGCAACAACCTGAAAGACATGCTGAGAGATAGGCTAGTTTGCGGGATAATGGATGATCAAATGCAGCGGAGATTATTGTCCGAGACTGATCTTACGTATGAAAAAGCGTTGGAACTTGCTCAAGCCATAGAGACAGCGAACCGAGATGTAAAAGAAATACAAGGTTCTGACTGGGCTACTACAAAGCAAGTTGGAGGTCAGGTTATTGTGCACAAGTTAAACATGCGTCAGAAACCACAACGTGAGCATGCAAAGGCATGTTATAGATGCAATGGCGATCACCTGGCGAGGGAATGCAGGTTTCTGGAGGAAAAGTGCCACAAGTGTGGGAAAAAAGGGCATATAAAATGTGCATGCAGGGCAAAAGCAACCGTGGAGGAATATAAACCAAAAGGGGGAGGAAAGCAAAACCTAGGAAGAGAAGTGAAAAAACAGGGAGCACATCACATCAGCAGAGAAGCTGAGAAAGAAGATGACATGTTCATAATGCATAGTATGGTAGAGAACATTCCAAAAGTGGATCTTATCACTTTGCAACTGACAGTAAATGACTCTAAGGTCAACTTTGAAGTGGATACAGGATGCGGTGTAACCATAATGAACAGGGAGGAGTACTCAAAATTGTGGAACCGTGCAAAAGTTCCAGAGTTAAAGTCTTGCTCTATGCAGCTTAAAACATAAACCGGTGAACGAGTGGCGACATTGGGTACAGCTACTGTAACTGTGCAACACTGGGACACCGTGAAACAGCTACCTGTAGTTGTAGTATCGGGTTCCGGACCAAACCTGTTAGGTCGGGGCTGGATACAAGAACTTAAATTAGATTGGGGAGCAATAAATCAAATAGAGGGAGGCAAACAGTTGTCTTTGCAAGAAGTGTTGATTGAACATGAGAACGTGTTCAAGGAAGAACTTGGCACATTTAATGGCCCCCCAGCTAAGATTTATGTAGACAAGGAGGCACTGCCAAGGTTTTTTAAACAATGACCTGTGCCGTATGCCATGAAACCAAAGGTAGAGGTTGAGCTTGATCATCTTTTCAGAGAGAACATACTGGAACCCGTGAAATGTTCAGAATGGGCAGCTCCCATTGTATCTGTTTTAAAACCGGACAATTCGGTAAGACTCTGTGGAGATTAAAGATTGACAGTAAATAGGGTGTCTAAACTAGAACAGTATCCTATTCCCAATACAAAGGATATCTTTGCAAACCTGGCTGGAGGGAAGAAATTCATGAAGCTGGATATGAGTCATGCATACTTGCAGATTACACTAGATGAGGAATCCAAGAAGTATGTAACCATAAATACACACAAGGGTTTGTTTACCTATAACCGCTTACCATTCGGTGTCTCATCTAGTCCAGCTATTTTCCAGAGGACTATCGAGGGTGTACTGCAAGGGATCCCACATGTTTCAATCTATCTGGATGACATTCTGGTGATGGGAAGAACCGACCAGGAGCATCTGAGCACTCTGAGAGAGGTACTACAAAGATTGGATAAGGCTGGGTTATGGCTCAAGAGGAGTAATTGCACTTTCCTGGGGAATGAGGCCATGTTCCTGGGACACAGAGTGGATGCCACCGGGCTCTATCCAATCAAGGAGAAGGTACAAGCACTGCAGGAGGCCCCAGCTCCTACCAGTGTGACTGAGTTAAAAGCTTACCTGGGACTGCTAAACTATTATAACAGATTTTTACCAAACTTGGCAACAGTGTTAGCACCTCTTCACAAACTTCTGTGCAAGGAGACACAGTGGCAGTGGGAAGAGGAACAGAGGGTTTCATTTGAACAGTCCAAGAAACTGACGCTGTCCTCGGATGTGCTGGTTCACTACAATGCAGAGAAAGACATCATTCTCTCTTGTGATGCTTCACCTTATGGGGTGGGGGTGGTTCTTTCACACAGCTTGGAAGATGGAACAGAAAGACCAATAGGGTTTATGTCTCGAACTCTGACACCGGCGGAAAAAAACTATTCCCAATTAGATAAAGAGGGGTTAGCAGTAATGTTTGGGTTACAGAGGTTTCACAAGTACATATATGGCAGGAAATTCACCATATGCACCGATCATAAACCTCTTCTATCTCTTTTTAATGAAATGAAAGCAGTACCACAGATGGTGTCACCCTGGATCCAGAGGTGGGCAGTGACATTGAGGGCATATGAGTATGTCATCGTTTACAAGGTGGGCAAGTACCATGGGAACGCAGATGCCTTGAGCCGTCTTCCACTGCCAGGTACACCTATCCGTGCAGCTCCAGAGGACAGAGTTTTGATGTTGGAGGACATGGACGCGGCAATTGTGACCGCTGAACAAGTAAGGACATGGACCGGTAAAGATCCAGTACTGTCTAGAGTCCGAGAATATGTGATGAGGGGTTGGCCACAGCATCCGGAAGGGACTGATTTCATACCTTACAGTGTCAGGAAGACAGAGATGGGTGTGCAGGATGGATGCGTGTTGTGGGGAGCACGAGTGATTATTCCACAGCCAGCACAACAGTCTCCTAGGGCAACTACATCAGTGTCATCCTGGAGTTTCGCGTATGAAAGCCTTGGCAAGGAGTTACTTGTGGTGGCCAAAGCTAGATCAGGAGATAGAAAATCTAGTCAAGACATGCAGCACTTATCAAGTACACAGGAAGGCACCAGCAGCGGCTCCTCTCCACCCCTGGGAGTGGCCAGATAAACCATGGAGAAGATTACATGTAGATTATGCGGGTCCATTCGTGGGAAAGATGTTCCTCATAATCATTGATGCCCATTCCAAATGGATGGATGTTTATCCTGTAAATTCTGCTTCATCTACTGTTACTATAGACTGCCTGCGTAGGAGTTTTAGTAATCAAGGGCTACCGGAGATCGTAGTAAGTCACAATGCCATGTGTTTTGTGAGTACCGAAACAAACGAGTTCATGAGAAACAATGGCATACTGCACGTGGCCTCAGCTCCATATCATCCGTCTTCAAATGGACTTGCGGAGAGAGCCGTACAAACATTTAAGGTGATGATGAAAAAAAGTGCGGAAGGGAGTTTGGCAGCCAAGGTGTCATGAGTTCTGTTCAGCTACAGAATAACACCTCAATCTACCACAGGACTCTCTCCTGCTGAGCTGTTGTTAGGACATCGACTACGCTCCACTCGTGACCTGGTTCACCCAGATCTAAAAAGGAAGGTGGAAAACCGACAAATCAAACAAAAGAAGAACCATGACAGAAGGACAAAGAGCCGCAGTTTTGGAGAAGGAGATGCAGTCCTTACCAGGAATTTCAGTTATGGTCCAAAATGGATTCCTGGCTTCATAGACTCAATGA
Organism: Somniosus microcephalus; assembly: GCF_052327205.1. Taxonomy (NCBI): domain Eukaryota; kingdom Metazoa; phylum Chordata; class Chondrichthyes; order Squaliformes; family Somniosidae; genus Somniosus; species Somniosus microcephalus. Next base: position 90,154,959 of record NC_140994.1, on the reverse strand, counting down.
CAGGTCCAGTATCATATACGGTCATGGTGGGAACTGGTCAGGTAGTACGCAGACATGTAGATCAGATACTGACCAGACAAGGGGAAATCGAAATGGAGGTTCCAGAGGAGGTGTCGGAGGACAAGTGGGCCCCCTGTTATCCAAATGCATCGGTGGTACCACCACCACGAACAGAGCCAGTTCCACCTGGACCCCTTTGTCAAGAGGAAACCATCGTAGCAGAGTCAGATACTCTGAGTACGGCTCAGGAGCAGCAGGTGGCTCTACAACAACCAAGCAGGGACTTGACTCTAAGGCGTTCACTAAGGACTCACAAGCCGCCAGAGAGATTGATAACAACCTGCTAGATTCGTTCAGTATGGACTATCGTTAAAGGAGTTTCCTTATGGGACTTTTTAAGAATGCTGTTAAGAAATTAATGTTCAACTTAAGAGGGGAGGGATATAGTAATCTGGGATGTAATGTTTAAGTTATCCACCAGATTGAGCCAAATATTAAGGGTTCACGTTCACCAGTATTTAAGGTAATGGATCATGTATTCAATGTCCTGGTACACCAGTTAATGCGGTAAAGTGGCATTGCATTATGGGTATGACTAAGAGGTTGATCCTCCATCTTGTGCTCGTGCAATGAGAATTGTGTGCCTTGCCTCCAGCTTGTAAGGGATATGTTTCTCTGCTACACCGTGTAAATAAACAGTTGGGTTTGTTCCTAATATCTCGCTTCTCTCAGTTTCTGACCTTACCACTCGGATATCAGAGAGAGAGTGAGAGAGAGAGGGAGAGAGGGAGAGAGAGAGAGAGTGAGGGAGAGAGAGAGAGTGAGTGAGAGCGTGAGGGAGAGAGTGAGTGAGGGAGAGAGTGTGAGTGAGAGAGAGTGAGAGTGAGGGAGAGAGTGAGTGAAGGGGAGAAAGAGTGAGAGAGAGTGAGTGAGGGAGAGAGAGTGTGAGTGAGTGAGAAAGAGAGAGAGTGTGAGTGAGAGAGAGTGAGAGAGAGTGTGAGTGAGGGAGAGAGAGAGTGAGTGAGGGGGAGAGAGAGAGTGAGAGAGAGAGAGTGAGTGACAGAGAGAGAGTGAGTGAGGGAGAGAGAGAGAGAGAGAGAGTGAGTGAGGGGGAGAGAGAGAGTGAGAGAGAAAGAGAGAGAGTGAGTGAGAGAGAGAGAGTGAGTGAGGGAGAGAGAGAGAGAGAGAGAGTGAGTGAGGGAGAGAGTGAGTGAGGGGGAAAGAGAGAGTGAGAGAGAGCGAGTGAGTGAGTGAGAGAGTGAGTGAGGGAGAGAGAGAGAGTGATAGAGAGTATGAGTGAGGGAGAGAGAGAGCATGAGGGAGAGTGTGAGTGAGTGAGGGAGAGAGAGAGTGAGGGAGAGACAGAGAGTGAGTGAGGGAGAGGGAGAGTGAGTGAGGGAGAGAGAGAGATAGAGTGAGAGTGAAAGAGAGAGAGAGTGAGAGAGCGAGAGAGAGAGAGAGGGAGAGAGAGAGAGAGTGAGAGAGAGAGAGGGAGAGAGAGAGTGACTGAGGGAGAGAGAGAGAGAGAGTGAGAGAGAAAGAGAGAGAGAGTGAGAAAGCGAGAGAGAGAGGGAGAGGGAGTGAGTGAGGGAGAGAGAGAGAGTGAGAAAGTGAGTGAGGGAGAGAGAGAGATTGAGGGAGAGAGAGAGAATGATAGAGAGTAAGGGAGAGAGAAATAGAGGGAGTGACAGATAGTGAGAGAGAGAGCGAGAGAGAGAGAGTGAGGAGATAGAGTGAGAGAGTGAGAGAGAGAGGTGAGAGAGAGAGATATATAGAGAGAGAGAGATAGATAGAGAGAGAGAGAGAGCAAGAGAGAGAGAGCGAACGAGTGAGAGAGCGAGCAAGAGAGAAAGAGAAAGCCAGAGTGAGAGAGAGCGAGAGAGAGAGAGAGTGAGTGAAAGAGGTGAGTGTGAGAGAGAGCGAGAGAGAGCGAGAGAGGGTGAGAGAAAGCGAGAGAGAGCGAGAGAGAGTGATTGAGAGCGAGAGAGAGAGAGAGAGAGAGTGAGGAGATAGAGAGAGGGAGATAGAGAGAGATAGAGAGAGAGAGAGCGAGAGAGAGAGAGCGAGAGAGAGAGAGAGTGAGTGAGAGAGAAAGAGAGAGCCAGAGTGAGAGAGAGAGCGAGAGAGAGAAAGTGAGTGAGAGAAGTGAGAGTGAGTGAGAGTGAGTGAGAGCGAGAGTGAGCGAGAGAGTGAGTGAGAGTGAGTGAGAGCGAGAGAGAGAGAGTGAGTGAGAGCGAGAGAGAGAGAGCGAGAGAGAGAGTGAGGGAGAGAGAGAGTGCGAGAGAAAGAGAGAGCAAGAGAGGGAGACAGAGAGTGAGTGAGGGCGAGATTCTGAGAGAGAGAGAGAGTGAGGGAGAGAGAGAGTGAGAGAGAGAGAGTGAGAGAGAGTGAGTGAGGGAGAGAGAGAGAGAGAGTGAGAGAGAGAGAGTGAGGGAGAGAGAGAGAGAGAGTGAGAGTGAGTGAGAGAGAGTGAGTGAGTGAGAGGGAGCGAGTGAGCAGATAGAGCGAGAGAGCAAGAGAGAGTGCGAGAGAAAGAGCATGAGGAGATAAAGCGAGAGAGCGAGAGAGAGAAGTGAGAGAGACAGAGCAAGAGAGAGAGAGAGCGAATGAAAGAGAGAGTGCGAGCGAGAGAGAAAGAGAGAGCCAGAGCGAGAGAGAGACAGAGAGAGTGAGTGAGAGAGAGAGAGAGTGAGAGAGAGTGAGGGAGAGAGTGAGGGAGAGAGTATGAGAGAGAGAGTGTGAGTGAGTGAGGGAGAGTGAGAGAGAGTGAGTTAGGGGGAGAGAGAGTGAGAGAGTGAGTGAGGGAGAGTGTGAGTGAGAGAGAGTGTGAGTGAGGGGGAGAGAGAGAGTGAGTGAGGGGGAGAGAGAGAGTGAGAGAGAAAGAGAGAGAGAGTGAGTGAGTGAGTGAGAGAGAGTGAGTGAGGGGGAGAGAGAGAGTGAGAGAGAGAGTGAGTGAGGGAGAGAGAGTGATAGAGAGTGAGTGAGGAAGAGAGCGAGCGTGAGGGAGACTGTGAGTGAGTGAGGGAGTGGGAGAGTGAGTGAGGGAGAGAGAGAGAGTGAGTGAGTGAGGGAGAGTGTGAGAGAGAGTGTGAGTGAGGGGGAGAGAGAGAGTGAGTGAGGGGGAGAGAGAGAGTGAGAGAGAAAGAGAGAGAGTGTGAGTGAGTGAGTGAGAGAGAGTGAGTGAGGGGGAGAGAGAGAGTGAGAGAGAGTGAGTGAGTGAGTGAGAGAGAGTGAGAGAGAGAGTGAGTGAGGGAGAGAGAGTGATAGAGAGTGAGTGAGGAAGAGAGCGAGCGTGAGGGAGACTGTGAGTGAGTGAGGGAGAGAGAGAGTGAGTGAGGGAGAGAGAGAGAGTGAGTGAGGGAGCGTGAGAGTGAGTGAGGGAGAGAGAGAGTGACAGAGAAAGAGAGAGAGTGAGAGAGCGAGAGCGAGAGGGAGAGAGTGAGAGAGAGAGAGTGAGAGAGAGAGAGAGTGAGGGAGGGAGCCAGAGCGAGAGAGAGAGAGAGAGAGAGCCAGAGCGAGAGAGAGAAGTGAGAGAGAGAGAGAGAGAGAGAGAGAGAGTGAGTGAGAGCGAGAGAGAGCGAGAGAAGTGAATCAGTGAGAGAGAGAGAGAGCAAGAGAGAGCGAGAGAGTGAGAGCGAGAGAGAGAAGTGAGAAAGAGAGAGCAAGAGATAGCGAGAGAAAGAGAGTGAGAGAGCGAGTGAGAGAGAGAGAGCGAATGAGAGAGAGAGAGAGGCAGAGCGAGAGAGAGAGAAGTGAGAGAGAGAGTGAGTGAGAGAGTGCGAGAGAGAATGAGAGAGAAAGAGAGTGTGAGAGAGAGAGTGTGAGAGAGACAGCGATAGAGAGAGAGAGTGAGAGAGGGAGAGAGAGGGAGAGGGAGAAAGAGAGAGCAAGAGATAGCGAGAGAAAGAGAGAGAGTGAGAGAGCGAGTGAGAGAGAGAGAGAGAGAGAGAGCGAATGAGAGAGAGAGAGAGAGGCAGAGCGAGAGAGAGAAGTGAGAGAGAGAGAGTGAGTGAGAGAGTGCGAGAGAGAATGAGAGAGAAAGAGAGTGTGAGAGAGAGAGAGAGAGAGACAGCGAGAGAGAGAGAGTGAGAGAGGGAGAGAGAGTGAGAGGGAGAGGCAGACTACCTCACGACCATCAGAGACACAAAACAGAGACAGACCCTCACCAGGTACAGACTAAGCGACCACCAACTGGAAATTGAAAAAGGCAGATACAAGAAATCCTGGCAGCCTAGAGAGAATAGAATATGCGATCAATGTCTGGCTGGCGAGGTTGAAACAGAAATGCATTTCCTCCTAAAATGCGAAAAATTCAACACATCAAGAAACATATTATTCAACAAGCTAAGCCAAACAACCCCAGATTTCAAGGAATTGGATGATCTGTCAAAATTGAGATTAGTCCTAGGAGAAGGAGACAGACCATACCTTGGGGCTAAATATGTAACAACATGTCACAACCTGAGGACTGTTTAAAAGTAAGACTGTTTAAAATTAATATTGAACGTACCAAATGAAGTAGAAAGACTGTTTAAAATTAATATTGTTTAAAAGTAATATTGTATATACCCAACAAATGTCAAATCGATTGACACCTACAGAATGTTGGAAAACTGTACCTTTTTGCAATGTAAGCTTTGGCAATATGGTTCTCTGTAAACTTTCATGCCAATAAAGCATTTGAACTGAACTGAACTGAACTGAACAAAGTCCTTGTGTCCCAGCAAAGATCCAGACATCAGGGACCCAAAATAAATTTCTCACTAGGAACAACCAAAATTGAACAAACCACTAACTACACATACTTGGGCTTAAAAATCAGTTCTACGGGAAATTTTCATCTGGCTGTGAATGAACTGAAAGAGAAAGCAAGAAGGGCTTTCTATGCCATTAAAAAATCAATCCAAATAGAAATCCCAATTAGCATTTGGCTCAAAATTTTTAAATCAGTAATTGAACCAATTGCACTCTATGGCAGTGAGGTGTGGGGACCGCTAACACAACAAGAATTTGCAAAATGGGACAAACGCCCAATTGAGATCCTACATGCAGAATTCTGTAAAAGTATCCTCCGGACTCAAAGGAAAACCGTAAACAATGCATGCAGGGCAGAACTAGGCCAATATCCATTAATAATCACTATCCAAAAAAGAGCCACCAAATTTTGGAAACACCTAAAAATGAGCAACCCCCACTGCTATCATTACGAAGCCCTGAAATGCCAAGAGAGGACCATAAAGAAGAATACCCTCAGTCAACTAGTCCTGGGACTCAGTGAAGTAACTACTAACACTACTAACAATAACCAGCCCCAGGACAGTGACAGCGTAACACAAAGAATTCGACCCAACACAATCGTCACTAAGCGAAAGGAAAAATATCTGTCATATTGGGCAGAAACAACAAAAACCCAAAACAAACTCAATTGCTACTTGGCCCTAAACAGACAATACAACATGGCTGATTACCTGACCATGGTAAAGGATAGCAAACTGAGAAAAACCTTGACAATGTACAGACTTAGTGAACATAGCCTGGCGATCGAAAAAGGTAGACACAGGCAGACCCGGCTACCAAGAGAGGACAGGATATGCTCTCACTGCAGTCAGGAAGTGGTGGAGACAGAGATGCACTTCCTCACAGCTTTTAGAAAATATCAGGGCATAAGGGAGAATTTCTACCCAAAATTCACAAAAATATGCCCGGAATTCAGAAATTTGAATGACGACCAAAAACTCCCATACCTACTAGGGGAAGAGAGAAATTGTGTAACCTTAGCGGCACACTATTTTACAGCTTGCCATAAACAGAGGAACAACCACTAAATATAAGAAAAGAGTATATGCAAATTATATGAATGTATATTTATACACTCAGGGATATATCTGTTTATACACTGTATGGATAGATCTGTATTTATGTGTTCAACCATGAATGTTTTTCGATGCTTTGGCAACATAAGATGTACCTTGTCATGCCAATAAAGCGATTTGAATTGAATTGAATTGAATTGAGAGAGTGAGTGAGGGAGAGAGAGAGTGAGTGAGGGAGAGAGAGAGTGAGTGAGTGAGTGAGAGAGTGTGAGTGAGGGAGAGAGAAAGAGAGAGAGTGAGGGAGAGAGAGAGAGAGAGAGAGAGAGGTGAGAGATATATATATAGAGAGAGAGATAGATAGAGAGAGAGTGAGAGAGAGAGAGCGAACAAGTGAGAGAGCGAGGAAGAGCGAAAGGGAGAGCCAGAGTGAGAGAGAGCGAGAGAGAGAGAGAGAGAGAGAGAGCGAGAGAAGGGAGAGCGAGAGAGAGTGATTGAGAGCGAGAGAGTGAGAGCGAGAGAAAGAGTGAGTGAGAGCGAGAGAGAGAGAGTGAGTGAGTGAGAGCGAGCGAGAGAGCGAGAGAGAGAGAGTGAGTGAGAGAGAGAGTGAGAGAGAGTGAGAGAGTGAGAGTGAGTGAGAGAGAGAGTCACCTCTCTCTCTCTCTCTCTCTCTCTCCCTCACTCTCTCTCTTTCTCTCTCCCTCACTCACACTCTCTCACTCACTCACTCACTCTCTCTCTCCCTCACTCACTCTCTCTCTCCCTCACTCACTCTCTCAATTCAATTCAATTCAATTCAAATCGCTGTACGGTAGTGAAGTATGGGGCCCGCTAAATCACCAAAGCTACACTAAATGGGAAAAACACACAATAGAAGCCCTACATGCAGAATTCTGCCGAAGCATCCTTCGCACCCAAAGAAAAACGCCAACAAATGCATGCAGAGCCGAACTAGGCAGATACCCACTGATAATAAACATCCAAAAACGAGCACTAAACTTCCTAAATCACCTCAAATCTAGCTCCCCAGACACCCTTCATTTCAAAGCCTTTCAGACCCAAGAGCTAAACCCAGAAAAGAGTCCCCTGAGTCAGCTGCTACTGAAACTAAGTACTCAGCCGGACCCTGACCAGCCCCAGACCAACACAGCCGTCCAAACACCAATCCGAGTGAACCAAATCATTAAACAATGCAAAGAAACCTACCTGGAACATTGGAACAAAATAACCGAAAGCCAAAGCAGATTAGAATGTTACCGGGCCCTAAAAAGAGATTATAAACTGGCAGACTACCTCACGACCATCAGAGACACAAAACAGAGACAGACCCTCACCAGGTACAGACTAAGCGACCACCAACTGGAAATTGAAAAAGGCAGATACAAGAAATCCTGGCAGCCTAGAGAGAATAGAATATGCGATCAATGTCTGGCCGGCGAGGTTGAAACAGAAATGCATTTCCTCCTAAAATGCGAAAAATTCAACACATCAAGAAACATATTATTCAACAAGCTAAGCCAAACAACCCCAGATTTCAAGGAATTGGATGACCTGTCAAAATTGAGATTAGTCCTGGGAGAAGGAGACAGACCATACCTTGGGGCCAAATATGTAACAACATGTCACAACCTGAGGACTGTTTAAAAGTAAGACTGTTTAAAATTAATATTGTTAAAAGTAATATTGTATGTACCCAACAAATGTCACATCGATTGACACCTACAGAATGTTGGAAAACTGTACCTTTTTGCTATGTAAGCTTTGGCAATATGGTTCTCTGTAAACTTTCATGCCAATAAAGCATTTGAATTAGAATTGGAGAGCAAGAGAGAGAGCAAGAGAGATAGTAGCCATGGTGTGGAGATGCCGGAGTTGGACTGGGATGGGCAAATGTAAGAAGTCACACAACACCAGGTTATAGTCCAACAGCTTTATTTGAAATCACAAGTTTCGGAGCGCTGCTCCTTCGTCAGGTGAAGTGGAGAAATGCATAAAGACACAGCTTATATAGTCAGAGAATCATGTCAGATGTTTACAGGTAATCTTGCCAACTGCCATTTATCACACCTCGGCAGAGAGATAATCACAGCAATTAAAGGTGTGAATGGTGTCCAAACAGGTCAGTCAGGAAAACATTACATCAAAGAACAATGAGGTGGGGTCACAAGGGGTCAAATATTGCAGACACCATTCACACCTTTGATTGCTGTGATTATCTCTCTGCCGAGGTGTGATAAATGGCAGTTGGCAAGATTACCTGTAAACATCTGACATTATTCTCTGACTATATAAGCTGTGTCTTTATGCATTTCTCCACTTCACCTGACGAAGGAGCAGCAGGCCGAAAGCTTGTGATTTCAAATAAAGCTGTTGTACTATAACCTGGTGTTGTGTGACTTCTTACAAGAGAGATAGTGTGAGAGAGAGCAAGGAGACAGTGAGAGCGAGAGAGAGAGTGAGAGAAAGAGAGAGAGCAAAAGAGAGAGAGAGAGAGAGAGAGTGAGAGAGTGAAGTGAGAGAGAGAGAGAGAGAGAGCGAGAGAGAGCAGGAGAAAGCGAGAGAATGAGAGAGAGAGCAAGAGAGAGCGAGAGAGAGGGTGAGTGAAAGCAAGTGAGTGAGAGTGAGTGAGAGCGAGAGAGAGAGTGAGTGAGAGCGAAAGAGAGAGAGAGAGAGCATGAGAGTGAAAGAGAGTGAGTGAGAGTGAGTGAGAGCGAGAGAGAGAGTGAGTGAGAGCGAGAGAGAGTGAGTGAGAGCGAGTGAAAGAGTGAGAAAGAGAGAGCGAGAGAGAGAGTGAGTGAAAGCAAGTGAGTGAGAGTGAGTGAGAGCGAGAGAGAGAGTGAGTGAGAGCGAAAGAGAGAGAGAGAGAGCATGAGAGTGAGAGAGAGTGAGTGAGAGCGAGAGAGAGTGAGTGAGAGTGAGTGAGAGCGAGTGAGAGAGTGAGAAAGAGAGAGCGAGAGAGAGAGTGAGTGTGGGAGAGAGAGAGTGAGTGTGGGAGAGAGAGAGTGAGTGTGGGAGAGAGAGAGTGTGAGAGAGAGAGAGTGAGGGAGAGAGAATGAGGAGAGAGTGAGAAAGTGAGAGAGTGAGAGAGCGAGCGAGAGCGAGAAGTGAGAGAGAGAGCGAGAGAGAGAGTGAGAGAGTGAGGAGATAGATAGAGAGAGAGAGAGCGAGAGTGAGAGAGAGAGAGGGAGCGAGAGAGAGAAAGCGAGAAGAGTGAGATAGATAGCGAGAGAGAGAGAGTGAGAGAGTGAGAGAGAGTGAGAGAAGTGAGAGAGAAAGGGTTCAAGAAAGGAGGGAGAGAGAAAAGTAGGAACTACAGGCCAGTTAGCCTAACATCAGTCATTGGAAAAATGCTGGAATCCATTATTAAGGAAGTGGTAACAAGGCACTTAGAAAATCATAATAGGTTTGGGCAGAGTCAACATTGTTTTATGAAAGGGAAATCATGTTTGACAAATTTATTAGAGATTTTTGAGGATGTGTAAAAAGCCAGAGCAGGGATCAGGGCAGCCTACCTACCACTACCTCTGATGAGGCCACAGGGGTTACATCACATTGAAGTGCTAGAGAGAGAAAGAGAGAACATTTGTAGTTCAACGAGGGTACGCACATGGGTGTTTCTGAAAATGTGTTAAATTAATTAATTTGCACCACTTTCCCGTGTTCCCCATTCTTGCATGGCGAGTGACAACTCTGCTTTTCATTTGTTTGGGGCTGAATGTGAAGACATGGAATTGACTGAGACCAGTGGTGCTTGTGCAATGAGTGGAAGGATGGTTTCAGGTTGATTGTGTGAGCGTAGTTTGGGGGGGGGGGAGCAGTGGAAATGGTGGTAGCAGGCGGGGGATGTGATAGTTACTGTGGTTCATTGTGAGTGGTTAACTGAGCTATATGGGGATCCCGGGCATCTCGAGCAGCAATGTGATCAGGCGGTCTGGCGCTGGGTGCCTAATCCTTGCCAAAGCCAAATACTGCAGATGCTGGAAATCTGAAATAAAAACAGAAAATGCTGGAAACATTCAGCAGGTCAGACAGCATCTGTGGAGAGAGAAGCGGAGTTAACGTTTCAGGTCGATGACCTTTCGTCAGAACTGGAAACAGTTAGAGATGTAACAGGCTTTAAGCAAGTGCAGGGGCAGGGAAAGGGGGGAGGGGAGGAAAGAACAAAAGGGAAGGTCTGTGATAGGGTGGGAAGGGGAGGGGGTTTTGGGGGTGATTGAGGAGTCGACCAGGGTGTTGTGGAGGGAGCGAATGCTGAAAGGGGAGGGGAGGGGAAGACGTGTTTGGTGGTGGGATCACGCTGTTTTTATTCCTTCTCCTTGTCATTGAAATCTTCATCAGATGAGGAGTGCTGTTTGGCTTGTTCCTCCTGCACCTCTAGTCCTTACTGCTGTGCTTTGTTGTGCAGAATGCAGCACACCACGGTTATCCTAGAGATTCTCGCTGGTGTGCACTGAAGGAAGGCGTATGACAGATACCGAGGGCTAAATACTCCAGAATCTTTAGAGGAGTACAGAAACTGCAGGGGTGCAATTAAAAAGGATATTAGGAAAGCAAAGAGAGAGCATGAAAAATTCTTTGCAAGTAAAATCAAGGAAAACCCAAAGATGTTTTATAAATATATTAAGAGTAAGAGGATAACTAAAGAAAGGGTGGGGCCTATTAGAGATCATGAGGGTAATCTGTGTGTGGAGGTGGGAGACGTCAGTAGGGTTCTTAATGAATACTTTGCGTCTGTTTTCACAAAGGAGAGGGGCGAAGCAGACATTGCTATTAGGGGGAGGAGTGTGAAATATTAGATGAAACAAACATAATGAGAGAGGAAGTATTAAGGGGTTTAGCAGCTTTAAAAGTGGATAAATCCCCAGACCCGGATGAAATGTATCCCAGGCTGTTAAGCGAAACAAAAGAGGAAATATCAGAGGCCCTGACCATTATTTTTCAATCCTCTCTGGCTTCAGGTGTGTTGCCGGACGACTGGAGGACTGCTAACGTGGTACCCTTGTTTAAAAAGGGAGAAAGGGATAGACCAAGTAATTACAGGCCAGTCAGCCTAACCTCAATGGTGGGAAAATTATTGGAAAGAATTCTGAAGGAAAGGATAAATCTTCATTTAGAAAGACACGGATTAATCAAGGATAGTCAGCACGGATTTGTTAAGGAAAGGTCGTGTCTGACAAACTTGATTGAATTTTTTGAGGATGTAACAAGGAGGGTAGTTGAGGGTAGTGCATTTGATGTAGTGTATATGGGCTTTAGCAAGGCTTTTGATAAGGTTCCACATGGCAGACTGGTCACGAAGTTAAAAGCCCATGGGATCCAGGGCAAAGTGTCAAGTTGGATTCAAAACTGACTCAGAGACAGGAAGCAGAGGGTAATGGTTGATGGGTGTTTTTGTGACTGGAGGGGACTTGAAGGGAAATTTCTTCACCCAGAGGGTTGTGGGGGTCTGGAACTCACTGCCTGAAAGGGTGGTAGAGGCCGGAACCCTAACCACATTTAAAAAGTACTTGGATGTGCACTTGGGATGCTCTAACCTGAAGGGCTACGGACTAAGAGCTGGGAAGTAGGATTAGTCTGGATAGCTCTTTGTTGGCCGGTGCGGACACGATGGGCCGAAATGGCCTCCTTCCATGCTGTAACTTTCTATGGTTCTATGATTCTAACTAGCAGGGTAGATAAAGGGGAACCAGTGGATGCAGTATATTTGGATTTTCAAAAGGCATTCGATAAGGTGCCACATGAAAGGTTGTTACACAAGATAAGGAGTCATGGGCTTCGGCGTACTTTATTAGCATGGTTTGAGGATTGGCTAATGGACAGAAAACAGAGAGTAGGAATAAATGGGTCATTTTCAGGTTGGCAGGCTGTTACTAGTGGGGTGCTGCAAGGATCAGTACTTGGGCCTCAGCTATTTACAATTTATATAAATGACTTAGATGAGGGGACCGCGTGCAATGTATCCAAATTTGCTGATGATATAAAGCTAGGTGAGAAAGTAAGCTGTGAGGAGGATATTTGATTCTAGAAATTCATTATAGCCCAAGACTGCGCAATATCATTAGAAAAGTTGGAGAATTAGCGCCAGGCGCTAAAGGTTTAGGGGGAAAAATTCAGTTGGTAGCGCCACCCGCTAGTGCTTTAAGAGGGCGCTAAGTGGGGCGCAAACCAACTAGTGCCTGGGCGCGGCGATATCTGCGCCTCTCGCGAAATTGACCGGACATTTTGCAGCGGCGCTAAACAATACCGCCCGATCTCCTGTGCACGCAGATCTTGACGTCATTCAAGAGTGCAACACCCTTGGGGCGCCCCGGACTGGAAATTCAGTGGCGCCCCCCTCCTTTCCACCTGCCGCTACCAACGACAGGTTGACTGGAACGCTTCCCAGTCGCTGTGGGGCTGGGGGGGGGGGCGCTATTTAAAGGGGGCCTCTTCCTGGCTTTTGTGTGGTAGCCATTTTTGCACCACTCGTTCTGAGAGTGAGACAGATTTTGAGAGAGACAAAGAGAGAAAGAGAGACTTCTGCATTGAGTCAATGCTGTCTGAGGTAGTTTTGGCTTCTGGCCATAACTTTGCAGGTACTTTGCTTTTTGACCTTCATAACTTTGATTGCCCAGATACTATGGGGGCTGCAATGGATGGGAATGTTGTCCTTCTCCATCACATTCGGAGGGCACAGGGATGCAGAGAGAGAGTGGCAATCATGGCCAGATGGAGGAGGGCCAACAGGCCTCGGTACAGGAGACCTTACCCTCCCAGGGTTTTTTGCCAACAGTTCTCCTACATTAATATGTCTGAGGAACAGTGTTTGCGAAGGCTGCACTTCAGCAAGGAGGTGGTCACTGAGCTCTGCCACCTGCTTCAGCCAGATCTGCAGCCTCAACTGAGGAGCAGGACGTCTCTGTCAGTGGCAGTGAAGATAACAGTGGCTCTCAACTTTTATGCCACCGGCTCATTTCAATCAGCTACTGGGGACAGCGCCAATATCTCCCAGTTCACGGTGCATTGCTGCATCTGTCAGGTAACAAATGCCCTCTTTAAAAGGAGACGAGAGTACATCTCTTTCCCCATGACCCTGGACAAGCAGCAAGAACGCGCAACGGGCTTTGCGATGATAGCGGGCTTCCCCATGGTGCAGGGCACCATTGACTGCACGCATGTGGCTTTGCGGGCGCCACAAGAGAATGCCGAGGATTTCCGCAACTGAAAGGGCTTCCATTCGTTAAGCGTCCAGTTGGTCTGTGACCACAGACAGCTGATACTCGCTGTCAATACCCACTTTCCTGGCAGCAGCCACGATGCCTTCATCCTGCACCAGACTTCTGTGGCAGACCTTTTCCAGGCACCGCATCACCCAGGAGGTTGGCTTCTCGGGGACAAGGGATATCCTCTGTGCACCTGGCTGATGACACTGCTCCGTACGCCCAACACCCCTGCTGAGCTACGATACAACGAGAGCCATCAAGCTACCAGGAACATCGTTGAGCACACAATCGGTGTGTTCAGGCAACGGTTCTGCTGTCTGGACCATTCTGGAGGAGCCCTGCAGTACTCGCCTGAGCGAGTCTCCCACTTCGTTGTTGTGTGCTGCATGCTGCATAACCTTGCAATCCTCAGGACCCAGCCAATGCCACCAGGCATTGGAGCACCAGCAGAGGAGGAGGAGGAAGAGGAGGAGGAAGATGAGGAAGATGATCATCAGCAGCACCAAGGCGGGAGGGAGGCACAAAGTGGAAGGGCTGTCCATCAAAGGCTCATAGAAAGTCGCTTCTAGGCCCCCTCTGAGGAAATGGCTTCTGCCATTCAAACAACCTGAATGAAACCATCCCACAACCCCTAAGCCGGTCAAGGCAACAATGATTGCAAAGACCAAACATGTACATTTTGAATACAGACACTTCTTTATTTCACAAACTCTGTTTGTTTCATTTCCACATGACAAAGTAATAGAAAGAAACACAAAAAAAAGCAGTCATTCACATAACTGGCTCTCACAACCTGGAGACAATGTCCAAAACAGTTACAAAAATTTGACCACGAACCTCGGCCTTCAATAAAACAATGAAAAACATTTTGCCACACCTCCTACTTTTTGCCCTTCGAGGGTGATCTGCTTCCCTTGCGAAATTCCCCCCTTCCCACCCTGCAGCTCCTCCGTAATGGGACCCCAGTGGCTGGAGCAAGGCTGGGGGAAGGCTGCTGAGTGTCAGAAACTGAGACTGCAGATGCCCTTGAGGGATGGCCTGGACCAGCTCTGGGCCTGGCGGGCCCGGCTGCTGACTTCACCAACTCTGCATGGGCGGCAGCAGTCTGTCCTACAGGTGGTGGCAACTGCAGTGGAGAAGTGACAGTGGTGGCAGCAGGAATGCTGTCATCTTGAGAGAGGACAGCAACTGCCTGCTCGACCGACACACTGGCACTCCCACGGGGCAGCACTTCAGCATCCGGAGCAATCTGATGGAGCACAGATTGCTGGCCTGCTGCAGTGCGGTGAGAGCCCCGGGGAAATCTGCCCGATCCAGCGAGGGTGGCAGCAGTCAGTGTCTGCATGGCCTCAATCTGCTTCTGCATGAGACCAGCCACTGACTGCATTGCAGCACTCAGCATTTGCGTGGCAGCCGCCTGTGCTACAGTGAAGTGCTCCACACTCCTTGCCAGTGATTCAATGGATTCGGGCAACCTTGCTACTGCAGCCATGAGCTCAGTGTGCCTGTGCTCCGCCTGGGCGCTCATTTCAGCGAGGACCCGCTCCTCCTCTGCGTCCAGTGCAGCAGGACTCGAAGCCATACTCTCCCTCCAGGGAGAAGGCCCCCGAGCTTCCTTGCCCCCATCACGTTGCTGCAGCCCGCTGGGTCCTGGAGCTTCACCCTTATCAGACCATTCCCCCCTACTCTCCTCCAGGGAAGGCGTGTTCCCAGAGTGGGCATGGGCTGGCTCGGTAGAGGGTGGCGCTGATGGTCCGGCTTCCTCTTCCTCCTCGCCTTCAGCTTCACTCTCACTGGCAGCTTGAGGGCCCATCTCCTCACCTGGTGAATCACCCTCTGAAAGCAGGGAGATACAAGAGTGGCTTTAGCGTGAGGACAGGATGGTAGCAAGGGAGGCATGAGTGCAGCGATTTAGTGATTTGGATTGAAAGTGTCAAAGGCTGCTGTTGTGAGGAACAAGTGGAAGGAGAGAGGACAAAAAGGTGATGACCTTACCATTGCTGTCCAGAACGGGGTTGGCGTCTCCAGTGGCGACGGGACCAATCACCCGGCTTGCCACAATCCTGTGGACGCGCTCCTCAAGATCGCTGAGAGGTTGCAGCTGAGGCCGCCCTCCACCGGTCCGTTGCTGCTGTCTCCTATTACGAGACAGCTTCGCCTGCAAGAAAAAGGATGGCGTCTGAGTAAATATACAGCCATGGTCTTGCCGGAGATGCCTCCCATGGTTGAGTAGCCCTTACTGTATGCAGCCATGGTCTTGCCTGAAATGCCTCCCATGGTTGAATAGCCCTTACTGCATGCCAAGTGTGGAATGCGCGTGTGTGTTTGATGAAAGGGCCATAGGTGTTGGATGAGTGTTGGGCATTGGGGCTTTCAAGACCCTCTGGCCATAAAGTGAGGTTGAGATGGAGGGATGAAGAGGTTTTGAAAAAAAGGCACTCACCCTGATGACCCGAGTGAGGTCGTTGAACTTTTTCCTACATTGGAGATGGGTCCTAGGCACCATGCTGCTTGAGGACACTCTCTGAGCCACCTCCCTCCACACTCTTCTGTACTCGCGTGGCAAAGGCCCCCTGTCACTCTCTGGGTACAGAATGGATCTTCTGCGCTCCACCCTGCGAACCAGAGCCTCCAAAGCCCACTCGCAGAAGCGCCGTGCTCGCTCCCTGGCCCTCTCCATAGTGTCTGACTGCTAGATTTAGCCACAGGTCTGCCCAGGCCGAGATTCAAGACTCCAATGAGCAGGGTGTGGCTGCAGAGCAAGATCGACCCTCCCCTTTAAGAACTGACCGGCGCCAGTGTGTCTGTGTTCAATCGCTAACTGACAGCACCTGCGCTGCGCCCGCCCTCTGAGTTAGCGCCTCGCTCCTCGGCCTTAGCCCCTTAAGAGAAGTGTGTAGCGCTGATTTAGCACTCCAATCACCTCCGGGGCAATAAAAGCCAAGTTTACTGTCGGAGGCGATAATTAGCGCCAGGCACTAAACTTTGCGCACCGCCAGTAATGGCGCCCCATATGGGGCGATATCAAATTTCTCCCCCTTAGAATGCACGCAAAATTAATTCTCATTACACAAAGAAATGATTGGAGTGCTAAATCAAGTCTTTAAGCCCAAGCTCATTGGAGTCACACTCCAAGGGTGGAACAATATCAGGTGCAGTCTAATCGCAAGTCATGATTGCCACAGGCTTTTTCCGGTTCTTAAAGGGAAGCTTCATTGATGCTGCAGAACCTTATTCTCAGCAATGCTGGTTGTGCAGCTGCCTCAGCAAGCAGAAGCAAGTCAAGGAGAAGGAGCCGGAGGACTGAAGCAGCTGTCCTCATGGAAGATCCACGCCCCAGGGAGAGAGCCCGCAGATTCTGCGATCAAGCATTGGAGGCCTTGGCGTTCGCTGTGGAGAGATGGAGGGCGGTGCTCTACCTGGCCAGTGGCAGGAGGCCCTTGCTGCAAGTCTTCCAAACCATGTGGAGGGGGGTAGCGCAGCACGTCTCAGGCAGCACTGTGGTCCCCAGGACTCACACACAGTGCAGGAAGAAATTTAACAACCTCACTCGGGTGGTCAGGGTGAGTGAATGCTTCATAAATGCTACGTAGCACCATCTGAACCTCAGGCTGCATACACTGCCCAAAGCATCACATCCCCCAGCACTCACCTGTAGTGTATGTAACCGTTCCACCTTTAAGAGAACCGTTCCACCTTTAAGAGAACTATTTTAAGAGTTGCACTACTTTATCTTGGCTGCTGTATACTGTAATACCGGTGGTGACCACACCGGTATATAAGTGCTGTGTAATGATTTATTGGGCAGTTCCGCCCTGACCTTCAACTAGTAAAGACCTGTTAAAGTTTACTCTTGTGGTCTGTGTAGTAATTCTCAATATAACACACAGACTTAACAGTGGCGACGAGTACGATCTTACCCTGCGGCAGAGATACATCCAAGGCAGTTTAACGGGCGTCGAGAGGAGGCATCCGCCCTCATCATTCTGCTGAGAGAAGACTTGGGTCTGCAGAGCACAGGAAGAATTCTGACATGAAGCCTTCCATCAGCAACAGGCAGTGATCATCCCTTCTATCACGGTGGTGGGTAAGCCGATCAACGACGAGCAGCAAGTCGGCCACGTTGACTGTGAAGTAGGGGAGGGAAAAACGGAGGATATAAGGGCGGAGAACTCGACCACGGCCGGGGAAAAGAGCCGGACAGAAGTCGGGGCCAGAGGCGCTGAGACTGGGGCAGCGTAAGGCACGGGAGCCGCGGTGAATGCAAACGCAGCCGGTGCGAAAGACCGGGCTGCAAGCGGGCTGGGAGACGCAGCAGCGTCGAGAGAGAGCTCGACCGCGACCGGTGAAAAAGGCCGGGCAGCTACCGAGGCCGCGAGGCGCAGCGACCGGGTCAGCGTAAGGCGCGGGAGAAAATAAAACAAAAAAACCGCGGAGAACTCAGCCGCAGCCGGGGGAAAGGACCGGACTGCAGGAGGGGCTGGGAGGCACGATTTGAAAACCGCTGGGGATGGCGAATGCAGCAATACGGCAATCGCATTTACAGCCAGCGGGGGAGAAAGGCAAATGCGGGAAGCCGCCATTTTCGTAGGCGGGGGAAGAAGACAAGCGCGGGAAACCGCCATTTTGAAAAAAAAAAAAAAAAAAATTTCTTTTTGTTCTCAAGAAGGTTGCGAAGATGCCTAAGCGTGGTAACATCAACGATTTCGATCCCGATGTTGAAGATTGGGCCACGTATGTAGAACGCATAGAGATATATTGTAAGGCAAATAAAATATCAGATGAAGATAAAGCACTAACCTTACTAAACTCAATGGGTGCGAAGACATACGGGCTATTGAAGCATCTTCTATCACCAGCTAAACCGGCGGATCAGACCTTCGCTAAAATTGTTGCTGTCCTGAAAAATCATTTGAACCCCACACCGCTGATGTTAGCGGAACGATTTAAATTTTATGCGAGAACGCAACTGAAAGAGGAAAGCAACGCGGAGTATTTAATTGAACTGCGTAAGCTAGCGAAATACTGCCAGTTTGGGGAAAGCCTGACAGAGGCACTGAGAGACAAATTCGTGTGTGGATTGTCGAAAGAAGGAACACAAAAGCGGCTGCTTGAAGAGAATGATCTTACACTTGATAAGGCTGTCTCTATTGCAACATCGCACGAAGCCGCAGCGAGAGGCACTGCGGAAATGCAGCTGAAGGCAACGGTACTCAGCGTAGATCAAATGGCTTCGGTTACAACGAAATGTTATCGTTGTGGGAAGACAACACACGATCAGAACCAATGTTGGTTTAAAAACCAGGAATGTAGAAAATGTGGCAAGCTTGGTCACATAGCTAAAGTATGCCGGTCAGGAAAGAAGACCAGCAACAAAAAGTTACCGCAGGAAAAGTGCAGAAAGGTACATAAGGTGGCTGAGAAGAGTTCGGATGAACAGAATTCGGATTCAGACTCCAACAGCAAGGAACTGGGTAGTCTGAGAATTCACAATGTGAGTAAGGAAGCTGACCGACAAACTATCTGGGTCACACTGCAGATAGCAGGAGTCCAAATGAAGATGGAATTGGACACCGGATCGGCGTTGACGGTCATGAATAAGCAAGATTACAAAAGGTTATTCAAACATATTCCCCTACGGGATACGAAGATAGTATTGCAGACATACACGGGGCAAGACGGCCCGGAAATAAGGGTTCTAAATTGGGGGAAGGCCGATTTTAATATGATAAGGCAGGATCTGGCCAAATTGGACAGGGAGCAGCTACTTCTAGGAAAATCCGCATCAAAACAGTGGGAGACTTTCAGAAGGGAAATAGAGAGAGTACAACGCCAACATGTTCCTGTAAAGGTCAAGGGTGGGACCAGCAAGCAAAGGGAACCTTGGATGACAAGGGATATACAAAAATGCATTAGAAATAAAAGGGGGGCTTTTGGCAGTTACAAAAGACTAAAGACGGAAGAAGCCCTAGAGGAGTATAAAAAATGCAGGGGCATACTTAAAAAAGAAATTAGGAGGGCGAGGAGGGGCCATGAAATAACACTGGCGAGCAAAATAAAGGAAAATCCTAAGATGTTTTATAAGTATATTAAGGGCAAGAGGATAACCAGGGAAAGGGTAGGGCCCATTAGGGACCAAAGTGGCAATCTGTGTGTAGAGCCAGATGATGTAGGCAGGGTTTTAAATGAATTTTTTGCATCTGTGTTCACTATGGAGAAAGACGATGCAGACATAGAAATCGGGCAAGGGGGCTGTGACATACTTGAACATATTAGCATCGAGAGGGAGGAGGTGCTAGCGGTTTTAGCAGGCCAAAAAGTGGATAAATCCCCAGGCCCGGACGAGATGTATCCCAGGCTGCTGTGGGAGGCAAAGGAGGAGATTGCAGGGGCTCTGACACAAATTTTCAGAACCTCTCTGGCCACAGGGGATGTACCAGAGGACTGGAGAACAGCTAACGTAGTACCATCATTCAAGAAGGGTAGCAGGGATAAACCAGGGAATTACAGGCCAGTGAGCCTAACATCTGTGGTAGGGAAATTATTGGAAAAAATTCTGAGGGACAAAATTAGTCTCCACTTGGAGAGGCAAGGATTAATCGGGGATAGTCAGCATGGCTTTGTCAAGGGTAAATCATGTCTGACAAATCTGATTGAATTTTTCGAGGGGGTGACTAGGGGGGTGGATGAGGGAAATGCTGTGGATGTGGTTTACATGGACTTCAGTAAAGCTTTTGACAAAGTCCCGCATAGGAGACTGGTCAAGAAGGTAAGAGCCCATGGGATCCAGGGTGCCTTGGCGCGTTGGATCCTAAACTGGCTGAGTGGCAGGAGGCAGAGGGTGATGGTCGAAGGTTGCTTTTGTGACTGGAAGCCTGTGTCCAGTGGGGTACCTCAGGGATCGGTGCTGGGTCCCTTGTTGTTTGTGATCTACATAAATGATTTGGATGAGAATGCAAAAGGTATGATCAGTAAGTTCGCAGAGGACATGAAAATTGGTGGGGTGGTAAATTGTGAGGAGGAAAGCCTCAGGCTACAGGACGATATAAACGGGTTGGTCAGATGGGCGGAAAAGTGGCAAATGGAATTTAACCCTGAAAAGAGCGAGGTGATGCATTTTGGACGGACAAATAAGGCAAAGGAATACACAATGAGTGGTAGGACCCTAGGAAGTACAGAGGGTCAGAGGGACCTTGGTGTACATGTACATAGATCCCTGAAGGCAGCGGAACAGGTAGATAAGGTGGTTAAAAAGGCATATGGGATACTTGCCTTCATTAGCCGAGGCATAGAATATAAGAGCAGGGAGGTTATGATGGAGCTGTACAAAACGCTGGTGAGGCCACAGCTGGAGTACTGTGTGCAGTTCTGGTCGCCTCACTATAGGAAGGATGTGATTGCTTTGGAGAGGGTGCAGAGAAGATTCACCAGGATGCTACCTGGGATGGAGTGCCTCAGCTATGAAGAGAGGCTGGACAGGCTGGGGTTGTTTTCCTTGGAGCAAAGAAGGCTGAGGGGGGACCTGATTGAGGTGTACAAAATGATGAGGGGCATAGATAGGGTAGATAAAGAGGAACTTTTCCCCTTAGTAGGGGGGTCAATAACAAGGGGGCATAGATTCAGGGTAAGGGGCAGGAGATTTAGAGGGGATTTGAGGAGGAACTTTTTCACCCAGAGGGTGGTTGGAATGTGGAACTCAATGCCTGAAAGGGTGGTGGAGGCAGGAACCCTCACAACATTCAAGAAGCATTTGGATGAGCACTTGAAATGCCATTGCATACAAGGCTATGGACCAAATGCTGGAAAATGGGATTAGACTGGACAGGGATGGATGGGCGGCACAGACACGATGGGCCGAAGGGCCTCTTTCTGTGCTGTAAAACTCTATGACTCTATGACTCTATGACTCTATACCCCATCGGGAAGATAAAAGTCAAGGTGGTACACAAGGGCAAAGAACACCAAGGAATGGACTTATATGTACTACCTGAGGGAGGTCCACCACTTCTGGGACGGGAGTGGATCAGGAAAATAAATATGGACTGGCACTCCCTAAACGCAATAACGGTAGATTCCGAGAAAAAAGATGTCAAACCTGAACGATTGTCCAGAATATTGGATGAGGCTAAAGAGGTGTTCCAACAGGGACTGGGAACACTGAGAGGAATTAAGGCAAAAATCAAGGTTGCAGAACATGCAACCCCAAAATTTTTCAAAGCCAGACCGGTACCTTATGCGATACGACCTGCTGTGGAAGCTGAGCTGGAAGGGCTAGAACGTTCAGGAGTACTGTCTAAGGTGGACTGGAGTGAGTGGGCCACGCCCATTGTTCCCGTCATGAAGCGTTCATCGAGTAACAAGCCAGGGGAACCGGGGAAGGTCCGCATCTGTGGAGACTTCAAGATCACAGTTAATCCGGTGCTTCACACGGTGCAATATCCGCTTCCGCGGATTGAGGATATCTTTGCTTCATTGTCTGGCGGGAAATGCTTCACCAAGATAGACCTGGCGCAAGCGTACTTACAGATGGAAGTTGAGGAAGAGTCGCGCCAGTATCTCACCATCAACACGCACAGAGGCTTGTATCGATATAATAGACGGTTTTTGGAGTGGCTTCGGCTCCAGCAATTTGGCAGAGGGCCATGGAGCAGGTATTACAGGGAATTCCAAGCACTCAATGTTACTTGGACGATATCCTGATTACAGGAGATGACGATGAGGAACACCTTGCTAATTTGAAACTGGTGCTCACCAGGTTGAAGGAATATGGCCTTCGAGTTAATCGCCAGAAATGTGAGTTCTTTCAGAAACGGATCTCGTACTGTGGTCATATCATTGACCAGGAGGGGCTGCACAAGTCACCTGACAAGATCGAAGCTGTTGTGAAGGCTCCCGCTCCGGAAAATGTATCCCAGTTGAGGTCGTTCCTAGGGTTGATTAACTATTACCATAAGTTTCTGCCAAATCTATCCACGGTGCTGCATCCGCTGAATGCTCTTTTACAGAAAGAAGTACCATGGAAGTGGAGCGAGGACTGTAAGAAGGCCTTTCGCAAAAGCAAGGCATTGATCACCTCAGAGGAAGTGTTGGCTCACTTCAACCCAACGCTACCTATTCGTCTAGCTTGTGATGCTTCTCCTTATGGTATTGGAGCAGTACTCTCACACAAGTTGCCAAATGGCTCGGAAAGGCCAGTCGCATTTGCATCCAGATCATTGACCTCCGCTGAGCGCAACTATGCTCAGATAGATAGGGAGGCTCTCAGCCTGGTGTGGGGAGTAAAGAAGTTTAATCATTACCTGCAGGGCCAGAAGTTTACACTGCTGACAGACCACCAGCCGTTGGTATCCATATTCAACCCTAAAAAGGGCGTTTCCATTATGACAGCGCAAAGGCTACAGAGGTGGTCCCTTTTCCTAGGGTCACACCAATATGACATAGAATACAAAGGATCAAAACAGCATGGGAATGCTGATGGTTTATCGCGCCTACCGTTGCCAACGGCAGAAGAGGCGCCTACAGTGAACCCAGTGGAGATGTTCCACTCAACCATAGTGGAATGTCTACCAGTAACAAATTCTACGATCGAAAAGGAAACAAGAAATGACCCGACTCTCTCACGAGTCTACGATTTAACGGTGAAGGGATGGCCAGCACATGGCGAACCACTGTTGCCAGCATTCTCGCAAAGAAGAGAACAGCTGTCAGTGTGCCGAGGAACTTTGATGTGTGGACCCAGAGTGGTGATTCCACCCAAACTCCAGCATAAAGTGCTAAAGGAGCTTCACGAGGGGCATCTGGGTGGAGTGAAAATGAAGAACCTAGCCAAAGCGTTTGTGTGGTGGCCAGGTATCGATGGAGACATCGAAGAAATGACCAAGAGCTGTTTAGGATGTCAGAAGGTCCAAAACGCCCCACCACAAGCCCCTCTACATCCATGGGAGTGGCCCTCATCTCCATGGCAAAGGGTACATATCGACTTTGCTGGTCCATTTATGGACTCAATGTTCTTAATCGCGGTGGATGCACACTCCAAGTGGCCGGAGGTAATAAAGATGTCCTCCACCACCACGGAAAAAACCATCACAGTATTAAGGACCATATTTGCCAGGAATGGGCTGTCGGAACAGATCTGTTCTGATAATGGACCGCAATTTGTGTCTGAAGAATTCAGGAAGTTCTTAAAAAACAATGGGGTTAAGCACTACACGTCCGCCCCATACCATCCCGCCACCAATGGATTAGCTGAAAGGTTTGTCCAGACCTTCAAGAAGGCCATAAAGGCCATGGGTATTGAAGACATAAATCTACAACATAAGGTAGATAACTTCTTGTTGGCGTACAGGAATGCAACACATGTGGTTACAAACCAAACTCCCGCCATGATGTTTTTCAATAGAAGGCTAAGATGTCGGCTGGATTTGATCAAGCCAAACATCAGAAGGGATGTAGAGAACCGGCAATTCCAGGGCATGAATGAAAGGCCAACTAGAACCTTCCAGATAGGTCAACAAGTTTTGGCCCGGGACTACCGTACCGAGAAATGGCAGCCTGGAACTATTTGCACACGACTAGGACCGCTGATGTATACAGTGGACATTGGTGAAAGCATAATAAGGCGCCATGTTGACCAAATCATAGGGTCATCCGAAAAGGGACAACCTGCTCCACAACTCTATACGCCTAATGATGAAGCAGAGATACCCGTAGTATCTACCTCCGATCCGGTGATACTGGAATCAGATGAACCCGACACTGGCATTCAAGCCGAATCGACCTTGCCGAAAGAACCTACTACACCACCGAAAACTACTACACCACCGAGGCGTTATCCGGACCGAGTCAGGAAGCCTCCAGAGAACTGAATCTGTGAGCTGTTTTTACATGAAGTTGTGTATATATGTTATGATGTTATGTTTAATGGGGAATATATACGGTTAAGCTAAAAAGGGAGGATTGTAGTGTATGTAACCGTTCCACCTTTAAGAGAACCGTTCCACCTTTAAGAGAACTATTTTAAGAGTTGCACTACTTTATCTTGGCTGCTGTATACTGTAATACCGGTGGTGACCACACCGGTATATAAGTGCTGTGTAATGATTTATTGGGCAGTTCCGCCCTGACCTTCAACTAGTAAAGACCTGTTAAAGTTTACTCTTGTGGTCTGTGTAGTAATTCTCAATATAACACACAGACTTAACATCACCCACCAACAATCTCTACTTACCAACACTCACACACACATCTCGCACATTGCACACAATGACAGCTATTCAACTATGGCAGGCACATCATCCAAACACATTACTCTACACTCACTCACACACTTTCCTTTCTCTTGCAGGCCAAGCTGGCTGACAACAGGAGTGCACAGGTGGGGGGCAAGCCAACACCCAACCACTTTCTGAGCTGGATAATAGAGTGCTGCCGATTATTGGGCACCAGGTGGTGGCCACCGGCAACGTTGATCCCCTTGGGGACAACAAGGGTATGTTCATCCCTACTCCTTCTCACATCCCACTATCCCTCACCCGACAAGCCTTTCACACTTTCCAGTTAATCATGCTATATGCATGCATTTCTCCCTTCCTGCCCCCCTCCCCTCACCTTAACCCGATTCTTGTGCCTTTATGTTTTCAGATAATGAGCAAACACCGGAGCAGCCTGTCCCTGAGGGCACCGTAGAGAGCGAGGTGGGAGAAGAGGAGGAGGAAGAACACACCGCGTCACTGCATGTCTCACCTGCAGGCACCAGCTCAGATACTGGCACTCCACGTTCTTTAGAAGCTAGTATAGTAGTGGGATCTGCACAGGGTGAGGCACCGGGGACGAGTGGGCTGCAGCAAGGCCAGGGGGAAAGGGCAGCTCGGGAGCCAGCTCTCCGAAAGTTGAGTTCACGCGAGAGTTCTGCTGCACAGGACTCAGATGAGGACCTCGATGAGAAAGCCTTTAGAAGAAGGGTGGTGGGCATGCACACAGAGATGATAGATGCAATGGCAAGGGTGCCTGAGAGCCTCTCGGCAATGGTAAGGAACGTGGAGGAGACCGCCTCCAACATTGTACAGACCTCTGCGCACAACATGGAGCCCATCATTTCCAGTGTGCAAAGGATGGTAGACTCCCAGAGAGACTGTGGCGACACAGACTTGATGCCGCGTGTGTTGGGCGATCTGGCAGCTTCCATTGCGGCACAGGTGTTAGTGCTGTAATGTAATCTATGGTTGGTGGCATCCAATCTCAGACTACTCTCATGCAATCTCAGCTTGATGCCACGCAAGCTCTAACTGCTGCCATCATGGTTGGATCTACCACCGTCGACCAGGGCTTTCAGGGTGTTGCAGTAGGCCAGCAATCTGTGCTGCAACAGATTGCTAGGGATGCTGAGGTGCTGCCCCGGGGAAGTGGCAGTGAGTCAGTGGAGCAGGAACCTGCTGCCTTCTCTCAGGATGACAGCATTCCTGCTCCCACCACTGCCACTCCGCCATTGTCCTTGTTGCTGCCTGTCATCCAGCCAGCCCAGACTGCCGCTGCCCATGCTGAGGTAGTGCAGCCTACAGCTGGGCCTTACAGGTCCAGAGCTGGTCGAGGGCATCCTACAAGGCCATCTGAAGTCTCCCGCACGGACACTCAGCAGCCTTCCACCAGCCGTGCTGCAGCCACTAGGCCAACACTTCATAGGAGCACTAGAGTAGGCAAAGGCACAATAACAAGAGGCACTAAGGGAGTGCACAAGGGTGAATAGTTAATATTGTTGCTGTAAATATGTGTTCACTAATTGTTGATAAACTTATTAATTCATTTTGGATTCTTTTGTGGTGTGTCTCATTTCAGCTTTGTGCTGTGATACGGCCTGTGACAGGGATGGAATGATGGGGATGTGGTGAGCAACGGGGAGCTGGGGTTTAATTTATTGGAACCGCAGTCTGATGAGGCGAGCATGAACCGCCCTTCAGGAAGGCCGATTGAGGGGCTGCCTCCTCCCTTGCTCCTGTTCCTCCTCCTCCTCCTTTTCCTCCTCCTCCTCTCCCTCTTCCTCCTCCTGCGGTGGTCCCGCAATCCCTGGTGGCAAGGGCTGGGCCCTCATGATGGCCAAGTTGTGGAGCCTGCAGCACACCACCACGAAATGGGACACCCGCTCTGGCGAGCACTGGAGAGCTCCTCCCGAGTAGTCAAGGCAGCGGAACCATTGCTTCAATTGGCCGATGGTCTGCTCGATGATGTTCCTGGTGGCAACATGGCTCTCATTATATGACTGCTGGGCAGGAGTGTTGGGGTTGCGGAGGGGAGTCATGAGCCAGGTGGAGAGTGGATAGCTTTTGTATCCGAGCAGCCAGTCGCGAGCTTGACATGGTGGCTGGAAGAGTGCTGGAACACTGGTCTGGTGCAGGATAAAGGCATCGTGGCTACTGCTAGGATAGCGGGCATTCACATTGAGGATTCATTGTCTGTGGTTGCACACCAGCTGCACATTAAGTGAGTGGTAGCCTCTGCGGTTATAGAAGATCTCAGGATTGTTATGGGGTGCCCGCAAAGCCACGTGGGTGTCGTCAATGGAACCCTGCATCATGGGGAATCCCGCTAACCTGGCAAAGCAACATGCACGTTTGTCCTGCTTCTCTCTGGTGAATGGGAAGGAAATGTAATCCCTTCTCCTACTCTAGAGAGCTTCTGTGACCTCCTGGATGCAGCGATGGATGGCAAACTGCGAGATATTAGCTATATCTCCTGTTGCAGACTGGAAGGATCTGCTGGCGAAGAAATTGAGGGTGACGGTGACCTTGACTGCCATTGAAAGAACCATGGTCGCCCTGATCTGAGGCCCGAGGTCTGGTTGCAGGAGGTGGCAGAGTTCTATGACCAGCTCCTTGGTGAAGCGGAGCCTTCTAATACACTGCTCCTCGCTAACTGGAGGTAGGAGAAGTGCTGTCGGAAGACTCTCAGAGGGTAATGCCTCCTGTTGAGAGCCCTGATGGCCCTCCTCCTCCCTTTGGCAATGTTCCAATCTTTCTCGCTGCCTCCGCTCCCTCCCCTGTCGATCCTGGAGGGCAAGGTCGACTGCCAGTACAGCCCCATTAATGTAACCAAGTGTAGCAGTTTGAATTTTTTAAGAATAAATGTAACTACTTTTTAGTTGCCACAACACTCCTGATACTAAATAACCTTGAAATTGCTGAATTAAATCATTGCACTATGTGAAACTGACAAGTACTGAAACTCCACTAACTTGACAGCTGCGAGTCATTACTCATGATCCCTTTAAATAACATCCCTGGAGCTGGCTTCCTGTTGCTTCACACCAGGTCTTATTGTCGCTGTTTCCTCCAGGTGCTAAGGTAGGTGGCGACAATCAATTTCGCGGATCGGGCAGCCAGTGAGCATTGCACACTCACTGGTGTCACAATCCACCTGGCATTGAGGGTCCTGGCGATAACTGTTGCCGGCACTGCGGGGGGGTGGGCGGGATTTTGCTCGCGGCATTGGATTCACCCCGCCCATAATACTCTAGCGCCCCATTAGCGCCATCTACCAACACTTACAGGAGGCGCTATGGTACTGAATTTTTCCCCCTGAACCTGCAAAGGGAGATAGACAGGTTAAGTGAATGGGCAAGAAGATGACAGAAGGAGTATAATGTGGGGAAATGTGAAGTTATTCACTTTGGTAGGAAGAATAGAAAAGCAGGATATTTTTTAAATGGTGAGAAACTATTAAATGTTGGTGTTCAGAGCGATTTGGCTGTCCTTGTACATGAAACACAGAGAGTTAACCTTAATGTACGGCAAGCAATTAGGAAGGCAAATGGTATGTTGGCCTTTATTGCAAGGGGGTTGGAGTACAAATGTAAGGAAGTCTTGCTGCAATTGTACAAGGCTTTGGTGAGACCACACCTGGAGTACTGTGTGCAGATTTGGTCTCTGTACCTAAGGAAGGATATACTTGCCTTAGAGGCGATGCAATGAAGGTTTACTAGATTGATTCCTGGGATGAGAGGGTTGTCGTATGAGGAGAGATTGTGTAAAATTGGCCTTAACTATCTGGAGTTTAGAAGAATGAGAAGTGATCTCATTGAAACATACAAGATTCTGAGGGGAATTGACAGGGTAGATGCTGAGAGGCTGTTTCCCCTGGCTGGAGAGTCTAGAACTAGAAGAGAAAGTTCTTCAGTCAAAGGGTTGTGAATCTTTACAATTCTCTACCCCAGAGGGCTGTGGATGCTTAGTCCTTGAGTATATTTAAGACTGAGATCGCTAGATTTTTGGACTCTAAGGGAATCAAGATGGGAAAGCGGAGTTGAGGTCGAAGATCAGCCATGACCTAATTGAATGGTGGAGCAGGCTCAAAGGGCTGTAGGGCCTACTCCTGCTCCTATTTCTTATGTTCTTAAAGAGACAGGTGAGAGGGAGTGAGAAGTGAGAGAGAGAGAAGTCAAAGACAGTGAGAAGTGAGACTACAAAATTGCAGGACGTGAAAGAGTTGGAAAGAGTGAGAAATGAAGCAGGAAAATAAGATAGAGCAAGTATAGGAGGACAAAGATGGAAATGGTGTAAATGAGAGAAATACAGAAATGGAAGATGATAGAAAATCAATAGGCGCAGAAAGAGAGCGAGAACCATTTTTACAGACTTTCTATGATTCCCTGATTGGGGAGAAAGTGATAACGATTGTGCTGCTCATGTGTGCTGCTAGAGTGACCTGCCAACTTCACCAGAATCAGTGCAATCATCTTATTTCAATATACCTCACCCATGTTTCCATGGGGCACAGGGAACGCTATGGCAACAGGTAGATGAGAAATGAAGAGACCAGCAGCTCTTAAAGGGCTGCTGCATGAACAGTGCTTCTGGTCACTTTGTTTGTAGCCTGACTGTTCTGGCACAAAGATGATGTCTGGAGCTGCCCCCTTCATCAGAGAAAGTCTGGCTGTGTTTGCCTGAGGAGGTGCAGGAGACGAAAGTGCAATGCTTTGGGTCTCTCACCCAATCACTATGCACTGAGCGTGACTGGAGATATCCAGACATTTATAATGCAGTCTACCACACCCATAGCTCACGGGAACAAATTGAAGTTTACAGCACAGAAGGAGGCCATTTGGTCAACTGTGTCTTTGCTGGCTCTTTGCTAGGACAATCGAAAACTAATTGCACTGCCTTGTTCTCTCCCATGGTCCTATATCTAGTTCAAATGTTTATCCTCCTTTCCCTTAATGAGAAAGTTCTCTGGACTGAGAACAGATGCCAAGGTAGGGTTGATTAAAATCTGCTTACTCAAGGGAAAAGATTGCCTGTATTATGCATGGATGAAGCATTGAGCCCACAGACTGGTGCCATATTAGCAATGCAGCCTGCAAAACACTGTCCCCCACCTTACTCCCCTCCCCACTGCACCGGGAGCTGCAACCTGGTGATCGCAAAAAGGAAAAGGCCTCCTTTGGCTTCCAGAATTGTTGTACATTCTGTCACCAGCTCACTCTGACTCCTCATAATAATAGCACACTCTGCATCCTCTCATACCAGGGGGAACATAGCCTCATCATGGGGCTGTTCCTCATCTTACTCGTGGATGCTGAACGCATACAAACATACAAAGTAAACGGGCAGGAAAAGACCAGCTGGTCCATCAAGCCTGCCCCACACTCATGATGGTTGGAGCAACATGACTAAACATGTCCTCTCTCCCCCTCCCTCCTCCTCCACCATTACCTCCCTGCCCCCCCACATCCGCCTCACCCCACCATGTAATCTCCTGGGAGAGGTAAAAAAAAACAGAGAAGAAACTCAGGGCCAATAAGTGAAAAAATGCTCTGGGAAATTCCTCTCCCACCCCCACAGGGGATCGAAACCAGTCCAAGAGATCACATGAATCAAGTACTCGTTATCTGATAATGGGAACACCACCGCCTCCAAGTTCCCCTCCAAGTCACACACCATCCTGACTTGGAAGTATATCACCGATCCTTCATCATCGCTGGGTCAAAATCCTGGAACTCCCTCCCTAACAGCACTGTGGGAGTACCTTCGCCACACAGACTGCAGCGGTTCAAGAAGGCGGCTCACCACCACCTTCTCAAGGGCAATTAGGGATGTGCAATAAATGCTGGCCTTATAGCGATGCCCACATCCCAGGAATGAATTTTAAAAAATTCACTTACCTTCTTTACAATGCAACCTCTGGCCCAGCCAAGAGCTGGTCCAACTCCCTCTGTAGGTACACAGCGAGTCAGCACCCACCGCACCAGCCGGCAATGTACTCCAGAGGCTTCTGTTTGGTGGGTTTGTAAAGCAGAAGCCTGCCCACCGCCATCAAGTGAGAGTCCAACACGGGTGATGGACCAGCTAACCTGAGCAACCTCAGTCACCAAGAGGCGACTCTCCCAGTGGGTACAGGTGCGGACAGCCTTTGTCAGGATTGCACAGCTTTACATTTGGTGTCGTGTCAAACCACTGATTATTATTCTGGGACTCAGTAAGAACCTCAACACTAATTTAGAGCTGAAACAGTAAGCTCATTAAGTAATTTAATCCTGGTGTAACAGGATAATTTATGCAAATATGTGAAATTAGACAGCAGACTGCACTAAACTTCAGTTCTGCACTAATGATCTATTACATAATGACATAATTGTTGATTTTTTCTTTTTGCAAATATAATTATCATGATGAAAACTATGGCGGTGTTGATCCATCCAGGCTCATTATAGGCTGATCAGGAATATGTTGTATGTCACTGTATTTTCCAACTTGCCTGTTCTTGAATTGGGACAGCGTCTAAACAATGACTTTGTTTGGAAACAGTGTGGCAAAGCAAGCCAAAGGTTGGGGACTTTGACACGGGCTGAAGTTCCGTGACGCACCCCATGAATCTCCATAGTTACCGTCTGTAGCACCATTCTCTCCCGGGGATAGAAATCGGTTTGCTTTGCACCCGATTTCTGGGCACAAGTTTCGGGCCACGGTATCCCTCGCCCTTCCCCCCCCCCCCGCCCCAACACCACCCTCCCAACCCGGATATGTGCCGGCTGTAAAATCCCAACATCCGAGTGCCCAGGGCTGCCCACTGAAAACTGACATTATAGGCCCCTTGATTGGGCCTCAATCCTGTGTCAGGACCCCGATGCCAAGGGGGGCAAAAACTGAATGGTGCGCGTATCGGTTTTACGGCGTCCGAACCCATGGTCCTTAAAGGGACCGCTACTGGCCACCGAAGGAGCGGTAAGTGTTTCTCATTTACAGCCACCTCAGCTTGGTGACCTCCAAACCGATGAGTTGCAACAGGACGCCCAATTGGCCTCCGTAGCCTGCCGATGGCATGCAGATGGGGCTCGGTGCTGAAATTGCCACGGGACTGGCGCCAGCACAGACCAGCGTGCGGAGGAGCAAATGCTCCGCTAACTTACCAGCCATTGCTGCACAAGTCCAATTTCCAAGCCCCTTCAGGCAGTGAAAACCCAGGTTCTGAATGACTTAAGAAAAAAATCACGTGCCCTCAGTAGCAGTTGACTATAAGCCCTTGAACATAAGTTGAATAAATGTCGGGTTAAGAATGGGACTGAAGGTTATTGGGATAAGTACAAGTAGAGAGAAATAGTGCAGGGAATGGGATTGTTCAAGAGCAGCTGGGGCAATGGAAGTGTCTCTCAGAATTAAATAACATGCATTAGAAAATAGATCGTTATTACTTGATTGCTTGTGAGACTCAGTGTATAACTTTGGAGAACCATACCTCACTTGGTTGAAGTCTATGAAATAGAATGTGGAACCTTCCGTCCCCTCAGAAACATGTTACTCCCGTCCCTCCACGGTAAATTGAGCACAACTCCAGAACAGAATCATAGAAATGATGGGATACTGGGGCCATTGCTCCTCACACACAGAATCACAGAAACCCCACAGTGCAGATAGAGGCCATTTCGGCCCATCGAGCCTGCACCGACACATATCCCACCCGATCCCCGTAACCCCTACACCAACACATATCCCACCCTATCCCCGTAACCCCACGTATTTAATCCCCCTAACACTAAGGGTCAATTTATCATAGCCAATCAACCTAACCCGCACATCTTTGGACTGTGGGAGGAAACCGGAACACCCGGAGGAAACCCACGCAAACACGGGGAGAATGTGCAAACTCCACACAGACAGTCGCCCGATGCCGGATTCATACCCGGGTCCCTGGCGCTGTGAGGCAACAATGCTAACCACTATGCCACACTAGTCTTCACACTAGTCCTTCAACTAGGCCGAGCTATTCTCATCCCATTGCCCTCCTCCTTCCCTGTATTCTTTTATATTCTCCCTTTTCAAAAACTTAACCAATTCCCTGGATATTGACAAACAGATTAGAACAAAAGGATGAGAGTGAATTCCAGGTCATCAATAGTGTTAAAGGTCGTATAAATACTTAAGGTTCAGAAAAATATATAGGAAATAATAGCAACAGAACTGATAAAATTACAACATAAATGATAAAAAAAAACAAGGAGTGTGATGAGTCAGGTATTGACCCAGGCCAACGCAAGCTCTATCTCTTGGGTCTTGACTCAGACTCTATCTCCGAGTTGGGTTAAGCCAGTCCTAGTGAGGTGCCGTTCGTTCTATAGTCATTACATGGAACTGAATTGTAAAGGAATCTATTCCAGATGTTGTCTAGCCCATCATTCCCAAATATGAATGCTGTCAATAAGGTTCATCTATTAGCAGCTTATCCCATCCTCAGGACATCCCAAAGTGCTTTACAACCAATGAATTACTATGCAATGCAGTAACATTAGTGACTCGCCTCTGAGACAGAAATGGGTTAAAGCCCCAATACAGACTTGAGCACATAATCTAGGTTTCAGTATAATACTGAAGGAGTAAAATGACCAGCGAATGTAACGAAAATGGTTCGACAATTCTGACAATGAGGTGCAGGGTTCATCAAGAGAGATCCCAACAATTATATATCAATACCATGGGCTCGATTTTGCCAGGCCCGAGGAGGCGGGATTGGAGGCGTGTGAGGTGTTAAAATCGCAATAAATGGTGGGCGGATCCGATCCCGCCTCCAGACCGCCTCTGAGCAATTTTCCCAAAATCGGGGTTTCAGACCCCATTTCCACCCCACTCCCAAGAGGCAGGATAGGCCCTTAAGGCCCTTAACAACCAGTTAAGTGCCTCTATAATCCCATTTTGAGAGGCCTTTCTGAATTTAACACATTTCCCCCATGCTGCACATCTCCTGTGGAACATGCCAGTGAATCCTGGCGGCCTCACAAGTGGATTGCTTACTAACAGCTGCAGCTCCACCATTAAAAAGGAGTTTTCACCAATCATCATTTGCAGGTGGCAGAGCTTTGTTGTCTCAGGTCTGGGAGAACTTTTAGCGGCCTACTCATTGTTGTGGGAGTTTGGAGCCTGAGACTCATCTCCAGTGTGACCTCCTGGGAAACCCCTCTCCCCACCTTGACTGAGCGTTTCCTCAACTGAGGTATATACCAGAAGAATGGGAACCATTTATTTCCTTTCCTCCTGGACATCAGATTCGGATGAAGACCAGCTGTGGCAGCAGCAGAACCCGGAGCAACAGCAGCACCAACCACAGGAGCAACAACAGGAGCGCCAAGCTGCTGCTCACCCACCTGAAGCTGCACAGGTCGGAAGGCGTCAGCGCAGGGAAGCACATCACCACAGGAAATATCCCCAAAACAGGGTTTACAGATAGAGGATGAGCTACCTCAACATGACTGAGCAGCAGTGCCAAAGGAGGCTCAGACCTTCACGAGAGGTAGTGGGTGACATCTGCGCAATGATGCAGCAAGACCTGGAGCCCAGAGGATCTGGTAGACACCCCTTACCAGTGGCCGTCAAAGTCACCACCACACTCAACTTTTTTGCTTCAGGCTCATTCTAGGGATCAACAGCAGACATCAGCGGTGTCTTCTAGGTGGCCGCACACACTTGCATCATGCAGGTAACCGGTGCCCTCTTTGCCATCAAGCACAATTACATCAACTTCTCCAAGGATCAAGCAAGTGTAAGTGTGCGTGCGGTTGGATTTGCTGATTTTCCAAGGGTGCAGGGCATTGTTGACTGCACACATGTGGCCCTTAAGGCACCCCATCACAATCCAGGTATTTTTATCAACCGCAAGGGCTTCCACTCCCTCAACATGCAGCTGGTGTGTGACCACAAGAAGGAAATTTTGCATGTTTGCGCCAAGTACCCTGGCAGTTGCCATAACTCCATCATCCCTGTGGCAGTCTAGTGTGCCTCCACTCTTCAGTCCGCCAAACCAATGGATGGCTACTTGGAGACAAGGGCTATCCTCTGAAGACGAGGCTAATGATGCCATTGAGGAGCTCATCCATCGAAGCTGAGGAGCACTCCAACTCCAGCCACATTTCCACCAGATCTATAATCGAGCAAACCATCGGTTTGCTGAAGATGCGATTCAGCTGCCTTGATAGATCAGGTGGAGTCCTGCAGTACTCAGCAGCCAGGGTCTCCAGAATCGTCGTGGTCTGCTGTGCACTTCACAACATGGCACAGTATCATGGCTTAGCAGCTGGCTGGGGTAGAAGTGGCTCATCGCATAGCCTCCTCAGATGATGATGAGGATGAGGATGAGGAGGAGGATGAGGAAAGCGACAACGAACAGCTTGTAAAGGCGCATCAACCAGCGGCAGCAGCACGCGAGCACATTGCTGCCCGGGATGCAAGGGACGCACTCATGTTGGCCAGATTTGCTTAGCCTGCACAATGAAACACTTTTGCCTCGCATTTTCTTACCATAGCATTGACAATGGACAAGAACCTGTGGATTCCTATCACTCTGACCACCATACTGACAATTGCAAATTGCCGTAAGCCCTCAATGTGGAACTCCCATTTGCGAAATGGCACAGGCCACAACTTCAACAGTTTGCCATCACGTTTTTTATCACATCAAATCGCGGATAGCTTTTCAAAAATAAACATAACAGAACACCCAAGTGACTACCCTTATGACTACTTGTGCTTTGTCTTCCTCTTACGCGTGCTCCTATGTGGTGCTTCCCCTTTGGCTTCAGCAGATGTGGAGGCCCCTTGCTCACTTTCTTGCTGCTCCTGCCTCGACACCTTTGGCGGGTGTCCTCTGGGGTTGCGAGCCTGTGAGGGCTCGGCAACAGTCTGCTGCTCCTGTGGCTGTGCAGGGGCTGAGATGCTGATCTCAGTTGGGTGAGGACTCTGGTGGAGCTCTGACTGAGGGCTCTGCAGTGGCATGTTCGTGTGAGCACTTGGAGAGGAGCCCCCACTTCCTTGTTCTCTGCCACCAACATCCCTCTCATGGGTCAACCCCACTTCAGAGCTATTGACTAGCTTGACAACACCTTGCTACACTTCAGGGGAGCCATGAGGACCTGTTTCTGCACTGGAATTCCTACTCCAGAGGACTTCCATGAAGGTCTGGTTTCTCTGCTCAATAGCTGACTATCGCTCCTCAAGAGATGTCAGTCTATCCTGAACAATGACCATGTTTTCAAGACCCTGGCGACTAAGCTCCTCCATGGCCGTAGCCATCCTCTCCTCTACCGTAGCCATCCTCTCCTCTATGGTAGCCAACCTTACCACGGAGGTAGCCATCCTTTCCACGGAGGTTGCCATCTTTTCCGTGGTGATGCGTTCATGCACCAATGCCTCCACAAAGGCTCTGCTCATGTTAGCGATGGACTCCTCCATTCACTCCATACTCGTAGCCACCCTGGAGACAAAACCTGCCAGAGACTCCTGCACCTGTTCCTGGAGTTCCAGCACCGCTCTCCTTCTGGATGGACCCAGAGGCACAGGGTCGACATGCAGCTGAGCCGAGCTGGGAGAGTCCTGCACACTCCGACAAGGACTCTCCACTGCTGTCCCTGTCTCCACCATCTGCTGATGCTCACTTGTGAGCTGTGATACACTAGGTGACAACTCTACTCTATGTCCCGAAGGTCCCACCGAGGTGTGCATATCTGTGCTGGTGCTGGGTGCACTTAAATTTGCTTAAATGAGAGGGATGTTGGTGGCAGACAACAAGGAAGTGGGGGCTCCTCTCCAAGCACTCACATGACCGTGCCACTGCAAAGCCCTCAGTCAGAGCCCCACCAGAGTCCTCACCCAATTGAAATGGGTGTCTCAGCCCCTGCACAGTCACAGGAGCAGCAGACTGTTGCCGAGCCCTCACCGGCTCGCAACCCCAGAGGACACCCGCCAAATGTGTCGAGACAGGAGCAGCAGGAAAGTGAGCAAGGGGCTTCCACATCTGCTGAAGCCACAGGGGAAGCACCACGTAGGAGCACGCGTAAGAGGAAGATAAAGCACAAGTAGTCACAAGGGTAGTCACTTGGGTGTTCTGTTGTATTGTTATTTGACAAGCCATCCTTGTAATGTGATGATAAACAGATTTGATGGCAAACATTTGAAGTTGTGGCCTGTGTCATCTCGCAAATGCGAGTTCCACATTAAGGAAATAGAGCGACTTGCAATTGTCAGTATGGTGGTCAGAGTGATAGGAATCCGTAGGTTCTTGTCCATTGTCGATGCTCTG
This sequence comes from Somniosus microcephalus, assembly GCF_052327205.1. Lineage (NCBI taxonomy): Eukaryota > Metazoa > Chordata > Chondrichthyes > Squaliformes > Somniosidae > Somniosus > Somniosus microcephalus. The sequence goes on along the minus strand of NC_140994.1, from coordinate 90,118,400 downwards.
GTAAGAAGATGCGAGGCAAAAGTGTTTGATTGTGCAGGCTAAGCAAATCTGGCCAGCATGAGTGCGTTCCTTGCATCCCAGGCAGCAATGTGGTCACGTGCTGGCGCCTTCTAGCCTGTGCAGTTTCAGATGGGTGAGCAGCAGCTTGGCGCTCCTGTTGTTGCCGCTGCTGTTGGTGCTGCTGTTGTTCATGGTTCTGATGTTGCCGCAGCTGGTCTTCATCTGAATCTGATGTCCAGGAGGAAAGGAAATAAGTGGTTCCCATGCTTCTGGTATATGCCTCAGTCGAGGAAGCGCTCAGTCAAGGTGGCAAGAGCGGTTTCCCAGGAGGTCACACTGGAGATGGGTGTCAGGCTCCAAACTTCCACAACAATGAGTAGGCCTGCTAAAAGCTCCCCAGACCTGAGACAACAAAATTCTGCCACCTGCAAATGATCATTGGTGAAAACTCCTTTTTAATGGTGGAGCTGCAGCTGTTAGTAAGTAATCCACTTATGAGGCAGCCAGGATTAACTGGCGTGTTCCAGAGGAGACGTGCAACATGGGGGAAAAGTGGTAAATTCAGAAAGGCCTCTCAAAATGGGATTAAAGAGGCAATTAACTGGAGGTGGGATGGAAACAGTGTCTGAAACCCTGATTCTGGGAAAATTGCTCGGAGTTGGGTTGGAGGCGGGATCGGGTCCGCCTGCCATTTTTTGCGATTTTAACACTTCACACGCCTCCAATCCCGCCTCCTCAGGCCTGGCAAAATCGAGCCCTGTATGTTCATTTGCTCTCCAGAAAGTAAAGCAACTGGATTCTTACTTCATTTTAATTCAATCTCGGGGCGTGGGCATCGCTGGCAAGGTCAGCATTTATTGCCCATCCCTAGTTGCCCTTGAGAAGGTGGTGCTGAGCCACCTTCTTGAACCGCTGCTGTCCATGTGGTGAAGGTACTACCACAGTTCTGTTAGGGAGGGAGTTCCAGGATTTTGACCCAGCGATGATGAAGGATCGGCAATATATTTCCAAGTCAGGATGGTGCGTGACTTGGAGGGGAACTTGGAGGTGGTGGTGTTCCCATGCATCTGCTGCCCTTGTCCTTCTAGGTGGTGGATGTCCTGGGTTTTGGAGGTGCTGCCAAAGAAGCTGTAGTGCATCTTGTAGATGGTTCACACTGCAGCCACGGTACGCCAGGGAGTGAATGTTTAAAGTGGTGGATGGGGTGCCAATCAAGCGGGCTGCTTTGTCCTGGATGGTGTCGAGCTTCTTAAGTGCTTTTGCAGCTACTCTCATCCAGGCAAGTGGAGAGTATTCCATCACACTCCTTACTTGTGCCTTGTAGATGGTGGAGAGGCTTTTGGGGAGTCAGGAGGAGAATCACTCACCACAGACCTCTGAACTACTCATGAAACCATGGCATTCATGTGGCTGGTCCAGTTGAGTTTGTGGTCAATAGTGACCCCCAGAATATTAATGTTGGGGATTTAATGATGGTAATGCCATTGAATGTCCTTTTTTTTTCAAGGGGCGGTGGTTAGACTCTCTCTTGTTGGAGATGGTCATTGCTTGGCACTTGTGTGGCGTGAATGTTACTTGCCACTTATCAGCCCAATCCTGGATGTGGTCCAAGTCTTGTTACATTCGCACACGGACTGCTTCATTATCTGAGGAATTGCAAATGGCACTGAACAGTGTGCAATCATCAGGGAATAGTCCCACAGCTGACCTAACGATGGAGGGAAGGTCATTGATGAAGCAACTGAAGATGGCTGGGCCTAGGACAGTGCCCTGAGGAACTCCTGCAGTGATGTCCTGTGGCTGAGATGATTGTCCTTCAACCACCACAACCATCTTCCTTTGTGCAAGGTATGACTCCAGCCAGTAGAGAGTTTTTCCCCCGATTCCCATTGACTTCAATTTTACTAGGGCTCCTTGATGCCACGCTTGGTCAAATGCTACCTTGATGTTAAGGGCAGTCACTCTTCCCTCACCTCTGGAATTCAGCTCCTTTGTCCATGTTTAGACCAAGGCTGTATTGAGGTCGGGAGCCGAGTGGCCTTGGCTGAACCCAAACTGAGCATCAGTGAGCAGGTTATTGGTGAGTAAGTGCCGCTTGATAGCACTGTCGATGACACCTTCCATCACTTTGCTGATGATTGAGAGTAGGCTGATGGGGCAGTAATTGGCCGGATTGGATTTGTCCTGCTTTTTGTGGACAGGACACACTTGGGCAGTTTTCCACATTGTTGGATAGATGCCAGTGTTGTAGCTGTACTGGAACAGCTTGGCTAGAGGCATGGCTGGTTCTGGAGCACATGGCCTAGAAATTCAGTTGGCTGCGCCAGCTGTTAGCGCCTTAGGAGGAGTAGATCTCGAGCGCTAGGTGCTTAGCGCCCAGGCGCAGCGCGATCTGCGCCTCGCCCCAACTTCAGTAGACATTTAGCGCCGGCGCAAAGTCATTGCGCGCGCTCATCTGCGCGCGCAGATCATGACATCATTTCGTCGTGCAACGCCCTTTGTGCGCCCGGAACTGGAACTTCACTCGCGCCGCCCCATTGTGCGCCTGGCGGCCCGAACGACTGTGAAGTGGAACGGTACACAGCCGAGGTGGGCCGCGGGGAGCGCAAATTAAAGGGCACTCCTGCAGTAGAAAAGGCAGCTGTTTTGCAACACTCCTTCTTTGGGAGGAGGAGGAGGAGGAGGAGGAGGAGGAGAAGAAGAAGAAGAAGAAGACCGGTACCACATAACAAACTGATGGAGAGAAGCCCTCCCCAAAAACAGAAATACACTAGTCTCGGCCTTTCAAAAAACAAATCCACCCTCCCCCTTTAAGAGCTCACCGGAGCCAGAGTGTCTGCCGGCAATCAGCAGCTCGCCGCACCTGCCCTGCGCCCAACTTCCGGTGTTAGCGCCCCGGGCTGCCGGCTTAGCACCTAATGATAGTCGTGCATCGCCTGTTTTAGCGCAGCAGCAACCTCTTAGGGCGATGCAACTGAATATCGGCGAAGGGGGCTTGACTTTGCGCCGGGCGCAAACTTTAGCGGCCGCCCGACTTTACCGCCCCAAAAGTGGCTATACTGAATTTCTAGGCCCATGTCTTCAGCACTAAAGCTGGGATGTTGTCGGGGCCCATAGCCTTTGCTGTATCCAGTGCGCTCAGCTGTTTCTTGATATCACGTGGAGTAAATCGAATTGGCTGAAGACTGGCTTCTGTGATGGTGGGGACCGCAGGAGGAGGTCGATATGGATCATCCACTCGGCACTTCTGGCTGAAGATGGTTGCAAACGCTTCAGCCTTGTCTTTTGCACTCACGTGCTGGGCTCCGCCATCATTGAGGATGGAGATATTCATGGAGCCTCCTCCTCCCGTTAGTTGTTTAATGGTCCACCACCATTCACGACTGGATGTGGCAGGACTGCAGAGTTTTGATCTGATCCATTGGTTCTGGGATCGCTTAGCTGTCTACAGTATGCTGCTTCTGCTTTTTAGCATGCATGTAGTCCTGTGTTGCAGCTTCCTCAGGTTGCCACCTCATTTTTAGGTACGCCTGCTGCTGCTCCTGACATGCTCTTCTACACTCCTTATTGAATCAGGGTTGGTCCCCTGGCTTGATGGTAATGGTAGAGTGAGGGATATGCCAGGCCATGAGGTTACAGATTGTGGTGGAATACAACTCTGCTGCTGCTGATGGCCCACAGCGCCTCATGGATGCTCAGCTTTGAGCTGCTAGATCTGTTCTGAATCTATCCCATTTAGCACAGTGATAGTGCCACACAACACGATGGAGGGTGTCCTCAGTGTGAAAATGGGACTTCGTCTCCACAATGACTGTGCGGTGATCACTGCTGCTAATGCGGCCATGGACAGGTGCATCTGCGACAGGTAGATTGGTGAGAATGAGGTCAAGTAGGTTTTCCCTTGTGTTGGTTCTCTCACCACCTGTCGCAGGCCCAGACTGGCACCTATGCCCTTCACGACTCGGCCAGCTGGGTCAGTAGTGGTGCTACCAAGCCACTCTTGGTGATGGACATTGAAGTCCCCCACCCAGAGTACATTCTGTGCCCTTGCTACCCTCAGTGCTTCTTCCAAGTGGTGTTCAACATGGAGGAGTACTGATGCATCGGCTGAGGGAGGGCGGTAGGTGGTAATCAGCAGGAGGTTTCCTTGCCCATGCTTGACCTGAAACCATGAGACTTCATGGGGTCCAGATTCAATGTTGAGGACTCCCACGGCCACTCCTTCCCGACTGTATACCACTGTGCCACCACCCCTGGTGGGTCTGTCCTTCTGGTGGGACAGGCCATACCCAGGGATGGTGATGGAGCAGTTTGGGACATTGGCTGAAAGGTATGATTCTGTGAGTATGACTATGTCAGGCTGTTGCTTGACTAGTCTGTGGGACAGCTCTCCCAATTTTGGCACAAGTCCCCCAATGTTGGTGAGGGTTGCTATTGGTTAATATCTTCCACCATTAAAATCTTGTGTACTTGTGGCAGATTATTTCCATGTCCAGCAGTACGGTTCTTACCTCAGCAGCTGCCCTCACATTTGGCATCTCTTTTTGTGACCTTGTTTTAGATCCTGAGAATTCTGGACATAGCATTGACCCTTTCTGCTACACCTTGTGCTTCTGTGGTGTGAGGGAGTGTGGGGGGTGGGGGGTGGGAGGAGGGGGGGGCATCTGTCCCACAACATCACTCTCTCATCTTTCTCACACCTTCTAACAGGGCTTTCAGTCCCTGCTGAGTAAATCTGGCTTTGCTCTGTTTAGAAGGTTCCGTTGATTGGGAAGATTGCCACCCAAACAGCTGTGCCGGGCTCCCCCTGCTCCATTTCAGAGACTGAAGTGACTGCTTATTACACCTGATAAGTGCCAGTCAGGATACTGGCATGTCTGTTGTACGGCATTTAGACTTGCTCATTGACACTGATGGTAAAATCATGGGTTATCGAATGTCTTTTATAACACTCAAAAGCCTTAAGCAATGCTCAGTTAACCCTTGATCAGTGCACCGGGTATGTGTATTGTCCAGTGTGGTGTGCGGTATCTGTGCCCTTTGTCTGTCATGCAATTCAGTAAATTTGCCGCATTAAAGCGATGAGTGAACCTCTGTCAGCATTAGGCTGCGGGAATCGCTGGTAAACATTAGAAAGAGTGCCTGTGAGCAATGCCAAGGGAGATCTACCAGTATCTATATATATAAAAGGATACTTCTGTCTGTCATTCCGTCTGTCTGTCTGTCTGTCTTGAATTAACTCGAAAGTTACGTCGAAAGAAAGCTGACGATTCCAGAACCGTCCTAAGCGTATTTACGTTTCGGCCAGACAAAAATTGTTCGCGTGTTATGCAAAAAACCTTCAAAATTAAACTCATTATCTGCTAAGTAGCATTGATTGACTGACGTCAAGGTCGACCAATCCTGTGCCGGCACAATTGACCAATCCTACAGTTCAGTCGCCTGATGGTTGGCCAATCGCTGTGTCTGTGGGCGGGACTAATGCTTTTCAACTCAGGCATCGGGCAGCCATTGCTTCACTACTTCCAGCTCAAACTACTCTGCTAATCCAGCTTCGAAAAAGTTAGTATCTCTTTTAAAAATAACATAAGATTTACCAAAAACGTTTTATAAGTACTTTCACTTTCATCTTTCAAGGTATTAAAAGGTAGAAATGTTGCCCGGTAGCAGATTGAGAGAGGGACACAGAGACAGGGCCCAAAAGCCTGGGACTCGATTTTAAATGTTGCCCAGCAGCAGATTCACAGAGGGACACAGAGAGGCCCCAAAGACTGGGACTCGATTTAAACCGACCGGCCCAAAACAGCCCTGGCAAAGCCGGGCTCCCCCAGCTAGTATATAATAATACGTTGTGAATCACACCACACCTGTCGTTATTAACGAGCGTGTCCACCAACTCACCATGATTGAAGACACAGGTGATTCGCTAGTATATCATTAAATGTCCAACGCACATCTCTAGGGTTTCACATCTCAAAGGCTTCATGTCACCAAAAAGATCATAATTGGCTCAGACAACCAGAAGGTAGCTGCCTGAATTTATTGTTTTATTGGTGTGATGGAATACTCTCCACTGCTCTGAATGAGTGCAGCTGCAGCAACACTCAAGAAGCTCGACACCATCCAGGACAAAACAAGGGAGTGGCACTAATAGCATAGCTCTTTCAAAGAGGTGGCACAGGTACGATGGGATGAATGGCCTCCTTCTGTGCTGTAAGATTCTATGATTCTGCTTCTTGTGTGTTCTAGTTTGATGGGAAAGTTGCTTGTCTTTTAACAACTAGTTTTTCTCCACTTCAGCTGCGGAAAGCTATCATTGACCACCTGTCAGACTCCTTCCTGGACACCACTGTCCCACTCCTGGTTCTGATTGAAGCTGCAAAAAATGGAAATGAAAAGGATATCAAAGAATATGCAGCTATATTCAGAGAGCATGCCAGTAAGCTGGTGGAGGTAAGTGACTGGAGTATTGGTTTACACACATCCACTGTTCTCGATTTGTAAGTGACTCACACTCTGACTATTAGAAGGTTCTGATTGAATTCTGAACGTGTATTTCTTGTGTTGTCAAACATTATGAAGAATATCCGCTCGTATATCTGAGTTAAACAGGTATATTACAGTATAAGACCTGTTGTGGCTGATTAACAATTCACATTCCATCAGTACTTAAAGTGAGCAGGTGGAGAACTTGACTTTCTCAGGTTGTTAATCCCTTGGTGGACTGGAAATGCTGCGAGACCTTCTGTTACAGAACTTTCATTCATATATTTCTTCCAAACCTGCTAGTTGACAGGATTGTGTTGTGAGACCTTAGCAATTGTGAATAGCAATCTAGTCCTGCTTTCCTCAATGGAATGGAATAAATACGGTTTAAATTCAGTGCAAGTTATAATATTTCTCTGTTCTTGTTCCAGTGCAGTCCCCACTGCTCATATTGGGTGTGTTGGTGCTAAGGCGATTTGCCCGCTACACGCAGTGGATTGCTTATATGAATCTTACTGGAATCCTACAAACGTACCCTTTTCAAAGACGTGGTGGATTAGAAACAAATGTTTTTGATTAGTGTTGAAATGATCAACTTACTGAAACTAAATGTACGAACCAGATAAATTCAACACGAATGCTCTGCTGCGATATCCTTAAACTGAAATTCCTAAACTGATACCACGGCCAAAAAAAGATCTGTGGAAGTGCTGCTGTTTTGTTAATCAGGGAGCTCTTGAAGAGAATTCTGCAAAGGTCCAAACTTGTAGCTGACATCACTGAGAGGTGATGAAGCGTACGAGGTAATTGCACCTTAACGAGGTGTGAGCTACTCACTGAACACCTGCCTCTGCCCGAAATACCCAGCGTGGTTAACGCACTGTGAATGGAGACGTAATTGACAATAATGGAAACGGCAAATGGTTTGCGCTATTGTCCCGATTTAAACAATTGGCCAATTTAACCGTGGGCGGTTTACATGGTGGGGACTGTACAGGACATTGTTTATACAGAGGTTTACCAGTTGACACCTAAGTTTAGAAGCTTTGATGACGGAGCAGGCTTCCTGATCAGTGGAAGTGGTCCCACTGGTGTTGAACGATCCTACAAGGGCCGGAGAATTGGACAGGGAATGGGATGGGGGTCACCTTGGCTGGATCCCTGCCCAAATCCGATCATCTACTCTGTGTGAGAGCTTCATTTTAATATTCTAATGTGTGGTCACCTTTCCCTAGCATAATTTCCCCTCTGTTTAGGATGGGATCGCACTCTGGGCTCTGCCCACCCATCTGGAGCGGTCAAAATGGGAAGTCCCAAAGAGAAGGAGCGCTTAAAGAGACATATGCTTTGTTGTACTCGTTTTTATTTTCATATTTTCCAGTGCCTTGCTCTTTTTCGTTTTTGCTTTGTGTTTTCTCACTCTGTCTTGTATTTTTAAAGATTTTTTTGGTATCAGGGGAGGTCAAGAATGCTTGAAGAGAAACATAAACTTCCCCTCCAAACAACCAGATAAATACATGAAATTAAAACATCCCTAAAGAGTTCAGCAAGACTTGGAAAGTGTAAAAATAGGAAGCAACACTAACCCTGTACAAATCATCGGGTAGGCCGCAGTTAGGTTACTGTGTCCAGTTTTGGGTGTCTTGTTTTAGGAAGGATGTCAAGGCCATGGAGAGTGTGCAGAAGTGATTCCCTAAGGTGATCCCAGGAATGAGAGCCTTTAGTTAATAAGGGAGACTAGAAAAACTGGGACTCTTTTCGTTAGAACAGAATGGGTTAGAAGGAGATCTGATAGACTTGCTCAAAGTTATGAGAGGTTTAGATAAGGTGAATTGGGGAAAAAAGCTATTTCCGTTGGCTGGTGAGTTGGTAACTACAAATTTAAGGTTATCATCACAAGAATGACAGGATATATTTTTATTACACGGAGGGTTTTAGGACATGGAATGCCCTACCAGAAAGAGTGATGGAAGCAGAATTCGTAATAGGTTTTAAAAGAGAAGTACATAAATATGAGAAGGCTTTTGGAGAAAACTGGCCACACTTCAGATATCACACTCAGATGTCACGCTTTAGTGTGTCAAAAATGTTGAGATGGAAATTTACAAGGTCCTACAAAAGTATCAGTATAACTTGTTTCAGGCTGGTTCCTTCTAACCTGGAGCCCAAACTTTACAAGCTTGCTCCCTCACAACAGTAATTAATCTTTAATTGCTTATTTACCACAATTAGGTTTTCTGGCCTCAAGTGGACAGGCTATCTTTTTTAAAAATGTGCTCACAGGATGTGGGCATCGCTGTGCTAGGCCAGCATTTATTGCCCATCCCTAATTGCCTTTGATTGGCTTGCTGGGCCATTACAGAGGGCAGTTGTGGGTCTGGAGTCACATATTGGCCAGACCGGGTAAGGACAGCAGATTTCTTTCCCTAAGAACATTAGTGAACCAGACAGCTTTTTATGACAATTTGATAGTTTTATGGTCACCCTTACTGGTACTAGGGGGGATAAATTTGGCACCGCCCCTTTTGGGGTGCTACTATCGTCCAGACCCAAAGTTTAGCGCCCAGCGCTAATTATCGCCTCCGACTGCAAAATTCGCCTCTAACGCCCCTCTCCTGGAGGTGATTTGAGTGTTAAATCAAATGCTACACACGTCTCTTAAGGCGCAAACATCAGGGAACGAGGCGCTACCTCAGAACGCTACCGAAGCTCAGGCAATGCCAATTACCAGACTGGCGCCATCCAGTTCTTAAAGAGGAGGGGCCATCTTGCTGGCCAGCCACTCCCTGCTCATTGCAGCCTTGAATCTTGGCCTGGAGAGACCTCTAAAGCAATTGTGTTGGAAGCACTAATGGATAGGCCCAGGGAAAGAGCTCGGCGCTTAGGAACCTCAAAAGTGGTGCTGAGGATCAAAACTCCTCAGGACAGCGTTAAAACCAAAAATTTTGCCGACAAGAAAAGGTAGGAAGTGCCCGCCTTTAAATAGCACTCCCCAGCCCCTTCCCAACTTGAAAACGCTCCCCTCTACCTGTCGTTCCTAGCGGCAGGTGCTAAGGCAGGAGGTGTGACTCAGTATCCGGTCTGGACACTACCGGGGCGTTACACGCTTGACTGACGTCACGATCTGCGGGCGCAGGAGATTGTGGCGGTAGTGTTTAGCGCTGCCGCAAAACGACTGGTCAATTTCGCGAGCGGCGCTAACATCGCCGCGCCTGGGCACTAGCTGCTTTGCACCCAGTTAGGTCACTAACTGGAGGCGCAAAGCAACCAAATTTTTCCCTCTAGCTTTTTATGTCAGGCTTATTTAATTAACTGAATTTAAATTCTCCAGCTGCTATTTGAACTCATGTCTCATGGAATCATTAGTCCAGACTTCAGGATTATTAATCCGGTAACATAACCACTATGCCACCGTTCCAGACTGAAACCCAGCTCCACCAGTATAACAGTACACTCTGTGACATCTAGTACACCATTCCGATTATAAAGCAGCATAATCTCCATCTTACTATGAGCCACACCACAGGAGATCCTCTCATTTGTAATGGTTGACAGGAGACTGATCATTCACTGAGTAAGGTAGACCTGTGGGTTGTGTGCTGTGGTGACAGGGGTGTTGGGGTATTGCAGTGTGGAGGGCTGCACGCGGCCATTCCCTCTGGCTCACAATGATGAGGATTACTGAGGAAAGATTCCAATGAAAAGCCAGACAGCAATGATTACTTATTATTGTTGAATAGCACCACAAAACCATGTAAGGCAGGAAATGTTGAACACTTTCAGAGTAACTAAAGTCTAGGGGGGAGAAATTCGGTTGTTAGCGCCACCGATTAATGCCTAAAGAGGCCGAGAAGTGGGGCGCTAGCCAATTTCCGTGCAGGCGCAGGGCGCCTAGCGCCTCGCCCCATATTGAGCATGCATTTAGTGCCGGCGCTAAATCTTAGCACCCGCTCATGGGCGCAGGCTGATTATGACGTCATTTGAGTGTGCAACGCCTTTTGGGCGCCCCGGACCGGAAATTCAGTGGCGCCCCCCTCCGTTGCACCTGGCGCTAATAGTGACAGCTTACCTGGAACTTTACCAAGTCGCTCTCGGGCTGGAGGAGCGTTATTTAAAGGGGACTGGTGTGGTTTAAAAGCAGCAGCCATTTTTGGAGCACAACTTCCTCGAGAGCTACAAAGAGTTACTGAGCTGCACACTGAGAGCCATTTGACCACTGAGCCAGCGCAGGCAGACGATCTTCAGCCTTCTGACCATCACCTTGCTGTTGTTGAGCCTTGACAACGGGGAACCTTCCTGTGGGCACTTATTATGGGGGCTGCATTGGAGGGGAGCATCCTGCTGCTGAATCATCTGGAAAGGGCACTGAGACGCTGGGAGAGGGGGGTGGGCATGGCCAGACGGAGGAGGGCCAACAGACGTCGCCACAGCAGACCTTACGCTGGCAGGGTTTTCCGACAGCAGTTTTCCTACATGAACGTGCCGGAGGAGCAGTGTGTCAGAAGGCTGCGATTTAGAAAGGAGGTGGTGACTGAGCTGTGCCAGCTGCTTCAGCCAGATCTGCAGCCTCAGATAAGGTGCAGGACATCTCTGTCGGTGGCTGAGAAGATGCCTGCTGGCCTGAACTTCTACGCGAGTGGCTCTTCTCAGGCTGCGCGTCAGAGGCTGATCAGAAGTAGCTTCTAGGCCCCTCTCACGGAATGCTTGCTGCCATTCCAAGAACAGGAATGGAACCGGTCTGATACCCCCAAGCCTGTGAAGGGCAAGATGCATGTAAATAGCAGGCATGGCCATTGTAAATGAAGAAAGTGTTTCATTACACAAAATGTGGTTCCTTCAAACATGAGAAAGCTATGGCAACAGAAAGCAAAACTAATACACTGACACATAACTGACTCTCACACCCGGGAGACTGTCCAAAACATAAATCACATTCCGACCATCTTCTTTGGCCTTGATTCCACTGCGCCAACCAAAGCATCCAATGCCCCATCAGTGAGGCGTTCCGCCCTCTGCCTCACCCTTTCCATGTCTTGCGAGGCTGGTGCGCCACAGGTAGACTCCCACCACTTTGAAGGCCTACAAGGCAGTGAGTGTGTCTGGTGATGCCAATTGACCTGCCTCTTTAAGAGCTGGCCGGCGCCAGTGTGTCTCAGGGAAAGTGATCATTGACAGCACTGTCGCTGCGCCCACCGCCGCGAAATTAGGTTGCGCCGCCGGGTTAGCACCTTAAGAGTAGCGTGCAGCGCCTGATTTAGCGCCGCAATCACCTTTAGGGGTGCTGCAACCCTAGGTGGCACTAAATTGTGCCTGGCGCTAAACTTTGCGCATCGCCAGGACTAGCGCCCCAAACGCGGCTATACCGAATTTCTAGGCCTAGGTGTTGTTTGTTTTTTAATGGAGCTGTAGATGCGACTAAGTATTAAAAAGAAAAGAAAGACTTGCATTTCTCCAGCGCCTTTCACAACCTCAGGATGTCCCAAAGTGCTTCACAGCCAATGAAGTACTTTTGGAGTGTAGTCACTGTTGTAATGTAGGAAACATGGCAGCCAATTTGTGCACAGCAAGCTCCCACAAACAGCAAGGTGAAAATGACCAGATAATCTGTTTAGTCTTGTGGTTTGATGAATAAATATTGACCAGGATATTGGGGAGAACTCTCCAGCTCTTCTTCAGAATACTGGCATGAGATCTTTTATGTCCACCTGAGAGAGAGAAAGAAAAAGAAAAGAAAGACTTGCATTTCTATAGCGCCTTTCACGACCTCCGGATGTCCCAAAGCGCTTCACAGCCAATGAAGTACTTTTTTGAAATGGAGTCACTGGTGTAATGTGGGAAACACGGCAGCCAATTTGCGTACAGCAAGCTCCCACAAACAGCAATGTGATAATGACCAGATAATCTGTTTTTGTTATGTTGGTTGAGGGAGCAATATTGGCCAGGACACCAGGGATTACTGCCCTGCTCTTCTTCAAAATAGCGCCATGGGATCTTTTACGTCCACCTGAGAGAGCAGACGGGACCTTGGTTTAACGTCTCATCCAAAAGACGGCACCTCCGACAGTGCAGCACTCCCTTAGTACTGTACTGGAGTGTCAACCTAGATTTATGTGCTCACACCCCTGGAGTGGCACTTGAACCCACAACCTTCTTGACTCAAACAAGAGTGCTACTCACTGAGCCATGTCTGGCACCTATGTAAGAAAGAAAGACTTGCATTTATATAGCGCCTTTCACGACCACCGGACGTCTCAAAGTGCTTTACAGCCAATGAAGTACTTTTGGAGTGTAGTCACTTGAAACTTATTTAAGTCTCTAATGGTGATAAATGAGTAGTACAGGTTTATTTATCATCTATTGGCAATGGGTAAGAAACACACTGGAAGTGAAATAGCAATGAAATTATAACCTGTATTGCCTTTGGGTTAAGAACGCCTTGTGAAAAGATGATTATAATTACTGCTCATTGTTTGAGCTTGCTGAATAGTTGTATCTGGTGTACATGGTTGCAGATACTTAATATTCCAGTAAATGAACTGCAGCATATGATCAATTATTTCTCCTGCACTGTGCTCAGTGCTTGTTAAATAAGTAAATGCCAAGGCCAGATCTTGCCACGTCACATCTCTCTCTCAGAAAGCTAAGTTTCAATTATGTTCCTCCCCTCCCACCTTTAGTTAATAATGAAAAGGCAAGCACCCAACACAAACAATTGCTCTATGTCTCCGACCCCTTGTGCCATCCAACCTCCGCCCCCCCCCAACTTCTGAATAGAAGCCTTGCAGTCCAGCTACCCTTGTGTCAGTTCACTGTTCCCTGGCCTCATTAGAGTGTAATATTGCTGCTGTTCTACTGACGGTTCAATATCTTCATGCTCACAATTAAGGAGCAATCCACAATTTCATTATCCCGATTAGACTTCAAGCAGTCCAGCTGCTCTCTAGAGTACAACGTCCAACAAGGGAGCTAGTCGCTCCCATCCCAACGACTAGAAGTCTGTGGTTTGTGTACGATGCCACTTGTGCTGTCCTTCATCCCATGGTGTTTCAAATTCATCAGAGTGGGAAAATTTGGGCTATTATTTCCAAAACGTACTGTTGATCTCCTATTATGTTGCTTACTAGCAGTCTGGGGTCAGGAGCACAGTGATGATGTTTAGAGTGGTTCCATTGTGAGCTGGGGTGTGGGCCACAGTATTACATAGAATTTTACAGCACAGAAACAGGCCATTCAGCCCAACTGGTCCATAGAAGCATAGAAACATAGAAGATAGGAGCAGGAGTAGGCCATTCGGCCCCTCGAGCCTGCTCCACCATTCAATGTGATCATGGCTGATCATCCAAATTCAATACCCGGTCCCTGCTTTCTCCTCATACCCCTTGATCCCTTTAGCCTTAAGAAATATATCCAACTCCTTCTTGAATATATTTAATGAATTGGCCTCTACTGCCTTCTGTGGTAGAGAATTCCATAGGTTCACCACTCTCTGGGTGAAGAAATTCCTCCTCATTTCTGTCCTAAATGGCCTACCCCTTATCCTTAGACTGTGACCCCTGGTTCTGGACTCCCCGACCATCGGGAACATCCTTCCTGCATCTAGTCTGTCTAGTCCTGTTAGAATTTTATAAGTTTCAATGAGATCCCCTCTCATTCTTCTAAACTCCAGTGAGTACAAGCCCAATCGACCCAATCTCTCCTCATACGTCATTCCTGCCATCCCAGGTATCAGCCTGGTGAATCTTCGCTGAACTCCCTCCATGGCAAGAACATCCTTCCTCAGATAAGGCGAACAAAACTGCACACAATACTCAAGGTGTGGTCTCACCAAGGCCCTGTACAACTGCAGCAAGACATCCTTGTTCCTGTACTCAAACCCTCTCGCTACGAAGTCCAACATACCATTTGCCTTCTTAACCGCCTGCTGCACCTGCATGCTTACCTTCAGCGACTGGTGCACAAGGACACCCAGGCCTCGTTGCACTTCCCCTTCTCCCAATCTATTGCCATTCAGATAATAATCTGCCTTCATGTTTTTGCCACCAAAGTGGATAACCTCACATTTATCCACGTTATATTGCATCTGCCATGCTTCTGCCCAATCACCCAACCTGTCCAAATCATCCTGGAGTTTCTTGGCATCCTCCTGACAACACACACGCCCACCCAGCTTTGTGTCATCTGCAACTTTGGAGATATTACATCTAGTTCCCTTGTCTAGATCATTAATATACATTGTGAATAGCTGGGGTCCAAGGACCGATCCCTGCGGTACCCCACTAGTCACTGCCTGCCACTCGGAAAAAGACCCGTTTATTCCAATTCTTTACTTTCTGTCTGCCAACCAGTTTTCTATCCAAGCCAATACCTTGCCCCCAATCCCATGTGCCTTAACTTTACATGCTAATCTCTTATGCGGAACCTTATCGAAAGCCTTCTGAAAGTCCAAATATACCACATCCACTGGTTCTCCCTTATCTATTTTACCAGTTACATCCTCAAAAAATTCCAGTAGATTAGTCAAGCATGATTTACCTTTTGTAAATCCATGTTGACTTTGTCCGATCCTGTCACTGTTTTCCAAGTGCTCTGCTATTACATCTTTTATAATGGACTCTAGCATTTTCCCCACTACCGATGTCAGGCTTACCGGTCTGTAATTCCCCGTTTTCTCCCTACCACCTTTTTTGAATAGTGGGGTAACTTTAGCTACCCTCCAATCCATGGGTACTGTTCCAGATTCCATCGAATGTTGGAAGATGGTCCATGCGGTGTTTATGCTCCACACAAGCCTCCTCCCACCCTACTTCATCCAACTGCATCAACGTATCCTTCTATTTCTTTCTCCCTCATGTGTTTATTCACCTCAACTACTCGTTGTAGTAGCGAGTTCCACATTCTCACCACTCTCTGGGTAAAGAAGTTTCTCCTGAATTCCCTATTGGATTTATTTGTGACCATCTTATATTTACGACCCCTAGTTTTAAACTCCCCCATAAGTGGAAACACCTTCTCTGTGTCCATCCTAACAAACCCCTTCATAATTTTAAAGACCTCTATCGGGTCAATCCCCAGTCTTCTCAGCCTGTTGAGCTTTTCCAGTAGGAGGGGAGGGGAGAAAAGGCACAATAGGGAAGGGGAGCAGAGCACAGTAGGGAGGAGAAGTGGAGCACAGTAGGGGGTGAGGGAGTGGGGGGAGTGGTTGATGATCCAAGCTAAATATTATCAGGGTAGTTACCACAATCCGTTTTGGGAAAAAAAGTGCTTGGGTGAAACCTGCCCACAGTATCAGTAACAGATTGCCCCCTGAATCTGCTGATGAATATCTGCTGAAATAAATATTAGGGTATACTCAGCAATGTTGTGCTCTCAGTGCGGAGTCACACTTAACAGTAATGTGGAGCACAGTTACATAACATTGTGTGACTTGCTGTCCCGGTGAGTGAGAGCTCACTCTGAATCCAGCATCACTGAATTTACCCTCTTGTGTTGTCACTCTATTATTTAACTGCTAAGAGTTTGAACTTACTGCATTTGATAATGTTCAGGTCCCGCTCCATGTGGATTGCCCTGATCAGCTCCCAATGGTCCAGTCTCTCTGGTATCAGTCCAGTATCTTACTACACCATTATTCTGGCAAACATTCTTCTCTCAGTTGACTCTGTTTCTCTCTCCATGGATGTTGCCTGGCCTGCTGAGTTTTTCCAGCAATTTCTGTTGTTATTTCGGTTTTCCAGCATCTGCAGTATTTTGCTACCATTCTTCTCTCGGCAACTGCTAAATCCCAATAAACTGGTCATTTACCCATTGCTT
Source organism: Somniosus microcephalus (assembly GCF_052327205.1). Taxonomy (NCBI): domain Eukaryota; kingdom Metazoa; phylum Chordata; class Chondrichthyes; order Squaliformes; family Somniosidae; genus Somniosus; species Somniosus microcephalus. Next base: position 90,102,104 of record NC_140994.1, on the reverse strand, counting down.
GTGGGATTGTACTAAACTCAAATTGGCCACTGTGTTTGTCCACAAACAATCACTCCAAAGGAATCCATTGAATATGAAGCACTTTGAGGTGTTTGGGAGGTAGGTGTGGTGATAAAGCACTCAGTTTGAACTTGTTTTAGAGTTCCTTATGCCCAGCAACAACTCTATTTTAAGCCATATATAAATTCAACCTCTGCTAACAGAACTTCACGCAGCCTTTCTATCTGGATCAGTCTGCTTCCACCCGATGGGCAAACTGATCCTCTGTCTGATACCAACTATGAAAGGAATGTCTCTAACTTACATACTACCTAATATCAGAAGTGCTATCATTGCAAGGTGCAAAATAATTCATAGGGAGAGTGTTCCTGTGGTTATAAATTGAATGTAGCCCCTTATTGCAGTGGAAGATAGCTAGATCAAATGAGTGTCTTGTTTAATGATGGATAGAAGTTGGATCTTTTCCATGGATGAAGAGACCTTTATGCTGAGTTCACTTGTGTACTTTACTAATTGTTAATATGTTGAAAGGATGCTATTTGTATTTTATTTTTCTCTAGTCTGAAATGCAAGATATAAATTGCAACTCTCTGATTATTGAAATAGGTAACAACAACCTGCATTTATTTAGCACCTTAAATGTAATAAAATATCACAGGGAGCTTCACAGGAGCGTTATCAGACAAAATTTGACACCGAGCCACATAAGGAGACATTAGCGCAGGTGATCAAAAGCTTGGTCAAAGAGGTAGGCTTTCAGGAGCGTCTTAAAGGAGGAAAGCGAGCTAGAGAGGCGGAGAGGTTTAGGGAGGGAATTCCAGAGCTTAGGGCCTAGACAACAGAAGACATGGCCACCAATGGTGGATTGAAGGAAATCGGGGATGCAGCAAGATTATTGCTGAAATAAGTAGATAAGTAAAGGCAGGAGTTTGTACATTTTATAGGATTTTTTTCTTCTGGCGAATTTTAACTCTCAAACTAATTTTCCTAACTCACCAGAGTGGTAAGTGTAAAGTCTGTGGGTTGTTTAGTTAATTAATACACAGACTCCAAGAGTAACTTAAAACAGGACTTTACTATTCGAAGGTCAGGGCGAATCTGCCCAATAACTCCTGGCACAACACTTATATACTGGTGTGGTCACCGTCGGTATTACCGTATACAGAAGCCAAACAAAGTCGTGCCACACCTAAAATAGTTCTCTTAAAGGTGAACGGTTACATACAATAGTTCTCTTAAAGGTAGACGGGTACATACACTACAATCCTCCCTTTTTAGCTTACAACATACTTATTCCCCATTAAACATAACATATAATCAACTTCATGTAAAACAATTCACAGATATAGTCTCTGCGGGAAACAGTTCACAGATTCAGTCTCTGCGGGAACAGTTCACAGATTCAGTCTCTGGTCTTGACTCGGTCCGAACAACATCTCTGTGGTGTAGCCGGTTCACATTTCTAGCGTGACTCATCCAATAGTCTTTCCCTTGGCTTAACAGCTTGAACTTCCGTCCTGCTGAACCAGCAGTGCTGACTTTTACAAACAGCTGGACTGCCTTGGTAATTTTTCCTACTTTCCAACTGATTTGGCCCCCCTTCGTGGGGCCCACGTGCATGATCTGATAGAAGTGATAATGATTTAGATGGTTATCGTCTTCTGCTTCGTCTTTTTCTTTTCTGCTTCTTGGAGACTCTCGGGGCTCCCTTATCCGCTGCCAGCTGTAGCGCCACCATCTCCCTATGTTCCTTAGACTTTAAGTGCTTCATCCTAATTTCTGCACTTTGGGAGTTTTCATCACAAGCTGGGCAGACCAAGTCATTGTAATATTCCGTGTCACTCAACAGGTCATGGTAATATTCGGTGTCGTCCTGAGCTAGTCTAGCGAGAGGGCCTGCTACTTCTTCCGTACCCAACTGGACGTTAGCCGACTGTTGTTCCCTCCCTAGACATCTTTCCTGCAGAGACTTCTTCATGCGTTCATATTCATCCCGCTCTTCCTGGGTTTCCTGCAAATCCTTCACTAATGACCTCGTTTGTGATTTCAATACTTCCCCTTCCCTCGGGGATTGATTGATCAGGCTATTCAATCCTTCTACTGGAGCAGCTGTTTCAACATTCTGCTGTTCACATTGATGTGATTCAGCGTACTTTTGGCATCCCTGTAAAATCTGTATTGCAACCTCAGCTATTTCCATAACTTTTGAGAGCTCCGAACTCCTTCCCTTTGAAGATTGAAGCTCGTGTTCAGATTGTTCCCATTGTAGAGTCTTGTCCTTCAGCATATGAAGGAGTTGGCTGACCGTTAACTCTTCCACGGGAACACTGTGGGTCAGAGTCTTCTCCATTTCATCCACCTTTTCCTCCAATGCTTTCACCTTCTTTTCCTCTTGTACTTTGGCTTCCAGCGCTCAGAGAAGTTGCGCCTTGATGCTCTCTAGCTCATGTTCAGAGGCCATTCTTACAGTCTCTGTGTTTCTTACAGTTCCCTTTTCTTCCACTGAACGGATTCCCAGTTGAATCTGTTCTTCAAGTTGTTGAATCTCGGTCATTGCCGCCCCATATTTGTCTTGGGTTTCCTTTAATATTTTTATGAGTTCTTGTACATCTTGTCTTTCATGTTCTGCCATGTCTTTCACCTCTAATTTCTCATCTATGGATGGAACTTCTACCGATGAGTCTGTCTTGGCCTTGAGCTCATCAAGAATTTCCTGCAGCCTTTGGACTTCTTGCTCATGTTCAACCTTCAGTTGCTCATATGCTTCCACTGAAACAAGCTTTTCGGAGGTTGCCGAGTTAACCCCTTCCAGAATTGTAGCCTGGGCCTGTTCATACTGTTCTTTCAACTTCTCACACTCTGCTTGTAAGGAGTCGTAGAGAAGAACTGGAATAAAATCCTGGCTTCCTGAAGATTCCTCTTCATTTGCTTCTTCCTGCAAATATTCTAACTCCTGAACAGCATAAGGGAGATGTGATCGGTAATTGGTCACGATGGCTCTATGGTCGCTCTCTGCTTGAGCTAGCTGCTTCTGTTGTCTTTCCAGATTCTCCCATTCGGTGTCATAGAACTTTTTCATTGTTTTCATCTCTTGTACGAGACGGTAACTCAATTGTTCTAATTGTTGTCGTAATTTGAAATAAGTTTGAGCCCGAGCTCGGTGTTCTTCCGTCATGGATATGTCCGTAACTTGAACAGGCTCAGAATTTTCTGTCAAACTAGGTTGTCGTTGTTCGGTGGAGTTCTGTTCTGAAACTTTGTTCTTCTCTGGAGCATAAGCCTTTATGCATGCCTTCGTTTTTCCAACCTTCGTCGGCAAGTCCATTTCAGCCTTGTCTTTCATATTTGGGTTGGTCTTATCGTCATCCGTTTCAGAATCTGAGCTGATTGTCTGCACCGAGTCCTCACTCGTTATGGCTTTTAGATAGTGCCATTCCATGTCTATTTTCTTGATCCACTCCCATCCTAGAAGTGGTGGTCCTCCCTCATGTAGTACGTATAAGTTCATTCTTGGGTGTTCTTTACCCCTATCTCTCACTTTGACTCTTATCTTTCCCATGGGGTATACTTTATGCCCCGTGTATGTGTGCAATACGAACTTGGTATCTCTTAAGGGTATATGTGAGAATAGCCGGTGGTAATCCCTTCGATTTATGACTGATAGAGCTGATCCAGTGTCCAACTCCATTTTCACTTGGATTCCAGCTATTTTTAGCATGACCCAGGTAGTTTGTAGGTCAGCTTCCTTACTCACATTGTGAATTCTCAGACTACCCAGCTCCTGGCCGTTTGGGTCTGAATCTGAATTCTGTTTGTCTGAACTCTTCTCAGCCACCTTGTGTACCTTGTTGTACTTTTCCTGTGATGGCTTCCTTTGGTTGTTGGTCCTTTGGTTGTTGGTCTTCTTCCCTGACCGGCATACCTTAGCTATGTGACCCAGTTTGCCACATTTCCTACATTCCTGGTTCTTAAACCAGCATTGGTTCTGGTCGTGTGTTGTCTTCCCACAACGATAGCATTTTGTTGTTGTCGAGGTAATTTGATCCACACTTAGTGCTGCTGTCTTTAGCTGCATTTCCGCAGTTCCCTTCGCTGCGGCTTCGTGCGATGCTGCAATAAGGACAGCCCTGTCAAGTGTAAGGTCATTCTCTTCGAGTAGTCGCTTTTGCGTTCCTTCCTTTGCCAACCCGCACACGAACTTGTCTCGCAATGCCTCTGTCAGATTCCCTCCAAACTGGCAGTATTTCGCTAGTCTACGCAGTTCGACCAAGTATTCTGCGTTGCTTTCGTCTTTCCGTTGCGTTCTCGCATAGAATTTGAATCGTTCCGCCAACATCAACGGTGTGGGGTTCAAGTGATCCTTCAGAACAGCCGCAATATCATCGAAAGTCTGATCCGCCGGTTTAGCTGGTGATAGTAGATGCTTCAAGAGCCCGTATGTCTTCGCGCCCATCGAGTTTAGCAAGGTTATAGCTTTGTCATCTTCTTCTATTTTATTGGCCTCACAATAGATCTCGATGCGTTCCACGTACGTGGCCCAGTCTTCTACCTCGGCATTAAAATCGTTGATGTTACCACGCTTAGGCATCTTCCTCTCTTTCTGATAACACCCCGAATTATTTCTTTAACTTATTTTTTATTTTTTTTCTAAGATGGCGGTTTTCCCGCGAAAATGGCAGTTTCCCGCGCTTATCTTCTCTCCCCGCCCACTTCAATGGCGGTTTCCCGCTTCTGTCTTCTTCCCTGCCTAATGGCGGCTTCCCGCGTTTCTTCCCTAGCGGGAGGGGTACACTTTCCCCCACAGGCGACGGCCGCTGGCTTTCAGATTCACAGCCTGCGCGTCGGCTTCAGTGCTTTCCCTTTTCTCGGCATGGCAACCGGCGCTGGGTACACCCCGTTGACGGCGAACAGGTTCAGCCGCTGGGCTGGCTCTCGCTCAGTTCCCCTTGCTCGGGCTCGGTCTCTCTCCCGCTCTCTCGGCTCTACCGGCGCTGGGTACACCCCGTTGACGGAGAACAGTTTCATTCACTGGACTGGCTCTCGCGCTGTCTCCCTTGCTCGGCTCTGCCTCTCCCACTCGCTCGGCTCTACCGGCGCTGGGTACACCCCGTTGATGGAGAACAGTTTCAGCCGCTGGACTGGCTCTCGCGCAGCCTCCCTTGGTCGGCTCTGCCTCTCCCGCTCGCTCAGCTCCCAAACGCCTCTCCCAGCCGTCTCGCAGTCCGGTGCTTCCCTCCCCGGCTGCGGCTGAGTTTTTATATCTTCCCGCGCCTACGCTCCCGGTCGCAGCGCTTCGTGGCTTCGGTCGCTGCCCGACCTTTTTCGCCGGTCACGGTCTAGCTGTCTCACGACGCCGTTGCGTCCCCAGCCTGTCTGTACCACGGCTTCCTTGCTCCACGCTGCCCCAGTCTCAGCGCCTCTGGGCCCGACTTCTGTCCGGCTCCTTTCCCCCTCGACCGTGGTCGAGTGCACCGCCCTTATCCTCCGGTTATTCTTTTTACTTTTCCCTTACTCACAGTCACTGTGGCCGCCTTGCTTCTCGTGCTGATCGGCTCACTCCTCACCGTGGCAGAAGGGACAGTCAGTGCCTGTTGCTGATGGAAGTCTTTGTCTCTGAATTCTTCCTCCTTTCCAGCTCTGCAGACTCGAGTTTTCTCCCAGCAGAATGACGAGGGCGGTTGCCTCTTCTCGACGCTCGTTAACTGCTTCGGAATTATTGTTGCCGCAGGGAACGATCGGACTCGTCGCCACTGTAAAGTCTGTGGGTTGTTTAGTTAATTAATACACAGACTCCAAGAGTAACTTAAAACAGGACTTTACTATTCGAAGGTCAGGGCGAATCTGCCCAATAACTCCTGGCACAACACTTATATACTGGTGTGGTCACCGTCGGTATTACCGTATACAGAAGCCAAACAAAGTCGTGCCACACCTAAAATAGTTCTCTTAAAGGTGAACGGTTACATACAATAGTTCTCTTAAAGGTAGACGGGTTCATACACTACAGTAAGTAAAAATTATTGTCTATTCTGTGCAGTCACCTACCCAGTTCTAAAATTCTAAATTACTGGAAAATGAAAAAATGAAAGACTTGGCATCTCTATAGCACCTTTCACGACCTCAGGATGTCCCAAAGTGCTTTACAGCCTTTTGAAATACTTTTGAAGTGTAGTCAGTGTTGTAATGTAGGAAACTGTTAGCATTGTATTATAGTGATCAATTTGGCAAATCGTCCAATAATCACCATAGCCAGCCGATCAGTGTACCAGGGATAGGAGTCCTCAATGTCTGCTGCTGGTTCCATAATTCACTGTGTGTACTGCACTGCTCAACACTCACAATAGACAGTTGATCAAATCGCTGCTCAGCCTCCCCTCCCTGATGTGCTCCAAAATGTTAGTGCTATAAAAAGCTTTGTGGTTTTATATTGTTCCAGTCATTGCTATCGACCCAAAACTGGCATTATGAAGTGGAGCACAGTCCGGCTGTTCCAAGTGCTGGTGAGCAGTAAGCAGCACCGCTCAGCAATGCAGGCATTGAGTCATCCTGAGTATCTCCCCTAGTTAACATAGTTATGGATAATGATCAGCCCTGTGGTGATGCCATTACCCATTCACATGAGATTAACAACATTACAACTGAGTAGCCTAAAACCGGTGGTCGCAGTCTCAGATTTAGGGCTGAGATGAGGAGAAATGTCTTCACTCAGAGGGTGGTGAATCTTTGGAATTCTCTACCCCAGAGGGCTGTGGAGGCTCAGTCGTTGAGTATATTCAAGACAGAGACCAATAGATTTTTGAATATTAAGGGAATCAAGGGATATGGGAATAGTGCAGAAAAGTTGAGAGAGAAGATCAGCCATGATCTTATCGAATGGCAGAGCAGGCTCGAAGGGTCAAATGGCCCACTCCTGCTCCTATTTCTTATGTTCTTATGAGGCAATTGTCTTTCAACAACAGGGAGCTGCCACTAAACTGATCACTACGACAAGCACTGATAGCAGATGATAGATAGCAGAGTGTAATAGTTTTAACTGACTGATCAGTCGCAGGCTATATATTGCCTGTGAATCAACTTGACTACAGTACAGCCCAACTTTATTTCTTTTGGCAATGGAGAGCTGAGAGATAAAGATGGACCTTACAAGTTCCCAAATCTATTTATTTTCTGCAGTAAGAGAGTGGGATTTTGTCAGGAATTAGTTTTTCCCTGGATGAAAATGGTAGCATTCTAATTGTCATGGACTGCAAACTGAGGATATGTTAAGAGCCTGGGAAATAGTGGCAAGAAAACTTGGTAAACACAACTAGCCTTGGGGAATGAATTGAACTCTAGACCCAGGCTCCAGGCAGAGGTATAGGCCTGTTGTGGTGAAAAGTTCTTCAGGGATTTCAAAGATAATATATTAAATTATAGCAAAGCTTAATTATTTCGTTGAGAATTATTTTTTGTGTTACAAATGTATTTTTTAATTAGTGGCCTGAAAAGGAAAATGACCACTGAAAGCAATTTTGAGTGACTAATTTGCTAGGATGTGTACTGGCCACACCATTGGTAGCTTTTATTACCTGCCCTTTGAATGGAGCTGCTTTTAATTGGTTCAAATTTTGTCAATTGGTTATTTGAGCCAATCAGCATGGTTAACTGAACAGATAATGGTTATCAGAGTCAACCACAACTGCTTCGGCCTACTGATGGGTGGCGCCTTTGAGAGATGCGATGCGATGCGATGCGATGAACACCCACAAGTGCTAGTCTTTGAATGACACAGACGTTTGTTTAGTCAACTCTTTGCGTAAGATCAGTGCGGCTTTCAAAATGTGCATTGGCACTTCCTGTACCCTCGCATCACTCGTCACACGAGCAGTAAAATGCCGGACTTCACTTTGTTTTCTTTTACTCATTTCATATTTACCCATTTCGCATTTAACCATCAGGTATATGCTTATTTGTCTTTTCACCTCCTGTTTCAGCATCTTGATCGTCTTTCTTACTCATAATATTTCGGTTTGAATTTACCATTTTGCAGATTGCATTTTGTGACAGTGTGATTAGTGTCAGGCAGTTGAGTGTTTTGTGAAAAGGTTCATGGGCACATTTCTAACTGGACTTCGAATCACGACCAATGTGGTTAACTGTCCTGATAATACCTGCACTAGCTGCTGATACTGAGAGAGAATAAAAAGAACTGGAGTTTCTGAAACCACTGTCCATTAACAGTCTTGGGGTTTTATTCTGAGGAAAACCAGAAACCTTAAAGGAATGACGCTTTGTTTGAAATGTATCTTATTGTATTAAGATATGAATACAATTCTTCAGCAATAGATAGTCAGTAACGCCTACCGAATCAAACGATGAAGTAATCAAATCATTCCAAATATTTTTTGGAAAATCCTTTTGGCTGCTATCTTGAACACTCAGCAGCTGAGAAATGTAGCACTGGAAGTATTACATAGAATTACATAGGCCCTGAATTTCTGATTGGAGGCTTCCTGCGGGCGGATGCCTCCGATCGGAAAAAAAATATACGAACCTACCTGCTGGCTCCTTGGATTCCGAGGCTTCCGATCCTGGGCCTCTCCTCTTCGAAATGTGCAGAGGCCCAGGTATCCCAGGGGCGCATGCGGTTCGCAAGCGCCCCTGGGATCATGTGGGCTGACCCAACCAATGAAAGAAGGGATTCCCCTGTGGCGGAGACCACATAGGGACAATAACACAATTCACAATGTATAGCCAATGTTGTTATATGTACGTACTTGGTTGGGTTATCGGGGCAGGGTCCCTTTAAGAGCGTCGGTAGCGTGATGACCAGTGGAGGCCATGATGGACTTCCCGCGACCCCTCACCGTGAAGGCCCTGCAGGAGTTTTTGGGCATGGTGAACTTTTACCATTGCTTCATCCCCCGAGCAGCCCAGCTTATGTGGCCCCTTTACGAGGCCCTCAAAGGCAAGCCCGACAAGCTTGCCGTCGACTGGTCCAAGGAGATGGCCAATTCTTTCACGGACACGAAAAGGGCCCTGGCTAACGCGACCATGCTGGCGCATCCGTTACCTGATGCGCCGATCGCTCTCACCACCGACGCCTCGGACTATGCAGTCGGCACCATCCATGAACAGTGGGTCAACGGCACCTGGCAGCCGCTCGCCGCCTTCAGCCGGCAGCTCCGCCCCAACGAGCAGAAGTACAGCACCTTCGATCGCGAGCTTCTCGGCCTCTACCTCGCCGTCCGACACTTCCGTTTCCTACTGGAGGCTCGCCCGTTCACAGCGTTCGTGGACCACAAACCGTTGACCTTCGCCATGGCCAAAGCTTCCGAGCTGTGGTTGGCCCGTCGGCAACGCCAGCTGGCCTTCATCTGAGAGTTCACAACGGACATCCAGCATATGGCTGGGAAAGACAGCCCCATTGCCGACTGTCTCTCCTGAGCCGTCGCCAGCGCCGTACACCTTGGCATCGACTACACCCGCATGGTGGCCGACCAGGCCTCCGACCCGGACGTCCAGGCCTACAGGACGGCAGTCACGGGCCTTCAACTAGCGGACATCGCGTTTGACGTTGCCGGCACCACACTCCTGTGCGACGTCTCCATTGGGCAGCCACGTCCCGTCGTGCCCAATGGGTGGAGACGGCAAGTTTTCGACGCCGTCCATAATCTTTCCCACCCGGGCAGGAAGCCGTCACAGAAGCTGGTGGCGGCTAAGTTCGTCTGGCACGGGCTCAGGAAAGACGTTCGCGACTGGGCCAGCACCTGCGTGGTATGCCAACGCTTGAAAGTGCATCGCCATACTAAGGCCCCGTTGGCGCCTTTCGCAGTGCCCGAGAGGCGGTTTGACCATGTTAACGTGGACCTGGTGGGGCCCCTGCTGCCTTCCCGCAGGTTCACCCACCTCCTCACAATGGTCGATAGAGCCACCCGATGGCCGGAAGCCGTCCCGCTGTCTTCAACAACATCCACCGATGTGGCTCGGGCATTCATCAGCACTTGGGTCGCCTGGTTCGGCGCCCCATTTGACATTTCCTCCGACCGGGGGCCCCAGTTCACGTCGGAGCTCTGGAACGCTGTCGCCCGAGGCCTCGGGTTGAGACTCCACCGCACCACAGCTTACCACCCCCAGGCTAACGGACTGTGCGAACGGTTTCATTGCTCCATGAAGGACACGCTCCGGGCTAGCCTCCGGGACGACGGTTGGATCAACAGACTCCCGTGGGTCATGCTGGGACTCCGGACCGCCCCCAAGGAGGACCTCCAGTCCTCGTCCGCCGAACTCGTCTGCGGACAGCCGCTGCGGGTTCCCGGGGATTTCGTCCCCAACGCAACGGAACCTTGGTCCGCAGCCTGTCAGCGGTCTGACCTTCTGGACAATGCCAAGGTTTTCGCACCAGTGCCCACGTCGCAGCATGGCCTCCCATAGTCCCACATTCCGCTCGACCTTCGTACGGCGGAGTACGTTTTCGTCTGCCACGACTCCCACCGGGGACCTCTTCAGCCACCCTATGATGGACCATTCTGCGTCCTGGAAACCGGGGACAAGACCTTTGTGGTGGATGTCGGTGGTAAGCCGGACTGCACCTGGATCTGGACTGACCCGTTGAGTTGGCACTGCCCCCGAGGCGGGGCCGACCTCCAGTTTCTGCACCCTCAGTCCACCACCGAGCGCCCGAGGTCCCTCCGACAAACCCCCTGGTCCCCGCCCTGGAATTGAGGAGCCATTCCGACCGTGTGATCCGGCCCCCCCCCCAATGACTGACATTGCCAGTGTTAGTGAATTCTGGGGTGACGTATGTGGCGGAGACCACATAGGGACAATAACACAATTCACAATGTATAGCCAATGTTGTTATATGTACGTACTTGGTTGGGTTATCGGGGCAGGGTCCCTTTAAGAGCGTCGGTAGCATGATGACATCATAGCCCTGCAACGAGGCTGAGAGCCTCAGTCCTCATGGAGAGTGAATAAAGTAACACGCGTTTTGCCTTTGCTGCAACAAAAGTCTCAGAGCCTGTTGATTTCTAGCGACTCCAACACCCCCTTCATTCTTTTAACAGGTCCGTACACATAGAACTGTCAAAAGTATAAATGGGGATCACATTTAAAACACACTAAAATATTAAATAATTTTTTTTTTAATTTCATGATTAAAATTAATGAAAATGCCATTTAATTAAATATTTTAAACAAAAATTTAATTTCTTGAAAAAAAGTAAATATTTTTACGGGGATAAAAATAAACTTTTTGAAGAGTATTTTTAACTTATAAACGAGTTATCAAATTTCATTTTTCTATTTTTTTAAACTCTTAAGCTGGTAAAAGCCGGCCTTACGCCTGCCTGCTTTTACCAGGCGTAAGATTTCTATGGCCTTTCAGCGGGCGGAAGTTGTGCACAAAGCGCAACTCCCTGCCCGCGGAGGCCCATCTCCCGGGCAGGCGGAGGATCTGTCAAGAGAATTCTTGACGGATTGCAAGTGCCAGGTTTTAGTGCATGTGCTTCGCACGCCTGAAACCAGCACTTGCGAGGCCCCTATGGGTGCGTACACACACGTGGGGGTCGCAAAATCTGGCCCATAGTAATTACAGCACAGAAACAGGCCATTTGGCCCAATTGGTCTATGCCGGTATTTTTGCTCCACACGAGCCTCCTCCCACCCCTCTTTAGCTAACTCTATCAACATATCCTTCTGTTCCTTTCTCCCGCATGCACTTATCTAGCTTCCCCTTAAATGCATCAATGCTATTCACTTCAACCATTCCATGTGGTAGCAAGTTCCCCATTCTAAGCACTCTCTGAGTATATACCTATCTCCTGAATTCCTTATTGGCTTTATCAGTGACTATCTTATATTTATGACCCCTGGTTTTGGAAGTAAGATTTGTAACGTAATAAAAATATAAAATCTTACAAAATTTGCAAGAAAATGATTAAACTTACCTGTACAATGGCAGCATATGTTTAAAATATATATAAGAATAGTTTCCATTGGAGGCCTGACCACTTCTAAGAAGCCTGAGACTTGGGTTCGTAGTCTTCCCATAGCCATCAATCTGTCAGGTGGGATTTGAACTCACAACTCCTGGCTTGTGAGTCCAGTACTTTAAACACCAGACAACTGTTCCCATATTATTGAACACTGTTTAGCTTGAAATGGGGCATGACAGTATAAATGACTTTACAAACAAACACTTGACTGAGACAGAAACAAAGAAATTCTTGCCCATTTAGGGTATAAAAACACCTGAAGCTGACCTCCCATTTGATCATGGATTGGTGACAATTCCGAGAGCCTGGTACCTGTCGGATTATATTACTTGAACTGTCAGCTGGGAAGTGGCTAAGTACAGCGCACTTAACACAATGGCTGCAGGTTACCAATGGCCAGAACCTGGAAATAATAGGGAATGGGGAAAGAGAACTTTCAGTGAAGAACCCCAAGGATGGAATGCCAGCCAGCACTGTCAGAAGGATGTTCGAAAACTGCATTCATATTGGGAAACCCATAGTCAAAGAATAACTCATTTATTTGTTTCTCATTCATTTTAATCATTCAATGCTATCTGTCCGATTGCCTTTGTGAATTGTGGAACTTAATCACTGCTTTTACTTCATGTGTGAAGATGGTATGATACCATTATGGAGAAAATTCATCTTTGATTTTAGTTTGATTGTAACATAATTAATATTTGAGGCAGAGGAGACAGATAGACAAACTTGCATTTATATAGCGCCTTTCATGACCACCGGACGTCTCAAAGCGCTTTACAGCCAATGAAGTACTTTTTGAAGTGGATTCACTGCTGTAATGCGGCAGCCAATTTGCGCACAGCAGGATCCCACAAACAGCAATGTGATAATGACCAGATTATCTGTTTTTGTTATGTTGGTTGAGGGATAAATATTGGCCAGGACACCGGGGATAACTCTCCTGCTCTTCTTCGAAATAGTGCCACGGGATCTTTTACGTCCACCTGAGAGAGCAGACAGGGCCTCGGTTTAATGTCTCATCAAAAAGACAGTAATTCTGACAATGCAGCATTCCCTCAGCACTGCACTGGAGTATCAGCTCAAAGTTCCTAGAGTGAGACTTGAACCCACAACCATTCTGGCTCAAAGACAAGTGTGCTACTAACTGAGCCACAGCTGACACTTAGAGAGATGACAGATGGAGTGAAAGAGGCCATCAACGTAATTAATATAGTCATCAAAGGAACAGCTTGGTAAATGATATAAACCAGGGCTCATAATACACAGCAGTGTAGAAATATTAATTATTTGTAATGATTCTGACTCCTAAATTTTAGTTTTAGTTTCCCTACATTACAATAGTGACTATACTTGAAAAAGTACTTCATTGACTATAAAGCGCTTTGGGATGTCCTAAGGCAATGAAAGGCACTGTATAAAAGCAAGTTCCTTCTTTCTTTCTTTAATTGCTCGAGGATTGAGAGATTCTTTAGTCTTCAGAGATCATTATGTTTGTCCAGGAGTAAGAAAGAAACAAAAATGAAAGACTAATAAAATAACAAAAATGGAAGACTAATGAAAGGTTTGCAGTCGCTCACGATAATGATATAGCGTGGCTCTGAAAGTGTTGATGTTTCGTGTCAGTTCCAGTATGTAAGTTAGAGACATTCCATTCATAGTTTGTATCAGACAGAGGATCAGTTTGCCCATCGGGTGGAAGCAGACTGATCCAGATAGAAAGGCTGCGTGAAGTTCTGTTAGCAGAGGTTGAATTTATATATGGTTTAAAATAGAGTTGTTGCTGTTTCCTAGGGTCATAAGGAACTCTAAAACAAGTTCAAGCTGAGTGCTTTACCACCACACCTCCCTCCCAAACACCCCAAAGTGATTCCTTTGGAGTGATTGTTTGTGGACAAACACAGTGGCCAATTTGAGTTTAGTACAATCCCACAAGCAATGGGTAAATGACCAGTTAATTGGTATTTAGCAGTTGCTGAGAGAAGAATGTTTGCCAGAATACTGGAAGAACGCCCTCCTTTTCAAATAATGTCCACTTAAACAGGCATCTGGGTATTGGTTTAATGACAATTAAATGACTTAATTAATCTACTAATGATACAACTCTCCTTCAGGACTACATTAGAGTGTCAAGACTACTCTCTTTCCATGTGCTCAAGTCTTGGAACAGAGGCTTGAACCCATGATGTTCAAACTTACAGATGAGACACTTGACAACTGAAGCGAACCCACTTGTACTGTGGTGCATAATGGTTGAGTTGTGTGTAGTGTGGTGTGTAGTGGTTGAGTTGTGTGTAGTGTGGTGTGTAGCGGTTGAGCTGTGTGTAGTGGTTGAGCTGTGTGTACTGTGGTGTGTAGCGGTTGAGGTGTGTGGTGTGTAGCGGTTGTGGTGTGTAGTTGTTGAGCTGTGTGGTGTGTGTAGTGGTTGAGCTGTGCGTAGTGTAGTGGTTGAGCTGTGTGTAGTGGTTGAGCTGTGTGTAGTGTAGTGGTTGAGCTGTGTGTAGTGTGGTGTGTAGCGGTTGAGCTGTGTGTAGTGTAGCGGTTGAGCTGAGTGTGGTGTGTAGCGGTTGAGCTGTGTGTAGTGTAGCGGTTGAGCTGTGTGTAGTGTAGCGGTTGAGCTGTGTGTAGTGTAGCGGTTGAGCTGTGTGTAGTGTAGCGGTTGAGCTGTGTGTAGTGTAGCGGTTGAGCTGTGTGTAGTGTAGCGGTTGAGCTGTGTGTAGTGTAGCGGTTGAGCTGTGTGTAGTGTAGCGGTTGAGCTGTGTGTAGTGTGGGTGTGTAGCGGTTGAGCTGTGTGTAGCGTGGTGTGTAGCGGTTGAGCTGTGTGTAGTGGTTGAGCTGTGTGTAGCGTGGTGTGTAGCGGTTGAGCTGTGTGTAGTGGTTGAGCTGTGTGTAGCGTGGTGTGTAGTGGTTGAGCTGTGGGTGTGTAGCGGTTGAGCTGTGTGTGGTGTGGGTGTGTAGTGGTTGAGCTGTGTGTAGCGTGGTGTGTAGCGGTTGAGCTGTGTAGTGGTTGAGCTGTGTGTAGCGTGGTGTGTAGCGGTTGAGCTGTGTGTAGTGGTTGAGCTGTGTGTAGCGTGGTGTGTAGCGGTTGAGCTGTGTGTGGTGTGGGTGTGTAGTGGTTGAGCTGTGTGAGGGCAAATAGACAACAAGTTTTTCTCTTCATGACAAACATGTCAGCTGAGACTGCTGGCTTGCTAGACTCAACAGGAGTCATTTTAACTTTGGTCAATGGTGTAAAACAGGAGATATTGGAGCAGCCGCCCATTAGACATCCTCCCCATTTTCATTTCCATGGACTTCAATAGAAATGAAATGGGGAGGGATGTATAATGGGAGGCTGGTCCGATATCTCCCAGCTTACACTATCGACCAGAGTCAAAATTACCCCAATGTGAATGAGACAATTTACCAAGCAGTGGAAAAGGAGTTTTATTCCAAATGCCTATAATTAGATCTGTACACGGTGGAGCTTCACTTGAGAATTGGATTCATTAACGGTATTCCATGGATACCCGGAATCGACAATGATTGCATTGTTACCCCTAGAAATTCTATTATTGTTGTTGGCTCCTTGCTGATTATCAAATTGATGATTTGCTGTTAAGATATAGTGAATAGAAAGTGAAGCAATCCTGTTTAAGAAATAACAACAGAAAAAGCTGGAAAAACTCAGCAGGTCAGGCAACATCCGTGGAGAGAAATTTGAGTTGACGTTTCGGGTTGGACCCTTCTTCAAAACTGGAAAGAAAAGAAACTAGATCGAAGGCAGGGCTGCGATCGGACAAAAGAATAAAAGAAACAAAAGAAGTAAAAGAGATTAGAAGCTAGACGAGATGGTAATAGGCTGGGATTAGGTGTAAAGTGTACTGGCAGGGCAAAAGATAGCTGCCAGGTGTGAGAGAGAAACAAAAGGAAAGGGGGGGGGGGAAAGGAGTGGAACAAATACAAGAGAAAATGAAATGGGGGCCCAGCTTATGATCTGAAATTGTTGAACTCGATATTGAGTCCGGAAGGCTGCAGACTGCCTAATCGGAAGATGAGGTGCTGTTCCTCGAGCTTACGTTGAGCTTCCGTGGAACAATACAAGAGGCCAAGGACGGTGAGGTCCGAGTGGGAATGGAGCGGTGAATTAAAATGACAGGCGACCGGAAGCTCGGGGTCACCCTTACGGACTGAACGGAGGTGTTCCGCAAAGCGGTCACCCAATCTGCGTTTGGTCTCCCCAATGTAGAGGAGACCGCATCGTGAGCAGCGAATACAGTATACTAGATTGCGAGAAGTACAAGTAAATCGCTGTTTCACCTGGAAGGGGTGTTTGGGGCCCTGGACAGTGGGAAGGGGGGAGGTATAGGGGCAGGTGTTACATCTCCTCCGCTTGCACGGGAAGGTGCCAGGTGAAGAGGAAGGGCTGTTTGGGGTGATAGAGGGGTGGACTAGGGTGTCTCGGAGGGAGCGGTCCCTGCGGAATGCTGAAAGGGGAGGGGAGGGGAAGATACGTTTGGTGGTGGGATAACTTTGGAGGTAGCGGAAATGCCGGAGGATGATCCGTTGAATGTGGAGGCTGGTGGGGTGAAAGGTGAGGACAAGGGGAACCCTATCGTGGTTCCGGGAGGGAGGGGCAGGGGTGAGGGCAGAAGTGCGGGAGATAGAACTAACACGGTCGAGGGCAGTGTCAACCACAGTAGAGGGGAATCCTCGGTTGCGGAAAAAGGACGACATGTCTGAAGCACTGGTGTGGAAGGTGGTGTCGTCGGAGCAGATACGGCGGAGGCGGAGAAACTGGGAGAATGGAATAGAGTCCTTACAGGAAGCGGGGTGGGAGGAAGTGTAGTCCAGGTAGCTGTGGGAGTCAGTGGGCTTGTAGTAAATATTGGTCGATAACCTATCCCCAGAGATGGAGACGGAGAAGTCGAGGAAGGGAAGGGAAGAGTCCGAGATGGACCATGTGAAGGTGAGGGAAGGGTGGAAATTGGAGGCAAAGTGAATGAAATTGTCAAGTTCAGGGCGAGAGCAGGAAACGGCACCGATACAGTCATCAATGTATCGGAAAAAGAGGTGAGGGAGGGGACCCGAGTAGGACTGGAACAAAGATTGTTCCACATAGCCCACGAAAAGGCAGGCATAGCTAGGACCCATGCGGGTACCCATGGCAACACCTTTGATTTGGAGGAAATGAGTGGAGTTAAAGGAGAAGTTGTTCAATGTGAGAACAAGTTTAGCCAGGCGGAGGAGGGTCATGGTGGATGGGGACTGGTCGGGCCTCTGTTCAAGGAAGAAGTGGAGCACCCTCAGGCCATCCGGGTGGGGGATGGAGGTGTAGAGGGATTGTACGTCCACGGTGAAAAGGAAGCGGTTGGGGCCAGGAAACTGGAAACTGTTAAAGTGGTGGAGGGCGTCCGAAGAGTCGCGGATGTAGGTGGAAAGAGACTGGACAAGGGGAGAAAAGATAGAGTCAAGATAGGAAGAGATAAGTTCTGTAGGGCAAGAACAGGCTGAAACGATGGGTCTACCAGGGCAGTCCTGTTTGTGGATCTTGGGAAGGAGGTAGAAGCGGGCTGTGCGGGGTTGGGGAACTATGAGGTTGGTGGCAGAAGGGGGAAGATCTCCAGAGGAGATGAGGTCAGTGACAGTCTTGGAAACGGTGGTTTGATGTTCGGTAGTGGGGTCATGGTCCAGGTGGAGGTAGGAGGAGGTGTCGGAGAGTTGGCGTTCAGCTTCCGCTAGGTAGAGGTCAGTACGCCAAACAACAACAGCACCACCCTTGTCAGCGGGTTTAATGACAATGTCAGGGTTGGATCTAAGAGAATGGAGTGCTGCAAGTTCAGAGGGAGGTAGGTTGGAGTGAGTGAGGGGAGCAGAGAAATGGAGACGGCCGATGTCACGGCGGCAGTTAGCGATGAAAAGATCTAGAGAGGGTAAGAGGCCAGGGGGAGGGGTCCAGGTAGAACGGGAATTCTGCAAGCGGGAGAAAGGGTCAGTTGTGCGGGGGGAAGACTCCTGGCCAGTGAAGTGGGCACGGAGACGAAGGCGGCAGAAAAAGAGCTCAACATCGTGCCGAGCTCGAAATTCATTGAGGTGGGGGCGTAAGGGGATGAAGCTCAGGCCTTTGCTGAGGACTGATCGTTCAGGGTCAGAGAGTGGAAGGTCAGAGGGGATAGTGAAAACGCGGCAGGGGGTGGGATTGGGAGAAGGGGGGTCAGAGGAAAGTGAAGGGGAAGAAGGTTCCGGAGGGGCGTTGGTGTCCAAGAGTTGATGAAGCTTGCGATCCTTGACATCGGAAAGGAAGAAGAAAAGTTTTTTGTTGAAGCGTCGGATGAGTCGAAGGATGAAATGGAACTGTGGACCCGGACAGCTTTGAGATAGAGTGCGCCGGTGTTGCTGAAGAGAGAAGTCGAGTGTGTTCATGTGGCGCCGCATGGCGTTGAGCGTGGATCTCAGGATGCGGCGAGAGCAGTAGTTCGAGGAACGATGAATATCTTGGAGATATTTGTAATCCTGGGTGGATCCGAAGCACGAAGGGTGGAAGTTTAGTTGGAATCCACGTGGAGTAAGTCGGAACCGGAGACAGTTGCTGAGGAAAATGATGTGGCTGTGAAACCGAGTCTTGGCAGATACCTGATCAAACACGAGAAGGGAAACTGAAAGTAATGAAGATGAACAAGGTTGAAGAGCCAAACGGAGATCCCGCCGAAGAGAAGAGCAGAACTTCTTCAAGGTAGACATTCCTAGAAGAGGTGTGGCAGTGAACCAAACACTAGTACGATAGCAAAATACTGCAGATGTTGGAAATCCGAAATAACAACAGAAAAAGCTGGAAAAACTCAGCAGGTCAGGCAACATCCTGTTTAAGACTTAGCTTGGTATAGTCTTCTTTCATTTTTGTCACAGTGCCTGAATCAGTTAGAAACATGCTTCTCTCACACACAAGAATGTTTCAGCTCATTTTGCTACATTTGAGGTTGAATCTGTGGTTGCTGTCAAACAGGTGCCCAAGGGAGGAGGCAAGCCATTCAATTTGAATACAAATCTTTTAACTTTTTTTTTCAGATATTCTTTTGCTTGGTAGATTTTTCCAATTGAACAGTTATTTAAATTCACTGAGTCCCAGTGACTGTTTTATAGGTATTGATTGATCAGCCTGTGTTTTTCAGATCAGTAAGCCTGCCTACAGCCTTCAAAGAGAGATTGTCAGAGCAGATAGCTTCTCTAGATGGTGCGAAAAGGAGAGGAGTTACATCAAGGTGTTATTTATTCTCTTAGTCTAGCAGAGCAGCTATCAACTATTTATTACTTGAGGACTGAGCTAAGCTTAACTACTGTAAAATTATATATTGTGCTGCTGCTATTCCCTGGTTCTTTTACTGTTTAATGTATCAGTTTGGCAGTTAAAGCTTAAGTCAAAGTCTAGTGGAGCGTTATTCTGCCGCCTCCTGTGGGCAGGAAGGGTTATGTAAAGGTACAAGATAAAACAGTAACTGAAATAAAGTGAAGAGGACTCTTGCTTGTTCCTTGGGAACCCGACACCGGCAGAGAGTACAAAAGCCAGGAAGTTATGCTAAACCTATATAAAACACTCAAAGAAAGACTTGCATTTCTACAGCACCTTTCACGACCACCGGATATCCCAAACGCTTCACAGCCAATGAAGTACTTTTTGAAGTGTAGTCACTGTTGTAATGTAGGGAATGCGGTGGCCAATTTGCATACAGAAAGGTCCCACAAACAGCAATGTGATAATGACCAGATAATCTGTTTTAGTGATGTTGATTGAGGAATAAATATTTGCCCAGGACCCTGGTGCAAACTTCCCTGCTCTTCTTCAAAATAGTGCCATGGGATCTTTTACTTCCACCTGAGAGAACAGACCGGGCCTCGGTTTAACGTCTCATCCGAAAGACGGCACTTCCAACAGTGTAGTGTTCCCTCAGTATTGCACTGGAGTGTCAGCCTAGATCTTGTCCTCCAGTCTCTGGAGTAGGTCTGTGAACACACCACCTCTGACTCCGAGGCAAGGGTGCTACCCACTGAGCCACAGCTGACTCTAGTTTGGCCCCAGCTGGAGTATTGTGTCCAATTCGGGGCACCACACTTTAGGAAGGATGTGAAGGCTTTGGAGAGGGTACAGAAGAGATTTACTAGAATGGTTCCAGGGATGAGCGATTACAGTTATGTGGATACTCTGGGGAAACTGGGGTTGTTCTCCTTAGAGCAGAGAAGGCTAAGAGGAGATTTGATAGAGGTCTTTAAAATCATGAAGAGTTTAGATAGAGAAATGAAGAGAAACTGTTTCCAATGGCTGACGGTTCGATAACCAGAGGGCACAGATTTAAGGTGATTAGCAAAAGAACCAGAGGCGACATGAGGAACAATATTTTGACACGAGTGGTTAGGATTTGAAATGCACTGCCTGATAGGGTGGTGGATACAGATTCAATAGTAGCCTTCTAAAGGGAATTGTATAAATACTTGAAGGAGAAAATATTGCAGGGATATGGGGAACGAGCGGGGGGGTGGGACTAACTGGATTGCTCTTCGAAAGAGCCGGCGCAGACTCGATGGACCGAATGGCCTCCTTCTGTGCTGTACTATTCTATGATTCTATGATACACATTTAACTGGATATCTGAGCAAGTGAAAGCACTCTGGGACATGGGGAGCCAGTGCTCGCCTAGAACAGTAATGTGAGGCACAGAACACAAGCATATTTAGCATAATAAAAACCCCCAAAATATAACACGCGTTTCAACATATCCAGAGCTCCATACAGCAGGTTCTGTGGCAGTAAGTTGCTGCACATTGTGCTGTTTTGACTGACTGTATTTCTGTGGATTGGATGTCTGACAGCACACGGAGAATTGATTTGTCTCCCACACATATGACATTGTTGCCCTTTGCTGCACAAGTGGCAGTGTGGAGGTGATTTCCAGTTGAGTAATAACGTATCTGATTGAAGCTGATTGATCTTGCCTTGGTGCGATGTGGATTACACTCAACGTTTATCTAGTTGATTGAGACTTGTTGCACAGTCTCCACCTCAACTTCACAACATGCAGTTAGATTAAATGCTTTTGCCAGTTTTAAAAGCTCAGCCAATAAGCCCCCTTTCTCCAGGGATTGGTACCATTACATTTTAAACACTCACTCTCTGACTGTCTTTCTCTCTCTAGAATCTGTATTTTCGATTTCACAATCTGTGTCTGTGAAGCTAAATTTTGCCACTTGTTGGCATAAATGTGAACAAAAGGCACCACGTGTTGTTGAGCCGGTTGATGGGTTCATATGTTGTACTTTGCTTGGGAGTGAAAAGCTTAGTTAGGGTTTTCTCAGCCTTATCACTGTCTGCACTATTTCCAGTATCGGAAAGCATACAAAAGTGTAGTGCGATAGCAAAATACTGCAGATGTTGGAAATCCGAAATAACAACAGAAAATGCTGGAAAAACTCAGCAAGTCAGGCAACATCCGTGGAGAGAAATTTGAGTTGACGTTTCGGGTTTGACCCTTCTTCAAAACTGGAGAGAAAAGGAACTAGATCGAAGGCAGGGCTGCGATCGGACAAAAGAATAAAAGAACCAAAAGAAGTAAAAGAGATTAGAAGCTAGACGAGATGGTAATAGGCTGTGATTAGGTGTAAAGTGTACTGGCAGGGCAAAAGATAGCTGCGAGGTGTGAGAGAGAAACAAAAGGAAAGGGGGGGGGGGAAAAAGGAAAGGAGTGGAAAAATATAAGTGAAAATGAAATAGGGGCCGAGGTTATGATCTGAAATTGTTGAACTCGATATTGAGACCGGAAGGCTGCAGAGTGCCTAATCGGAAGATGAGGTGCTGTTCCTCGAGTTTACGTTGAGCTTCCGTGGAACAATACAAGAGGCCAAGGACGGTGAGGTCCGAGTGGGAATGGGGCGGTGAATTGAAATGACAGGCGACCGGAAGCTCGGGGTCAACCTTACGGACTGAACGGAGGTGTTCCGCAAAGCGGTCACCCAATCTGCGTTTGGTCTCCCCAATGTAGAGGAGACCGCATCGTGAGCAGCGAATACAGTATACTAGATTGCGAGAAGTACAAGTAAATCGCTGTTTCACCTGGAAGGGGTGTTTGGGGCCCTGGACAGTGGGGAGGGGGAAGGTATAGGGGCAGGTGTTAGTACATAAGGACTCTATTCCATTCTCCCAGTTTCTCCGCCTCCGCCGTATCTGCTCCGACGATGCCACCTTCCACACCAGTGCTTCAGACATGTCTTCCTTTTTCCGCAACCGAGGATTCCCCTCTACCGTGGTTGACACTGCCCTCGACCGTGTCAGTTCTATCTCCCGCACCTCTGCCCTCACCCCTGCCCCTCCCTCCCGGAACCACGATAGGGTTCCCCTTGTCCTCACCTTTCACCCCACCAGCCTCCACATTCAACGGATCATCCTCCGGCATTTCCGCTACCTCCAAAGTGATCCCACCACCAAACGTATCTTCCCCTCCCCTCCCCTTTCAGCATCCCGCAGGGACCGCTCTCTCCGAGACACCCTAGTCCACTCCTCTATCACCCCAAACAGCCCTTCCCCTTCGCCTTGCACCTTCCCGTGCAAGCGGAGGAGATGTAACACCTGCCCCTATACCTCCCCCCTCCCCACTGTCCAGGGCCCCAAACACCCCTTCCAGGTGAAACAGCGATTTACTTGTACTTCTCGCAATCTAGTATACTGTATTCGCTGCTCACGATGCGGTCTCCTCTACATTGGGGAGACGAAACGCAGATTGGGTGACCGCTTTGCGGAACACCTCCGTTCAGTCCGTAAGGGTGACCCCGAGCTTCCGGTCGCCTGTCATTTCAATTCACCGCCCCATTCCCACTCGGACCTCACCGTCCTTGGCCTCTTGTACTGTTCCACGGAAGCTCAACGTAAACTCGAGGAACAGCACCTCATCTTCCGATTAGGCACTCTGCAGCCTTCCGGTCTCAATATCGAGTTCAACAATTTCAGATCATAACCTCGGCCCCTATTTCATTTTCACTTATATTTTTCCACTCCTTTCCTTTTCCCCCCCCCCTTTCCTTTTGTTTCTCTCTCACACCTGGCAGCTATCTTTTGCCCTGCCAGTACACTTTACACCTAATCACAGCCTATTACCATCTCGTCTAGCTTCTAATCTCTTTTACTTCTTTTGGTTCTTTTATTCTTTTGTCCGATCGCAGCCCTGCCTTCGATTTAGTTCCTTTTCTCTCCAGTTTTGAAGAAGGGTCAAACCCGAAACGTCAACTCAAATTTCTCTCCACGGATGTTGCCTGACTTGCTGAGTTTTTCCAGCATTTTCTGTTGTTATTTCAAAAGTGTAGTGTATGTGCTTTAAGTCAGAACTACTTTTTACAGCTCCTGTATACTGTAGTACCGGCAGTGACCACACCGGTATATAAGCTGTGCGCATGCCTCTGTACCCCAGTCTAGAGATGACCCTCCTCCAGTAAAGACCTGTTATTTGTTTATGTACAGCATCCGTGTAATTATTTATCCACTGAACCACGGATCTAACAGTGGCGACGAGTGTTGATGCGAATCTACCTGCAACATTAAACAAAAAGAAACAAAAAAAACGTCAAGTCCAGGAACACGGGCGTCGACCGCGAGCAACCGCCCAGCAGTCAGGCGGAGATCCAACTTCACTGGGGAGGCTGTGGAGAGCCGGGCTTGGTTCCCCAGCCACAACGAGCAGTAAGAGACTGACGACAGGTCCAGAGCAGACCCTTCCCGAGCAGCGGCGGCTGGAGCTGACCGACGGCAGAGAGAGAGAGACGGGCAGCGTCGACGGGGTAAGAAAAAGGGTGAAGAGAGCAGGGCGCAGCCGGGGGTTGATCACCGAGCGGCATCGGGGAAAAATACTGCAAACCGGAGAGAGAGAGGGTAAGAAACGGAGCGGCATCGACAAATATCAAGAGAAGAACGCGCAGACCACAGCCAGGGATCACGGGCTGATCAGGGTCCACGGAGCGAAGCAAGGGGAGACGCCATTGAGCCGCGGAGAAGCAGGGAGAGCGCGGGAGACGCCATTGAGCCGCAGAGAAGAAGGAAGAGTGCGGGAGACGCCATTTTGCGAAGCCGCAGCGGAGAAGACGGGCGAGCGCGGGAAGGAAGGAAAGCACGGGAGACGCCATTTTGTGCCAGCGGAGAAGAAGGGGAAGCGCGGAATGCGCCATTGGTGATAGTTAACGCACAACCAAGGATGCCGAAGAGTGGCAGTATCTCTACGTTCGACAATGAAGTCGAAGATTGGGCGACATATGTGGAACGTATTGAGGTGTACTGCAGGGTGAATGAAGTGCCAGATGCTAATAAAGCACTGGTTCTGTTAAATTCCATGGGTGCAAAAACTTATGGGTTACTGCGAAATCTAATAACCCCAGAGAAGCCGGTAAAAAAGAACTTTGTAAGCATAGTAGAAATCCTACAGGACCACTTAAACCCCACACCGCTGCTGATAGCAGAACGATTTAAGTTCCACAAAAGGAACCAAAACAAAGACGAAAGCAATGCTGAGTACCTAACGGAACTGCGCAAGCTATCGAAATACTGCCAGTTTGGAGCGGGACTAGCAGACACGTTAAGGGACGAGTTTGTGTGTGGGCTACAAAGTGAAGGAACCCAGAAACGGCTTCTATCAGAAAAGGACCTGACGCTGGACAAAGCTTTCAGTATGGCAGTATCACATGAAGCAGCCGCAAGGGGCACTGCAGAGATACAACGGAGACCGCAAGAATATGGCACCAACGAAATGACCTATGGAACAGGGAAGTGCTATCGCTGCGGCAGAACAACACATGACCAGAAAGATTGTTGGTTCAAGGACCAAGTGTGCAGACAGTGTGGGAAAGCAGGACACATAGCAAGAGTCTGCAGGTCTGGGAAGAAAACCAACAGTAAGAAATCTCCACAGGAGAAGTACAAAAAGGTACACCAGGTGATGGACAGTGGTTCAGATGAACAGAAAAGTGACACAGGCTCCGGAAGCAAGGAGCTGGGTTGTCAAACTACATAATGTAACCGAAATGGAGGATCACCAGGCTATTTGGGTTACACTCAAGATAGACGGAGTCCAAGTGGAAATGGAATTGGACACAAGGTCAGCTCTAACAGTCATAAATCAAAGAGACTACAAGTGGCTACTTTCACACATACCCTTGAAAGCTACAGAGATTGTCTTGAAGACGTATACGGGGCAAAAAGTCTACGGCAAAAGAAAAATAAGGGTGAAAGTGACATATAAAGGTCAGGAAATACCTAAAATGGATATATATGTATTGTCAAATGGAGGACCACCACTGCTAGGACGTGAATGGATCCGGAAGATACATTTTGATTGGCATTCCATACAGGCACTGAAGGTGGAGGCCAAAAAGGATGACGACGTCACACCTGGACGACTGTCAAAAATGCTAACTGACGCAAAAGAAGTGTTCCAGGAGGGACTAGGAACACTAAAAGGAATAACAGCAACAATTAAAATAGAGGATAATGCAAGCCCAAAGTTTCTGAAGGCCAGACCAGTGCCTTATGCGATCAGACCAGCGATTGAAGCAGAGCTGGAAGGGTTGGAACGTTCAGGAGTACTGTCCAAAGTGGACTGGAGTGAGTGGGCTACACCCATCATCCCTGTAATGAAGAGGTCGTTGAGTAATACGCCTGGGGAACCAAAGAAGGTCCGCATCTGTGGGGATTTTAAGGTGACAGTGAACCCAGTCCTTCACATGGTGCAATATCCGCTTCCACGAATTGAGGATATTTTCGCCTCGCTATCTGGTGGTAAACGCTTCACCAAAATTGATCTAGCCCAGGCGTACTTGTAAATGGAGGTAGAAGAAGCTTCGAAACATTACCTTACGATCAACACCCATAAAGGTCTCTATCAATACAACCGGCTGGTGTTTGGAGTAGCCTCGGCTCCGGCTATCTGGCAAAGGGCGATGGATCAGGTCCTGCAAGGGATTCCAGGGACCCAGTGTTATTTGGATGACATCTTGGTCATGGGCGAAAATGACGGTGATCACCTCGGTAACTTGGAGAAGGTGCTCGCCAGGCTAAAGGAATATGGGCTACGAGCTAATCACCACAAGTGCGAGTTTTTCCAGAAAAAGATCACTTATTGCGGCCACGTCATCGACGAAGAGGGGTTACATAAGTCCCCTAACAAGATAGAGGCAGTAGTCAAGGCTCCAGCACCGGCAAATGTGTCACAACTGAGGTCGTTCCTCGGGCTGGTAAACTACTACTACAAGTTCTTACCAAATTTGTCTACGGTATTACACCCACTGAACACCCTACTGCAAACGGGGGTACCATGGAAGTGGGATGACGAATGTAGACGAGCTTTCCAGAAGTGTAAAGAATTGATCACATCAAAAGAGGTGTTGGCCCATTTCAACCCAGCACTACCAATTCGTTTGGCATGTGATGCATCACCCTACAGCATTGGAGCGGTGCTGTCGCACAAATTCCCAGACGGGTTGGAGAGGCCAGTAGCCTTTGCGTCTTGGTCACTAACCTCAGCCGAGCGCAACTACGCCTAGATTGACAGGGAGGCCCTCAGCCTAGTATGGGGAGTAAAAAAATTCAACCACTATCTGCATGGACAGAAGTTCACCTTGCTGACTGACTGACCAACCACTTGTCTCCATTTTTAATCCTAAGAAGGGCGTGCCAGTAATGACTGCACAGCGGTTACAAAGATGGTCCCTGTTTCTAGGGGCGAATCAATATGAAATAGAATATAAAGGCACGAGACAGCATGGGAACGCTGATGGGCTATCGCGCCTGCCACTGCCTACTGTGGAGGAAGCACCAGCAGTGGACCCTATCGAGATATTTTATTTGTCGATAATTGAACGATTGCCAGTAACAAACGCGGATATAGAGAAGGAGACCCGCAATGATCCGACGCTGTCACGGGTATATGAATTGACGGTGAGGGGATGGCCAACACATGGCAACTCACTGTTGCCAGCATTCTCATCCAGAAGAGAACAGCTGTCAGTATGCCAGGGGACAGTGATGTGTGGATCCAGAGTGGTGATTCCACCCAAGTTAAAGGAGAGAGTGCTAAATGAGCTACATGAAGGTCATCTGGGGGGGGAGTGAAAATGAAAAGCCTAGCTAGGGCTTATGTGTGGTGGCCAGGAATCGATCAACAAATCGAAGACCTAACTAAGAGCTGCTTGGGATGCCAGAAGGTCCAAAATGCACCACCACATGCCCCTCTACACCCATGGGAATGGCCCTCCTCTCCATGGCAACGGGTGCACATTGATTTCGCTGCTCCATTCATGGACTCAATGTTCTTAATAGCAGTGGATGCTCATTCAAAGTGGCCTGAGGTGATAAAGATGTCTTCAACCATTGCAGAGAAAACGATTGCAGTCCTACAGACCATATTTGCCAGAAACGGGTTGCCAGAGCAGATCTGCTTTGATAATGGACCACAGTTTGTGTCCGACGAGTTCCAAAAATTCATGAAAAGGAATGGGGTAAGGCATTATAAATCCGCCCCGTATCATCCAGCCACCAATGGATTGGCTGAGAGGTTCGTACAAACCTTTAAGAAGGCGATAAAGGCCATGTGCGATGAGGAAATTCCACTACAGCATAAGATGGACAATTTCTTATTAGCCTACCGAAACGCGACACATGCAGTTACCAACCAGACCCCGGCCATGATGTTCTTTAACCGAAGGTTGAGATCTCGTCTGGACTTGCTCAGACCGAATGTGCGAAGAAATGTTGAGGACAAACAATTCCAGCACATCAACGAGAAGCCGACAAGGAGCTTCAATGTAGGGCAACCAGTCTTGGCCCGGGACTATCGAACAGAGAAGTGGCAACCCGGAACGATATGTACAAGGCAGGGGCCATTAATGTATACAGTGGATGGCGGGGAGAACATTGTGAGATGCCGCGTCGATCAGATCTTAGCATCACAGGAATGCGTCAACCCCATGTCTCGAGTACCTGGGGATGAACCCGACATACCTGTAGTATCTACTTCAGACCCAGTAGCAGTGGAACCCGATGAACTACCCGATGAAAGGGGGTCAGAATCGCCTCTGCACCAAGAACAAGAACCTCTGGAAAGGCGCTATCCCGAAAGGGTCAGGAAGCCGCCCCAAAGACTGAATCTATAAATGGACTTTTGTTATTGAATGTACATGTAAAAATGTAATTGTTATTTGAATATTAAGGGGGTATTATTAATCTAAAAAGGGAGGAATTGAGGTTGTATGTGCTTTAAGTCAGAACTACTTTTTACAGCTCCTGTATACTGTAGTACCGGCAGTGACCACACCGGTATATAAGCTGTGCGCATGCCTCTGTACCCCAGTCTAGAGATGACCCTCCTCCAGTAAAGACCTGTTATTTGTTTATGTACAGCATCCGTGTAATTATTTATCCACTGAACCACGGATCTAACAAAAAGCAAAGCGCTTTTCCATGTAGATATCAAAACCCATCATGGCACCTTCAAAACTTAACTCAGGTTGTTGATTGGTCAAATGGAGCACTATACCTGACGGCCAATTACCAGTAGAATTGTATTCTGATTCAGACAGATTCAGATACGGGAACGCTCACATAGTGGTCATGTTACTGGACTAGTAATTCACAGGCCTGGATTAATAAGCCGGAGATGCGAGTTCAATTTAAATTCAGCTAATTAAATAAAACCTGGAATAAAAAGCTAGTATCAGTAATCGTAACCATGAAACTATCGGATTGTTGTAAAAACCCATCTGGTTCACTAATGTCCTTTTAGGGAAGGAAATCTGCCGTCCTTACCTGGTCTGGCCTATATGTGACTCCAGACCCACAGCAATGTGGTTGACTCTTAACTGCCCTCTGAAATGGTCGAGCAAGCCACTCAGTTGTAACTAACCACTAAGAGAAACAATAATAAGAATAAAACCAGATGGACCACCCAGCATCGACCTCGGCACTGGCTACAGACACGGCACGGCACACCCAGCCCAGTCAACCCTGCAAACTCCTCCTCACCAACATCTGGGCACTTGTGCCAAGATTGGGAGAGCTGTCCCACAGACTAGACAAGCAACAGCCTGACATAGTCATACTCGCAGAATCATACCTTTCAGCCAATGTCCCAGACTCCTCCATCACCATCCCTGGGTATGTCCTGTCCCACCAGAAGGACAGACCCACCAGAGGTGGCGGCACAATGGTATACAGTCGGGAAGGAGTGGCCCTGGGAGTCCTCAACATTGACTCCAGACCCATGAAGTCTCATGGCTTCAGGTCAAGCATGGGCAAGGAAACCTCCTGCTGATTACCACCTACCGCCCTCACTCAGCTGATGAATCAGTACGCCTCCATGTTGAACATCACTTGGAAGAAGCAATGAGGGTAGCAAGGGCACAAAATGTACTCTGGTGTCCGTCACCAAGAGTGGCTCGGTAGCACCACTACTGACTGAGCTGGCTGAATCCTGAAGGATATAGCTGCCAGACTGGGTCTGCGGCAGGTAGTGAGAGAACCAATATGAGAGAAAAAACCTACTTGACCTCGTCCTCACCAATCTACCTGTCGCAGATGCATCTGTCCATGACAGCATTGGCAGGATACCCTCCATCGTGTTGTGTGGTACTACCACCGTGCTAAATGGGATAGATTCAGAACAGATCCCACAGCTCAAAACTGAGCATCCATGAGGTGCTGTGGGCCATCAGCAACAGCAGAATTGTATTCCACCACAATCTGTAACCTCATGGCTCAGCATATCCCTCACTCTACCATTACCATCAAGCCAGGGAACCAACCCTAGTTCAATGAGGAGTGTAGAAGTGCATGCAGGAGCAGCACCAGGCGTACCTAAAAATGAGGTGCCAACCTGGGGAAGCTATAACATAGGACTACATGCATGCTAAAAAGCGGAAGCAGCATGCTATAGACAGGGCTAAACGATCCCACAATCAACGGATCAGATCAAAGCTCTGCAGTCCAGCCACATCCAGTTGTGAATGGTGGTGGACCATTAAACAACTAACAGGAGGAGGAGGCTCCAGGATTATCCCCATTCTCAATGATGGCGGAGCCCAGCACGTGAGTGCAAAAGACAAGGCTGAAGCACTTGCAACCATCTTATCTAGCAGTGCTGTGTGAATGATCCATATCGGCCTTCTCCTGAGGTCCCCAGCATCACAGAAGCCAGTCTTCAGCCAATTTGATTCACTCTACGTGATATCAAGAAATGGCTGAGTGCACTGGATATAGCAAAGACTATGGGCCCCGACAACATCCCGGCTATCATGCTGAAGACTTGTGCTCCAGAACTAGCCGCGCCTCTAGCCAAGCTGTTCCAGTACAGCTACAACACTGGCATCTACCCGACAATGTGGAAAACTGCCAGGTATGTCCTGTCCACAAAAAGCAGGACAAATCTAATCCGGCCAATTACCGCCCCATCAGTCAACTCTCAATCATCAGCAAAATGATGGCAGGTGCCAGCGACAGTGCTATTAAGCGACACTTACTCACCAATAACCTGCTCACCGAAGCTCAGTTTGGGTTCCGTCAAGACCACTCAGCTCCCAACCTCGTTACAGCCTTGGTCCAAACATGGACAAAAGAGCTGAATTCTAAAAGTGAGGTGAGAGTGACTGCCCTTGACATCAAGGCAGCATTTGATCGAGTGTGGCAACTCGCCAAGGCTTCTTCAGCAGCACCTCCCAAACCCACGACCTCCACCACCTAGAAGGACAAGGGCAGCAGGCACATGGGAACACCATCACCTCCAAGTTCCCCCCCAAGTCACACACCATCCTGCCTTGGAAGTATATCGCCGATCCTTCATCATCGCTGGGTCAAAATCCTGGAACTCCCTCCCTAACAGCACTGTGGGAGTACCTTCACCAAACGGACTGCAGCGGTTCAAGAAGGCAGCTCAACACCACCTTCTCAAGGGCAATTCGGGATGGGCAATAAATGCTGGCTTTGCCAGCTACACCCACATTGCGGAACGAATAAAAAATAAGATACGTGGGCACTGGATCCATGGTTATTGACAGATCCCCGACAAACATAGGTTTACAGCTAAGTGAAGCGTACGTTCTGTTCAAGGGTTAATTACTATAATCGTACCTACTGACTCATACTTAATCCCTTCTAAATTTGCAATAAGCCTTTCTTTAATATTCTTGGACCATTTTCAGCACCAAAATGTCATGTTTGTCTTTACTTATTTATTTGTTGGAAAATTGTTACAAGTGATACAATCACCACACAGCCGGTCTCTGTCTCTCCCTCTGTCTCTCTTGCTGCCTCTGTCTCTCTGTCTGTCTCTCTCCCTCTCTATCTCTCTCCCACACCATCGGTCTGTCTGTCTGTCTCTCTCTCTCTCTGTCTCTCTCCCTCACCCTCTGTCTGTCTGTCTCCCTGTCTCTCTCTCTCTCTGTCTGTGTCTCTGTCTCTCTCTCGCTCTCTCTGTCTCACTCCCTCACCCTCTGTCTCTCTGTCTCTCTCTCTGTCTCTGTCTCTCTCTCTCTGTCTGTCTCTGTTTCTATCTCTGTCTCTGTCCTAACACTCAATAATATGGAGTTGCAACATATTATTAGCCCCATAGTTTCTTCATGTTTCTCTTAAGTCTAAGTGACAGCTGTTGCCTATCAGATTTGATAGCTTCACCCTTAGTTCTTCTTTGTCTATTGACATCTTTGGCCTCTCTATCTCATCTGACTCAAATGGAACAACCCCATCTCATCGATAGCAAAATACTACAGATGCTGGAAATCCGAAATAACAACAGAAAATGCTGGAAAAACTTAGCAGGCCAGGCAACATCCGTGGAGAGAAAATAGAGTCAACGTTTCGGGTGAAACCCTTTGTCAAGACTGAAAAAGCACAGGAAATGAAATAGATTAAAAGGCCAGGCTGGGAGAGAACAAAAGAGAAGTGAAGAGACATTAAGAGGTATTCAAAACGAGACGAGATGGTGATAGGACTAGTGGAGACAAAAGACAGCTCTAGATTAGGTGTGAAATGCGCTGGCAGAATGGGAGACAGCTGCCATGTGGGAGAGAAACAAAGGGGGGGGGAAGGGCCAAAACAAAGGTGTGGATAAAAAATATAAGTAAAAATGTAATGGGGGCTGTGGTTATGATCTGATATTGTTGAACTCGATATTGAGTCCGGAAGGCTGTAAAGTGCCTAATCGGAAGATGAGGTGCTGTTCCTCGAACTTACGCTGAGCTTCCGTGAAACAATGCAAGAGCCCGAGTACAGTGAGGTCTGAGTGGGAATGGGGCGGTGAATTAAAATGACAGGCGACCGGAAGCTCGGGGTCATCCTTACGGACTGAATGGAGGTGTTCCGCAAAGCGGTAACCCAATCTGCGTTTGGTCTCCCCAATGTAGAGGAGACCACACCGTGAGCAGCGAATACAGTATACTAGATTGCAAGAAGTACAAGTAAATCGCTGTTTCACCTGGAAGGGGTGTTTGGGGCCCTGGACAGTGGGAAGGGGGGAGGTATAAGGGCAGGTGTTACATCTCCTGCGCTTGCATGGGAAGGTGCCGGGTGAAGGGGAAGGGGTGCTGGGGGTGATAGAGGAGTGGACTAGGATGTCTTGGAGGGAGCAGTCCCTACGGAATCTCATAGAGTCATAGAGTTATACAGCACAGAAAGAGGCCCTTCGGCCCATCGCGTCCGTGCCGGCCATCAAGCCCTGTCTAATTTAATCCCATTTTCCAGCATTTGGTCCGTAGCCTTGTATGCTATGGCATTTCAAGTGCTCATCCAAATGCTTCTTGAATGTTGTGAGGGTTCCTGCCTCTACCACCCTTTCAGGCAGTGAGTTCCCGATTCCAACCACCCTCTGGGTGAAAAAGTTTTTCCTCAAATCCCCTCTAAACCTCCTGCCCCTTACCTTGAATCTATGCCCCCTTGTTATTGACCCCTCTACTAAGGGGAAAAGTTCCTTTCTATCCACCCTATCTATGCCCCATATAATTTTGTATACCTCAATCAGGTCCCCCCTCAGCCTTCTCTACTCCAAGGAAAACAACCCCAGCCTGTCCAGTCTTTCTTCATAGCTGAAGCGCTCCAGCCCAGGTAACATCCTGGTAAATCTCCTCTGCACCCTCTCCAAAGCAATCACATCCTTCCTATAGTGTGGCGACCAGAACTGCACACAGTACTCCAGCTGTGGCCTTACCAGCATTTTGTACAGCTCCATCATAACCTCCCTGCTCTTATATTCTATGCCTCGGCTAATGAAGGCAAGTATCCCATATGCCTTTTTAACCACCTTATCCACCTGTTCTGCTGCCTTCAGGGATCTATGTACATGCACACCAAGGTCCCTCTGATCCTCTGTCTTTCCTAGGGTCTTACTGTTCATTGTGTATTCCCTTGCCTTGTTAGTCCATCCAAAATGCATCACCTCACACTTTTCAGGGTTAAATTCCATTTGCCACTGTTCCGCCCATCTGACCAACCCATCTATATCGTCCTGTAGCCTGAAGCTTCCCGCTGAAAGGGGAGGGGAGGGGAAGATGCGTTTGGTGGTGGGATTACTTTGGAGGTGGTGAAAATGGCAGAGGATGATCTGTTGAATGTGGAGGCTGGTGGGGTGAAAGGTGAGAACAAGGGGAACCCTATCGTGGTTCCGGGAGGGAGGGGCAGGGGTGAGGGCAGAAGTGCGGGAGATGGAACGGACACGGTCGAGGGCCGTGTCAACCACGGTAGAGGGGAATCCTCGGTTGAGGAAAAAGGAAGACATGTCGGAAGCACTGGTGTGGAAGGTGGCATCGTCGGAGCAGATGCGGCGGAGACAGAGAAACTGGGAGAATGGAATAGAGTCCTTACAGGAGGCGGGGTGGGAGGAAGTGTAGTCCAGGTAGCTGTGGGAGTCAGTGGGCTTGTAGTGAATGTTGGTCAATAACCTATCCCCAGAGATGGAGACGGAGAAGTCGAGGAAGGGAAGGGAAGAGTTGGAGATGGACCATGTGAAAGTGAGGGAAGGGTGGAAATTGGAGGCAGGAAATGGCACCGATACAGTCATTAATGTACTGGAAAAAGAGGTGAGGGAGGGGACCTGAGTTGGACTGGAACAAAGAGTGTTCCACATATCCCACGAAAAGCCAGGCATAGCTAGGACCATGCGGGTACCCATAGCAACACCTTTGATTTGGAGGAAATGAGTGGCGTCAAAGGAGAAGTTGTTCAACGTGAGAACAAGTTCAGCCAGGAGGAGATGGGTAGTGGTGGATGGGGAGTGGTCGGGCCTCTGTTCAAAGAAGAAGCGGAGCGCCCTCAGGCCATCCTGGTGGGGGGCGGAGGTGTAGAGGGATTGTACGTCCATGGTGAAAAGGAGGCGGTTGGGGCCAGGAAACTAGAAACTGTTAAAGTGGCGGAGGGCGTCCGAAGAGTCGCGGATGTAGGTGGGAAGAGACTGGACAAGGGGAGAAAAGATAGAGTCGAGATAGGAAGAGATAAGTTCGGTGGGGCAAGAACAGGCTGAAACACAACTCATCTCATCCATTGATAGCGTTACCTCCAAGAAGCTCAGTTTCCTTTTTCGTGCCAAACTCTTCTTTCCCTCCCACCAATAACTCTTAACTCTTTACAACTGTCAAATTCCCTTCAAGACATAAACAATGCTCCCATACCTGGGGAAGCGCATTCCGCACCTTGCTTGCACTCCTGGACAGTATGCTAGAAAAAAACTTGACTTGCGATTCCTCTCCTGCCTCTAGACTCTAATCTCCCTCCCTTTCATTGTAATGTTTTCTCTATTTTATTGATGCTATAGTCAATGCTGCTTTAAACTTTCACCTCTTGCACTTCTAACCTCCACACACCATTCCCCAGTGCACCCCCACTATGTTGAAGTCAAGACTCATTGCATAAAATCTCATTCTATGTCATTCTTTCCCAAGATTTCACAACTGTGAAATTATTTTCTTCCCCTTGCAGTCTTAAAATCCAAACTTGGGGTGACCTAATTGCACCTTCCTGATTTACCTCAACACTTTTATTTTTCTCTATCTGGTGATGTTGTACAACATGGGCCTTGGCCCCTCAATAATAGTGAAGAACAACAAGAGAACCCCTTTCACCCCAATGCGCCAGTGTAATCACTGGCTGTGAAGCACCTTGGGATGTCCTGAGGTAGTGAAAGGCGCTATATAAATGCAAGTCTTTCTTTCTTTCCATTTCTAGGTCAGCTGTCGCTGTGTACCATTAGGGATTGGTAATCTTAATCAATGAAATTCTGAATTTGTCTGAAGTTGTGAATTTGTCATCTCTCGGAACCAGACTGAGATTGACCAAATGCATTTCACTTCAGGCCTTTGAAGTCATTGGAGAGAAGAATCAGCTCCCATCCAATTAGCATGGCAGGATTTGAACCCAGGCACCAGAAGTGAAAGGCCAGTGTTCTAACTCAATCCAATGTCCACTCCCTCCCGCAGATAATCAAACAGCAGCAGTTTGTCTAAATGAGTTTGATACTTCAGTAAATAGCATCATACAGTTCTACAGTATTGATAATTCTAATTAGCAGAAATGAACCTGTTTTACTCGTTCTCCCAAATGGCCTCCCACATTCTACCCTGCGTAAACTTGAGTTCATCCAAAACTCGGCTGCCCGTGTTCTAACTCACACCAAGTCCTGTTCACCCATCACCCTTGTGCTCGCTGACCTGCATTGGCTCCCGGTTAAGCAACGCCTCAATTTCAAAATTCTCATCCTTGTTTTCAAATCTCTCCATGGCCTCGCCCCTTCCTATCTCTGTAATCTCCTTCAGCCCCACAACCCCCCCCGAGATATCTGCGCTTCTCTAATTCTGCCCTCTTTAGGATCCCTGATTATAATCGCTCAACCATCGCTGGCCGTGCCTTCAGCTGCCAAGGCCCTAAGCTCTGGAATTCCCTCCCTAAACCTCTCCGCCTGTCTACTTCTCTTTCCTCCTTTAAGAAGCTCCTTAAAACCTACCTCTTAGACCAAGCTTTTGGTCACCTGCCCTAATTTATCCTTATGTGGATCAGTGTCAAAATTTTTGTCTTAAAATACTCCTGTGCAGCGCCTTGGGAAGTTTTATTACATTAAAGGTGCTATGTAAATGAGTTGCTGTTGTTGTTGTTGTTCTATTGCTGGATTCAGGATTGCAAAAAGATATTTCAACATAGGAACAGGAGTAGGCCACTTAGCCCCTCCAACCTGTTCCGCCATTCAATTAGATCATGGCTGATCTGCGACCTAACTCCATATACCCGCCTTTGGCCCAGATCCCTTAATACCTTTGTTTAACAGAAAGCTTTCAATCTCCAATTTAAAATGAACAGTTGATCTAGCAGCAATTTCCATTTGCGGAAGAGAGTTCCAAACTTCTACCACCCTTGTGCGTAGAACTGTTACCTAATTTCACTCCTGAAAGGTCTGGCTCTAATTTTTAGACCATGCCCCCTAGTCCTAGAATCCCCAACCAGCGGAAATAGTTTCTTTCTCTCTCTCTACCCTATCTGTTCCCCTTAATACCTTGAAAACTCAGTGTAAGAGTGAATACTTGCACCCTTTTATACTACAGGATCTAAACCCTATACCATGTTGACCCTCAGAGCCTAGATATGTACATATCCCGTGGATTATAATTGGAGATAATCAAAGTGTGTTGAGATACCGCGGTAAACGTGGGAGTCGAGACCAGAGCTAGTAAAACACAACTGCTTTTATTCTACCTCATGACCAAGAGGAACTGGAAAAGCCCGCGCATCCACTTAAATACTTCTCAGACAGGAAGTGCTCCCGGCAGCCTGTCCCTGCGGGAAACAAGTTGCTGGAGGAAAGGGCCCCCGGCTGGGGGCGTCTGCTTAAACTGTCCGTGCCGCCGTGAGCGGATTATGTCCAGTGGTGGCATGTCGCCACAGAGCTCCCCCCAGAATCCGCTTAGGAGGAGTGGACGAGTCGTGACGGTGGTCTGATGGTTGTGCCGCAGCGGCTCTGAGTGGTCGGCGGCCTAGTTGGTGGGGCCGGGCGGTTCGCCGCCGGCTGTGCTGGCGGGACGGCCTCTAGTTGGAGGCCGGGCCACGGGGACCTGTTCCCCTGGTTCTGTGTGTGCTGGTTTGAGCCGGTCGATGGAGACTGTGTCGACCCTGTCGCCGAGTCGCAGCTTGAAGACCTTGTCCCCGGTTTGTAGCACCTCGTACGGTCTGTCGTACGGGGGTCGCAGGGGCCCGCGGTGCGCGTCGTGTCGCACGAAGACGAAGCGCGCCTGCTGTAAATTTGGCGGGACGTGAGGTGCGAGTTCGCCGTGTCGGTTGACCGGAAGTGGGGCGAACTGCTGAGCGGAAGAGAAAGAGTTGAGCCGCTGCTGTTCGGCCGACCAAGGCGTGGTAGCCTCCGGAAGGAATTCGCCTGGGACGCGCAGCGGTTGTCCGTAGACTAACTCCGCTGCCGAGGACTGGAGGTCTTCCTTGACCGCGGTGCGTAGGCCGAGTAGCACCCACGGTAGGCGGTCAGTCCAGGTACTGTCCTGCAGGCCGGCGCGGAGTGAGGCCTTGGGTGACCTGTGGAAGCGTTCACAAAGCCCGTTGGCCTGCGGGTGGTACGCTGTGGTTCGGTGGAGCATCACCCCGAGGTTGCGTGCTGTGGCCGTCCAGAGTTCGGAGGTGAACTGGGCGCCTCTGTCGGAGGTTATGTCGGTCGGTACGCCGAACCTCGCCACCCAGGTGTTAACGAACGCCCTGGCGATGTCGGCTGTGGTGGTGGAGGTCAGCGGCACTGCCTCAGGCCAGCGTGTGTAGCGGTCGACCATCGTGAGGAGATAAGTTTGGCCTTGCGATGGCGGCAGGGGACCGACGATGTCGATGTGTACGTGGTCGAAGCGGCGGCTGGGTACCTCGAAGTCTCCCAGGGGTGCTTTTGTGTGCAGCTGTACCTTAGCCCGTTGGCAGGCGAGGCAGGAGGTGGCCCAAGTCCGAACATCTCTGCTGAGGCCGCGCCAGACGAAACGCTGGGAGAGGAGTTTGACGGATGCGCGGGAACCCGGGTGGGAGAGCCCGTGGAGCCCGTCGAAGATGCGGCGGCGCCAGGTTTCAGGGACGACCGGCCTGGGTTGGCCGAGTGAGACATCGCAAGCGACTGCCGTGGCTTCGGGCCCGTGCGCGACCTTGACTAGGCGTAGCCCTGGCAGGCTGGTAGCCGCCGAGAGGAGGTCTGGGTCCGTGAGCTGGGCCGCTGCTAGTTGCACGTAGTCGACCGCGAGGTGATTCGCGCAGATGGCGGGACGGGAAAGGCAGTCGGCGACAACGTTGTCTCTACCGGAGACGTGCTGGATGTCCGTAGTAAACTCGGACACGGCCGCGAGCTGGCGTTGCTGCCTAGCGGACCAGGGTTCGGTGTGCTTGGCCATCGCGTATGTGAGCGGCTTGTGGTCCACGTACGTGGTGAAGGGGCGGCCTTCCAGGAGGAACCTGAAATGGCGGACCGACAGGTGGAGCGCGAGAAGCTTGCGGTCGAAAGTGGAGTATTTGACCTCCGGGGGGCGCAGTTGGCAGCTGTAGAAGGCAAGTGGCTGCCATGCGCCATTGACCCACTGCTCGAACACGGCGCCGACCGCGTGGTCGGAGGCGTCGGTGGTGAGCGCGACCCGGGCATCGGCCCTCGGGTGCGCGTTTTTGGTGGCATCGGCGAGCGCGTTTTTGGTGGCGTCGAAGGCAGCTGACGTGTCAGTGGTCCAGGCTACGTCCATCTTGCCGGATTTACCTCGGAGGGAGTCGTATAGGGGCTTCATGAGGGCTGCCGCTCTGGGGATGAACCTGTTGTAGAAGTTTACCATCCCGAGGAACTCCTGGAGGCCCTTGATGGTTGTGGGGCGGGAGAATTGCTGGACGGCCTGCACCTTGTTGGGCAGGGGGAGGGCCCCAGCAGGGGTGATGTGGTGACCGAGAAAATTGATCTCGGTTAAGCCGAATTGGCACTTCGCCGGGCTGAAGATGAGCCCGTGTTGGGCTAGGCGCCCGAACAAGGTGCGAAGGTGTTCGAGGTGTTCCTGTTTGGAGGAGCTGGCCACGAGAATGTCGTCTAGATAGACGAATAGGAAGTTTAGGTCCCAGAGGACTGAGTCCATCAGGCGCTGGAAAGCCTGGGCTGCATTCTTGAGGCCGAAGGGCATCCTCAGGAACTCGAACAGGCCGAATGGGGTGATGACGGCCGTTTTGGGGATGTCCGCAGTGTGTACAGGGACTTGGTGGTAACCGCGCACCAGGTCGACTTTGGAAAAGACGGTTCGTCCGGCCAGTCGGGCCGAGAAGTCCTGGATGTGTGGCACCGGGTATCGGTCGGGGGTGGTGGCGTCGTTAAAGTGGCGGTAGTCCCTGCAAGGGCGCCAGCCTCCGCCGGGCTTGGGGGCGATGTGGAGGGGCGAGGCCCAAGGGCTGCTGGAGCAGCGGATGATGCCGAGTTGTTCCATGGTGGTGAACTCGGCCCGCGCGATTTCCAGCTTGGCCGGGTTGAGTCTGCGGGCGTGGGCAGAAACTGGGGGGGCCGGTGGTGGGGATATAGTGCTCCACCTCGTGTTTGACGGCTTTGGCCAAAAAGGTCGGGTTAGTGAGGGTGGGAAACTCGGCTAGGAGTGCCGAGTAGTCGTCCGTGGCTCTGGCGAGGCAGTAGGTCGTCAGGCCGGCCGAACGGGCCGGGGTAAATGTGCCAGGGATGGGGGCCATAGTGTTGATGTTGACGAGGCGGTGCCTCGGAATGTCGACAAGGAGGCCGTGGGCGCGTAGGAAGTCTGCGCCGATGAGTGGGCAGAGGACCTTGGCTGTGAGGAACTCCCAGCGGTAGCGGCGGCCCGCGAGGTCGAGCGTGACCATGCGGGTGCCATATGTGCGGATGCCAGAGCCATTGGCTGCGGCCAGTGTGATACCCCGTGTGCCGTGTTGGATTTTGAGGGCGGAGGCGGGGGTGATGCTGTGCTGGGCCCCTGTGTCGCCCAGAAATCGGCGGTTGGTTCTGTCGTCGGTGACGTACAGTAGAGGCCCCTTTTGCCCCGCGGCCATCGCGGGGGCCGTTGCGGTGGGGGGTTTGAAAGTACACGGTGGCATGCAGCGTTGGGCCCTAGCGCCAAAACGGGTGTGGTAGTAGCAGTGACCCGGAGTGGTAGGGTGGTCGGGCCTAGTGGGCCGGGAAGACCGCGCGGTCATTGCCGTGAGGTCGGGCGCGACGTCGCGAGCGGACTGTGCAGAGAGCAGCCGGTCGGCCTTTTCGGCTATGTCATTCAGGTCTGTGGAGCCAGACTCCACAACGAGCGGGCGGATGCTGGCGGGGAGCTGCCGAATGAAAAGCGTGCGAAAGAGGGCGCCGGGGTTTTTGTCGTCCGAGAGGGACAGCATGTGGGAAAGCAGGTCTGATGGTGAAGCGTCACCAAGGCCGGGGAGGTCAAGGAGTTGGCAGTGGCGCTGGTAAGAGGACGTTTGAAATTTTTTAAGGAGCGCAGCCTTCAGATGTTCGTACTTGCCGTCCGGTGGTGGATTCTGCAGCACTGCCCAAACCTTGGGGACTGTGGCGTAGGTGAGAGCGGAGACGAGGTAGTCGTACTTTGTGGCGTCGACTGTAATGTGTTTCAGCCGGAATCTGGACTCAGCTTGAACGAACCAGGCTTCGGCAAGGTTCTCCCAAAAGTCCGGTAATTTAACCGTGACTGCGTTTGTATCCGCCATGCTAGCTTAGGATTCGTCCTGAGCGTCGGGGTCACCAGTGTTGAGATACCGCGGCAAACGTGGGAGTCGAGACCAGAGCTAGTAAAACACAACTGCTTTTATTCTACCTCATGACCAAGAGGAACTGGAAAAGCCCGCGCATCCACTTAAATACTTCCCAGACAGGAAGTGCTCCCGGCAGCCAGTCCCTGCGGGAAACAAGTTGCTGGAGGAAAGGGCCCCCGGCTGGGGGCGTCTGCTTAAACTGTCCGTGCCGCCGTGAGCGGATTATGTCCAGTGGTGGCATGTCGCCACAAGTGCCCCGAGCAGTAATTGTGGAAAGGTGAAAGTAGAAATAGAACCCATTAGCGGCCAATCTGTGAGCGCAGTGAATGGCTGCTGCTAATTATTATTTAACACAGTGCTATATCATTTACAATATAATTACTTAGCCAACATTTTTGTTGATGCAACAGAATGTATGATTGAGAAATGTTGCTTTGCATGAATCATGACTGGAGTTTGCCTGATAAATGTCACATTCCAAATAACTGCAGCGTCTTGAAGTGTAGTAACTGTGTTCTGCTACGTTGAATTATCGAGTGTAAGACTATAGAGCAGAAGGCTCATCATTAGCAATCAGCTACTTCCGAACTTTCACCAAATTAACTTTAAATGATCGGCGTTGAATGCAGCACACTAAATAGGCTGCTGTTTCAAATAACTCCGAGATGTTTGGCTTGCTCTCTTTAAGAGTCTCCATTTTGTATATACACTCCAGCTCTCTCCCTCGCCCTTTCAGCTGGCCTTCGATTTCTTTTAAACTATCCGTTTTCTCAGCAAAATACGAAGGCCCTGAATTTCCAATCAGGGATTTCCCCACTGTAACTTTGGTGGGAATTTGATGGAATCCCCAGAGAAACGGCCACCTTCAGCCGTTTATGGTATTTCCCTGGTGGGTTCTCTCGCAGGAGATCAGAAAACCCCCTGTGGGAAATCAGGGCCAGCGGCAGTTTTCAGAACACACAGTATTAAAAATTAAGAAAGGACTTGCATTTCTATAGCCCCTTTCACAGCATCAGGACGTCCCAAAGTGCTTTACAGCCAATGAAGTACTTTTGAAGTGTCGTCTCTGTTGTAATGTGGGAAACGTGGCAGCTAATTTGAGCACAGCAAGCTCCCACAAACAGTAATGAGGTAATGACCAGATAATCTTTTTTTAGTGATGTTGGTTGTGGGATAAATATTGACCAGAACACTGGGAGAACTCCCCTGCTCTTCTTCAAAAAGTGGAACAGACTCTTCTAGGTCAACCTGAGAGGGCAGATGGGGCCTTGGATTAACGACTGATCCGATAGACGGCACCTCCTTGCACTGCACTGGAGTATCAGTCTAGATTATCTGTTCAAGTCTCTGGAGTGACCTTTAGAGGCGAGAGTGCTACCCACTGAGCCAAGGATCAATCAGGCATGAGTATAGAGTTCTGACGAAGGGTCATCGACCTGAAACGTTGGGCTGGATTTTGATACTGGAGGCGTGTAGGAGGCGGGATTACAACTTTCGGGATTGTAGTCCCACCTCCATCGAGTTGTGGCCAACCCATGCAATTTTCACTTGATTGACCTTGTTGAGCCCACCCAGCGGGCTCAGCAGGCCAATTAAGGGTCACCCGGCAACAGGTGATGTCACAGATTGACATTTCATCTGTCAAGAGCTTTTGACAGATGAAATATCAGTGTTTGACAGCTCTTTGAAGCTGTCAAACACCTACAATCTGTACTCCAAGTTAATTCCTTCCTCTCAGGCTGATTTAGCGATCTCTCCAGAACAGAAAGCTGAATGCTGCAACTTTTGACAGCTCGCGGCCATTCTGCTTTCTGTGCCGGTGAAATGAGGGACTCCCGAGACCTGAAGGAAGGAAGGCTGTAAAGGTAAGTAAAGGTAATTAAACTTCTTTAAACACTTTACACACACCAAACACACTTACCTCTGCACTCATGCACCCATCACTCACCTGAACACCGGACATCTCAAACCCTTCTCCCCGGGTCCGCCTCGCTAACTTGGTGTGGTTTGGAGCCGTCGGGAAGCACACATTTCAGGAATAAAAATAGGGATTAGGCTAAAAACTGCCTGTTAACTACCTGTTAACAGACAGTTAATTGGCACTAATCCCCTTCCCGCCTCGGGGAGGCGGCTCCCAGCACAGTTCGGGTATCCGCCTCCTTTGAAACTGGCATGGAGCTGGGTTGGGGGCGGGCTTGTTCGTGCCCCCCGATTTTGAGATTTTAACCTCCCACACGCCTCCAATCCCGCCTCCATGGCCCAATGAAAATCCTGCCCGTTAGCTCTGTTTCTCTCTCCACAGATGCTGCCTGACCTGCTGAGTGTCTCAAGCATTTTCTGTTTTTATTTTATGAGTATGGAGTGTTGCCTACAATACAGAATCCAATGAGCTGAGTAATAACAACGTTCCAAACATAGGCAGAGAAGGGTACATTTTCCGAGGTAGCACTCACAGCATGGGGCTCACATGACGGGGGGGGGGGTGGTGGCGTATATTTTTTAAATATTTGTTTATGGGATTTGGGCGCCTCTGGCAAGGCCAGCATTTATTGCCCATCCCTAATTGCCCTTGAGAAGGTGGTGTTGAGCCGCTTTCTTGAACCGCTGCAGTCTGTGTGGTGAAGGTACTCCCACAGTGCTGTTAGGTAGGGAGCTCTAGGATTTTGACCAAGCGATGATGAAGGATCGGCGATATACTTCTAAGTCAGGATGGTGGGTGACTTCTTGAACCGCTGTAGTCTGTGTGGTGTTCCCATGTGCCTGCTGCCCTTGTCCTTCTAGGTGGAAGAGGTCACGGGTTTGGGAGGTGCTGCCGAAGAGGCCTTGGCGAGTTGCTGCAGTGCATCTTGTAGATGGTACACACTGCAGCCACGGTGCGCTGGTGGTGGAGGGAGTGAATGTTTAAGGTGGTGGATGGGGTGCCAATCAAGTGGGCTGCTTTGTCCTGGATGGTGTCGAGCTTCTTGAGTGTTGTTGGAGCTGCACTCATCCAGCCAAGTGGAAAGTATTCCATCACACTCCTTACTTGTGCCTTGTAGATGGTGGAAAGGCTTGGTGGAATGGAGGTGTATATGGGGGTGTAGATGGGGGTGTAGATGGAAAAGTATGGGCAATGAGTCTGGGACCTTTCAATATACGAGGCCAGTGGGTGAGCTCCAAGGTCACGACTATACTTTTGATGTGAATCCTGACTTCTGGGGTCAGCAGTTGTGAGTGTCTCACTGAACTGTACGCACCAGGTACCCCACTTTCTCCAGAGCATACAGTCATATAACAACAACAACTTGAATTTATATAGCACCTTT
This sequence comes from Somniosus microcephalus, assembly GCF_052327205.1. Taxonomy (NCBI): domain Eukaryota; kingdom Metazoa; phylum Chordata; class Chondrichthyes; order Squaliformes; family Somniosidae; genus Somniosus; species Somniosus microcephalus. The sequence goes on along the minus strand of NC_140994.1, from coordinate 90,058,080 downwards.
AGCATAGTAAAACGTCCCAAGGCGCTTCACAGGAGTATGCGAAGACAAAAAAATTGACACCGAGCCACATAAAGAGAAATTAGGGCAGATGACCAAAAGATTGGTCAAAGAGGTAAGTTTTAAGGAGCATCTTAAAGGAGGAAAGAGAGGTAGTGAGGCGGAGAGGTTTAGGCAGGGAATTCCAGAGCTTAGGGCCCAGGCAACAAGGCACGGCCACCAATGCTTTAGCAATTATAATCAGGGATGCTCAAGAGGGCAGAATTAGAGGAGCACAGATATCTCGGGGGTTGTGGGACTGGAGGAGATTACAGAGTTAGGGAGGGGTGAGGTCATGGAGGGATTTGAAAACAAGGATGGGAATTTTGAAATCGAGGCCTTGCTTAACCAGGAGCCAGTGTAGGTCAGCGAGCACAGGGGTGATGGGTGAACGGGACTTGGTGCGAGTTAGGACATGGGCAGCCGAGTTTTGGATGATCTCAAGTTGACGTAGGGTGGAATGTGGGAGGCCAGCCAGGAGTGCATTGAAAGAGTCAAGTCTAGAGATAACAAAGGCAAGGATGAAGGTTTCAGCAGTGGATGAGCTGAGGCAAGGGCAGAGACAGGCGATGTTACAGAGGTGGAAATAGGCTGTCTTAGTTATGCCGCGGATATGTGGTCGGAAGCTCAGTTCAGGGTCAAATATGACACCAAAGTTGCGAACAGTGTGGTTCAGCCTCAGACAGATGTTAGGGAGAGGGATGGAGTCTGTGGTTAGGAAACGGAGTTTGTGGTGGGGATCGAAAACAATGGCTTCGGTCTTCCCAATATTTAATTGGAGAAAATTTTTGCTCATCCAGTCTGACAATTTAGAGACAGTGGAGGGGTCGAGAGAAGAAGTAGTGAGGTAGAGCTGGGTGCAAACTGACGCTGTGTTTTCGGATGATGTCGCCGAGGGGTGAGATGTAGATGAGAAATAGGAGGGGGCCAAGGATAGATCCTTGGGGACACCAGAGGTAACGGTGCGGGAGTGGGAAGAGAAGCCTTTGCAGGTGATTCTCTGGCTACGATTAGATAGATAAGAATGAAACCAGGCGAGTGCAGTCCCACCCAACTGGGCGACAGTAAAGAGGCGTTAGAGGAGGATGGAGTGGTCGACCGTGTCAAAGGCTGTAGACAGGTTGAGAAGGAGGAGGAGGAATAGTTCATAAATGCACTGAGTATCTATGACATGCTGTGCTATATACATGTGTGCAAAGGTATGGTGCTCTAACTCAAGAGGAGGCCAGACCATTCAGCCAACAGTCAGACATGTGCCTGTTAGTGAGTATAAATTACCACTGAATCGGATCATGATGTCAAGTGATTCTGGAGGATTTTCAGTGCTGGTTGTTGAAAGGGTGCTGATATAATGGAAATCCACTATGAGTCACCATTACTCTGCATCACACCTGTTGGTACTGTTTCTTTTAATGGTACAACACATTGCATAAGACAGCTCTAATAGGCAAAGAGTATAACTGAAATAACAACAGGAAATGCTGGAAACACTCAGCAGGTCTGTTGTGTATGTACCTTTAAGGGAATAACTGGTCTTAGACTGCAGTACCGGCAGTGACCACCCCTGTATAAAAGGCCCTAGCAGGCTTCTGTCGTTTCAGTTTCAAGCTGCCTCTTGTTCAGTAAAGTACCTGTTAAACTGTTCTCCCGAAGTCCATGTATCATTGAGGCGCGGACTTTACAAGGTCAGGCAGCATCCGTGGAGAGAGAAACAGAGTTAACGTTTCAGGTCTGTGACCCTTTGTCAGAATATAACTGAATGGGCAATCCCACACTTGATTTTTAACAGCGGGCACAGATTTAAGATCATTGGCAAAAGAACCAGAGGAGAGATGAAGAGAATTTTTTTTGCACAACGAGTTATGATGATCTGGAATGCACTGCCTGAAAGGGTGGTGGAAGTAGATTCAATGGTAACTTTCAAAGGGGAATTGGATAAATATTTGAAAAGGAAAAATTTGCAGGGCTGTGGGGAAAGAGCAGGGTAGTGGGACCAATTGCATAGCTCTTTGAAAGAGCCGGCACAGGCAAGAGGGGCGGAATGGCCCATTGTGTGCTGTATGATTTGGCCTCCTGAGGCTTTGCTCAGAAACATTATGTTGAGGCGGAGTGTACTTCTCCTCACTGGTGACTGGTGCGGAGTGCTTCCGGGAGCTGACGGTTCAGCCAAGATGCACAGATTGCAGGGCTTACTCCCCAGTACAATATCATGAAATACTCAGGGGATTACCTGTGGCAGAGACCATGAACACTTCAACATTTTCATGACATGAGATGGAACAGTCAGCTACCAGGCTGAAACTTTGCTAAGTGATGAGGTCTGGCATGTTTCACAAGGTGGGGGTGATTATGAAACTTCCAAACAAGCAGACTGCATTGGGTGGAGCCGCTCATTTATTATTTCTTAGCTAAATTTAGCTGCACAGTGGCTTCATAGAGGCCAGGCCAATGCTGCCAGCTAGAAGGCCAAATAGACAGACGGTTACATAGAATTACATAGAATTTACAAGACAGACACAGGCCATTCGGCCCAACTAGTCTCTGCCGTTGTTTATGCTCCACACTCTCCTCCCACTCTATTTAGTTGATCGCACCCTATCAGCACACCCTTCTACTCCTTTCTCCCTCATTTTCTTAATTAGCTTCCCCTTAGTGATGCACAAGCAGCAGTGGGGGAGGGGGTTTGTCCAGGTTTGTGGGGCTAAGGTTGGGAAGGAGAGGGGATTCAGGAGCCACCAGGACTTGCACCTGGGCCTAGGGACACTGCCATAGGCTTTAGGAGGGGAACTCGCTCTCCAACGGCTGTGTGTGAAATGCAGCTTAGAGGCTGAGGGAGCGGAATCAATGGTGGAGGCTGGGCCTCCACGCAGTAACCATGGGCAACCGGGGCCTTACACAGAGGGGCTCTGACACCTTCCTCCTAGGGTTTAGCAGGGGCAGCCGAGCCCTGTATGGGGAAAGGGTCTCATCCCCACCCCAGGGTAACCAGGGGCAACAAAGCCTTGTTTTGGAGAAAGGACTTACACCGACTCCCCTCCATCCTGGGTAGGGTCGCCAACTATGCTTGGATGTGTTGCTGGAGGTTTCATCACATGACTTCCCTCCTCGAACAAGCCCTGCACAGCCAAACAGCCTTTCTTCCCATTTCCAATATTTCTACAACTACTAAACAAAAGCGTTCAAAGAATATGAAAAAAAAACATTGTTGTTTAAAGCCCCTATGATTTTTCTCCTGTGTTTGCTCCCGGCAGTGTCCTGGAGATTAATCTTTAATTCCTGGAGACTCCAGGGGAATCCGAGAGGGTTGGCAACCCTAATCCCAGGGCAACCGGTCCCTGTAGGAGGAGAGGGTCTGATACTCCACCCCAGGGTAACTGGGAGCAACCAGGTCCTGTATGGCGAGAGGGTTCAACACCCCCACCTGGAGTAACGAGGAGCAACCGGGCCCTGTATGGGGGATGGGCGAAGGATCTGACACCCCTGTCACGGTAACCAGAGCAATTGCCCCCCTCCTCTACCAACCGCCCCGCCCCCAATTGGAATTATTATAAACACCTCTGGATTACTTATAAACATTTCATTAAAATGCCTTCTGGCATTAAAGGATGTCCCAGCTCTTAATAATTAGATTAAAAGAGTAACTGCAAATGGTGGAGATCTACGATAAAAGCAGAAAGCCCTGGAAGCACAATAAGACCATCAGCATCTGACAGATTAACGTTATGCCTGAGGCAGAAATGGAGGGTCCTCACCTCTTTCCTCAGGTGCTGACATACCTGCTGTGTATATGGAAAATGTTCTGCCATTATTTCTTGATGAAATTCCTTATGCGCACATGTGTGGTATTTGCTGTTTGTTCTCCAAGTCTGAGCCTTCCTCTCGGTGGTTCTATCAAACAACTGTCTCATTGATGCAGTCTTATTGATTTATTTTTGTTAAGATGTAGGTTTGAGTTATATCAAATGTAGTGAAAATCCACTCTGGTCTCTGCTAAAGGATGTCAAACTGGATGTCCATGACTGCAGTGAAAGTTCCTTATGCTAAAATGGTTTCTATCATATTCACTTCCAGTACTGTTAACTGTAACCAGCCCCATATAGTTGTTGTCTTTAAAAATGGTACACCATATTGAAAGACTTGGATAACAAGAAAGATTTGCATTTATATAGTGCCTTTCACAACCACCAAACGTCCCAAAGCGCTTTACAGCCAATGAAGTACCTTTTGAAGTGTAGTCACTGTTATAATATAGGAAATGCGGCAGCCAATTTGTACACAGCAAGATCAGACAAACAGCAATGTGATAATGACCAGATAATCTGTTTTAGTGACGCTGATTGAGGGATAAATATTGGCCAGGACACCAGGGAGAACTCCCCTGCTCTTCTTCGAAATAGTTCCATAGGATCGATTCACATCCACCTGAGAGAGCAGACGGGGCCTCGGTTTAACGTCTCATCCAAAAGACGGCACCTCCGACAGTGCAGCGCTCCCTCAGCACTGCACTGGAGCTTCTAGAGTTTCTGGAGTGGGACTTGAACCCACAACCTTCTGACTCAGAGGCAAGAGTGCCACCATCTGAGCCACGGCTAGCATTGTCAATAGATTTACTTCTATTGGAACCATTATATAATGTACGAAAAAATGCACTTGTGTAGGGGGTGGCGTGTGTGCAGTCAGCTTGCCTCTGACTGGGTTGCTGAGTGGTTCAAATCACTCTCACACCCCTGGGTTCGAGACACTGGACTTAGGTACAGGCGGCGATACAGAATTGGAGTAGACAGCTGGTTTGGTACAAGAAAACTGTATTTTATTAAAAGGCACAATAAAAAAATTACAACATTGAAAATCACTGGAACGGTTACAGGCTTACAAGAGTACACTTAATTAGGAATGGGGAACACACGGCACATCGAGGGAAAAATCACAGTATTAATCCCCCTACCCTTGTCCCACCACCAATATCTAACTAATTGTGCTGTGAGGGGCCAGGGATTATGCTCGCCAATAAGGGTTTCTGGACAGGTTGGATCCTGTCGATTGAGCCGGTTGTGGTTTTGGGGTTCGCTCTTTGTGTCCTTTGGGGCCTGCCATCGTCACATGGTCCCAGGGCGCGGTGGTGGAGCAGTCTGAGTAAAGTACCCTCTTTTCTCCATTAGAGATAGGGAGTAAAGCCTTTGTTGGGTACTTTACCTTGTAGAGTGGAAAACTTCGGGTTTTGTTCTTCTGGTGGTGGTCTGGTCGTCGAAGTTTTGTTGCGGTTAGGGTTCGGTTGGCGGTCTTCGGTGTTAGCTCGGTCGCGGGGGCCTAGATCACTACCTGTGCAGTGGTAATGATCTGGAGGTATGGTTTACCCGGCCCTTTGTTACCGCGGTGCTCGTGGTCGTTCTGCTTCATTGAGTTTCAAGTATTCCTGGACCACGGTGTGTGCCTGCTCATCCCCCAACGCTTCTCCACACTGCCCTTCTCTGCTTGTCGGCCTTGCCGTTCGTCTCACCTCGCTTGCCCGCTTGTTGCACACGTGTCCTTTTCCGTTTTTTTTTTGGTTACCGGTGGGCCTACAGTTATACTATTTCGGAGGTTGTTATCTGTGCGCCAAATCAGGGTTAGTTCTTTGTCCGATTTTTGGCGGGCTCGTTAAAATGATTATATTCATTCACCTTAACTGCTTTTTGGGCAGTTGCCCTGTTGTTAAATGCTCTTTAATGTCTCGGTGTTTGTTATTCATAATGTGAATTGGTATCTTCCTGGCTCGGTAGCCAGTTTAAACTGTAAGCGATTATTTATGCAAAGGTTTGATGGGTTCAAGATTAAGTCTTTCCTGAGTTGATTGGTTTCAAAATGAAGAATGCGTATTCTGCATTATCTATTGCCTGGCTTCAGCTCTCACAGGCCCAGGCATGTCATTCGACCTGCTGTTTTTGCAGGGCCCTGCTTTCCAATCTTGCAGGCTTCTGCCACGAGGTCCAGAAGCCATTTTCATTAGGGTACCCTTATTAATAACTTTGTCCTTCGGGGTCCCTTTATTAATAGCTTTGGGGAATGTGGGAATTTTGAGAACCCTACACTCCCCCCTGTTGATGCTAAAACTCGCTTTAAGTATCATACTTATGAAGGTGAGCAAAATTCCGACCCTCCACAGCCAATCTTCCCTGTAATTACTTATCTATAATCCCATAACACTTGCATTTCCCATTCTTCGAAAATGTAGCGTACATAAGCATAGATAGGCAAAATACAATTATTTACACACACCCAAGCATGGAGGGGGTCCAACACCCCTGCACCACTTGGTACACATACATCTTTATTAAAAATAACACGTCAAAGTCTTTATTAAAAATATCAAAATGCAAAAAAACCAACAATCTTTATTCAAACAGGTGTATCTCCCTCCACCTTAACATAATGCTCCTTCCAATCCTTTGGTTTCAGAATTCTAGTATTTGGCCTTTTCCCTTGCACTGAGTGCACACTAGGTACAATACTATTCCCAGCTGGCAAACCACGAGGATGTGGGAAGCCATTCTAACCCATGAAGGGACCTCTATATTTTCAAAAATGTCCCACCAAGGTGGAACTACAATGTCCAATATCTTGGCCCCTATCTCTACTGTATTCTGCTCTAACGTGTAGAAATGTTTCTGTGAGACTATTACTGCTTTTAGTATCTTTGTCAGATGTTCTGGGAGAGGGGGGATTTCATAGCCGAAATGTGCTACATATTTTTGCAGGTTGGTAAAATTCCCTTTTACAGTGAGGTGAACAGTGGCGGGTTCAGGAATGGGGACAATTCATTCCTGGGCCACTTGAACACCTGCCTCGGGTTTAAAGCAGAAACTGCTGTCACTTACCAGACACCAGCTATTCTGTCCATGCTGGTAGTGGGGCACACCTGTGATGACACAATATGTCCCACCTCCTATATATGCTACCTGTGGGGGAACATTGTCTTGTGCCATTACCTCCATGGTACAGTTTATAGGGCATGCGCCAGCAGCTTTAAACCTGCACTGTGGTTTAGAATAGGTGTTCAAGTGCTGGGGACACAGTATTATGTGTGCTCCCTGGCTCCGGCATCCCGAGAGGTCAGTACCTGTCATAGCATGCTCCCACTTTATGACATAAGGTGGGACCGCTGTGAAACGGATGTGTGCACCCCCTTGAATGACTCCAATGTTCTCTAACCTGTATACCGGTGTGGGTCGGGCTGTCCCACCCATGACCGGCATCCTCACTGCTATCCCCATGATAGTGTGGTTAGAACGTCCACAATCTACTGGGACAGAGTAGGCCTCAGAAGCTAGCCGGAGTTGACACGGGCTTAATGCATTCTCAAATGGATGGAGGGCTGCGAGGTGCTTGTTGCTGATCCAGGAGTGGACCAAACCCTGTTTTAAATCCTCCAGGTAACTGCGGCCCTCACCTAGCAACCATGCCCCATACAGTACGCACACCTCATTCTGTGCCGCCTGATCTGAAGCATTCCTGTCCACTCTTATAAGGGCATTTACAGTCTTTGCGTGCTTCTCCAGCTCAGCAATGATCTCTTTTAAATGGACCATCATAGCCTGGTCCTCGTGTAACTCTGAGCCTACTACTGGATTTTCATCCATTAAGATTTTTCGCAATTGTGTTTTCAAACCGTTTATCTGTGTCTGCAATTCTATGTCATCCAGGCTGTTTATGACAGAGGATCCTGTGTTAAACGCTGTGAAAACATCATTCCAGGCTCCCTTTCTTTGTCTCCCCGCATTACCAAAATACTCCGTGTGTCTAGTGTGCAGTTCTGTCTTGTCTACATTGGCAAAATCGAACTCGTAGAATTTCCTGAACATTTCTTTTAACAGGGCCTGGTATAGCTGTTCTGTCTCTTTGGGGCACCACTCAGGTAAGTGTACCTCGGTAAGGTTCAGAATCACGGAAGCTACTGCATAGTGTACCCCCTGGTATAGCACCTTTTCTGTCGGCACTAGTACCAGCCCATTCCCTGGTCCCTTGGTGGTGGCAGGGCACCCCTCTCTGTGTGTCCTTGCTGCCTGAGTCATGGGCAGGAGCTTTCGGGCACGTGCCACTAGTTCAGTGGCTTGGGCTGGGGAGCGTGGGACTATGCAAGTGTGTAGGTGGGAATCTCATTCCACCCCCTCCCCCTTATCCTGCCATGATGCAGAGAAGATGATGGATATGCCTGTGGGGCAGGCCCTTTGTGACCCCCACATACAGACATAAATTCCTTGTTCCGACTCCCACCACTTATCCCAGCATACTCTCGTCCCCCCTCGGGTCCCTGTGACTGTCCGGTAGGTGTCGTTCCCCAGTCATTCTCAGTCAGCTGTACGGTCCCCCATGTCTCTGCTCAACTTTCTGAGCCACCACCACCTTCCCAGGGGAATCTGCCCTCTGCAAGTCAGGCACACGCGTTTCCCCTCAGTGACCCCAACCCGTGTGGCCACCACCTGTACGCTGGGGCAGGGGAGGGAGGCCTCCCCGTAGGTGAACCCGGTCTGGCTGGAGTACCGGGTGGAGTTGGATCCCAGTCACCCTGGCCATCTTCCCTCATGGGAATAGATAGCGAGCTCCTCCACGCCTCGTTCGCCGCCCCCAGCAGTCACAACCGGTGCTCTCTCTCCTGAGCACCCATAGATGTGGGAGTCCTCCATGTCACCTCACTTCCCAGTGCTCATTCCTATCAGAGCGAGTAGGAGTATGCCCCCCTTCATTTCGAAATCCCTTCTGTAAAGAGACACAAGAGCATATAGCCAGGTCCCGAGGAGATTCTCTGGCTTGGGTAAAGCATAGTCGAGTCTTGCGACCTCGACTCAATAGAAACACTCTTAAAACAATAATACTTAAACTACCAATCACCCCATATAAACTTAAACTAACACCCAAACTTAACAATAACTAAAATTACATTACAGAAACTATGCACATCCGCTGCCCATCTCCGGGTAGCCAGGCTAATCCCTGTTCGGTGTAGGGAGTTTTTGGCATGTGTGCCCAGTCAGCTCTGCCCCTGACTGTCTCTGAGCGGTTCGAATCGCTCCACACCCCCTGGGTTCTAGACACCGGACTTAAGTACAGGCGGCGATACAGAAAATCGAGTAGACAAGTGGTTTGGTGCAAGAAAACCAAATTTTATTAAAGGGCTGAAAAAAACACAATACTACTGAGAATTACTGGTATAGTTACAGGCATTAACAGTTAATACACTTATATGGGAATGGAGAACACACGGCACATCGAGGGAAAGCAAATACATTAAAAATCCTCTTATCCTTATCCCACCCCCTATACCTAACTAGATTAAGCTATGAGGGGCCAGGAATTCATGCTCACCAATTCAAAACCTGTTGCTTTAGATGGTGGGGTTTGAGGTCCGCTCTCTCTGTCCTTTGGGGTATCCCGTCACCACGTGGTCGCAGGGCGCGGCACTGAAGTTGTTTGTGCGAGGCACCCTCCCTTTTTCTCTGTTAACGTCTTCGTCGAGTACTTCATCGCGATGGGCCTTCTTCTCCTTCGGGTGGTCGCCGATGGTATTGATGTGGTCAGGGGCCGCGGTTGGCGGATTTTATCGTCTAATGATTTTGCTATCCATGCTTCGAACAGCAGCTTATTCTTCAACTGGGCTATTACTGTCCATGTGACAAACGCCAGCTTATAACTAGGCCGTTTGCCTTGATTTTGCTACCCATCCTTCGAACACCAGCATATTCTTAAATTGGGGTTTTACTGTCCATGCATGTAACGCCAACTTATTCACCAAACGCCAGCTTATAACTAGGCGTTTTTTCCCCAACGCGTCTTTCGCTGCCTTTCTCTGCTCTTATCGGTTTACCGTATTCTTCGTCTCGTCTCGTCTGCCCGTTTGTGGCCTGTGTGTCCTGTGTGGTTTTGAACTCGGGTCTCATTCTCCTCCCGCGTTGGGCCCTCGGTGTAGTAATGGGCGTCCTTGGTGTTGAGCGGCGCGGGGAGCAAGAAGAGAGCCCGCCGCGAGGCCAGGACATGAGAACGAGAGGCAGCAGGCCAAAAACCAAAACGATAAGAGGCCAGAGCAAGAGAGATAAGAGAGCTAAGAGAGAGAGAGATCACTACCGATGGGCCTACAATTATACCCGATTCTTCATTCCTTATCTGCGCGCCAAATCAGGTCAGTCCTTTGTCTAACTTTTGGCGGGCTCTTTTAAACTGATTACAGCCATTTACTTTAACAACTCCTGAAGTGGTTGTCTGTGTTTAATGGTTTCGATGTTCTGGCTGTTGGTTATGTATGAAACTTAATCAGGTTTTCCTGACTTGATGGTTTCTGTGAGCTGTTATCGATTAAATATGCAGAAACCTAATGGCCTTGATTGGGGCCCATTCTAACCTGATCTGTTTCAAGGCGAATGGAATGCATATTCTGTGTTTGCTTTTAGCTGTCTGGCTCCACAAAGTCTCTTCACAGATTTATACATTTTAAGTTTCATTTCAGGTTTGAAAAAGGTGCCTGCCTGTTTGCAGAGCCTTGCTTTTAAAATCCTGTACTTTTGGTCACGAGGTTGCAGAAGCCATTTTGGGTACCCTGCTTTTTCACAACTTGTCCTTACAGGGTCCCTTTATCCATAACTTTGGGGAATGTGGGAATTTTGAGAACCCTACATGGGCTGCAGCACACTACTCCCTTCGGTGTGGCTGTCCTGTCTTTTCCCTTTGGTCCCTCGCAGCCTGCGGCTGCTGGCTGGGGACCTCTGCCCTCAGACTGATCCCTGACTCGAGAGGCTGCCCTTTTAAACTGGGGAGCCTGTGACCACGGTTTCCTTGTCCGTGGCGTTCGTGGGGACCTTCTAGGGACTTTGGCTGGTGGGGTTTTTCTAGCTGGTGGTTCTTTAACACGAGCCACTGCCCCCTCCGGTGCGGTCTGTTGGCTTTCCACTACCGCTGGCTGGGGATTTTCATCCTCAGCCTTTACCTCTCCTAAACCTGTGCTGGGGGCAGGTAACTCTTCGCAGCCTGGTGCTGCAGGCTGTGGGTCCTCGCCCTCAGGTCCCACCTCGTCTAAATCTGGGTCAGGGGCAGGGTCTTTGCCCTCACATCCCACCTCATCTAAGTCCCAGAGGAGTGGGGGAGTGTCCCAAATGGTGGGCGGAATGGCTCCTCCCCTAAAACAAGCCACTGCACCTGCCTGTGCAGTCTGTGGGTTTTCCCCTGCTGCAGGCTGAGGATTTCTATCCTCAGACCTTGCCCCAACTGGCTGTTCTCTTTTCTCGGGCTTAAACAATTTACATTGATTAATATGGAACCATTTGATGCACCGAGGCATCTTTATGGCGTATACCATGGGGCTTGCCTTGTCTACAATGCTGTAGGGCCCCATGTATATCGGTTCTAGACTTCCTACCCGAGCAAAATTCCTCACCATAACCTGATCCCCTATTTCCCACTCGTGGTGTTTTCGGGGTTCTAACAGCAATCGGTTACTCCGATGCTGCCTTCCCATGTTCCCAGCCGCCTGCCCGTGGACCTGTTTAAGGTGCTCGAAGAGGTTCCTGGCAAACCTGTCCCTGTTTACCTCCCTGAGCTGACCTTCTGTGAGCACCGGGGCGAGTACATGGGTTGGGGTCCGCATAACTCTGCCAGTCATCAGCTCGTGCAGGGAGTACCCCGTGCTTTTTGACTGGCTGGCTCGGATCCCCATCAGGACCAACGGTAGGACCTCTGCCCATTTTCTAGGTGAGTCCACCGTCTCTTTCCTTAGCCTTTCTTTCAAGGTCCTGTTCATCCTCTCCACAATCCCTGAGGACTGTGGGTTGTGCGCAACGTGCCACTTCCCCTCAATGCCGAGCACCATAAGGGTATTCTGCATGACCTGCCCGGTAAAGTGACTCCCTTGGTCAGACTCCACATACTGTGGGAGCCCCCATCGCGAGAACACCTCCCTGACCAGGATCCTGGCTGTACCCAGAGCTGTGGCCGTTCTGCAGGGGAAGGCTTCTACCCATTTCGTGAATACATCTACCAGGACTAGGCAGTACTTATAGCCTCCCTGGGCGGTGGGTAGGGGCCCGATGTAGTCGACCTGGATCGACTGCCATGGTCCCTCTACCCTCCTGATGTGTCCCATAGGTACCTTCCTTTTGTGGGGGTCAGGGTTGTTAGCAGCACACACCAGACAGTTGGCGCAGAACTCGCGGACATCTTCCCTGATTCCTGGCCACCATCCCGCCTGTTCCACCCGCTGCCAGGTGGTCTCCGGCCTGGGATGCCCCGATCCTGGACCCTCATGGGCCAGATGAAGGAATTCCCTCCGGTGCTGCTGTGGTACCACCCATTGTTCTCCCCTAAACAGCATGCCTTCCTTCACAGAGAGGGCTGCTGTACCGTAAGGGCACTCTACTCTTTTTCCCTCAGTCACTGCACTGAGGACTGCCTTGAGGACGGGGTCTTGGGTTTGGACCGTCTTAAGGTCCAGGGCTAAAGCTACCCCTGCACTCCCTTGTGTCCCATTCCTACCCCTGACTGCTGCTACAGGACTGGACCCATATGGGTCCCAGAAAGTGCCTGTGTGGGCACCCTCCTTAACGAGCACGTCGGCCTGCTGGTTGCCCTGACTACGGGGTTCCGCGGAGGAATGGGCTTTCACCTTATGGATGAAAACCTCCCCTTCCTCCCTCACTGCTGCTAAGATTTTCTCCAGCAGGGGTTTCACCGTGTGGGGTCTCCCGTCAGCGGAGGTGTATCTGCGGTGGGACCAGGTGGCCAGGTACTCCATACACGAATTGCACATAAACATGCTGTCCGTGCAAATCGTGTATGGGGAGGGGAAGATTTCGGGGTGTGTAACGATGTACACTACCACGGACAGTTCAGCCTGCTGGGCGCTCATGGTGCTTGGGAGCTTGATCGCCAGGGCAATGTTTGCCGCTGGGTCATAAACTCCACACCCTGTGAGTCGCTCAGCAGCAGATACCATGCTGGAGCCATCCACATAGATTTCGTGGCCTGTGGGGTGTATCCCGGCCCGCAAACCTATGTCCACTTCCCAAATCCCTTCTATGGGACACCGGTGGGCTGTTCCAGGATATACCAGGTTAGCTACGAGCTTTGGCTCGCAGAGCCCTTTCAACTTTAGGTCCATCTGTGAGAGAAGCAGGGTCCAGCGAGCAATGCGGGCACTGCTCACTGTCCCATCCTTGATTCTCCCGTCCAGGAGCATCTGGGTGGGCGTGTGATGGGTGAGGAGGGTGATGGGAGAGGTGCCTGTGAAGATCAGCGATCTTTTCACAGCCCAATGTGTGGCCAAGAGGTGCCTCTCACAATTGGAGTAGCTCTTCTCCACAACCGTGAGTATCCTGGAGGAGTAGACCACCGGCCTCAGCCTGCCATGCCGCTCTTGGAGCAGCACAGCACTCAGGCTGCCCCGCTGGCTGCCACCTCCAGGAAGAACTCTTTCCCCCCATTTATGGCCCCTAGAGCTGGTGCGGTCTGTAGATCTTCCTTGAGCCTGACAAATGCTGCCTGGCAACCCTCATCCCAAACCCACTCCACTCCCTTATGTAGGAGTCGGAGCAGAGGGGCTGCTGTGGCTGTTTAGTCCTCAATAAAATCTCTGCAGTACCCGGTTAGCCCTAGAAAAGATTGCACTCCTGTGACTGTGTTGGGGACTGGCAACTCCTGTACCGCTTCCCTTCTAGCTTTGTCTATGGCCCTTTCCCCAGCGTGTACGGTCAGGCCCAGGAATTTCACCTTCTGCTGGCCGATCTGCGCTTTCTTTGGGTTTACTTTAAAACCCTCCTGCCTGAGCAGTTCCAGCAGTTCGGCCAGTAGTGGGCCATGCTCCTCTCTCGAATCCACCCTCCACTTCCCACTTCATTAGGATACAGGTCCACTTAGAGCAGAGTGGTCCCAAACGAATGGACAGCGGGATGGAAAATAGGCCAGCCTGTTCCTTACCAGTGAATCCCGACAGACTGTATGGGACCCCGCTAGATAGAGGCGAGGTGGTGGGGTTATCTGAATGGATCACGGTGCATGACGCCCCCGTATCCAACAGATAGGTCCCCTTTACCTTTTCTACCTCCATCTCAATGAGGGGTCTCTTCCATAAGTCGTACTGCAGGGAACACAGGTAAACAGGCTGCGCTGGCTCTAGTCAGGGCTGTGGGTTGGATGGGGCTGATGGGGTCAGAGCACCGGTCGTGGCTGCTACCCTCCCTGGGCCAGTCAATAGGGTCCTCATCGTGTCCAAAAATGACTCGACCGCGGCAGGAGGGATCCCTAACTCTGTCTTTTGGGCTGGGGCTGAGGAGTTCTTTCCCTTGTTATCCTTCCAAGGGTTTTTGCACTCCTTCCTCCAGTGTCCATCCTTCCCACACCCGTAACAATTAAGCTTCATGCTGGAAGGGCTATTCCCTTCCTGATGCCACTCCTTCCTACCCTGTCTGGGTTTTACTTCATGCACCTTCCCCTTAGGTGGGTGTGCATCAGTTCCCCTACCATTCCTGTAGGCTAGGGTCAACTGTCTGATCACCGTGAGTTCAATAGTCTGTGGATTCTTAGGGTCAAACCAGACTTCCACCTTGGCCCTGACCTGTGGCAAGCTGTTTGCCACCAGGCAACGGAGCCAGTGGGCCAGCTGATCCCAGCCCAGGTATGCCCGGTTAGGTGCCCCTGTAGAGGCACTCCTATACACCTGCCACAACCTGTCCGCAAAAGCCTGTGGGGTTTCCCCTACGATCTGCACTGTCTTCTCCACTCGGGAGAAAGGACTTCCCTCATTCATCCCCATGGCCTCTCAAGAACTTCCTCCTTGAGTTCCCCATACTCGCACTGTCACTTCTTACACTGGTCAGAAAGAGACTGGAGGAGCTTACCCCCCAGGGAGAACAGCAGCTTTTTGGCCTGTTCGGCATCATCGCAGTCGTTGATGCTGGCTGCCTGTTCCACTTCCCTGAAGTGGACCGAGGGGTCCCCCTTTTCGGTGAGCTTTGGTATGTGGCTTACCATAGCTCTAGCTGTTGGGTGCCGTAGGGAACTACGAACTGGTTTTGGAGGGGTCCCTCTTCCCCATCACGAGCGGGTGGGCCCAACCTTCGCTGCTGGGCCGGGCACATCGGCCCTGGTTCCAGCCTCTCTTGCGGGGGTTGTTCCATCTCCGCTTCTACCCCTAACTCCACCCCCCCCCCTTGCTGCCAGACTTCGTTAAAACCTGGCGCCACAGGTGGTGGTCATTGGACCTCCTGTTCCTCAACCGGGTTGTCCCTTGGCACTACCACTGGTGTCTGAACCGTTCTCCCCTTGTTCCCTGTAAAATCTGCCTGGGCTGTCTTCGGGCTTATGAGGCGCACCATGCCCTTTGCCTTCCTTAGGGCAAGGCTCAGATTCTATATCTGTTCCTTGCAGGGGCCATGATCTGCATCTTCAAATCCCTGTTCGCTCGCTAACTTACTGGCTGCCTTTATAGCTTTTACTTTCTCCTCCTGCTCTCTTACTTGTCTCGCTAGGCGGGCATTCTTCTCCCGCAACCTCAACTCATTGCTCTTGGCCTCGGTGACCTGGCACTGTAGATATTCCAGCCTGGCCTTATGCTCCCCTATTAACTGTACCCCTTCCTGGTTTAGGGCCTGCAATGCTACCAGTAACTTCTCCCCTGCTAGAGTCCTGTCTTGGACATCCAGGTCTGACTCCCGTATGTCGGCTGCCTGTGCTTCAACGAGCCTGTCCAGAAGCTGGATCTGTTTCTTGAAGCACATCAGCCAGACTGCCTTTTCTATGGATTTCCTATGATCCTTCCCTTCTGTCCATTTAGCTGCAGCATCTACCGGACGCCCAGCTTTTAACAGATTAGTGATCCACTTCTTAGTGATATTCACTTTGCTGAATACATAATTAGAAATCCTCTCTTCCATTACGGTTTGCTCTTCCGAATCAGTGTCTACTGTATCATACCCCTGTTGCCGGTGTCCTGCCGCGGTCACCATTTCTGTAGGGAGTGGCGTGTGTGCGGTCAGCTTGCCTCTGACTGGGTTCCTGAGCGGTTCAAATCACTCCCACACCCCTGGGTTCTAGACACCGGACTTAGGTACAGGCGGCGATCCAGAATTGGAGTAGACAATTGGTTTGGTACAAGAAAACTGTATTTTATTAAAAGGAACAATATAAAAATTACAACATTGAAAATCACTGGAACAGTTACAGGCTTACAAGAGTACACTTAATTAGGAATGGGGAACACACGGCACATTGAGGGAAAAATCACAGTATTAATCTCCCTACCCTTGTCCCACCCCCAATATCTAACTAATTGTGCTGTGAGGGGCCAGGGATTATGCTCACCAATAAGGGTTTCTGGACAGGTTGGATCCTGTCGATTGAGCCGGTTGTGGTTTTGGGGTTCGCTCTTTGTGTCCTTTGGGGCCTGCCATCGTCACGTGGTCCCAGGGCGCGGTGGTGGAGTCGTCTGAGTAAAGTAACCTCTTTTCTCCTTTTGAGATAGGGAGTAAAGTTTTTGTTGGGTACTTTACCTTGTAGAGTGGAAAACTTCGGGTTTTGTTCTTCTGGTGGTGGTCTGGCCATTGAAGTTTTGTTGGGGTTCAGTTGGCGGTCTTCGGTGTTAGCTCGGTCGCGGTGGCCTAGATCACTACCTGTGCAGTGGTAATGATCTGGAGGTATGGTTTACCCGGCCCTTTGTTACCGCGGTGCTCATAGTCGTTTTGATTTGTTGAGTTTCGAGTATTCCTGGACTACGGTGTGTGCCTGCTCGTCCCCCAACGCTTCTCCACACTGCCCTTCTCTGCTTGTTGGCCTTGCCGTTCATCTCACCTCGCTTGCCTGCTTGCTGCACACGTGTCCTTTTCCGGTTTTTTTTCGGTTACCGGTGGGCCTACAGTTATACTATTTCGGAGGTTGTTATCTGCGCGCCAAATCAGGGTTAGTTCTTTGTCTGATTTTTGGCGGGCTCGTTAAAGTGATTATATTCATTCACCTTAACTCCTTTTTGGGTGGTTGCCCCGTTGCTAAATGCTCTTTAATGTCTCGGTGTTTGTTATTCATAATGTGAATTGGTATCTTCCTGGCTCGGTAGCCAGTTTAAACTGTAAGCGATTATTTATGCAAAGGTTTGATGGGTTCAAGATTAAGTTTTTCCTGAGTTGATTGGTTTCAAAATGAAGAATGCGTATTCTGCATTACCTATTGCCTGGCTTCAGCTCTCACAGGCCCAGGCATGTCATTCGACCTACCGTTTTTGCAGTGCCCTGCTTTCCAATCTTGCAGGCTTCTGCCACGAGGTCCAGAAGCCATTTTCTTTAGGGTACCCTTATTAATAACTTTGTCCTTCGGGGTCCCTTTATTAATAAATTTGGGGAATGTGGGAATTTTGAGAACCCTACACTTGTCACCGTATTGCTTGTGCTAATCTAATTCAATTTACACCCACCGCCAGTGACAGTGTGACTTGCACAGCCTCTGATGTGCAGAAATTTCCCATGTTTAAATGTACTGTATGCATTGTAAGCCTTAAAAACACTCATGAAAATGGCAGACTTGCGGGTGTTACCGATGCTGTTTATCTGTTCTTCACCTCCGTGTTATACAGCTCTAAATGGCTTCTCCAGGCACAAGACATGTTTGGAAGGACAGAACCTGTAACTATACTGCTGAATGATTTTCACAGTTTAAGTGGACACTGCATGAAAATTTCAAACACCCGTCATTATGCATTACTGAAATCCTCGGCTGACCTACATTCACTATTCAAGGAGTATCATAGAGTCATACAAAGTTACAGCACGGAAGGAGGCCATTTCGGCCCATCGTGTCCTCGCCGGTCAACAAAGAGCTAACCAGCCTAATCCCACTTCCCAGCGCTTGGTCCGTAGCCCTGCAGGTTAGAGCATCCGAAGTGCATATCCAAGTATTTTTTAAATGTTAGGATTCCTTCCTCTACCACCCTTTCAGGCAGTGAGTTCCAGACACCCACAGCCCTCTGGGTGAAGAAATTTCCCCTCAAATCCCCTCTAAACTTTCTACCAATTACTTTAAATCTGTGCCCCCTGGTTTTTGACCCCTCTGCTAAGGGAAATAGGTCCTTTCTATTCACTTTATCTAGGCCCCTCATAATTTTATACACCTCAATAAGGTCTCCCCTCAGCCTCCTCTGTTCCAAGGAAAACAAACCCAGCCTATCCAGCCTTTCCTCATAGCTAAGATTCTCTACTCCCGGCAACATCCTTGTAAATCTCCTCTGTACCCTCTCTAGTGCAATCACATCTTTCCTGTAATGTGATGACCAGAACTACACGCAGTACTCTAGCTGAGGCCTAACTAGTGTTTTATACAGTTGAAGCATAACCCCCCTACTCTTGTATTCTATGCCATGGCTAATAAAGGCAAGCATTCCGTATGCCTTTGTACGCCTCCGACCCACAAAAGATCTACGAACTTACCTCCTGGCTCCACAGCTACGGAGAGTTTGGGTCTTGGGCCTGCGGGGTATGCCTGCGTAAAGGCCCACAGATCCCAGGCGTAATGATCAGTAACATGTCATTCTAGAATGGTACACTAGGTGGAGCTGTGTGTTTAGTGGTGGGCTACCCAGAAGGCAGTAGTCAAGATGGATGCCTGTACACTAGTCCACATGGCTGAATAAATGACTAGCTCAAGCTAGCTGTTCATAATGAAAACGTCTATTTATTTATGAACATAACATGGTACCAGGATTGGTAATATCTGCTGAATATTGTGAAATGCGACATGGAGAATTTGAAGCCACCGGAGGGTTTGAAACTCACGGGGAATGTTGACTGCAATTGGCGGACTTTCAAACAACAATTCGAACTCTACATTGCTGCCATCGGGTTCGGTACGAAGCCAGATGCAAGGAAAATAGCGTTGCTGCTCACGGTTGCAGGCCCGCAGGCGATAGAGGTATTTAATACATTTGTTTTTGATCAAGAGGAGAACAGAGAAAAAATGGACGATGTGCTAAAGAAGTTTGATACACATTGTTCTCCAAAAAAGAACGAGACCTATGAGAGGTACATGTTCCGTTCACGGACGCAGCAGCAAAATGAGACTTTTGATAGCTTTGCGACCGATCTGAAACTGAAAGCACATACATGTAATTTCTCTGAACTGAAATCATCCATGATTCGTGACCAGATTGTGTTTGGTATTCATGATAAAAAGGTCAGGGAATGTTTGTTGAGAGAAACCGAACTAACATTGGGGGATGCTGTGAAAATATGCCATGCCAGTGAGCTAGCTCGGCAGCACACAAAGACTTTCAGTGAAATTAATAATGATGCGACTGTAATGAGTGACTGTGCTGCTGTCGGTGCTGTGTCCTATGAGGGGAAGAAACGTGGGCAGAACAGAAATGCAAAGCAATCGGAGGATGGAACTTTCAATTGTAAACGCTGTCGTTACCAGCACCAGTCAAGACAATGCCCTGCGTTTGGGAAAATGTGCACAAAATGTAATGGAAAGAATCACTTTGCCAAACAATGATTTTCAAAAGTAAAAACAAAGAAAGGGCAACAAGTCAATGTGATTGAGGACACTGATTTAAGTGAGACCTTTTTTGTAGGAATGGTGTCATGTGACAATATAGAAAAGGATACAGAAAATGTGCAGCCCTCAGGAATGGACAATGCTGAACATAAAGTTAATGCAGTAACAGAGGACAAATGGATGATGCCACTGCAGGTAAATGGAGCATTAGTTACATTGAAACTAGACACTGGGGCAAAAGCAAACTTAATCAGTATGAGTGACATTAAAAATATGAAAGAAAAGCCCAAAATACAGAAAACGTCAGTACTACTGAAGAACTATAATGGACAGAAAATAGATAGCTTAGGTGTATGCAGAATTAAAGTGACAGTCAAAGACAAAGTGCATCATCTCATGTTTTCTGTTGTGGCTGAAGGACTTGATTCACTACTAGGTGACAAAGCTTGTGAGGACTTAGAACTGGTCAAGAGAGTCTACTGTATAAACTGTGCCATAAGCAGACCAGATGAATCAGTGGATTCTGTTGTGAGTAATTTCCAGGATGTGTTCAAAGGATTTGGAGTTCTACCATTCACTTACAAGATCCAGCTAAAGGAGGATGCTCAGCCAGTGGTACAGTGAAGAGTTCCAGCACCCCTGCATGACCAGCTCAAGAAAGAACTGGACAGAATGACCACACAAGGAGTCATCAGGAAAGTCGAAGAGCCAACGGACTGGGTTAACTCCATGGTATGTGTAAAGAAAAAGAACAATGATCTAAGAGTATGCATGGATCCAAAGGACTTAAATGCAAACATAAAACATGAACACTACCAGATTCCCAAGTGAGAAGAAATCACCAGTGAAATGTCAGGTGCCAGATACTTCACAAAGCTCGATGCCTCACAAGGATTTTGGCAACTAAAACTGGATGAAGAGAGCACCAAATACTGTACCTTCAACACACCATTTGGCAGGTATTGTTTCCTCAGAATGCCTTTCGGGATAATATCTGCATCTGAAATCTTTCATAGAGCGATGGAACACATAATTGAAGGTCTGGAAGGAGTTCGGGTCTATGTTGATGACATCATCATCTGGGGCTCCACACTGAAAGAACACAATGAGAGACTGACTAAAGTGCTACAGAGCATACACCGGAATGGACTGAAGCTCAACAAAGCGCAGTGTCAGTTTGGCATCCAGGAAGTCACTTTCCTAGGAGATAATCTATCTGGTAAAGGAATAGAGCCAGATATGGAAAAAGTAAACGCCATACTCAAAATGCCCCGACCCACTGACAAAAAAGGAGTGCTACGCATCATGGGGATGATAAACTTCATTGGAAAGTTCATTCCTAACTTGTCAGCCAAGACAGCCTGTCTGCGAGACCTGCTACATTAAACAAATGAGTTCGCATGGACAGAAAGACATGAACAAGAGTGGATGAACCTCAAAACAGTGCTGACAACCACACCTGTACTCACCTTCTTTGACCCAACATAGAGAATCAAAGTGTCAACGGATGCATCAAAAGATGGCCTAGGCGCGGTCTTGCTACAAGCAGAGGGTGAAGATTGGAAGCCTGTTGCCTATGCCTCCAGGTCTATGACTGATTCTGAGTGTCGATACGCCCAGATTGAAAAGGAATGTCTGGGCTTGGTAGTTGGACTAGAAAAGTTCCATGGCTACATATATGGACTTCCCACCTTCACAGTTGAGACAGACCACTGCCCACTGGTTGCCATCATAAAAAAAAATCTGAATGAGATGTCTCCAAGGATTCAACGACTCATGACGAAGCTGCAAAAATATGACTTTGAACTGATCTACACACCAGGCAAACACATAGTGTTAGCAGATGCACTATCCCGAGCACCCACAATGAGTCATGTGAGCTCTACTGAGGAAGACGTGGATGTTCATGTGAGTATGGTCACTGCTGTGCTACCCGTGTCAGATACAAAATCAAAGCAAATAGCAGAAGAAACAGTAAAAGATACAGTGTTACAAACAGTAATAGAGAACATTCATCATGGTTGGCCAAAAGGTTCCTGTCCAAAGTACTTTCACATCAGGTCAGAGTTGAGTGTCGCAAGTGGACTATTACTAAAACAGAACAGAAGAGACATTCCACAGGCTCTACGTCAAGACATGCTCAAAAGGATTCATGAGGGACACCTCAGAATTGAAAAATGCAAAAGGAGAGCAAGAGACACTGTTTATTGGCCTGGCATAAATAAGGACATTGCGAACATGATAAGCATATGTGAGACATGTCAGAAAAACGAAAACAAACAAGCAAAGGAACCAATGATAGTAGCTGACTTACCAACAGCACCATGGCAAAAGGTTGGTATGGACCTCCTTCATTTGAATGGTAAAGATTATCTAATAGTGATTGACGACTATTCGAATTATCCTGAGATGGCGCTGCTCTCAAGCACATCAGCAAGCAGTGTCATAATGCATGTTAAATCCATCTTTGCCAGACATGGAATTCCCAGGATTGCCGTTAGCGACAATGGTGTAAGGGGGGCTTCTTTTATCTGGTTTAAGGTAATTCACCTGGTCTGCAGCCTTTGCCTGCACTCTGACCAATTCCAAATAAACCAATTTTAAAACAGTGGTTTCGAATCGCTACCCCACCTTCCAGTTCCGACTGCAGGACTTATAATTAATGATATTAAAACGGACACGTGGTTTGGATGAGAGAATAATTAAGTTTTATTAACTACAAGAAACTATAATCAAATATCGAACTATACCACACGATCACAGTAACTACAGTAAAATTGCTTAAATGGGGGAATGCAGAAGGCAAAAACGGGGGGTAAGTGACTACAATGTTAATTAAACAATCTTCGCAATATCCCCTTAATTACCATCCCCCAACTCCTTACTAGGTTGCCTTGTTGAGGAGTCAGAAACTCTGCTCACATGTGGTCCAGCGAAGTGAGAGAGAGAGAGAGAGAGAGAGGCTCGCCTGTGGTCCAAGGAAGTAAAGTGAGAGCGATAGCTTCTCAGGAGCTATCTTATATACCTGATGAGCCCCCTGCTGTTTGCCTGTCTGGAAAATTCGCGCCCAAAAAGTTCCAATTCACAAGAGAAAAGCTGTGATTGGCTAACTCAAAGTGGTTGGACTGGGTTAGTGTGTTTGCACTGTGGGGCCGAAATGTTCTCGCCCACATCCGGAGCTCATCTGGGCTAAAACAAAAGAGAATGCAACAGCCCTATTGTCCAGAATGATGGGTGATTTAAACACATTCAATGCTTAAACTGTTCCCATTCAAGATTCGGTTCCATTTTTTAAATGTCTCATTGACTGTGAATGCTTTGAATGGCTGTGTAAACAGAAGAAGTTTCAAATCGATTGTCCTGCGGTTTTCTCAAGTGGGCAATTGCTTAAGTCAATAAACAGCTTCAAGTGCTTCAAAGGGAACCTCCCTTTGATTGGCAGGTCTGACTCACAGCCCCTGTATCCTCCCACTTTTTCACAGACAACTCGCTGCGAGCTGTTTTGCTGCTTTGTCCTTTTGGCCAAGCTTTCTCTGGCCATTTTAAAACCTTTTGTGATTGCCCAAACTCCAGGGAACAATTTAATTACTAAAAGCACTGTCTTAAGGTGTGTGAATATTTTCCACAGAGCTCTACGACTCCGGTGTTGTCCACGTTCTGTCCATCTCAGAGCAGTCTTTTGCGGTTCTCAGCACATTTTAAAACACTGTGGACCAGTTCACATCACCCAATTCTTCGTCCACGATGTGGACCAATATTTTCAATCTTCAGGGAAATAGGGGAAATTTTGCAACCCCTACAATGGTCCGTGCTTCAACTGTAAGGAGTGGCAACAGTTTGCAGCACATTATGACTTTCAACACATCACATCCAGTCCATTGTATGCTCAGTCGAATGGTAAGGCAGAGAAAGGTGTTCAAGTTCTTAAACAGCTACTGAAGAAAGTGACAGAAAGCAAGTCTGATCCTTATCTCGCCCTGCTGAGCTACCGAGCCTCCCCTTTAGACTGTGGTTATTCACCTGCTGAACTCCTAATGGGTCGCAAGTTGCGCACCATGCTGCCCTGCTGTGCAAAAGAAAAGCAGAGTAAGGAAATGAGACAGAGACTTCAACTGTTAAAGCTGAAACAGAAATCACACTATGACAAGTCATCCAAAACTCTGAAACCATTGACAAGGGATGATGTTGACAGGATTGAGGATCCAAATGCATGGAACAGGAAAGCTACAGTTCTTGAGGAAGTAGGACTAAGGTCATACACTGTTAGAACTGAGGAAGGACAGATTCTCAGGAAGAACCGCCGTTCCCTCCTGAAAACACAAGGAACTATCCAAGAGCAAATCGATGACAATGCCGCAACTGAATCTTGTCACTCACCACCAGAACAATCTAACACAAACACACATACAGGCTCTCATGAAAACACATCAGACTTACCTGTGCTGAGAAGATCCACACGTGAAGTAAAAAAGCCTGATAGACTTAATCTTTGAGTACAAAGAAAACTATAATAAAAGAATGAAAAGCTTAGAGTTCATAAAGTAAAGCTTTGAAAATGTGTTGCCTGTTGTGAAGATGTTTATGTCGTTATGATTGATTGACATTGATTTTGTTTAACCTCTAAGGAAGGGGGATGTAATGATCAGTAACATGTCATTCTAGAACGGTACACTAGGTGGAGCTGTATGTTTACTGGTGGGCTACCCAGAAGGCAGTAGTCAAGATGGATGCCTGTACACTAGTCCACATGGCTGAATAAATGACTAGCTCAAGCTAGCTGTTCAAAATGAAAATGTCTATTTATTTATGAACATAACACCAGGGACACAGGCGGTTCAGAAGCGTCCCTTGGATCACGTGGGCCCGGTCCTCCAATGAGAAAGGAGGATTCCACTTCTGAATGGAATCCCCTATAAACCCTACTGGAATCCCCAAATAATTAAACAATTTAGACCACTGTAATAATAAATATAAATGTTCTGATTTTCAAATTGAATTCAAAGTCTCTCCATTACAGCAAATACAATAAATATTTTACTCCGGGCCGATATTTGCATAAACTAATTTTAAGGGCTCGATTTTGCCAGCGCTCAGGGGGCAGGGTTGGAGGTGGGTCAGGCGGTAAATTTGAAAACAATGCCGGTGGGTTCCGATCCCGCCGTCAACCCGCCTCCATCCAACTTTGCCGAAGGCAGACTCGCAGACTCCTGGTCGGTCCCGCCACCAAATGGCGGGATAGGCCCTTAAGGCAGTTAACTGCTTGTTAACTGCCTGTGTAATCCTATTTTGCCTGGCCTTTTACATTTTACCACATTTTCAGCATGTTCTACGTCGTTACCAAACCACGCCAGCTAAGTGTGGCGGGTTCACAAGTAGCTGCCTTCCTGACAGCTGCAGCTCTACCATAAAAATGTAGCTTTCAACAAGGATCACTTGTAGGTGGCAGAACTTCATTTTTTCAGGTCTTGGCAAACTTTTTGCAGGTCTACTAATTTTGGAAGTGGTGAGGCTGAGATCCATCGCCATTGTGGCCTCCTGGGAAAAACCTCTTCCCATTTTGACTGAGCGCTTCCTCAACTGAAAAATCTACCAGCAGCATGGGAACCATTTACTGTATTTCCTTTCATCCTGGTCCTTAGATTCGGAGGAAGAGCAGCCATGGCAGCAGCAGAACCAGGCACAACAGCAACAGGAGCGCCAACCTTCTCCTCACCCACCTAATGCTGCACAGGGCAGAAGGCATCAGCGCAGGGAAGCACGTCGCCATAGCAGATACCCCCAACACAGGGTTTCCAGGCCGAGGAGCAGCTTCCTAAACATGAGTGAGCAGCAGTGCCAAAGGAGGCTGAGCCTTTTGCGAGAGGTAGTCGCTGACATCTGCGCAATGCTGCACCAACACCTGGAGCACTGAGGAGCGGGTGGACACCCCTTAACAGTGGCTGTCAAAGTCACCACCGCACTCAATGTTTTTGCTTCAGGGTCCTTCCAGGGCTCAACATAAGAACATAAGACGTAGGAGCAGGAGTAGGTCATTTGGCCCCTTGAGTCTGCTCTGCCACTCAATAAGATCATGGCTGGTCTGATCTTGGCATCAACTCCACTTCCCTGCCTGCTCCCCATAACCCTTGACTCCCTTACCATTCAATAATCTGTTTATCTCCACCTTAAATATATTCAATGACCCAGCATCCGCAGCTCTCTGGGGAAGAGAATTCCAAAGATTCATGACCCTCTGAGAGAAGAAATTCCTCCTCATTTCTGATTTAAAAGGGTGCCCCCTTATTCTGAAATTATGCCCCCTAGTTCTAGATTCCCCCATGAGGGGAAACATCCTCTCTGCATCTACCCTGTCAAGCCCCTTCAAAATCTTATGTGTTTCAATAAGATCCCCTCTCAATCTTCTAAACTCCAATGAGTATAGGCCCAACCTGCTCAACCTTTCTTCAGAAGACAACCCCTTCATCTCCGGAATCAACCTCGTGAACCTTCTCTGAACTGCCTCCAATGCAAGTATACCCCTCCTTAAATAAGGAGACCAAAACTGTACGCAGTACTCCAAGTGTGGTCTCACCAATGCCCTGTACAGTTGTAACAGGACTTTTATACTCCATTCCCTTTGCAATAATTCCATATTACTTGCTGTACCTGCATGCTAACTTTTTGTGATTCATGTAAAAGGACCCCCAGATCCCTCTGTACCTCAGCATTTTGTAATCTCTCCCCATTTAAATAATAATTTGATTTTTTATTTTTCCTACCAAAATGGATAACCTCGCATTTTCCCACATCAGCGGCATAACCCAGTCGGCCGCACACACTTGCATCACGCAGGTAACCGATGCCCTCTTTGCCAAGGTGCACAATTACATACATTTCTTGACAGATCAAGCAAGTGTAACCGCGCATGTGGCTGGATTTGCAAATACGGCAGGCTTGCCAAGGGTGCAGGGCATCATAGACTGCACACATGTGGCCCTTAGGTCACCCCATCACAACCCAGCTGTATTTGTGAACCGCAAGGGCTTCCACTCCCTCAACGCGCAGCTGGTGTGTAACCATAGGAAGGACATTTTGCATGTTTGCACCAAGTACCCTGGCAGTTGGCATGACTCGTTCATCCTTCGGCAGTCTAGTGTGCTTCCACTGTTCAATCCGCTAAACCAACTTTCCGGATGGCTACTTGGAGACAAGGGCTATCCCCTGAAGCCATGGCTGATGACACCGTTGAGGAGGCCATCCAACGAAGCTGAGAAGCGCTACAATGCCAGCCACATTTCCACCAGATCTATCATTGAGCAAACCATCAGCTTGCTGAAGATGCGATTCAGATGCCTTGACAGATCAGGTGGAGCCCTACAGTATCGTGGCTTGCAGCTGCCTGAGGAACAAGTGGCTCAGCGCATAGCCTCCTCAGATGAGGAGGAGGAGGAGGAGGTGGATGAGGACCTTGCAGAGGCAGGTGAACCAGCTGCAGCAGCACATGAGCACATAGCTGCTCGGGATGCAAGGGATGCACTAATATTTGCCAGATTCGCTTAGGTAGACGAATCAACCACATGTGGCTGGCACCTTCTTATCAGACCATAGGCAATGGACAAGAACCTGTGGGTTCCTATCAATCTCACCACCATCATTACAAATGCAAATTGCCCTCAGCCCTCAATGTGCAAGTTTCATTTCCCACATCACATAGGACAGAACTTCAACTGTTTGCCATCACCTCTGTTTATTCAATGCACAAAAGGATGGCTATGACAAAAAATAAATACAACAGAACATAACACCCAAGTGAGTACCCTTGTGACTAATTGTGCTTTATCTTCCTCTTACACTTGCTCCTACATGGTACTTCCCCTGTGGCTTCAGCAGATGTGGAGGCCCCTTGCTCACTTTCATGCTGCTCCTGCTTTGACACCTTTGGCGGGCATCCTCTGGGTTTGCGAGCCTGTGAGAGCTTGGCAACAGTCTGTTCCTCCTGCGTCTGTGCAGGGGCTGAGATGCCCATCTCAGTTGGGTGAGGACTCTGGTGGGACTCTGACCAAGGGCTCCGCAGAGGCATGGGAGTGTGAGCGCTTGGAGAGGAGCCCCCACTTCCTTGTTGCCTGCCACCAGCATCCCTCTCAGGGGTCAGCCCCACTTCAGTGCCAGCAAATGGCTTGACAGCATCTTGCTGCACATCAGGGGGGCCATGAGGACCCGTATCTGCACTGGCAGTCCTACTCAAAAGGACTTCCATGAAGCTCTGGTTTCTCTGCTCAATAGCTGCCCATCGCTCCTCCAGAGACGTCAGTCTATTCTGAACATTCACCATGTTTTCCAGACTCTGGTGACTTATTTCCTCCATGGCCATAGCCATCCTCTCCTCTACCGTTGCCAACCTTTCCAGAGAGGTAGCCATCCTTACCACGGAGGTAGCCATCATTTCCACGGAGGTTGCCATCCTTTCCATGGTGGTGCGTTCATGCGCCATGCCTCCACAAAGGCACTGCTCATGATAGAGTTGGACTCCTCCATCCTCTCCACACTCGCAGTAACCCTGGAGACAAAACCTGCCAGAGACTCCTGCACTTGTACCTGGAGTTTCAGCACCGCTCTCCTTCTGGATGGACCCGGAGTCACAGGGTCCACATGCAGCTGAGCAGAGTTGGCAGAGTCCTGCGGCCTCCGACAAGGACTTTCCACTGCTGTGATACATCAGGTGACAACACTACTCTACTCTATCTCCCAAAGGTCCCACCAACGTGTGCATATCTGCGCTGGTGCTGGGAGTGCTTAATTATGCTGACGCTGCACCCTCAGAGGTTGCAGGTTCCTCTGAGGAGTCTTCTGGCTCCGGTTCTTCCTCCTGGACAGTGGAGAGGGGGGCTGTCGATGGTCCTGTGGGGGAGTAAAGGCATGAGTTAGACATGTGATATTAACGTAGGATGCACATGGAATTGTGCAGATAAGTCAATCTGTATGAGCATCAGAAGCCAAATCAGTCACTCATGCAATGTCATTGAGAGAGATGCAAACAATTCTGTCACCAGCTTGCTCTGAGGTGCCCGTCTGTCCGTCCCCCATTTCCAGATCCTCCTCAGCTCCAACGATCTCCAGGGCTGCCTCCTCAGCGCTCGTGAGATGGGCTATTGAGGATGGCCCTCCTCCTGTCTTCGCCATTTCCCTCATATTGTGGGCTCTCTTTTCCTGCAATGAGGGACACAAGTGGAGTTTCAGTGATCATGATGGAGTGAGTGTAGAGAATCCATATCATAGATGCTTAGAAGGAGGCAAAGATGGAGTGAGATATCAAGACCAAAGGGCCCTCCCTGTGTGGTGTTAGTTGTTGTCCTTGCATAACAGTGATAGGGAGTGAGGGCTGTTGTGTATGTACCTTTAAGAGAATAACTGGTCTCAGACTGCAGTACCGGCAGTGACCACCCCAGTATAAAAGGCGCTATTGCGCCTCTGTGTTTTTAGTTTCACTATTGACTTCCACCAGTAAAGACTTACCTTGTTCACTCCTGCTGTCCGTGTCTCAATTATTCACGGACGTAACACTGGCGACGAGCAAAAAACAAACTTACCTGCAACTCGGCAGCACCTCAGACGACGTTATTGAAGGTCGAAGCCAGACGAAAAAATAAAAATAAAAATAAAATCCAAAGAAACTCAAGAAATGGGCGTCGACCGTGGGGAACCGCCCTCCAAATCGTCGGATTGGAAACTTGCAGGAGAGACTGTCCAGAGCCAGGCTTGGTTCCTCGGTCTGTGGTTTCCCAGCTAATCGGGCTGGTGGCAGGTAGTGCACTGATCCTTCCTGGGCTGCGGTGGGCTGAAGCTCGGTCGGGTGGGTTTTCAACGGGGCCGGGCAGCGAGTCGGGAAGCAAAGAGAGAGAGAGAGGGTGGAGCACACAGGGCGCGGCCGGTGCTTCGGAGCCGGGCAGCGTTCGGACCTAAGAAGATGGAGGGAAGTTTCCCAGAGGGTCTGCTCCACGACGGGAAAATAATAAAAGAAAAAAACAAAACAATATTAAACGCGCAAGAAACCGTGGAAAGCAGCGCTAACAAAGCGGGGAAGAAGGCAAAGCGCGGGAGGCGCCATTTTGTTAAATCGGGGAAGAAGGCAAAGCGCGGGAGGCGCCATTTTAGATTTGCAAGATGCCGAAGACTGGCTGTATCACTGCTTTTGATAATACAATAGAGGACTGGACCACGTATGTGGAAAGAGTCGAGGTATATTTCGAGGCAAACGAAATAGCGGAGGGGAAAAAGGCATCGATATTGCTAAACTTAATGGGCGCTAGAATGTACGGCTTATTGCGGGACCTGATTACTCCAGCCAAACCGAAGGCGAAGAGTTTTAACGAAATTGTTGCTGTCCTACAGGAACACTTAAACCCTGCTGTTGATAGCAGAAAGATTTAAATTCCACAGGAGAACTCAGCACAAAGATGAGAGCAATGCTGAGTATCTTACGGAACTACGCAAGCTATCAAAGCACTGCCAGTTCGGAGCAGGACTGGCAGATACCCTACGGGACAAATTTGTCTGTGGACTCCTGAGTGAAGGAACACAGAAGAAGTTACTCTCAGAGAAAGAGCTGACGCTAGATAAGGCTTTCAGCGTGGCAGTATCGTATGAAGCAGCAGCCAGGGGAGCTGCAGAAATTCAACAAAAACCACAGGAATATGGCACCCACGAAATGACATGGGGATTTGCAAAATGTTATCGCTGCGGCAGAACTAACCATGACCTGAAGGACTGCTGGTCCAAAGACAAAATATGCAGGCAATGCGGGAAGATGGGACACATTGCACGAGTTTGCAGGTCTGGGAAGAAGACCAGCGACAACAAAAAGGCTACTAAGGAACCGTACAAGAAAGTATAAAAGATGACGGACAGTAGTTCCGAAGACCAGATGAGTGATAGTGAATCCGGGAACAGGAGACTAAGCTGTCTCAAACTTCACAATGTAATTGCAAAAGAGGATCACCGA
Organism: Somniosus microcephalus; assembly: GCF_052327205.1. Classification (NCBI taxonomy): domain Eukaryota; kingdom Metazoa; phylum Chordata; class Chondrichthyes; order Squaliformes; family Somniosidae; genus Somniosus; species Somniosus microcephalus. The sequence continues at coordinate 90,027,575 of NC_140994.1, read as the reverse complement.
ACCATTTGGGTCACCCTCACGATAGCAGGGTCCCAAGTTAAAATGGAATTGGATACAGGATCAGCGCTAACCATCATGAATCGATGAGACTACGAGCGGCTATTTTCACACATACCCTTGAGAGAGACATCCATCGTCTTGACGACGTATACGGGGCAAAAAGTATACCCCAGAGGAAAAATAAGGGTGCCTGTCGAATACAACAGCAAGAAAATACGGAAATTGTATCTCTACATACTGCCAAATGGTGGACCACCGTTATTGGGACGGGAATGGATCAGGAAGATAAACTTAGATTGGCACTCCATTCATGCAATGACGATGGATGGTAAAAAAGATGAAGACATCACTCCTGGACGATTGTCAACAATCTTAGCTAACGCCAAAGAGGTATTTCAACAAGAACTGGGCACGCTTAAAGGCGTAACCGCCTTGATAAAAATAGAAGAGAATGCAGTTCCCAAGTTTTTCAAAGCAAGACCGGTACCATATGCAATTCGCCCAGCCATCGAGGCAGAGCTGGAGAATCTGGAGAAGGCGGGCGTGTTGTCTAAGGTCGACTGGAGCGAGTGGGCGACACCCATCGTTCCTGTCATGAAGAAAACGTTAAGCAATAAGTCCGGGGAGCCAAGGAAGATTCGCATCTGTGGGGATTTCAAGGTGACGGTGAACCCAGTCCTTCACACAGTACAATATCCTCTTCCAAGGATAGAAGACATATTCGCCTCACTGTCTGGAGGGAAGCGTTTGACAAAAATTGACCTAGCACAAGCATATTTGCAGATGGAGGCTGAGGCGTCCTCTCGGAAGTATCTCACGATAAACACTCACAAAGGTCTTTACCAGTATCATCGATTGGTATTCGGAGTAGCGTCGGCTCCGGCGATATGGCAAAGAGCGATGGAACAAGTCCTGCAAGGGATTCCGGGGACTCAGTGTTACTTGGACGACATCCTTGTAACAGGTGAAGATGACAGTGAACACCTTAACAACCTAGAACAGGTGCTCACTAGACTACGGGAACATGGGCTGTGAGCCAACCGCCCCAAGTGCGAATTTTTTAAGAAACAGATATCGTATTGTGGCCACGTGATTGATGAAGAGGGGTTACATAAGTCCCCTGACAAAATTGAAGCGGTTGTTAAGGCCCCAGCGCCTGAAAATGTGTCGCAACTGAGGTCATTCCTCAGATTGGTGAATTACTATCATAAGTTTTTGCCGAATTTGTCGACAATTCTGCACCCACTGAACGCCCTGCTACGAACGGGGGTAGCATGGAAATGGAGCGATGATTGTAAGCGTGCTTTTCAGAAGAGTAAGGACTTAATCACTTCAAGGGAAGTATTGGCTCACTACAACCCAGCACTGCCAATCAGGCTGGCGTGTGATGTGTCTCCCTACGGCATTGGGGCGGTACTGTCACATAAATTCCTTGATGGTTTAGAGAGGCCGATAGCTTTTGCGTCACGCTCGTTAACTTCTGCCGAGCGTAACTACGCTCAGATTGACAGAGAGGCCCTCAGCCTAGTGTGGGGGGTGAAGAAGTTCAATCACTACCTGCACGGTCAAAAATTTACTCTACTAACCGATCATCAACCTCTTGTCTCCATTTTCAACCCTCAGAAGGGTGTACCGATAATGACAGCACAACGGCTGCAGAGATGGTCCCTTTTCCTAGGGGCACACCAATATGACATCGAGTACAAAGGAACTAAACAGCATGGAAATGCTGATGGATTGTCATGTCTACCGTTGCCGACGGTGGAAGAAGAAGACCTTGCAGTGGATCCAATGGAGTTATTCCACTCGACCATAGTCGAATGTCTCCCTGTGACGAATGCAAACATAGAAAAGGAAACACGGAATGACCCAACACTATCACGGGTCTATGATTTAACGGTGAAGGGATGGCCAGCACATGGCGACCACTGCTGCCAGCATTCTCGCCGAGAAGAGAACAGCTGTCAATGTGCAGAGGAACCTTGATGTGTGGATCCAGAGTAGTAATTCCACCTAAGTTGACGGATAGAGTGCTCAATGAGCTTCATGAGGGTCATCTGGGTGGGGTAAAAATGAAGAGCTTAGCCAGAGCGTTTGTGTGGTGGCCGGGAATCGATAAAGAAATCGAAGAGATGACCAAGAGCTGTGCAGGATGCCAGAAGGTCCAAAACGCCCCACCACAAGCTCCTCTGCATCCATGGGAGTGGCCCTCATCTCCATGGCAAAGGGTGCACATTGATTTTGCTGGTCCCTTCATGGACTCGATGTTTTTAATTGCGGTGGATGCACATTCAAAGTGGCCAGAGGTAATAAAAATGTCCTCGACCACCACGGAAAAAACTATCACAGTTTTACGAACCATATTCGCCAGGAATGGGCTGCCTGAACAGATTTGCTCTGACAATGGACCACAGTTTGTGTCTGAAGAGTTCCGGAAGTTCTTAAAGAACAATGGTGTTAAGCATTACACATCTGCCCCATATCATCCAGCCACTAATGGATTGGCCGAGAGGTTTGTCCAAACATTCAAGAAGGCTATCAAGGCAATGTGTAATGAAGATATACCCCTACAACACAAGGTGGACAACTTCTTGTTTGCCTACCGGAATGCGACACATGCGGTTACCAACCAAACTCCAGCCATGATGTTCTTTAATCGAAGGCTACGATGCCGCTTGGATTTGGTTAAGCCAAACGTCCGAAGAGATGTGGAGAACAGGCAGTTTCAGAATATGAATGAAAGGCCGACCAGGAGTTTTAAGATAGGTCAACCAGTTTTGGCCCGGGACTACCGCACTGAGAAATGACAGCCAGGAACGATTTGTACACGACAAGGACCTCTCATGTATACCGTGGACGTTGGGGAGAGCATTGTAAGACGCCATGCTGACCAGATTCTAGAGTCACGGGATAACGTCAACTCCACACCACGATCTGATACACCTGGTAATGAAATCGCCGTTCCAATTGCAGCTACCGCAGAACCGGTAATATTGGAAGCAGATGAACCAAACAACGACATTGATCCCGACTCAACATTGCCAGAAGAACCTGATACCCCAAAGAGGCGTTATCCAGACAGAATCAGGAAGCCTCCTCAAAGACTGAACTTATAATTGCTTAAACTTAACCAATGTATCTAGCAACAGTAATTGTGATTGTAACTAGTTATCATTTAGTTGTTAAATGAATGTTATGTACTGTTTATCTAAAAGGGGAGGAATTGTTGTGTATGTACCTTTTAAGAGAATAACTGGTCTCAGACTGCAGTACCGGCAGTGACCACCCCTGTATAAAAGGCGCTATTGAGCCGCTGCATTTTTAGTTTCACTATTGACTTCCACCAGTAAAGACTTACTTTGTTCACTCCTGCTGTCCGTGTCTCAATTATTCACGGATGTAACAAGGGCAGCATAGTCGAATAGTGAAGTGATTGTGTACATAGAAAGAGAGGGATGGTTAAGGGTGCAAGGGACGTAAGGGTAAAGTGGGATGTGTAGGAGTAGGTTGGCAATGCAGAGTGTTGGTGCTGAGAGGAGATGGGGACCAAAATGAGGGTAAAGGTGATAGTCTACTCACTTTTCCTGTGCGGACAAGGTCATTGAATCTCTTTCGGCACTGCAGCCAGGTTCTGCTGCACATTCATCTGGAGCTGACCTCCTGAGCCAGTTGTAGCCACACAGCTTTGGCCTGCTGGGGAGGTTTTGTCCTCTCAGAGGAAGGAAAGAGCACCTCCTTTTGAACTCTGTCTCCCTCCACCAGAGCATGGAGGGAGTCATCATCAAATCGTAATGAGGCCTTGGCCCTTGAGCTTGACATTTCAGCAGTAGCAAAGACTTCAAGCAGGTGTGACTGTGGAAGAACATAGGAACAAAATGAACCAAAGCTGCTTGCAGGCCTTAAATGCAGCTGGAGAAATGACGTCACCAGAGGTGAGTTTCAGTCCCAAAAGACTAATTGGGCCAGGGGAGCGCACACATAAGGAATCAATTGCCCAATTAGGGCAAAATCGCAATTTTTTCCCGCCCGACAGCGGAGGCGGGATCGGGACCCGCCGACCACCTGACCCGCTCCCAACCAGCCACCAATGGCAAAATCCAGCCCTAAGTGTTTGTGCATTATTTATCATTTAAAATTTTTTTATTTAAGATTCATAATTACCCTTACGTTGCTTTTATCAGGCGTAAGAGTTGCTGGTATTATATTACAGATAGTTAGCTGCTTTCCTGTGGCATTGCTCGGAAAGAAAAATCTTAACAAATGTCCCTTCTAACAGCAAGCTCTCCGCTGGCAATTTTTCTGTCTCCCTCTTTATGTTTTTCTGTTTGTCTTCCATTCCTTTTTGTTTGCTAACCTCTCTCTCCCTCTCAATCAAATTTACAATCTCCCATCAGTTCAGTTTATTTAGTTACATCACTAATTAAAAATATAGATATAATGTACAATATATAATAAATGTATCTAACATTTCACTCACAGCCCCTTTAACCTGAGGAAGGCTTGAGCGGGTTTCAGCTCTTTATTAATTGATGCCCTTTTAAACGGAGTCCCAAGCAGCTGTGTTGGGCTGGGCTGGGCCAGGCTGGGTCGGGCTGGACTGGGTCGGGCTGGACTGGGTCGGGCTGGGTTGGGCCTGGCCGGGCTGCGTTGGGCTGGGCTGGGCCAGGCTGGGTCGGGCCAGGCTGGGTTGGGCTGGGTCGGGCCGGGCTGGGTTGGGCCGGGCCAGGCCGGGCTGGGCTGAGTCGGAGTGTGCAGCAGGTTGAGGCCAAGGTGCAAGAGTTCAGGACTGGACTATTGCCTGAGAGCAGGGGCTAATCGTCATGGTGCCTGTATGGGATGCTGATGCGCTATCAATTACTCATAAAAGACGGAGAGTTAGGAGAGTAACTAAAAGGCTTTTATTAACAAAGAACAGAGCATGCCTCTCGTGGTTGACTGGTTTCCAAGAAGGCAGGGGGCTGCAGAGCAGTCACCTTTATACCTGGGCGTGTGGGTGGAGCCAGGGGCGGAGCCAGCTGAGGCATGCATAGATACAACAGTGTGCAACAACAACAACAACGGTGAGCAACAATAACAGTGGCTTACCACATTCACCCCTTGTTTAAATTTGAGTCCGGCGGGGTGAAGTGTACTAAAGGTTCGTGTAAGTAAGTCTATCAGGTGGCCTTGTATGCCGTCCTGATCGTCGTGGTGGCGGCGGTGATGGTGCAGCATCCAACATTGAATCTGGCATCTCATTGAGTGGTTGGGTGGTCAATGACGGGTCCTGGGGCTGCGGCATGCAGTCTACAGGGGTTGGGTTGTGGGTAGTGGTGGATGGCAATGGTAGTGTTTCAGGGGAACCTGAAGGTGCGAGGTCTCGTATGGAGACAGTGTCCTCCCGCCCGTCCGGGTACGCCACGTAAGCATACTGGGGGTTGGCGTGGAGGAGGCTCACCCTCTCGACCAGGGGGTCCGTTTTATGGGACCTCACGTGCTTCCGCAGTAGGACGGGTCCTGGAGACGTCAGCCATGTCGGTAGCGAGGTCCCTGATGTGGACTTCCTGGGGAAAGTGAACATTTTTTCATGGGGGGTGGCATTGGTGGCTGTACAAAGCAGTGACCGAATGGAGTGGAGCACCGCAGGGAGGACCTCCTGCCAGCGAGAGGTCGGAAGGCCCTTAGATTTTAAGTTTAAGAGGACGGCCTTCCAAACCGTCGCGTTCTCTCTTTCCACCTGGCCGTTCCCCCGGGGGTTGTAGCTGGTGGTTCTGCTTGTAGCAATACCTCTCGTGAGCAGGTACTGACGGAGTTCATCGCTCATAAAGGATGAGCCCCGGTCGCTGTGGATATAGCTAGGGAAGCCAAACAAGGCGAAAAGGTCATTCAGACATTTAATGACCGTGGTACTGGTCATGTCTGGGCAGGGGATGGCAAACGGGAAACGGGGGTACTCATCAATTATGTTGAGGAAGTACACGTTGCGGTCAGAGGAGGGGAGGGGCCCTTTAAAATCGACGCTCAGGCGCTCGAAGGGGCGAGTGGCCTTGATCAGGCTTGCTCTGTCTGGCCTATAAAAATGCGGTTTGCACTCAGCACAGATTTGGCAGTTCCTGGTCATGGTCCTGACCTCCTCGATGGAGTAGGGCAGGTTACGGGATTTGATGAAATGGAAGAACCTGGTGACCCCCGGGTGGCAGAGGTCATTGTGGAGGGTCTGCAGTCTATCAACCTGCGCGTTGGCGCATGTACCACGTGATAGGGCATCTGGGGGCTCATTGAGTTTCCCGGGCCGGTACAAGATATCGTAATTGTAGGTGGAGAGTTCAATTCTCCACCTCAAGACCTTGTCGTTCTTGATTTTGCCCCTCTGCTTATTATTAAACATAAAAGCCACTGAACGCTGGTCGGTGAGCAGGGTAAATTTCCTGCCAGGTAATGCCTCCAATATCGCACCGCTTCCACAATGGCCTGGGCCTCCTTTTCGACAGAGGAGTGTCGAATCTCGGGGCCCTGGAGGGTCCTTGAGAAAAAGGCCACGGGTCTCCCCGCCTGGTTAAGGGTTGCAGCTAGGGCGAAGTCGGATGCGTCGCTCTCCACTTGGAAAGGGATGGACTCATCCACTGCGTGCATTGTGGCCTTCACAATATCTCTTTTTATGAGAGTGAAGGCTGCACATATCTCTGCTGTTAGGGGGAAGGAGGTGGACTTGATGAGGGGTCTGGCTTTGTCCGCATCGTTGGGCACCCACTGAGCATAGTAAGAGAAAAACCCTAGGCATCTCTTCAGTGCTTTTTGGCAGTGGGGGAGGGGGAGCTCCATAAGGGGGCACATTCTGTCGGGGTCGGGGCCGATGACTCCATTCTCCACTACGCAGCCAAGAATGGCGAGGCGCGTGGTGCGAAACATACATTTGTCCTTGTTGTATGTTAGATTCAGCCGCTGGGCCGTACGGAGGAATTTCTCTAGGTTAACGTCATGGTCCTGCTGGTCGTGGCCGCAGATGGTGATGTTGTCTAGATAGGGGAAGGTGGCCTGCAGCGCGTTCTGGTCAACCATTCGGTCCATCTCCCGTTGGAAGACTGAAACCCTGTTGGTGACGCCAAAGGGGACTCGGAGGAAGTGGTAGAGACGACCGTCAGCTTCAAAAGCTGTGTACTGGCGGTCCTCAGCCCTGATGGGGAGCTGGTGGTATGCCGACTTCAGATCAATCGTCGAGAACACCCGGTATTGTGCTATCTGATTGACCATGTCAGATATGCGGGGGAGTGGGTATGCATCTAACTGGGTGTAGCGATTGATCGTCTGGCTGTAGTCAATAACTAGGCGCTGTTTTTCGCCAGTCTTCACTACCACCACTTGTGCTCGCCATGGGCTAGTGCTACCCTCAATAATCCCTTCCTTCAGGAGTCTTGCTACTTCGGATTTAATGAAGCTCCTATCCCCGGCACTGTACCACCTGCTTTTGGTAGCGATGGGCTTACAGTCGCGGGTGAGGTTAGCGAACAAGGGCGGGCGGGGGACTTTAAGCGTGGAGGGGCTGCAAATGGTGCGCGGCGGGCGGTTTAAAAGCTGCTGGCTGCAGACTGTGAGTGGGGGGAGGGGTCCGCTGTACGCTAATGTGACACTTTTAAGGTGGCACTGAAAATCCAACCCCAGTAGAACGGCAGCGCAGAGATGGGGCAGGACAAGAAGTTTAAAATTTTTGTATTCTGTGCCCCTTACTGAAAGGGTCACTACACAGTAGCCACCGACGTCTGCTGAATGGGATTTGGAAGCCATAGAGATCCGATGGCGCGTTGGCAGGACCGGGAGAGAGTAACTGCGCACCGTGTCGGGGTGGATAAAGCTCTCCGTGCTCCCGCTGTCGAAAAGGCAGGTAGTGGCGCGGCCGTTTACCGTAATGTCCATCATGGACTTGGACAGTTGGTGAGGGAGAGATTGGTCCAGCGTCACGGAGGCCAGCGTATGGTCGAGTGAGTCGCTGTGGTCGTCAGACGAGGCGGTGGTTGAGTCCGGGTCACCCGCGATTGGAGTTGGAGGCGTCCAAGATGGCGGACAAAATGGCTGCGCCCATGATCCCGATCCCCACACGGCTGGAGGTGTCCAAGATGGCGGACAAGATGGCTGCCCCCACGGTTCACACGCGGCGCTGCTGGCGTTAGCGGTTTTACCTTTGCAGGCGCTGACGTAGTGTCCTTTCTTCCCGCAGCCAGAGCAGGTAGCGTTTTTCGCCGGGCAGCGTGCTCTGGGGTGTTTTGCCTGGCCACAAAAGTAACATTTCGGGCCCTTGGACATCGCTGCAGCAGTTGGTGCCGGGGGTGGCGGTCCCATGACCCAGGGTTGCGGCGTCCACGGTGCGGAGCGGTTAGGGGAGAATGCGTCCATATTCCGGTGGGCCGCGTCTAGCGAGAGCGCGAGGGGCACTGCCTTCTTCAGGTCGATTTCGCCCTTCTCCAACTGTCTCTGCCGGGAGTAGTCGGACTTGAGGCCCGCAACAAAAGCATCTCGGATAAGTCCCTCCGTGTGTGTCGTGGCCGATACCTCTTTACAATCGCAGGCTCGGCCGAGTATCTGTAGTGCCCGTAGGAATGCCTCCACCGATTCCCTTGACTGCTGTTTGCGGGATCTCAGGAGGTGTCTGGCATAAACCGTATTTACCGGGCGTGTGTATTGTCCTTTTAGCAGATCGATAGCCGCCGCGTAGGTAGTCGTGTCCTGGATGAGCGTGTAGACTTGGTGGCCCACCTTGGAGGCCAGGATTTTTAGTTTGTTTCCATCTAGTGTCACGGCTGAGGCTTCCAGGTAAGCTTCGAAGCAACGCAGCCATTGTGCGAACTTGGTAGACGAACCCACCTCTTGAGGGTCTAGGTCCAGGCATGTTGGTCTGAGGGCATGCAGCAGCGCCTGCTGCTCAGCGTTTGGTGCCGTCGTTTGCTGCAGCGCCTGCTGCTCAGCGTTTGGTGCCAACATTTTGTTTTTGTTAATAAAATTGATGCACTATCAATTACTCATAAAAGACGGAGAGTTAGGAGAGTAACTAAAAGGCTTTTATTAACAAAGAACAGAGCATGCCTCTCGTGGTTGACTGGTTTCCAAGAAGGCAGGGGGCTGCAGAGCAGTCACCTTTATACCTAGGCGTGTGGGTGGAGCCAGGGGAGGAGCCAGCTGAGGCATGCATAGATACAACAGTGTGCAACAACAACAACAACGGTGAGCAACAATAACAGCGGTTTACCACAGATGCCTTTTTTAATTAGACCACTAAAGTTATCATAGGGCTTCCCCAGTGTCACTGGACTAAGAATCAGTACCGCAAGTGCCCCTTTAAGAGAGCACCACTAAAAATAATCTAACTGGGTTCAATCAAATCAGTATTTTGTTAAGTCTATCAACTATGTATGGAATGTGATTGATCATTTCTGTAAAATATAATTGCCTGTAGGATGTTATTGCCATTTTTTCCCATAATGAGATAACCAAAAGGGAAAGTAACCAATTAGAAAGCAGAAAAACACAGACTGCAAAAACTGTACCAATAAAAGAACATTACACGAGCTCCAAACACATGGAGATTTTGCAGTGAAGTGAGGTGAATGGGGCCCTAAGAATAATCCGAATACAGGTGTTTGAGTGATGGTTTGGCTTGATAGGCAACCGAGAGCAAGTCCACCAACTCAAAGTGTATAATTGTTTTCAAATTGAGAATAACGAAAAAATACTCGGAAAACCGTGAATGGAAGCCTAAAAAGATACATGAAACAAATTGAGGTGATCAGTTCTGTGTTCAGATACATAATTCGCCCCTGTGGGATGGAGTTGAGGACACTCGTGTCGAAGACAGAGTCGTGGTTAAGGAGATCTTCGAAGTGCTTCTTCCAGCGGGCACTGACTGCTTCCCTGTCCTTGATGAGTACCTCTCCGTTCTTGGCTCGCATTGGGGAAGGGCCTTGGGTGCTTGGGCCATAGGTGGTCTTGACTGCGCTAAAGAATCCACGCACATCGTGGTTGTTAGCTAGCTGCTGGATCTCCTACGCTTTCTCCACCCACCATCTGTTCTTTAGGTCGCGAGTTTTTTGTTGGACCTCGGCCTTCAGGCTTCTGTAGAGCTGCTTTCTTGCTCTCGAGTTCTGTTGCTGTTTCCAGATCAGAAATGCCTTGCACTTGCAGCTTATTAGCTCCTGGATCTCCTGATCATTCTCGTCGAACCAGTCTTGGTGTTTCCTGCTTGAGTGACCGAGCGTCTCTTCACAGGTGCTGATTATGGAGGCCTTGAGTACAGACCAGACGCTGTGGGCACTCTGTGTCTCTGCATCACTTGGAGTCGTCAGGTTGTTTGTGAGGCGCAGGCTGAATAGGGCTTTCTTAGCAGGGTCTTTGAGTGCTCCATTGTTAATTTTCCTGCGGCATTGTTTCTGTTGCCGCCGCTGTTTTGGGACTACATTGATGGAGATGACAGAGCGGATTAGGCGGTGGTCTGTCCAGCAGTCATCAGCTTCTGTCATGGCGCGGGTGATGCGGACATCCTTGCGGTCCCTCGCTCGGACAATAACGTAGTCCAGCAGATGCCAGTGCTTGGAACGAGGGTGCTGCCATGAAGCCTTGTACTTGTCTCTCTGACAGAACAAGGTGTTGGTTATGACGAGGACATGTTCTAAGCATTTCGACAGGAGGAGGGTACCGTTGGAGTTGGCTTTCCCTACCCCCTCTCTGCCGATCACACCTCTCCAGAGGTCTGTGTCCTTTCCAACTCTGGCGTTGAAGTCACCAAGGAGGATCAGCTTGTCACCCGTTGGGACTCGGGACAGGGATTGTTCGAGGCTGGAGTAGAATTCCTCTTTGGTCTCGTCTGTGACTTCTAGTGTTGGGGCGTACGCACTGATGACCGTAGCGCACTGGTTTCGGGCTAGGGTGAGTAGAAGAGTCATGAGGCGCTCGTTTATACCACTAGGGGAGTCTTTGAGATGCGCGACCAGTTCATTTTTTATGACGAAGCCTACCCCATGGAGGCGGCGTTCTTCTTCGGGTTTGCCTTTCCAGAAGAAGGTGTAACCACCGCCTTGCTCCTTGAGCTGGCCTTCCCCTGCCCGCCGGGACTCACTTAGGGTGGCGATGTCAATGTCGAAGCGATAATTTCAGGGGAGTTTCCCTGCTATCTGCCACAGGGAAAGTCATCGCAAGAATCCTCCTCAATCGCCTTCTCCCAGTGGCCGAAGAGCTGCTCCCAGAGTCGCAATGCGGATTCCGCCCACTAAGGGGCACAATGGACATGATCTTCACCGCACGTCAATTACAAGAGAAATGCAGGGAACAGCACCAACCACTGTACATGGCCTTCTTTGACCTTACAAAGGCCTTCGACACTGTCAACCGTGAGGGATTATGGAGTGTCCTCCTCAAATTCGGCTACCCTCAAAAATTTGTCACTATCCTCCGCCTGCTTCACGACGACATGCAAGCCGTGATCCTGACCAACGGTTCCACCACAGACCCAATTCACGTACGAACCGGGGTCAAGCAAGGCTGTGTCATCGCACCAACACTCTTCTCAATCTTCCTTGCTGCAATGCTCCATCTCACCCTCAGTAAGCTCCTCACTGGAGTGGAGCTAATTTACAGAACAAATGGAAAACTGTTCAACCTCCGTCGCCTCCAGTCCAGAGCCAAGGTCGTCCCATCCTCTGTCGTCAAATTACAGTATGCAGACGATGCTTGCGTCTGAGCTCACTCAGAGGCCGAACTCCAAACCATCGTAAACACCTTCACCGAAGCATACGAGAGCATGGGCCTTACACTAAACATCCGTAAGACAAAGGTCCTCTACCAACCTGCCCCCACCACACAGTGCTGCCCCCCCGATTATCAAAATCCACAACAAGGCCTTGGACAACGTGGCCCACTTTCCATACCTCGGGAGCCTACTGTCAACAAGGGCAGACATCGACGACAAAGTCCAACACCACCTTCAGTGTGCCAGTGCAGCCTTCGGTCGCCTGAGGAAGAAAGTGTTTGAAGACCAGGACCTCAAACCCGGCACTAAGCTCATGGTCTACAGGACAACAGTGATACCTGCCCTGCTGTATGCCTCAGAGACATGGACCATGTACAGCAGGTAACTCAAAGCACTGGAGAGGTAACACCAATGCTGTCTCCGCAAGATCCTGCAAATCCATTGGCAGGATAGGCGCACCAACGTCAGTGTTCTTGCTCAGGCCAACATCCCCAGTATCGAAGCTCTGACCATGCTCAATCAGCTCCGATGGACGGGTCACATTGTCCGCATGCCCGATACGAGACTCCCAAAACAAGCGCTCTACTTGGAGCTCCGGCACGGCAAGAGAGCCCCAGGTGGGCAGAGGAAACGTTTCAAGGACACCCTCAAAGCCTCCTTGAAAAAGTGCAACATCCCCACCGACACCTGGGAATCTCTGGCCCAAGACCGCACAAAGTGGAGGAGAAGCATTCGGGAAGGCGCCGAACACCTAGAGTCTCTTCACAGGGAGCAAGCGGAAGCCAAGCGCAAGGAGCGCACGTCAACCCAAGCACCCCACCCAGCCGCCCCTTCAACCACCGTCTGCCCCACCTGTGACAGAGACTGTAGGTCCCGCATTGGACTCATCAGTAACCTGCGAGCTCATTTTTAATGTCATTTTAAGCAAGTCATCCTCAGTTCCGAGGGACTGCCTAAGAAGAAGAAGAAGAAGAATTCGCCCCTAGCTGGAACAGGAGACGGGGAAGGAGACGGAGACTATGATTACTTTGCCTTTAGAATAATTAAAACAGTGTTACTTTGCCTTTAGAATAATTAAAATAGTGTATGTGGAAGAATTGTTTCATTTTGTTTTGTTTCTGTTTGTAATTGCAATTCAGGCACTGACTCTCAGAACGTATCGGCACTTTAGTTGCACTTTGTGTGTGTATGTGTAAGCAATGTTTTGCAGTGTTCACTGATCTGGCTAGAAACTGCGGATGGGAGTAAGGAGTGCCAGGGAGCCCCAGTGGGCTAGCCACCTGCTCTGAGGATCTGCACCTCTCCCAGGTGGATGGAAATAACATTAGTGACAAGGGAGTGGGGGCAAAAGTCCATTTTGAGCACTGCCAGCATGAGTTGGTGCAGCAGTGTGGTCAAATCAAAAAGAGCGTATTTTACACACCAAGAGTTCATGCATTTCCTGCAAAGAGCCAGGTTCACAGGAGCACAGCCCTCCAATCTCTGCTTTTCCAGTGCCTTTCAGGGTTTCCCAGTGGACTAAACCCAGATTGTTTCCACATCTGCAGTGAGAGCTTTGAAGTTATACGGTGCACCACCTGTTCCACAATGTGCCCTTCTGTTGTGTGCCAATTTTGCATTTCGACATTCAACCCACTGAAGGTTGGTAGAGGCTGACTGGCCCATGGGAATTCTTTCCTGCAGTACATTCCTTTCCCCTCGACAGCATGTTTAATGCAGTTTGCATAATCTTGCTACTTTCACTCTTACTATCTTGATATGATTTCTCTGTCAGTGTTGCTAATACCTACCATATAAAAACTACTTTCTTTCATGGCCATGTAGGGCCTGTGCTGCCCTTTACTGTAATATTCACATCGTACCTTTCTACTCACCTTCGAGCCATGTCAACTCTTCAGGTTTTCTTTCCAAGTCCTTTAATTAGTTGGCATAGAGCTCCCTGCTTCACGACATGTCCCACACTCTTTGCCCCTGTAACATATTTGAGGTCTCTAGCTCGAGAAGCTGACTGCGGTCTCTATTACAGAGTATCCATGGCCTTTTTTTTTATTCATTGATGGGATGTGGGCATCGCTGGCTGGCTAGGCCTGCATTTAGTGCCCATCCCTAATTGCCCTTGAGAAGATGGTGGTGAGCTGCCTTCTTGAACCGCTGCAGTTCAATGCTGTTAGGAAGGGAGTTCCAAGATTTTGGCCCAGAGACAGTGAAGGAACGGCGATACAGGTCCAAGTCAGGATGGTGTGTGGCTTGGAGGGGAACTTGTAGGTGGTGATGTTCCCATGCGTCTGCTGCCCTTGTCCTTCTAAGTGGTAGAGGTCGCGGGTTTGGAAGGTGCTGTTGAAGGAGCTTTGGCGAGTTGCTGCAGTGCATCTTGTAGATGGTACACACTGCAGCCACAGTGCGCCGGTGGTGGAGGGAGTGAATGTTGAAGGTGGTAGATGGAGTGCCAATCAAGTGGGCTGCTTTATCCTGAATGGTGTCGAGCTTCTTGAGTGTTGTTGGAGCTGCACTCATCCAGGCAAGTGGAGAGTATTCCATCACACTCCTGACTTGTGCCTTGTAGATGGTGGAAAGGCTTTGGGGAGTCAGGAGGTGAGACACTCGCTGCAGAATTCCCAGCCTCTGGCCTGCTCTTGTAGCCACAGTATTTATATGGCTGGTCCAGTTCAGTTTCTGATCAATGGTAACCCCCAGGATGTTGATAGTGGGGGATGCAGCGATGGTAATGCCATTGAATGTCAAGGGGAGATGGTTAGAGTCTCGCTTGTTGGAGATGGTCATTGCCTGGCACTTGTGTGGTGCGAATGTTACTTGCCACTTGTCAGCCTAAGTCTGAATGTTGTCCAGGTCTTGCTGCATATGGACACGGACTGCGTCAGTATCTGACGAGTCTCGAATGGTGCTGAACAGTGTGCAATCATCAGCGAACATCCCCACTTCTGACCTTATGATGGAAGGAAGGTCATTGATGAAACAGCTGAAGATGGTTGGGCCTAGGACACTGCCCTGAGGAACTCCTGCAGTGATATCAGGTGATTGAGATGAATGACCTCCAACACCCTCAGCCAACTTCCTTTGTGCTAGGTATGATTCCAACCAATGGAGAGTTTTTCCCTTGATTCCCATTGACTTCAGTTTTGCTAGGGCTCCTTGATACCACACTCGATCAAATGCTGCCTTGATGTCAAGGGCAGTCACTCTCACCTCACCTCTTGAGTTCAGCTCTTTTGTCCATGTTTGGACCAAGGCTGTAATCAGGTCAGGAGCTGAGTGGCCCTGGCGGAACCCAAACTGGGCATCAGTTAGCAGGTTATTGCTGAGTAAGTGCCGCTTGATAGCACTGTCGACGACACCTTCCATCACTTTGCTGATGATTGAGAGTAGACTGATGGGACGGTAATTGTCGGGTCGGATTTGTCCTGCTTTTTGTAGACAGGACATACTTGGGCAATTTTCCACATTGCCGGATAGATGCCAGTGTTGTAGCTGTACTGGAACAGCTTGGCTAGGGGCACAGCTAGTTCTGGAGCACAAGTCTTCAGTACTATTGCCGGAATGTTGTCAGGGCCTATAGCCTTTGCAGTATCCAGTGCACTCAGCCGTTTCTTGACATCACGTGGTGTGAATGGAATGGGCTGAAGACTGGCATCTGTGATGCTGGGGACCTCAGGAGGAGGCCGAGATGGATCATCCACGCGGCGCTTCTGGCTGAAGATAGTTGCAAATGCTTCAACCTTGTCTTTTGCACTCACGTGCTGGGCTCCAACATCATTGAGGATGGGGATATTTTTGGAGCCTCCTCCTCCTGTTAACTGTTTAATTGTCCACCACCACTCACGACTGGATGTGGCAGGACTGCAGAGCTTTGATTTGATCCGATGGTTGTGAGATCGCTTAGCTCTGTCTATCGCATGTTGCTTCCGTTGTTTGGCATGCAAGTAGTCCTGTGTTGTAGCCTCACCAGGTTGACACCTCATTTTTCGGTAAGCCTGGTGCTGTTCCCGGCATGCTCTCCTGCACTCTTCATTAAACCAGGGTTGATCTCCCGGCTTGATGGTAAAGGTAGAGTGAGGGATATGCCGGGCCATGTGGTTACAGATTGTGGTTGAATACAATTCTGCTGCTGCTGATGGCCCACAGCGCCTCATGGATGCCCAGTTTTGAGTTGCCAGTTCTGTTCAAAATCTGTCCCATTTAGCACGGTAGTAGTGCCACACAACACGGTGGAGGGTATCTTCAACATGAAGACGGGACTTCGTCTCCACAAGGACTGTGCGGTGGTCACTTCCACCAATGCTGTCATGGACAGATGCACCTGCAACAGGTTCGAGAAGCTGACTGCGGTCTCTAATACAGAGTATCCAGGGCCTGTTTGAGAAGCTGACTGCGGTCTCTATTACAGAGTATCCAGGGCCTGTTTGAGAAGCTGACTGCGGTCTCTATTACAGAGTATCCATGGCCTGTTTGAGAAGCTGACTGCGGTCTCGATTACAGAGTATCCAGGGCCTGTTTGAGAAGCTGACTGCGGTCTCTATTACAGAGTATCCATGGCCTGTTTGAGAAGCTGACTGCGGTCTCTATTACAGAGTATCCATGGCCTGTTTGAGAAGCTGACTGTGGTCTCTATTGCAGAGTATCCAGGGCCTGTTTGAGAAGTTGACTGCGGTCTCTATTACAGAGTATCCAGGGCCTGTTTGAGAAGCTGACTGCGGTCTCTATTACAGAGTATCCACGGCCTGTTTGAGAAGCTGACTGCGGTCTCTATTGCAGAGTATACACGGCCTGTTTGAGAAGCTGACTGCGATCTCTATTACAGAGTATCCACGGCTTGTTTGAGAAGCTGACTGCGGTCTCTATTACAGAGTATCCAGGGCCTGTTTGAGAAGCTGACTGCGGTCTCTATTGCACAGTATCCGCGGCCTGTTTGAGAAGCTGACTGCGGTCTCTATTACAGAGTATCCAGGGCCTGTTTGAAAAGCTGACTGCGGTCTCTATTACAGATTATCCAGGGCTTGTTTGAGAAGCTGACTGCGGTCTCTATTACAGAGTATCCAGGGCCTGTTTGAGAAGCTGACTGTGGTCTCTATTACAGGGTATCCATGGCCTGCTTGAGAAGCTGACTGCGGTCTCTATTACAGAGTATCCACAGATGGTTTGAGAAGCTGACTGCGGTCTCTATTACAGAGTATCCAGGGCCTGTTTGAGAAGCTGACTGCGGTCTCTATTACAGAGTATCCAGGACCTGTTTGAGAAGTTGACTGCGGTCTCTATTACAGAGTATCCAGGGCCTGTTTGAGAAGCTGACTGCGGTCTCTATTACAGAGTATCCAGGACCTGTTTGAGAAGTTGACTGCGGTCTCTATTACAGAGTATCCAGGGCCTGTTTGAGAAGCTGACTGCGGTCTCTATTACAGAGTATCTGTAATGTATGTACCTTTAAGGGAGAGAACTACTTTTTACAGCTCTTGTATACTGTAGTACCGGCAGTGACCACACCTGTATATAAACCTTGAGTTGTGATCTGTAGAGTTAGTTCTAGAGTAACCCTCATTTAGTAAACACCTTTTGTACCGTTTCTCATGCAGTCTGTGTCTTATTATACACAGACACAACATTGGCGATGAGCAGATTCAAACCTACCTGCAACTCTGCATCACCTCCCAGGGATTCGCTCCTGGAGAACAGTGGAAGGAGGTCGATCCCAGAAGCAAGGGCGTCGACCACGGGCAACCGCCCAGTCATCCTGCGGAGATTTGAGCATCGCAGGGGAGGCTGTCGAGAGCCAGGCTTGGCTTTCCACTCACGGTGGTCCAGTGAAACGGGCTGGCAACAGGTACTGCGCAGACCCTTCCCGGACAGCGGCGGCTAGAGCCGACCGAGCGGCACAGAAAAAGGCCGAGCAGCGTCGACGGGGGAGAGAGAGAGGGCAGAGTGCACAGGGCGCAGCCGGTGTTCAGGACCGAGCGGCGTCAACGGGGAGAGAGATGAGAGAGAGCAGAGCGCAGCCGGTGTTCAAGGGACGAGCAGCGTCAATGGGGGAGAGAGGCGCGCAGGAAAACGCGAGGCGCTGCCATTGCCACGAGGACCGCAGAGAGCAGCATTGGCAGCAGCACAGGAGCAGCACACGAAACCCACAGGGCATCACCATTTGCCACGAGGACCGCCGAGAGTGGCTTTGGCAGCAGTGTGGGAGACGCCATTTTAAGTCGCAGCGGGGAAGAAAGGAAAGCGTGGGAGATGTCATTTTAAGCCGCAGCGGGGAAGAAAGGAAAGCGTGGGAGACGCCATTTTAAGCCTGTCTAACCACGCCCAAAAATGCCAAAGAGTGGCAGTATCACAGCGTTCGACAATGAAGTCGAAGATTGGACGACATATGTCGAACGCATAGAAGTATACTGCAAGGCGAATGAAGTGTCAGATGACAAGAAAGTGCTGGTATTGTTGAATTCAATGGGTGCAAAAACGTATGGCTTACTACGAAACCTAGTTACCCCAGAGAAGCCAGTAGAAAAGGATTTTGAAAACATAGTGTCAATCCTACAGGACCACTTAAACCCCACACCGCTGCTGATAGCAGAAAGATTTAAGTTTCACAAAAGGAACCAGCATAAAGATGAAAGTAATGCTGAGTATTTAACGGAACTGGGCAAGCTATCGAAACACTGCCAGTTTGGAACGGGACTAGCAGATACTTTAAGGGACAAGTTTGTGTGTGGGCTTCAAAGTGAAGGAACCCAGAAACGGCTTCTATCAGAAAAGGATCTTACGCTGGACAAGGCTTTCAGCATTGCAATATCACACGAAGCAGCAGCACGGGGCGCTGCAGAGATACAACGGAGACCGCAAGAATATGGCACAAATGAAATGTCATACGGAACAATGAAGTGCTATCGCTGCGGCAGAACAACACACGACCATAATGATTGCTGGTTCAAGGAAAAGTGTGCAGACAGTGTGGAAAAGTAGGACACATAGCAAGAGTCTGCAGGTCGGGAAAGAAAACCAGCAGCAAGAAATCTCCACAGGAGAAGTACAAGAAGGTACATAAGGTGACGGAGAGTAGTTCAGACGAACAGAAAAGTGATACAGACTCCGGAAGCAAGGAGCTGGGTTGTCTGAAACTACATAATATGATCAAAATGGAGGATCACCAAACTATCTGGGTCACGCTCAAGATAGCAGGAGTCCAAGTGAAAATGGAATTGGACACAGGATCAGCCCTAACAGTCATAAACCGAAGGGATTACAAGCTGCTATTCTCACATATACCCTTGAGAGATACAAAGATTGTCTTGAAGACGTACACGGGGCAACAAGTCTACCCCAAAGGAAAAATAAGGGTGAACGTTATATATAATGGCAAGGAAACACCAAAAATGGACCTATATGTATTGCCAGATGGAGGACCACCACTACTAGGACGTGAATGGATCCGGAAGATACAGCTAGATTGGCATTCCATACAAGCACTGACTGTAGATGCCAAAAAGGATGATGACGTCACACCTGGACGACTGTCAAAAATGCTAACTGATGCACAAGAAGTGTTCCGGCAGGGACTCGGAACACTAAAAGGCATAAAAGCGATGATCAAAATAGAGGAAAATGCAAGCCCAAAGTTTTTTAAGGCCAGCCATCGAAGCAGAGCTGGAAGGTTTGGAATGTTCAGGAGTACTGTCCAAAGTGGACTGGAGCGAGTGGGCTACACCCATCGTTCCTGTAATGAAGAGGTCGTTGAGAAATACGCCTGGGGAACCAAAAAAGGTTCGCATCTGTGGGGAATTTAAGGTGACAGTGAACCCAGTCCTTCGCACTGTACAATATCCGCTTCCGCGGATTGAAGATATTTTCGCCTCGCTATCTGGAGGGAAATGCTTCACTAAGATTGATCTGGCCCAGGCGTACCTGCAAATGGAGGTAGAAGAAGCCTCGAAACAGTACCTCACGATCAACACTCATAAAGGTCTCTACCAATACAACCGGCTGGTGTTCGGGGTAGCATCAGCTCCGGCTATTTGGCAAAGGGCAATGGAACAAGTCCTGCAAGGGATTCCAGGGACCCAATGTTATTTGGACGACATCCTGGTCACAGGCGAAAATGACAGTGATCACCTCGCCAACCTGGAGCAGGTGCTCACTAGATTGAAGGAATATGGGCTCCGAGCTAATCGCCACAAATGCGAGTTTTTCCAGAAGCAGATCTCGTATTGTGGCCATGTTATTGATAAAGAGGGGTTACATAAGTCCCCTGAAAAGATTGAGGTAGTAGTCAAGGCTCCAGCACCGGAAAATGTGTCACAACTGAGGTCGTTCCTCGGGCTGGTGAACTACTACCAAATGTTCTTGCCGAATTTGTCTACAGTACTACACCCACTGAACACCCTACTGCAAACGGGGGTACCATGGAAGTGGAGTGACGAATGTAAACGAGCTTTCCAGAAGAGCAAACCATTGATCACATCAAAAGAGATGTTGGCTCATTTCAACCCAGCACTACCAATTCGGTTAGCGTGTGATGCATCACCCTATGGCATTGGAGCAGTGCTGTTGCACAAATTCCCGGACGGCTTGGAGAGACCAGTAGCCTTTGCGTCTCGGTCACTAACCTCAGCCGAGCATAACTACACCCAGATTGACGGAGGCCCTCAGCCTAGTGTGGGGAGTGAAAATGTTCAATCACTATCTGCACGGGCAGAAGTTCACCTTGCTGACTGACCACCAACCACTTGTCTCCATCTTTAATCCAAAGAAGGGCGTTCCGGTGATGACTGCGCAACGGCTACAAAGATGGTCCCTTTTTCTAGGGGCGCACCAATATGAAATCGAGTATAAGGGCACGAAACAGCATGGAAACGCTGATGGGCTATCACGCCTGCCACTGCCTACTGCGGAGGAAGCACCAGCAGTGGATCCTGTCGAAATATTTCATTCGACTACAATTGAATGCTTGCCAGTAACTAATGCTGATATAGAGAAGGAGACCCGAAATGACCCGACACTGTCTCGGGTATTTGATTTGACGGTGAAGGGATGGCCAGCACATGGCGACTCACTGTTGCCAGCATTCTCATCCAGAAGAGAACAGCCGTCAGTATGCCAGGGGACCTTAATGTGTGGATGCCGAGTGGTAGTTCCACCCAAGTTAAGGGAGAGAGTGCTCAATGAGCTTCACGAAGGTCATCTGGGAGGGGTGAAAATGAAAAGCCTTGCTAGGGCTTATGTGTGGTGGCCGGGGATCAATCAGCAAATCGAGGACCTGACAAAGAGCTTCTCAGGATGCCAGAAGGTCCAAAATGCACCACCACATGCCCCTCTACACCCATGGGAGTGGCCCTCATCTCCATGGCAACGGGTGCATGTTGAATTTGCTGGTCCATTCATGGACTCAATGTTTTTAATAGCTGTGGATGCGCACTCGAAATGGCCTGAGAGATCAAAATGTCCTCCACCACCACAGAGAAAACTATTGCAGTCCTACGGACCATTTTTGCCAGGAACGGCTTGCCAGAGCAGATTTGCTCTGATAACAGACCACAGTTTGTGTCCGAAGAGTTTCGAAGATTTATGAAAAGGAATGGGGTAAGGCATGACACATCCACCCCGTATCATCCAGCCACAAATGGATTGGCTGAGAGGTTTGTACAAACCTTTAAAAAAGCAGTAAAGGCCATGTGCGATGACGACATTCCACTGCAGCATAAGGTGGACAATTTCCTGTTAGCCTACAGAAATGCGACACATGCAGTCACCAACCAGGCCCCGGCCATGATGTTCTTTTAACCGAAGGTTGAGATCTCGTCTGGATTTGCTCAGACCAAATGTACGAAGAGATGTTGAGAGTAAGCAATTCCAGCACATCAATGAGAAGCCGACAAGGAGCTTCAATGTAGGGCAACCAGTCTTGGCCCGCGACTACCGAACAGAGAAATGGCAACCAGGAACGATATGCACACGGCAGGGGCCACTAATGTACACAGTGGATGTTGGGGAGAACATTGTGAGACGCCATGCTGACCAGATCCTAGAGTCACAGGAACGAGTCAACCCCATGTCTCGGCCATACGTACCTGGTGAGGAACCCGACGTACAGGTCGCATCTACCTCAGAAACAATAGCATTGGAAGCTGATGAATAAGCTGACGACAGGGTGCTAGAATCGCCTCCGCACCAAGAGCGGGACACTCGGGAAAGGCGTTATCCAGAAAGAATCAGGAAGCCTCCCCAAAGACTGAATTTATAAATAGACTATTTTCAGCTAATGTTGCATGTTAAAAGTGTTAATTGTAATTAGTTTGATATTTAATTGTTAAATGAGTGTTATGTTACTGTTAATCTAAAAGGGGAGGAATTGTAATGTATGTACCTTTAAGGGAGAGAACTACTTTTTACAGCTCCTGTATACTGTAGTACCGGCAGTGACCACACCTGTATATAAACCCTGAGTCGTGATCTGTACAGTTCGTTCTAGAGTAACCCTCATTCAGTAAACACCTGTTGTACCGTTTCTCCTGCAGTCTGTGTCTTATTATACACAGACACAACAGTATCCACGGCCTGTTTGAGAAGCTGACTGCGGTCTCAATACAGAGTATCCATGGCCTGTTTGAGAAGCTGACTGCGGTCTCTATTACAGAGTAGCCATGGCCTGCTCGAGAAGCTGACTGCGGTCTCTATTACAGGGTATCCATGGCCTGTTTGAGAAGCTGAATGCGGTCTCTATTACAGAGTATCCAGGGCCTGTTTGAGAAGCTGAATGCGGTCTCTATTACAGAGTATCCATGGCCTGCTGGAGAAGCTGACTGCGGTCTCTATTACAGAGTATCCACGGCCTGTTTGAGAAGCTGACTGCGGTCTCTGTTACAGCGGATCCATGGCCTGCTCAAGAAGCTGACTGCGGTTTCTATTACAGAGTATCCAGGGCCTGTTTGAGAAGCTGACTGCGGTCTCTGTTACAGAGTATCCACAAATGGTTTGAGAAGCTGACTGCGGTCTCTATTACAGAGTATCCACGGTCTGTTTGAGAAGCTGACTGCGGTCACTATTACAGAGTATCCATGGCCTGTTCAAGAAGCTGACTGCAGACTCTATTACAGTGTATCTACGGCCTGTTTGAGAAGCTGACTGCGGTCTCTATTACAGAGTATCCAGAGCCTGTTTGAGAAGCTGACTGCGGTCTCTATTACAGAGTATCCACAAATGGTTTGAGAAGCTGACTGCGGTCTCTATTACAGAGTATCCACGGCCTGTTTGAGAAGCTGACCGTCTCTATTACAGAGTATCCAGGGCCCGTTTGAGAAGATGGGCCTTTCGAAATATCTTTGATTATCTGCAAATTCCGCAGCTGCATTAAGAAACTCTTTTGACATTTTTACAGATTAAGTGGGTTGTTATGTACTGGAGATGTGTTAAAGGATTATTAACGCTGATTCACTGTGATTGGCAGCTATGTGTTTTTTTGGGATTCAAGCTAATGGAGTGACATTCGCAGGAAGCATGCTTCAAAACTAAATTATCCTGTTGTAGGAATGCCTAGTTCCTATCCAAAAGACTGAGGTCCACTCAGGCGATCAAATAAATGAGGTTTAATGAAAACTAACAGAGTTTAACAGATAACTACAGGAGAACATCGAATATAGGTCCAGTCAGTTCGGAGGCTCCACGAGGACTGCTTGGGCGGTCCCGTGGCTGACGTCATGACGTCATCACGTTTTTCCCCCCGGTGGGGGATCACGTGTTGAACAGCGTGACGTCATCGCGTTTACCCGCGCTTTTAACGTGATCGCGCTCTGTACATGTAAACAGTGAAAACAAAGATACAGACTCAGGCTGTAGCCAACATATTAAAGGAAATGATATACAATTGATTGGAGTCCCTTAATGGCTCTGCCACATGCGCCCCCCCAGTATTGTCGTTAATAGCAAAAGTGAAACGGCGAGGAGGCTTGACAAGCCTGTCAGATCGACTTCTGTAGCCTTGAAATGGAAGCTGATGGACGGCGGGCGAGCTGGCGGGTGGTTGCGTTTGATCTGGCATGGCGACTGTGGGCGGTCGGCCACGTTTCGGCGGTTGTGCGATCTAGACTGGGCGGTCAAGGTCCAAGTGAGCCGGCTTCAACCGGTCAACTGGAATGTGGTCCGGTTTACCTCCGACATCGACCGAAAAAGATTTGTCTCCCGGCTCTATCACACGGAAAGGACCAGTGTAAGGGGGTTTGAGCGGGTCCCGATGAGCGTCGTGACGGATAAACACATAGTCGGCGTTCTTCAGCTCAACTGGGACGTGGGAGCTCTGCAAGCCGTGATGCGACGTAGGCACTGGAGCGAAACTTCTGGCTGCCTCCTGGTGGCTGATGAGCTGCTGGGATGCGGACCATGGCTCTGTTGGAGTCGGAAGGAAATCCCCTGGTACGCGTAGCAGCTGGCCATATACGAGCTCCGCCGTGGACGATTGAAGATCTTCTTTAGGTGCCGTACGAAGATCCAAAAGGACCCATGGAAGCCTGTCCACCCAGCCCGCGCCTTGAAGGCTGGCTCGCAGTGCGGCTTTGAGCAACCTGTGGAATCGTTCGCACAGGCCATTCGCCTGTAGATGGTAGGCAGTGGTGCGATGTAGCTTAATGCCGAGCCCCTGAGCCACAGCGTTCCAGAGCTCCGAAGAAAACTGCAGCCCACGATCGGACGAGATGTCCGCCAGTACCCCGAAGCGGGCGACCCAAGAGGAGATGAATGCCCTGGCGACATCTGCGGAAGTGGTGGAAGACAGATGAACTGCCTCCAGCCATTGAGTGGTGCGGTCCACCATTGTAAGAAGATGAGTAAACCCGTGCGAAGGCAGAAGTGGACCCACCAGGTCCACATGCACATGATCAAACCTACGTTCCGGAACGGCGAAAGTGGCCAATGGAGCCTTGACGTGACGCTGCACCTTGGCCTTTTGGCAGACCATGCAGGTGTTGGCCCAGTCGCGAACATCCATGTGCATGCCCCGCCACACGAATTTGGACAACATCAACCATTGCGAGGCCTTCATGCCAGGGTGCGACAACTCGTGGATGGCATCAAAAACTTTTCAGTGCCAGGCGACCAGGACGATAGGGCGAGGATCTCCTATGGAGACGTCGTAGAGTAGCATAGTGCCCGCGGCATGGAATTTGACGTCGGCCGCTTGGAGGCTAGAGGGGTTGGTTCTGCAAGATTGGACCTCTGGATCCGAGGCTTGATCTGCAGCCATGAGGGCATAGTCGATGCCGAGCTGGACTGCATGAACGGTCGCGCGGGAGAGGCAATCCGCCACCAGGTTGTCCTTACCGGACACATGCTGAATGTCAGTGGTGAATTCTGAGATAAACGTCAACTGACGTTGTTGCCGAGCTGACCACGGTTCAGCGGTCTTGGCCATAGCGAACGTTAGTGGCTTATGGTCCACAAAAGCTGTGAACGGTCATCCCTCTAGCAAGAACTGGAAATGGCGGATGGCCAGAAAAAGGGCCAGCAACTCCCGGTCGAATGTGTTGTACTTTCGTTCGTTTCGCCATAGTTGACAGCTGAAAAACGCCAGCGGTTGCCACGTCCCATGCACCCACTGTTCCTGCACTGCGCCGATGGCGTAGTCTGATGCATCGGTGGTAAGGGCAATGGTGGCACCTGGCAGCGGGTGTGCCAGCATGGTTGCGTTGGCTAAAGCGCCTTTTGTGTCGACGAACGCCCAGTCCATGCCGATCGTCCAGCTGATCGGATCCTTGCCGAACTTGCCCTTGAGGGCCTCGTACAGGGGCTGCATGAGCAGAGCTGCATTAGGGACGAACCGGTGATAAAAATTTACCATCCCGAGGAACTTCTGCAGGGCCTTGATGGACTGCGGGCGCGGGAACGAAGTAACTGCCTCCACCTTCGTTTGCAGGGGAATTGCGCTGTCCGATGTGATGCGATGGCCTAAAAAATCAATCTGCTGCAGGCCGAACTGGCACTTGGCCGGGTTGATGATCAAGCCGTGTTGACTGAGGCATCTAAAGAGGGTGCGCAAATGGCAGATGTGCTCCTCTTTATTAGGGCTGGCGATGAGGATGTCGTCGAGGTAGACGAATAGAAACTTGAGGTCCCGAAGCACGGAGTCCATCAAGCGCTGGAAAGCCTGTGCAGCGTTCTTTAATCCAAACGGCATCCGCAGAAACTCAAACAGGCCGAATGGGGTGATGACTGCAGTTTTCGGGACGTCTTGCGGGTGTACGGGGACCTGGTGGTGTAAGGGTTTGGGGCTTCTTTAAACTGCTTTAAAGTAATTTTCCTGGTCTTGCAGCCTTTGCCTGCACTCAGACCAATTTTAAATAAAACCAATTTTAAAACAGCGGTTTCGAATCGCTACCCCACCTTCCAGTTCTGACTGCAGGGCTTATAATTATTGATATTAAAACAGACACGTAGTTTGGATGAGAGAAAAAAATCAAGTTTTATTAACTAAAAGAAACTATAATCAAAATATCAAACTATCCCACACGAACACAGTAATTACAGTGAAATTGCATAACGGGGGGGGGTTGCAGATGGCGAAAACGAGGGATACAATGGCTACAATGTTATTTAAACAATCTTAGCAATTCCCTTAAATCACCATCCCCCCTTAACCCCTGCTAGGTTGCCTTGTTGAGGAGTCAGAAACTCCACTCACCTGTGATCCAGCGAAGTGAGAGAGAGAGAGAGAGACTCACCTATGGTCCCAGGAAGTCAAGAGAGAGAGCTGGCTTCTCAGCCCTATCTTTATACCTGGTGAGCCCCTCCCGTTCTGCCTTGCAAGGGCTGTGTGCAAAATTCCCCACCCAAAAGGGTCCAATACACAAGGGAAAGCTGTGATAGGCTAACTCAAAGTGGTTAGACTGAGTTAATGTGATTTTCGGAGCTCCCTGTGCTGAAACAAGAGGGAGATACAACTGCTCTATTGTCCAGTACTGGGGTGATTTAAAACCCATTCAAATCTTAACGTTTCCCATTCAAGATACAAAAGTCTCTTCTGCAGTTTAGATGTATCCACTCGATATACAAACAAATGCTAATAGCATTCAGTTGCTTTGTAAACAAAGCATTGTCCTTTGTCTTCATTGAACCTTACTTCCAGACACAGAAAGCTGCATTCCAAGCCTCTTTTGTCTCGGCCATGTGGTGTGACTGCCATTTTTATCCCTGGAAATTTAAAAGCACATCGCTCAGGGATCCTTTAATCAAAAAAATGAATCTTCAGAACTGTAAATTATTGCGAATTCTTACAGTGGTAGCCACGGACAAGGTCAACTTTTGGAAAAAATGGTATTTCCCGCCAATTGTGCAGAGAAATCCTGAATATGAGGGATCGGGTACCGATCAGGAGTAGTGGCGTCGTTCAGACGTCGGTAGTTGCCGCAAGGCCGCCATCCACCGCCAGGTTTCGGAACAATGTGGAGAGGTGAAGACCAGGGGCTATTCATCCGGCGAATAATCCCTAGCCGCTCCATCGTGTCGAACTCCGCTTTCGCAGCCGTGAGCTTGCCAGGTTCGAGGCGCTGGGCCTGTGCGTAGACCGGGGAGCCAGTAGTGGTGATGTGATGTTCGACACCATGTTTCGTGGCTGTGGAAGAGAAAGTGGGTCTGGTGAGGTCTGGGAAATCTCCAAGGAGGCGAGTGAAGTCATCCGGAGGTGGGGATGCACAGGAGACAGTGCGCGCCATGGTGTTACTGCGGTAGCATGGGATGGAGTGAAAAGTGGCCGCATTGATCAACCGGCAGTGCCGTACATCCACCAGGAGGTCATTGGCGCACAAAAAATCCGCCCCGAGGATGGCTTGAGAGACTTTGGCCATGATGAAATCCCAGTAAAACCGCTGGCCGCCGAAGCACACCTGGACCCGCCGGCTTCCGAAGGTCCGAATGGCCACGCCATTAGCCACCTGGAGGGAGGGGCCATGCCCCCCAGCTTGTAGATCAAGATTTGACGTGGGTAGGATGCTACAGTGTGCCCCGGTGTCGCAGAGGAAACGTCGACCAGATAGGGAGTCGTTGATGAAGAGGAGTTTTCCCGAATTACCGATTGCCATCGCAGCCGCGGGGCGCTCGTTATAACTGGTCCTCTTTCGACAGGGTGGTTGCTGGGTTTTTTTGAGTGAAAAGCTGCAGGGAGGGTGGCAGCATCTTGCTTTCACGCCAAAATGGGCGTGGTAGAAGCACAACCTCGCAGGTTGAGGGGCTGGAGCGGCGTCTGTGGGGGATGGGCGCCTCGTGGCAGCGCAGTACTGCTGTGTCACCGTGGAAATCTTGTCCGCATCGGCAGCCAGCTCTGCGCAGTCTGTGACTTCTGACCTGGCTAGGGCAGCTTGATCTTGCTCCGGTAGCTGGCTGAGGTATAGCTCCCTGAAGAGGAAGTATTCCGGTTCGGAGCCCAGGAGCGTGAGCATTTGGCTCATGAGCTCAGACGGCTTGGAGTCCCCGAGGCCGGGCATATTGAGCAGCCGGCAGGCGCGCTCCGAGTTTGTGAGCCCGAAGACCTGTAACAACCGCGCCTTTATTGTATCATACTTGCGATCTTCTGGTGGATTACCAAGCAGGCTGACGATCCGCGAGGCTGTGGCGCTGTTGAGGGTGGAGACCATGTGATAGTAACTGGTCTGATCCGCAACGATGTTCCTGATTGCGAACTGGGCTTCAGCCTGGATGAACCACGTGGCTGGCTGTTGCTCCCAGAACTGTGGTAGCTTCAAAGCAACGGCGTTCGATTCCATGTTCAGTAACTTCTGCGAAAACCGTTCGCAAAAGTCAGGGTCACCAATGTAGGAATGTCTAGTTCCTATCCAAAAGACTGAGGTCCACTCAGGCGATCAAATAAATGAGGTTTAATGAAAACTAACAGAGTTTAACGGATAACTACAGGAGAACATCGAATATAGGTCTAGTCAGTTCAGAGGCTCCACGAGGGCTGCTTGGGCGGTCCTGTGGCTGACGTCATGACGTCATCATATTTTTCCCGCCGGTGGGGGACCACGTGATGAACGGCGTGACGTCATTGCGTTTACCCGCGCTATTAAAGTGATCGCGCTCTGTACATGTAAACAGTGAAAACAAAGATACAGACTCAGGCTGTAGCCAACATTTTATTAAAGGGAATTATATACAATTGATTGGAGTCCCTTAGTGGCTCTGCCACACTATGATTTTTTTGTTTGTTAGTGAACTGTAAATTACACTGAAAAGTGATATTTTGTCCATTTTATTTTTGGGGAAAAAAGAGGAAAATCTAGCTGTGGCGATCAAGGAATTAGTGATGTGCTGGGCCATGAGGTTTCAGATTATGATGGTATGCAATTCTGCTGCTGATGATGGCCCACAGCACCTTGTGAATGGCCAGCGGTGGCCACTTCTACTGATGCTATTGTGGACTGAAGGTGAGGTCAAGCAGGTTCATTCCCGGTGTTAGTTCCCTTACCACCTGACACAGGTCCGGTTCCCCCCCCCCCCAAGAGTACATCCTGTGCCCTTGCTTCCCTCAGAGCTTCCTGCAACTAATGTTCAACATGGAGGTGTATTTCTTCATCAATTGACGGAGGGAGTGGTAAGTGGTGATCAGCAAGAGCTTTTCTTCACCTTGTTTGACCTAAAACCATGAGACATGTTGGTTGATAGATATGACTGTGAGTGCAATGACGGTCAGGCTGTTGCTTGTCTGGTCAGTGACACAGCTCTCCCAGCTCCCCAGATGTTGGTGAGGAGGAATTTGCAGGGCTGAGATTGTGAGCCTTATCCTGAGCTGCTGCTGATAGGTACACCTAATTCTCCTCTTGAATTTGTAGCGATTGTTTACTATGGGTGCCTTGCTGACATCAGTGAACTACTTGAGTGTTTACGACAATCCAGAAGCTTTCAAAACGTTTTTCTGGTGCTAACCCACAAATTACCAGCTTATTGAATTCAGTTTCACAACTTGACATGGTGGGATCCAGTATCATAATCACTATGCTACCACACCCTTGTAGGTGTGATCGGATAATCGTCCTTCGACACCAGAGCAGGAAAGGGCTCTTTTGGCTGCTGAGCAAGGCACAACATCAGATCTTCTTTGAAGGATAGTCTCATTACTGAGCCATGGAGACTTGATAGCTCTTTGCACAGGTCCCTGAAATATAAATTTGCCAATCAGAAGACTCCAGTGCTGGTGTCTGAGTCCAGGGAAGTGCTGCTGCAGTGACCAGAGGTTCCACTGGGCTTGGGTAAAAGAAACTGTTGGGAATCTCCTTGGCCATCCGGTAATGGTAATCAGTAATATGGTGAAAAACTGAAACCGAGGCAGAGTGCTTCCAGAACTGTCTCTCTCTCTCTCTCTGACGCACTCTGAAAATACATTCCAGAAGCTAGTTCTTCAGCCAGTTGAGTGTGTGTACTTTGAACGTTGTCTTGGCTGCACCAGTGGAGTAAACTGATCAAAGTTCTGTTGTGTTTTCTTGTCTTGGCCGACATTGGCTGCTACAAGCTGTTGAGAAGACAACTCCTCAATGGCCCAAAGAGCTGTACATCACTAAAATGAATCGGCTAGCTGGCAGTGCTGGAAGATTGAAGTATTGGAACAATGCCTTCATGCCTTGAAGCCTGATTTTCAACTCCATTTCTAAAACCGATCCTTTAGAAAAAAGAAGCACCAGTTGCCAAAATCACTGACGGGGGAACAAAATTGTAAATTCTGATGGCCTTTTCTCAAAACATTATTTTTGACGCAGTGCGTCCATCACTGTTGGGAATGGACAACTGCGCAAAGCTCCCTTGCCTTCAACATTCATTTACCGGGAACATTGCTGCAGGGGCTTGATTATCTCCAGGGCAAGCTCCAATGTGCCTGTCTCCAGCTCCTCATGGCAGCTACTGGAGGCAGACACATTGGAGTTTGCCCTGGAGATAATCAAGCCCCTGCAGCAATGTTCCCAATAAATGAAAGCTCTCATTAGTTGCCCGTTAACTGGCATATAACTGGACCACTGATTGTGATGGTGCTGCAACTGCTATTTATCTCTTCAGCACAAGGAAATATTTTCTGTCTAA
This sequence comes from Somniosus microcephalus, assembly GCF_052327205.1. Classification (NCBI taxonomy): domain Eukaryota; kingdom Metazoa; phylum Chordata; class Chondrichthyes; order Squaliformes; family Somniosidae; genus Somniosus; species Somniosus microcephalus. Next base: position 89,996,818 of record NC_140994.1, on the reverse strand, counting down.
TTTAAGTCAGTGTGGATAAATCACATTGCCTATAAAACATTTGGATTTTTTTTCCAATATTTCTTTCACAGTGGGCTACTGCCTCTTCTGATGAATAATAAGTTACTGCAGTGGAGTAGATCGTTCAAGAAATTCTGTTTCAGGGAACAGAGTCACAGCAGTCAGGAAATAAATCATTGAAACACACACATTGCAGCTTATTATGTACAAAGTTCAAGATTTCATTGACCACATCACGCACACAATAGTAAGCTTCAAGCTGACAACTTTATTGAGAAACTATTGGAAACTTGAAATGTTACATGTTGATCGGTATTTGGTTCCATGGCATTACGGTTTGTCATGGCTTCAATTATAAGACCACAAATTTAAAAACAAAGATGGTGCAGTGGAATGATACCCGTAGTCCAAATGATCACTTCAGTGTAGTACTGAGATAGTGCTGCACTGTCGGAGGTGCCGTCTTTCGGATAACATGTTAAACCTCTTGGGTGGACGTAAAATGGCACTATTTTGAAGAAGAGCAGGGGAGTTCTCCCCGGTGCCCTGGCCAATATTTATGTCTCGAGCAGTGTCACTAAAGCAGATTATCTGGTCATTATCTCATTTCTGTTTGTGGGAGCTTGCTGTGCGTAAATTGGCTGCCACAATTCCGACATTACAACAGTGACGACACTCCAAAAGTACTTAATTGGCTGTAAAGTGCTTTGAGACATCCTGAGGTCCTGAAAGGCACTATATAAACTACATTTCCTTCCCCATGACCAGAGAGAAGCAGCATGAGCGTGCATGTGGCTTTGCCAGGATAGCGGGCTGCCCCATGGTGCCGGGCGCCATTGACTGCACCCACGTCGCTTTGCGGGCACCTCATAACAATCTTGAGGGATTCCGTAACCACAAAGGCTACCACTCACTTAATGTGCAATTGGTGTGTGACCACACATAGCGAATCCTGACCGTCAATGCCCGCTATCCTGGCAGCAGCCACGATGTCATCATCCTGCGCCAGACCGGTGTGCCAGCTCTCTTCCAGCCACCACATCAACCTTGTGGCTGGCTGCTGGGAGGCAAGGGCTATCCACTCTCCACCTGGTTCACGACGTCCCTCCATAGCCCCAACACTCGTGCCCAGCACTCATATAATGAGAGTCATGCTGCCATCAGGAACACCATTGAGCAGACCAGCGGAGTGCTCAAGCAATGGTTCTGCTGCCTTGACCACGTGGGAGGAGCCCTCTGCTCCTTGGTTGAGTGGGTGTCACTTTGCATTGCACAACTTGGCCATTATGAAGGTGCAGCCATTGCCACCAGGCATAGCTTCACCATCTCATGAGGAGGAAGATGAGGAGGAGGAGGAAGAAGAGAAGGAGGAGGAGGAGGAGGAAGAGCAGCCACTCAATCAGCAAGGTCGGTCTGTGACCGCCTCGTCAGACTTCGTTTCCAGTGACTTCGAGTCCTCGTTCCGGTTGCTGAGCACGTCGCCATCATTCCATCACTTTGTGAATCCAAACCACACCTCAGAACTGAAATGAGACACAGCACCAAATCTGCAACATTCCAGTAATAAATTTATCAAAAACCATTAACCACATATACACAACAACAATATTGACTAATCACCCTTGTGCACACCCTTGCCTCCCAAAGTCAGCATGGTTTTATGAAGGGGAAGTCATGTTTGACAAATTTGCTGGAGTTCTTTGCAGAAGTAACATATAGGGTGGATAAAGGGGAACCAGTGGACGTAGTGTATTTAGACTTCCAAAAGGCATTTGACAAGGTGCCACACAAAAGATTATTGCTTAAGATAAAAAATCACGGGATTGGGGGTAATATTCTGGCATGGATAGAGGATTGGCTATCTAACAGAAGGCAGAGAGTTGGGATAAATGGTTCATTCTCAGACTGGCAATCAGTAACTAGTGGTGTTCCGCAGGGGTCAGTGCTGGGTCCCCAACTCTTTACAATCTATATTAACGATTTGCAGGAGGGGACCGAGTATAACATATCAAAGTTTGCAGATGATACTAAGATGGGAGGGAAAGTAGTGAGTGAGGAGGACATAAAAAACCTGCAAGGGGACATAGACAGGCTAAGTAAGTGGGCAGAGATTTGGCAGATGGAATACAATACTGGAAAGTATGAGGTTATGCACTTTGGCAGGAAAAATTGTAGAGCAAGTTATTATCTTAATGGCAAGAAACTGGAAAGTACTGAAGTACAAAGGGATCTGGGAGTCCTGGTGCACGAAACTCAAAAGGTTAGTATCCAGGTGCAGCAAGTGATTAAGAAGGCCAATGGAATGTTGGCTTTCATTGCTAGGGGTATAGAATATAAAAATAGGGAGGTATTGCTTCAGTTGTACAAGGTATTGGTGAGACCGCACCTGGAATACTGCATACAGTTTTGGTGTCCATACTTAAGTAAAGACATACTTGCTCTCGAGTCAGTACAAAGAAGGTTCACTTGGTTAATCCCGGGGATGAGGGGATGGACATATGAGGAGAGGTTGAGTAGATTGGGACTCTACTCATTGGAGTTCAGAAGAATGAGAGGCGATCTTGTTGAAACATATAAGATTGTGAAGGGGTTGGATCGGGTGGATGCAGGGAGGATGTTCCCGATGATGGGTGAAACTAGAACTAGGGGGCATAGTCTTTGAATAAGGGGCTGCCCTTTCAAAACTGAGATGAGGAGGAGCTTCTTCACTCAGAGGGTGGTAAATCTGTGGAATTTGCCACCCCAGAGAGCTGTGGAAGCTGCAACATTAAATAAATTTAAAACAGAGATAGACAGTTTCCTAGCAGACAAGGGAATTTGGGGTTACCGGGAGAGGGCAGGGAAGTGGACGTGAGTCTAGATTCGGATCAGCCATGATCCTATTGAATGGCGGAGCAGGCCCGAGGGGCCGTATGACCTACTCCTGCTCCTACTTCTTATGTTCTTATGATACCCAATTTCACCCCCAATGATTTTGGTCTTCCCAATATTTAACCAAAAGGAATTGTGGCTCATCCGAGATTGGATATCAGACAAGCAGACTAACAACACAGAGGCAGTGGAGGGGTGGAGAGAGGTGGTGGAGAGGGAGGGCTAGGTGTCACCAGCGTACATGTGGAAGTTGACCCCTTGACTGCGGATGATGTCGCCAAGTGTAAGGGGGGGGCTTCTTTTAACCGGTTTATGGTAATTTACCTGGCAAGCAGCCTTTTGCTGCTGCACTCTAAACAATTTACAAACAGCGGTTTCGAATCGCTACCCCTCCTTCAGTTCTGAGTGGAGGAACTTATAATTAATGATATTAAAATGGACAAGTGGTTTGGATGAGAGAAAAATCAAGTTTTATTACCTAAATAAACTACAATCAAAAGAATAAACTATACCACATGAACACAGTAATTACAGTAAAACTATATAACGGGGTTGCAGACGGCAAAAACGAGGGATAAAATGACTACAATGTTATTTAAACAATCTTAGCAATTACCCTCAAATCACCACCCCAAACTCCTGCTAGGTTGCCTTGCCGAGGAGTCAGAACACCCTGCTCACCTGTGGTCCAGTGAAGTAAAGAGAGAGATAGCTTCTCAGCAACTACCTTTATACCTGGTGAGGTCCTGCCGTTCTGCCCTGCAAGGGCTGTGTGCAAAATTCCCGCCCAAAGGGTCCAATACACAAGAGAAAGCTGTGATTGGCTAACTCAGAGTGGTTGGACTGGGTTAATGTTTCTTCCGGAGCTCCCTGCTCTATTGTCCAGAATGCTAGGTGATTCAGACCCATTCAATTCTTAAACGGATCCCATTCAAGATACAAAAGTCTCTTCTGCAGTTTAGATGTATCCACTCGATATACAAACAAATGCTGATAGCATTCAATTGCTTTGTAAACAAAGCATTGTCCTGTGGTAACGTTTTGTAAACAGGCATCGATTGTCCTGCTGCAGGGGGGGTGGGGACACCCCTTTTATTGGCAGCTCCATTGAACCTTACTTCCAGACACAGAAAGCTGTTTCCAAGCCCCTTTGTCTTCGGCCATGTGGTATGACAGCCATTTTTATCCCTGGAAATTTAAAAGCACAACGCCCAGGGATTCTTTAATCAAAAAAATTAATCTTCAGAACTGTAAATTATTGTGAATTCTTACACAAGGGGCAGAGCAGGTGGCCAAGGATACATCGTTTGGGGACTCCGGAGGTAACAATGCGGGACATTTTGGGGGTTGGGACGTGCTAGGCCCGAAACCTCATTACAGCGGTAAGTTTATAAAATCACTCTCCCGGCTAGGAGCGTATCATCAGGAATTCAGGCAGGTACCTGATATCTGAGTTTATAACATTAGCTTTCATTTGCAAAGACTGGAAAACAGTCTTCCTCAACCTGCGCAAAGAAAGTGATCGCTGCACTCTTCCATGACACAGCTTTAAGGGGGGCAGGAGAGGGGCCTGGTGAGGGGGAGGTGACTGCTGGGAGTCCCACAGTTATAATTTAGCCCATTAAGCACTGAGAGTAGATTGGCCTTGACACTGTGACTGGAAATCATTGCTTTCTCACAAAGCTGTGCAGATATCATCTTATCCTCCCACTGAGTCTGACATTACATTTCCGCTTTCATTTCAGTACAGCTGTGTTTCAGTAGCCCCGGCTGATGACCCTGAGAACAGACAGTCACACAGCTTGATTGAATGATTTCTGTGGAGATGGCTCCTTCTTTATTACGGTCAAGACATAACAAAAGGGGCAAATTTCATTGATTGCTGAAAATAGCAAGAGTTAAGCCAATTCATTTAGCAGCAGGTGTGATCCAAGCGCTCTACTTCCTGCCTTCCTGACCAGTCCTCCCCTCCCCTTCGTCTGTTCCCCAGCTCACTCTCCTCCCTCCCACCTGTTGTGCAGACCAACCTTCCTCCGTCCCCCACCCCTCCATTTTCAGTTTTTATAGCTATCAAAGGTAAATATGTTTTTGATAAAACAACAACTATTTGCATTTATACAGTGCCTTTAACATAGCAATAGGTCCCAGGGCGTTTCACAGGTGCGCTATCATACAAAAACTGACAGTGAGCCACATAAGGAGACATTAGGACTGCTTGGTCCAAGAGGTATTACATAGTATTTACAGCACAGAAACAGGCCATTCGGCCCAACTTTTTGTTTTTGGAATTTCTGTAGTTATTTTCTGGACTCTTCAGTGTCTGAAACAAGTTTGTGGCATGGGTTTTGAGTCACCCAGATTGGGACAATGGGTGTCCCCATGGGAATGCTTTTATCATTCCTGCTATTTGGAGGAAGAACACAGGAACAGGAGGAGGCCACCCAGCCCCTTAAGCCTGTTCTGCCATTCAATGAGATCATGGTTGATCTGTACCTTAACCCCAGCTACCCGTCTTTTCTGCATAGCTCTTGCTGCCCTTACATAACAAAAATCTTTTGATTTCTTAAAAATTTCAATTGACCCAGAATACACAGACTTTTGGAGAGATTTCCAGATAGCAGGGAGGAGAGGAGAGGGAATTAAAGAATCTCAGACATATTGGATTTCATCACAGGAGGCTGTGCCCACCTACTGTTACCTGAGATTGCCTGAGGAAAGTGTACCTATAGGCTAAGATTCAAGAGAGAGGCTGTCAGAAATAGCCAAGTTACGGCTATCTCTGGTCACTTTAAATAATCAGGTTCAAGTGCAAGCCAATATGATGGGTATATTGTGTTTAATCAAAGTTTAAGACAGAATATAACACATTAGTTATACAGCAAAAACATACAACCGTGACAAGAAGCTGGTACCGATCCGATTGGACAGACGTTTGACACACGTGAGCAATTCTCTTCTTCCTTTTGTCTAGAGCCTCCTTTTCTCTCTCTCTTGCACTCTCACTCTCTTCCGTCTGTGAGTACAAGCTCTTTCTCTCTCTCTCTTCCGTCTGTGAGTACAAGCTTTCTCTCTCTCTTTCCCTATTTATATTTTCCCAGGGTTTCCTTCCTGTGGAATTTGTGTCTTATCTGTTTCATCCGTATCCTTCTTTGATCTCATGAGGCCCAACCAGAAACCTGTTCACTTCAGAGTGTTACCTCCTTTATGACGTAGCAAATGTTTATGTTAACTTCCCCAAACTTCCAACCGTTATCTTCGCAAGCAGTTCTGTTAAGCTAACTTCAAATCCTACCTTAGCATTATGCATAAAATACATAAACAAGATTCAAGTCTTAACTTACAAACAACAGATAATCGCTTAGCAACAGGAAGATTGTATATAGGACATCCCTCCGTAGGAAACCAAAACATTAGCACTTCTAAGCATCTATCTGGTCCAAGAAGACTTTCCGTCTACAATTCGAACATAATCATTTAAACACAGCATTTTTCAGGTCACAGTTTTAATTGCTTAACCATGTACATTTTTAGGCATCTTTAGTTTCTAACAGTCCCCACCTTGAGAGGGAAAAAACTCTATTTCGACCTCTCATTTACCAACCGTGCCAACTCTAGATTATTATTCAAGCATCTCAAATAACATGACATTTTAATTAGAACTATTAAGACCAGGCATTGAGCAATTACTAGGGCTGTTGATATCATTCGTGCCCAAGGATGCTGACTAGCGTTATAGGCTACTTCCCACCACTTGTGGTCCCCTAACTTGCTCATTGCTTTCTCAATTTAGGCATTGTCTTGCTGCATTTTAACCAAGTGTTTCTGGGATGTACTACTTCTTTCAATAATAGACTTTAAACTGAGAGATAGTGGTGAAATCGGATGTCCGAATTTTACCACCGCCTCTAGGGCTTCCTGTTGCATAGTAATATTTACTTGTATTTGGGTTATATTGGCCCAGAAATTCGTGCCATAGAACACATATACCAGAAACGCTGTTTACGGAGGTCACGGACCATCAGCAAAGACCCTACCCACCCCAGCCACAGTCTGTTCGCCTTCCTGCCATCTGGGAGACGCTACAGATGCATTCGCACCCGAACGACCAGATATAGGAACAGCTTCTTTCCCAGGGCTGTCATCCTACTGAACTCCACAAATAAACTCTAAAGCCTGCACATCTGCCAATGCACTTTATTATGTTTATGTTAATGTATTACAAGCCAAATGAATGTTGAATGTTTAAATGTCTTAATCTAAATGTACACTCTCGGGAGCCGCAAGCCTACATTTCGTTGTACTGCACTTGTGCACTAACAATGACAATAAAGTTGATTTATTATTATTATTATTATTATTCCCGCGGGTGCAAGCCCCCGACCTACACTTACCTAGCGCGCCGGCAGTTGAAGCCTGGGCCTGCGTGGATTTCCTGTCTGTGGCCCGGTTCAGCTCCCGGCGCGCTGTGCTTGCGTGACCCAGCGGCGTACTTAGTGCGATGCGTCAGCTGGGATCACGTGTGCACTGGGCAACCAATCGGAGGATGCAAAAGTTCATTCATGAGTTTGACAGTAAGAACTGTCAAACTCATGAAAACTCCGGGCGCTCAAAACAGTACTTAAACTTCAAATAACATTTTTTTTAAATCACACTATTTAAATGAACTATAAATAACTTTAAATAACTATTTTAAACAATAATTAAAATTTTTGAAAAAAATAATTTAATAAAAAATCAGGGCTAAAAATACACTAACCTTATGTAAAGTCTTTAAAAATAATAAACCTGTGGAAAAAATGTTCTAATTTTAATTAATAGACCACTTACCTTTTAAAATTAAGTCCTTGCGTCTGCTTTTTTAAAGTGTAAAAAGTGGAGGCCTTCACGCACGGGCAAACCTGGAAAAAAAAGGAAGTTCAACGCGCACGCGCAGACTCCTGCGCACACGCGTTCGACCTCTGAACCCCTTGGTTCAGAGGATCGAAAATGCCAGTTTCCCGCGCATGCGCTGTGGATGCAGAAAACCGGCAATTCCATCGGTCCCACGCGTGAGTACACGGTGCTTACTCGCGCATTGGGACACTAATTTCTGGGCCATTGTGAATTCTTATGGGAATCAAATGAGCGTTTCCTACCCTAGTCATTTCAAGAGGTCTTAAGCAGAAGGTTGGCCATCTGACCTGACAGATGCCTAGCCCGTGGGTATATTGGATAGCAGAGATGGTCACACAATAGCATCCCTGGCTTAGATAACTGACTCGAGTGTGAGTATTACCCCATGTTTGTACTAGGATGGTGCAAGCAAGTGACTCTTCATCTACAGTGAACCCACATGCTGTCACATCTACACATCCATAATCCTTTATTTTTCTTACAACAATCCAAATTAGGGGTCTTCCAGGTCATGCCTTGGTTAATCAAATAGTGTGGATATTCTGCATATTGTTTGTGTACCTTCTCTTCCATAAATCCTATTGATTCTACCTTGAACACTTCCCGCCTATTTCTCATGATTAATCGGGGCAACCATAGGACTACTGGTATGAGAATGCTTTTGGGGTCCAGATAATCATTATTCTCCCCACCTGGGCATGGTAATTTGGCGTAGTAAGCTAACCCATCTTTCCTAGCAGCACACCATGGTTCAGTCTTGTTACACCTTTTCTCTAAATGTTTGTCATTCACAAAATTGGGTATCTGATTATTTTTGATGTCCATCAGACCCTCCTGTACCTGATCCAATAGGAAACTCCCATGCATAGCACAAGTGATGCCCTTAGAAGACTGGTCCTTACTTCCTTCAGATTCTTTAATTATCTCATTAACCTTGTCCTGAATCTCTCATTGTGTACCATGTCTAAGATTGTTTGTAGTGCTTCTTGCAATTCTTTAATTTGGTCTGTACCTCCCTTATTTATTTTGGTTAAAATTCCCTTCAATTATCCCCTCATAGCCTCCTCATGTTCCCACACAGATCCTATGTCTATTCTATTCCATGCTGCAGTTCCTGATGTGGCTCCTATTCCTATACATTCTCCCAACCCTTGCCTATTTCTCAACTTGCTCGTACCATTTCCTCCCCCTACCATTGGTTCATACCATTGTCCATCAATTGGGGGCCAAGATTCGTCGCCGTCTTTTCCCATATTCCTTTCTACAAAATCCTTAGCTATTTGCCTCACCAGATAACTAAACTAGCTCATGTGCGTGGTTGCACAGGCCCTTTGGCATTTGGACTGCTGAAAGATTAAATATCACTGGGACAATCTCACATCTAACATCGTTATACAGGCTCTCATTGGTTCGAGTTACTACTAAAGCATTATCGGGACCTCCTGTTATTTCAGGACAGTTTCCTTTCCTATTACTCGTTTTATTTACCGTGATCTCCTCTCTTTTTTGTATTATTACAACTACACCTCCACTACTAACACACCATCCTACACAGCATCGTGTGTTATTTCTCGTATTATTTTCTTGCCACTTGGCTTTTCATTGGTATTCACCCTCATGTCTCAGCCAAAAAGACAGCCAATTCAAATCATATTTCTTAATGTCCCATTTTTCGCTTTTTACTTCATAGGGTATTCCCATCAGTCCAGTTTTAACCAATTCTGTGGATACATTCCGGTACCATCCCGGGCCTTTGCCTTCCGGGGCCTCTGCTGCAGTGCAGTTGTACCCAAACTCCATTTCCTTCAGGAACCAAGAGGTGGTGCTTCCAAGTAGTAACCATTGGTGGACGTACCACACATCCCTCGCATATGAATTTTACTTTGCATATTTCCTGCAAAATTCGACATGATATACCCTCGCCTTTGGCTTGATCATAGTATTCCACCCAGTTCATAGAGATTGGAGAGGTGTTCGAGTGGAGTGTCTTATGAATATGATGACCCCCAGCAGGAGGGATCGATGACTGTACAGTGTGTTACATGTTTCATTATCATTCTTAACTGGTTCTGTAAGGTAAAATATGCAATATTTACTCTTTCACAGTTTTCAACTGATTGATATGGTACCATTTAGGCACCTTGGCCTTCCCCTTTTTCCCAGGGAATTGCATTAGATAAACCGAAGGACTGGCCCTGTCAATAATCGGGAAGGGGCCATTCCACTTTGGTTCGAAGCAATGTTGCTTCTTCCCATAGTTTAGTACCATTGCAACATCTCCCACTTGATACTCAGATGGTCGAACTTTCTTGCCGAAGTATTTCTTTGCTTGGTTTTTTGATTTGCCTGTTTGTGTAGCTACAAACATGTTAGTTTGTTCTATGCTCTCTACCACCATTTCAAGCCATTTTTGGTTGACAATTCCCTATACTAAGGGTGTGGCTGAAGTGGTTAACAGCTGGGCTGGCATTCGCATTAGTCGCCCGGTCATAGCCTGGTGGGGCGAGATATCCGTTGTGCTATGCGGGGTGGATCTAATAGCCATTAGACACATTGGCAACATACTGCATCATTTGGTGGGGTGATCTGCACAAAATTTGCTTAACATAGTTTTCAGAGTTCAGTTTCCTCTTTCCACCACTCCAGATGATTGTGGGTGATAGGAGATGTGAAGTTTATGCGAGATACCCATTATCCATTGTCGTTCAGTAAAAATTTGGGCAGTAAAGTGTGATCCCTGATCACTTACAACTTGGATCGGCACTCCCCACCTGCAGATCACCTCACCCAATAAAAGGCGAGCCGCTGTCAATGCGGTGTTTGTTTTACATGGAAAAGCCTCCATCCATTTAGTAAATTTATCAACTATAACCAGACAGTACCGCAAACCAGAAGGCCCTGTAGGTAAGGGCCCTATGAAATCAATTTGAAGCTGGGTCCATGGTCCATCAGGAGGATGGACTGCGCAACGGTGCCCGATTAGTGTGGGCACTTGGATTGGGCACATCTGTGACGCAATCGGGATACCATGCAAATTTGCGTAGTTTCTGAACAGTTGCATCAGCTGAATAGTGTCCTCCTACCAGGTGTGAGTGCAAGAAGTCAAAAATTTTGGGTGCCATGGATGGGGGAACACAGACAACTGGGAGATCGGACGATAGCCACCACATGCGGGGGTTGAACATTAACAGGGGTGCAGCTTCCCCAGACTGATCCGGAGCCAATTGTGTGTCTGCAGCCCATGGAGTGGGCTGAGGTAATGGACATCCATTCTGATGCCATGCAATAACAACTGCATAGGGGGAATAACTGGACTGGAGGGAAGGGAGGTCGATGCACAATCCAAGTGCCCACCTTGGATACTCAAGGCTGACCTTAAGGGAGGGGTAGGGGCTTGCCAGAGGTCACCGTTAACAGTGGCATCCTTAGCAGCACGGTCTGCCTGTGAGTTACCCTGGGTAGGTACATCTGAAGAATGTGAGTGGGACTTCACCTTACCAACATAGACAGGGGCTGAACGTGAATTTAAAGAGTTCCAAAGGGAAACAAAGAGGTCTGCATGAATGAGCAGGGTCTTACCATCGACAGTACAAAAATTATTCCGAGCATACAGCGGTAAAGATAACAAAGTGTTAATCGCATAGGCACTATCTGACTACACATTGACGGGTATGTCATGGGTAATTTGGATCATTGTCACCAGGGCTGCAACTTCAGCATATTGAGTGGAGTGGGGAATGCAATTATACTTAAGTTCTCGGTCAGGCATAACTACTGCAAATCCAGTAAGGGCCTTTCCATCCCTGTAATAGGATGACCCATCAATGTAGACGTCCTGGGCATCACTTAAGAGAGTAGGAGAGATGGGGTGATGGTCGAACTTCAGTGGTGGAAGGGGGCACTCATGACTTCCCCCCAGTAGGAGCTGGGGCAGTAGAGTTGTCTGCTTTAGCATTATTTCCAAATCTCTCTGAGTTAACGGAAGTGTCCAATGACTAAGTCAAGTGGAGGAGACTAAAGTGTCCCCTGGTTTAAGTAGAAGATTCAAAGGAGTGTGGGGGTTGTGAATAATTATTTTGTTCAACCCGGTAATGAACGTGAAGTGTTTAACCGCCCAAAAAGTGGCCAGCAGATGTCACTCACACACAGTGTAATTCATCTCCACGCCAGTCAAAATGCGAGAGGCGTATGCAATTGGCATAAGTTTATCATGTACCTCTTGGTACAGAATGGCAGCAAGACTCTGATCGGTGGATCCCACCTCCAAGTGGAAAGGCTTATCTCATTCAGGACTTGTCAGGCAGTTTTAAGGAGGGACACAGCCATGGTATGTTAGGCTGTCCAATCATGCACCACAGAATCCTCTTCGCCCTTTAATAGTTCATATATGGGTCTGGCCAGCTCCGCAAATCTGAGAATAAACGAGCGCTGGTATCCCACTAGACCCAAGAAGGAACGAAGTGCAGTTTTGGATGCAGGCAATGGTAAACGCTGAATCACATCAATCTTATGCGATCCGGACTAAGCCCCTTCGGTCCCACAGTCACCCCTAAAAATATAATTTCTGGTTGCAACAATCGTGCCTTCATTGGATTAATTTTAGTCCAGCCTTCAGAAGAAGGTCCAGTAACTCCCCCGTTAGTTCCATATGAGTCTGTTTGTCAGATGAAGCAAGCAAAAGGTCGTCGTCATACTGCAGCAAACAGTCAGATCTCGAGAAAGGTTTAAGTGCCTGAGCCATCCGTTTGTGGAATATAGTTGGGGCGTTGTGAAAACCTTGAGGTAAACATGTCCATGTATAACTCTGATCTTCAAAGGTGAAGGCAAACTTGTACTGATCCTCTGCCCGAACAGGAATACTCCAGAACCCAGATGAAATGTCAAAGGTGGAGAAGTAGCAGTTACCTGGTGGAACCTGGGACAGGAGAGTGGGGGTCTCCCGAACAACAGGGGTGCAAGCTGGGGTTACTGAATTAAGCTTACGATAATCAATTGTTAGACGCCAGCTATCGTCTGGTTTCTTAACTGGCCAGGTTGGAGAATTAGTGGTAAAGGTGCCAGTGCGCATAACACCCTGCTTTAACAATGAATCGATAGTAGACCGAACATAAGGCTTACTCTCAGCCGGAATGGAATACTGCTTAACAGGAGAGTGGGAAGGTCCATTAATCTCCTCATCTCTCGACATCCTACCACAGTCATGTTTGGAATTAGCAAAAACCTCTGAAAATTTATGAATTAATGTATTGACCATGGGGTCTTCAGTCCTGGGAAGGGTGAAATCCTCAGGTTTTTTAATTGCATATACCGAATGGGCATCTGAAATACGTGCCGGTGGTCCTTCATTAAAGTGCCATCAAAGACAATCATTAGCGTAGTCGAGGACAGCACAGTGTTTATGCAGCATGTCACTTCCGAGGATACCTTTCTGGTCATGGGTGGCCGTATATACAGGAGAAGGGACATCGGCAGAATTCCCATCGATGGACAAGACTGTGGAGCTCAATCCCTGATTAGCTAACTGAGTAGAAGCATTAAAGCCAGAGAGGTTTAGGGTGGTACCAGAATGGGAAAAGGGAGCGGGGTCATGTAAAATAGTCACGGCAGAACCGGAATCCACAAGCATAACATGGCAGCGGCCTCCATGATCAGTGGCCCAGACAAAGGGTTGTGTGTCCTTCCCATACCAGACAGGAGAAGACGTGGTCACTGTGGATGCTGGTGACCGTCACTGGGGCCATGAGACTGGGAGCGCATCTCCGCTATGAAAAACAGCCAAAACGTTTTGCCCCCTTGTCTGATCACATTTCATGGCCTCAACTGCTGGTTAAAGGCTTTCTAGCTGTTGCTACTGCACAGAGTTCAACTCAGACCCGTTACATAGAAACATAGAAGTTGGAGCAGGAGTAGGCCATTCGGCCCCTCGAGCCCGCTCCACCATTTAATGAGATCATGGCTGATCGTCCAAATTCAGTACCCTGTCCCTGCTTTCTCCCCATATCCATTGATCCCTTTAGCCTCAAGAAATATATCCAACTCCTTCTTGAATATATTGAATGAATTGGCCTCAACTGCCCTGTATGGCAGAGAATTCTGGGTGAAGAAATTCCTTATCATCTCAGTCCTAAATGGCTTACCCCTTACCCTTAGACTGTGACCCCTGGTTCTGGACTCCCCCGCCATCGGGAACATCCTTCCTGCACCCAGTCTGTCTAGTCCTGTTAGAATTTTAAAAGTTTGAACGAGATCCCCTCTCATTCTTCTAAACTCTAGCGAATACATGCCTAATCGACCCAATCTCTCCTCATACATCATTCCTGCCATCCCAGGTATCAGTCTGGTGAATCTTCGCTCCACTTTCTCCATGGCAAGAACAGCCTTCCTCAGATAAGGCGACCAAAACCGCACACAATATTCAAGGTGTGGTCTCACCAAGGGCCTGTACAACTGTAGCAAGACATCCTTGCTCCTGTACTCAAATCCTCTCGCTATGAAGGCCAACATACCATTTGCCTTCTTAAATGCCTGCTGCATCTGCATGCTTACCTTCAGCGACTGGAGCACAAGGACACCCAGGTCTCGCTGCACTTCCCCTTCTCCCAATCTATTGCTGTTCAGATAATAATCTGTCTTCCTGTTTTTGCCACCGAAGTGGATAACCTCGCATTTATCCACATTATACTGCATTTGCCATGTATCTGCCCAATCACCGAACCTGTCCAAATCGTACTGGAGTTTCTCTGCATCCGCCTCACAGCACACACGCCCACACAGCTTTGTGTCGTCTGCAAACTTGGAGATATTACATCGAGTTCCCTCGTCTAGATCATTTATATATATTGTGAATTGCTGGGGTCCTAGCACCGATCCCTACGGTACCCCACTAGTCACTGCCTGCCACTCGGGAAAAGCTCTGTTTATTCCAACTCTTTGCTTCCTCTCTGCCAACCAGTTCTCCATCCAAGACAGTACCTTACCCCCAATCCCATGTGCTTTAACTTTACACGCTAATCTCTTATGCGGGACCTTATCGAAAGCCTTCTGAAAGTCCAAATACACCACATCCACTGGTTCTCCCTTATCTATTCTACCAGTTACATCCTCAAAAAATTCCAGTAGATTATTCAAGCATGATTTACCTTTTGTAAATCCATGTTGACTTTGTCCGATCCTGTCACTGTTTTCCAAGTGCTCTGCTATTACATCTTTTATAATGGACTCTAACATTTTCCCCACTACCGATGTCAGGCTTACCGGTCTATAATTCCCCATTTTCTCTCTTCCACCCTTTTTAAATAGTGGGGTTACATTAGCTATCCTCCAATCCATGGGAACTATTCCAAGGTCTGTAGAATTTTGGAAGATGACCAGCAATGCATCCACTATTTCTAGGGCCACTTCCTTAAGTACCCTAGGATGTAGATTATCAGGCCCTGGGGATTTATCGGCCTTCACTCCCGTCAATTTCCCTAACACCATTTCCCTACAAATACTGATTTCATTCAATTCCTCCCTCTCATTAGACCCTTTGTTCCCCGACATCTCTGGGAGGTTATTTATGTCCTCCTTTGTGAAGACAGAACCAAAGTATGTATCTAGTTGGTCTGCCATTTCTTTGTTCCCCATTATAAATTCCCTTGATTCTGACTGCAAGGGACCTATGCTTGACTTCACCAATCTTTTTCTCTTCACATATCTATAAAAGCTTTTACAGTCAGTTTTTATGTTCCCTGGAAGCTTACTCTCATAATCTATTTTCCCCCTCTTAATTAATCCCTTTGTCCTCCTTTGCTGAATGCTAAACTGCTCCCAATCCTTAGGTTTGCTGCTTTTTCTGGCCAATTTATATGTCCTCTCCTTGGATCTTATGCTATCCCTAATTTCCCTTGTTAGCCATGGTTGTGTCACCTTTTTTGTTTTATTTTTATGCCAAACAGGGATGAACAAATTCTGTAGTTCATCCATGTGATCTCTAAATGTTTGCCATTGCCTATCCACCGTCAACCCTTTAAGTAATGTTCCCCAATTCATCCTAGCCAACTCGTGCCTCATACCATCGTAGTTTCCTTTATTTAAATTCAGGACCCTAGTCTCTGAGTCAACTACTTCACTCTCCATTTTAATGAAGAAGTCTATCATATTATGATCGCTCCTCCCCAAGGGGCCTCGCACAACAAGATTGCTAATTAATCCTTTCTCATTACATAATACCTTCATGGATTGAGGGTTGGTAACGTGGGCCATTATCTGGACGCCAACTATAGCAGCAGTCGCGAGTATAATGTCCAGGCTTATAACAGTTATACCAACTTAAGTTGCGTCTGTCTCCCGGCTGGGGAGGAATCAGAGGACTCTCCACCGCCGACACTTTGGACTCAGTAAGGGCGAGGGATGACTTAACTCAGTCCCAAGCTCGAGTGCAAGAGTCCAACAGATCAGCCCACAGGATTCCCTGATGAACGGTAATACCAAGAATGTCCCTTACCGGGGGCAGGGGGGGGCGGGTAAGAGAGCTTTGATGAATGTCAGCTTAAATCCCTCAGTTTCCCAAAGCTCTTGACCATTATGGTTTTCCTGTGACTGGTCGTGCAAATCATACAATCAATTTGCAAAGGCGACGGGGTGTTCCTTAGCCTCTTGCCGAGCGTCCCCAGCCGCGTGAGTGAAATTGACTGAGTCCAGGCCCAAACGGGAACAAACTGAATCCATAACATTCCACTAACCCTTACTTTCATCATAGATTGCTCATGGGAGTGACACCTTGAGTTGCCGTGAGGCACTTGCCAACAGAATTTGTTTTAAGTCTTTCAACTCTAACTTGGGGTTACAGCAATGGAAATCACCCCAGTTATTTGTCGAGGCAACTGGGTTCATCCCCCAGTTTATTTGCCCCAAGTCTTGGGCCAGTGTTTTGCACTCCGGCGGGGTTAAACTTCTACTGGTAGGAGGTAGGTTGTAGGCTACAGAGGAGGTATCATTATCGAATTCATCATCCGAGGGTGTAGGGTCACCAAATCGGGTGGTAGTAGTGACTATATTAACCTGCTTGGTGTCTACCGGGGCAGTTTGTCCTGGATAGGGAGGCAGCGGCGCAGAGGGTGAGGGGCTATTTTGGCAGATGGGGTTATTATTGCACTGGACTTTTCTTGTTAGATCATCCCAGTTAATACCAGGATCCCCTGGTTTAAGGCAACTAACAGCCGCAACAGCAGCTGTTTGTTTGCCCAGCTTTCCCTTCAATTCCATAATTTTTAATTCGCAGTGAGTATGGTCAGTGCTCACCAGAGGGGGTTTTTCAAGTAATTCTCTCAAGGCCCCCCTGGCGTCCTCAAGTTGTTAGATCAAGGATTAATTTTTAATTTCTAAAGCCTTGATATCCTCAAACACCTGATGGTGGTGTCTTGAGGCAAATCCTGCTTCATCTGCCGAGGCTTGCTCCTGACGTAGAAGGGCACAGGTTGTAACCTGGCTGTCCTGCCGGAAGTCCCTTTCAAGTGGTGCATTTCTCTCTTTCAGGAGTACATCTTTGCCTCCCAAGCGAACGGCACACAAGTGGGCTGTGTAAGCCAGCCTATTTCTGGCTTCCTTAACTTTACATTACTTCGCATCTACCTGGGACGCTATCTCGCCCCAAATCTCAGAGCAACTCTTCTCATCACCCTGCACTATCTCGATTACTGCTTGGGTCCCTGGGGCCCCTAACTGATCCGAGACACTGTTCGCAACTTTGTCTGTAAAATACGCAGCTGCCATCCCGATAACAATGCCTAGTATCTCAACTCTTTTCAACCACAATAACCCTTTTGTACTCCCGCCTGACTTCGCCAATTTGTTAGAAATAGCCAAGTTACGGCTATCTCTGGTCACTTTAAATAATCAGGTTCGAGTGCAAACCAATATGGTTCGTATATTGTGTTTAATCAGAGTTTCAGACGGAATATAACACAGCAAAAACATACGACCGGGACAAGCAGCTGATACCAATCCAATCAGACAGACGGTTGATACATGTGAGCAATTCTCTTCTTCCTTTCATCTAGAGCCTCTCGCTCTCTTTTTCTTCCGTCTGTGAGTACGAGCTCTCTCTTTCTCTTCCGTCTGTGAGTACAAGCTCTCTCTCTCTCTTCCGTCTGTGAGTACGAGCTCTCTCTCTCTCTTCCGTCTGTGAGTACAAGCCCTCTCTCTCTCTTCCGTCTGTGAGTACGAGCTCTCTCTCTTCCGTCTGTGAGTACAAGCTCTCTCTCTCTCTTCCGTCTGTGAGTACGAGCTCTCTCTCTCTCTTCCGTCTGTGAGTACAAGCTCTCTCTCTCTCTCTCTCTCTTCTGTCTGTGAGTACAAGCTCTCTCTCTCTCTCTCTCTCTTCTGTCTGTGAGTACAAGCTCTCTCTCTCTCTTCCGTCTGTGAGTACGAGCTCTCTCTCTCTTCCGTCTGTGAGTACGAGCTCTCTCTCTCTCTCTTCCGTCTGTGAGTACAAGCTCTCTCTCTCTCTCTCTCTTCCGTCTGTGAGTACAAGCTCTCTCTCTCTCTCTCTCTCTCTTCCGTCTGTGAGTACAAGCTCTCTCTCTTTCTCTTCCGTCTGTGAGTACAAGCTCTCTCTCTCTCTTTCTCTTCCGTCTGTGAGTACAAGCTCTCTCTCTCTCTTCCGTCTGTGAGTACGAGCTCTCTCTCTCTCTTCCGTCTGTGAGTACAAGCTCTCTCTCTCTCTCTCTCTTCCGTCTGTGAGTACAAGCTCTCTCTCTCTCTCTCTCTCTCTCTTCCGTCTGTGAGTACAAGCTCTCTCTCTTTCTCTTCCGTCTGTGAGTACAAGCTCTCTCTCTCTCTTTCTCTTCCGTCTGTGAGTACAAACTCTCTCTCTCTCTCTTCCGTCTGTGGGTACAAGCTCTCTCTCTCTTTCTCGTCAGTCTGTGAGTACAAGCTTTCTCTCTCTCTTTCCCTGTTTATATTTTCCCAGGGTTTCCTTCCTGTGGAATTCATGTCTTATCTGTTTCGTCCATATCTTTCTTTAATCTCCTGAGGCCCAACCAGAAACCTGTTCGCTTCAGAGTGTTACCTCCTTTATGACGTAGCAAATGTTTACGTTAACTTCCCCAAACTTCCAACTGTTATCTTCGCAAGCAGTTCCGTTAAACTAACTTCAAATCTTACCTTAGCATTATATATAAAATATACATAAACAAGGTTCAAGTCTTAACTTAAAAACAACAGATAATCGCTTAGCAACAGGGAGATTGTATATAGTACATACTACACCCTCTATAGGAAACCAAAACATTAGCACTTCTAAGCATCTATCTGGTCAGGTTTTTCAGGTTATAGGGCCTTTTTGGTCCTCAAACTGCTTATGAATACAGTGAAATAGCCTTGATGGTCTACATTATTTAGCAGCTATGATGAGGCGCATGCATCTACCAGATCAACAGAGAACACACCATGGATGTGTTAAAGCATTTCATTGTCTGTTTCCCAGGCTCAAACTGTACTGCCCCAACTTCTTTAAATTAAACTCCCCAGTGAATCGGCTGTGAATTTTAAATAAATAGGAATGTAATAAACGACAAGCATTCCCACACCTCCTCCCCCTGCCTCACCTCCCCCCGCACCCCTCCTCACCTCCCCCCGCACCCTCCTCACCTCCCCCTGCCACACCCCTCCTCACCTCCCCCCGCACCCTCCTCACCTCCCCCTGCCTCACCCCCTCCCCACCTCACCTCCCCCGCCCCCTCCTCACCTCCCCCTGCCTCACCCCCTCCCCACCTCACCTCCCCCGCCCCCTCCTCACCTCCCCCTGCCTCACCCCCTCCCCACCTCACCTCCCCCGCCCCCTCCTCACCTCCCCCTGCCTCACCCCCTCCCCACCTCACCTCCCCCGCACCCCTCCTCACCTCCCCCTGCCTCACCCCCTCCCCACCTCACCTCCCCCGCACCCCTCCTCACCTCCCCCTGCCTCACCCCCTCCCCACCTCACCTCCCCCACACCCCTCCTCACCTCCCCGCCTCACATCCTCTCCCCGCCTCACCTCCCCCCGCCTCTCCCCCTCCCCCAGCCTCATCTCCTCTCCCCGCCTCACCACCCACACCTCCTCCCCCCGCCTCACCTCCCCCCGCCTCACCCCCTCTCCCCGCCTCCCCCCCTCCTCCCGCCTCACCCTCTCTCCCCGGCTCACCCCATCTCCCCACACCTCCTCCCCCCGCCTCACCTCCCCCCGCACCCCTCCTCACCTCCCCCTGCCTCACCCCCTCCCCACCTCACCTCCCCCGCCCCCTCCTCACCTCCCCCTGCCTCACCCCCTCCCCACCTCACCTCCCCCGCCCCCTCCTCACCTCCCCGCCTCACATCCTCTACCCGCCTCACCTCCCCCCGCCTCTCCCCCTCCCCCAGCCTCATCTCCTCTCCCCGCCTCACCTCCCACACCCCCTCCCCGCCTCACCACCCACACCTCCTCCCCCCGCCTCACCTCCCCCCCGCCTCACCTCCTCTCCCCGCCTCCCCCCCTCCTCCCGCCTCACCCCCTCTCCCCGGCTCACCCCATCTCCCCACACCTCCTCCCCCCGCCTCACCTCCCCCCGCACCCCTCCTCACCTCCCCCTGCCTCACCCCCTCCCCACCTCACCTCCCCCGCCCCCTCCTCACCTCCCCCTGCCTCACCCCCTCCCCACCTCACCTCCCCCGCCCCCTCCTCACCTCCCCGCCTCACATCCTCTACCCGCCTCACCTCCCCCCGCCTCTCCCCCTCCCCCAGCCTCATCTCCTCTCCCCGCCTCAGCTCCCACACCCCCTCCCCCCACCTCACATCCTCTCCCCGCCTCACCACCCACACCTCCTCCCCCCGCCTCACCTCCCCCCCGCCTCACCTCCTCTCCCCGCCTCCCCCCCTCCTCCCGCCTCACCCCCTCTCCCCGGCTCACCCCATCTCCCCACACCTCCTCCCCCCGCCTCACCTCCCCCCACCTCACCCCCTCTCCCCGCCTCACCCCCTCTCCCCGCCTCACCCCTTCTCCCCCCCTCACCCCCTCTCCTCGGCTCACCCCATCTCCCCACACCTCCTCTCCCCGCCTCACCTTCCCCTGCCTCACCCCCTCTCCCCGCCTCACCCTCTCTCCCCACCTCACCCCACCTCACCCCCTCTCCCTGCCTCACCCGTTCTCCCCGCCTCACCCCCTCCCAACCGCCTCACCCTCTCACCCCGCCTCACCTCCTCTCCCCACCTCACCCGCTCCCCCCTTCTCCCCGCCTCAGCCCCTCTCCCCGCCTCACCCCCTCTCAGCCCCTCTCCCCGCCTCACCCCATTCGCCCGCCTCACCCCCTCCCCCCCGCCTCACCTCCCCCCGCCTCACCCCCTCCCCGCGCCTCACCCCTTCCCCCCTCACCCCCTCTCCCCACCTCACCCCATCCGCCCGCCTCACCCCCACCCCCCGCCTCACCTCCCCCCACCTCACCCCCTCCCCGCGCCTCACCCCTTCCCCCCTCACCCCCTCTCCCCGCCTCACCCCATCCGCCCGCCTCACCCTCTCCCCCCGCCTCACCTCTCCCCGCCTCACTCCTTTCCCCCGCCTCACCCCCTCCCTGCCTCACCCCCCCACCTCCCCCACCTCACCCCCTCCCCGCCTCACCTCCCCCCGCCTCACCCCCTCCCCGCCTCACTTCCCCCCACCTCACCGCCTCTCCCTGCTTCCCCCCTCTCCCCGCTTCCCCCCTCACCCTCCCCCCACTCCCCTCCTCACCTCCTCCCGCCTCCCCCCCTCCCCCCACCCCTGGTACCCTGCGGTTAAGCTACAAGCCGTACCCGTGGCGGGGAGATGCTGAGGCCCAGAAATGATTGGGACTCAAAGAGCAAGCTGAAGGATCCAAGCTGTGCAAACTGGAAGTGAATCCCAGGCCCTGAGAGAGGGGAGGTCGTGGGGGGAAACTTCCATAGGATGTTGGAAGATAGAGTGAGGATGTTTTTCTTTGATTTGAGAACTGTTGATTTTTTAATGATTATAGGGATAGATTTTAAGACTTATGCTCCAGGCACACAGCTTCACACAGCGGGAGAGCATGCTGGAAGTTTGGCAATGGACGCCAGTACGTCCGGGGCAACTTTGCATTAAAGTGAACGACTGCACGGGATGTTCTGCTGTCTGTCCCGCAAGTTCCTGATGATGGACTTAGGTCGTGTGAGGTTCTGCACAGGGGCACTAATGTAAAAAATATATCCCTCTAGTTGTATGTTATATTCATATAGACCTCCTATGCTGTTGCTCAAGGTAAGTTCCAGTGATCCTTGTGTGTCTCACGTTCTGGCTCAGTGATATATCTGCATGCAGGTGAAATTGGTCTTTGGTGATTGCGCAAAGTGGCCGATAGAGAATCGCAGCTTGTTTTACACCCCGCATATTGAAGTGAATGGGAAAGAAATTCGGGCAGGTTGTAAAATGGACGGCCAGTTCACTATCACCCGTTTTGCACTGCAGCCCCCCGCCCCCCCTGCCCCTCTCTGTAGTCTGCACATCTCTCTTTCCCTCCGGCAATCTCTTTCTTTGGGGGAATTTTAACCCCCCCACCCCACGATGGGCGGGAGAGGGTCAGGGTGAGGTTAAATCGGCAAATTTGCAAAACCCCACCCCAACCCGCCGCAAACACGCCTGTTTCTGTTTCAGCCGACCCCCCCCCAGGTCCGTATAACCGCACTGGAGAGGTGGGTCGTCATTATGATATACAAATGAGGCTACATTCCTGATATTTTGGCAACCATTTAAATTTAATGCTGGCTAGCCGGGTTTCCCAGGGCTCGGAAAACCCAGCAGCTAAAGGGAGGCGGGGGCAGCAAGATCCAGCAGGCCAGTGCTTTTTACAACAGTGCTTGTGGGCCAGGTGGAGCTGGAGTGCTTCCCCACGCCCCCTCAAGCAAACCTTCTACCACCATTGTCCACCCTCCAAACCTACCATCTCTCCCAGTCCCCCCTCCCTCCCAATTGCCGGTCTGACTATCCCCCAACCAATCAGCGATCTTACCCGATTGCCGGCCGACTGTCCCCAGTGCTCCCCGGCTGCGGCCTTCTACCGAAGGTTTTCCCGTTCGGCCTGTCAATTTGGCCGACTGCCGGGTGGGAAACGGAATTTTAAAAATGATAAGGGGGCCTGCCATTAAATTCGGCAGGATCGCCGCGTTCCCAGGATCTCCGGGTTCCCCTCCCGCAAACACGCCTTCCCGCTCTGTCCCCGTAAATATCGGGGCCTTTGTATCCGATCTGTAAGTCCCCGCACTGATTTGTTGCTCTGATCATTCTCCCTCTGCACTAGTAGCGTGTGTCTGCCCTGGATCTGTGTCTCTCTTTCCATGATCTGTATCTTGCCTATATTTCAAAGTATTCATCTACGTCTGTTGTATTATCAGCTCCAAGGCTCCAACGTTGACACAAAGGTTGTCTTCGACAGAGAGATAAAGAAATGGGGATAGAGCCCATGGTGAGCGATTCAGGCAGAGAGAGAGGCATGGGGGCTGATAAAAGGAAGATACACAGCTACTTTCACAACTTCAGGACGTCCCAAAGCACTTCACAGCCAATGAAGTACTTTTGAAGTGTAGTCACTGTTGTAATGTAGGAAAACACAGCAGGATGAGAAGAGAGAAACAGTAACAGCAAGGGAAACAAGGAGAGTGTCGGGCCGACAGGATACAACACGTGACAGCAATACATCACAGAGAGGCAAACAAAGCAAACAGAGATCAGTACAAAGAGAGAGACATCAAACACAGAACAATATTGGGCATGTGTGTAACACTGAGAATGGACAGCAAACGTCGGGAAGATATCGGGGAACAGACAGATATGAAGAACACATCACAGGGTTTTCAGTTTGTCTCGCCCACCCCCTAGAAATCGTGAGCTTCCCTCAGCACCTTCGACATATTCCAAACTATTTATTTATTTAGTCAGTGCCAGCAAACTCAATGGCCCAGAAATTCGTGTCGGGGGCTTCCCGCGGGTGCAAGCCCCCGACCTACACTTACCTAGCGCGCCGGCAGTTGAAGCCTGGGCCTGCGTGGATTTCCTGTCTGTGGCCCGGTTCAGCTCCCGGCGCGCTGTGCTTGCACGATCCAGCGGCGTACTTAGTGCGATGCATCGGCTGGGATCACGTGAGCACTGGGCAACCAATCGGAGGATGCAAAAGTTCATTCATGAGTTTGACAGTAAGAACTGTCAAACTCATGAAAACTCTGGGCGCCCAAAACAGTACTTAAACTTGAAATAAAATTTTTAAAAACATCACACTGTTTAAATGAACTATAAATAACTTTAAATAACTGTTTTAAACAATAAATTAAATTTTTGAAAAAAATAATTTTATAAAAAATCGGGGCTAAAAATACTTACCTTACTGTAAAGTCTTTAAAAATAATAAACCTGTGGAAAATATTTTCTAATTTTAATTATTAGACCACTTACCTTTTAAAATTAAGTCCTTACGTCTGCTTTTTTCAAGTGTAAAAAGTGAAGGCCTTCACGCACGGGCAAACCTGGAAAAAAAAAGGAAGTTCAACGCGTACGCGCAGACACCTGCGCGCACGACCTCTGAACCCCTTGGTTCAGAGGATCGGAAATGCCGGTTTCCCGCGCATGCGTAGTGCATGCAAGAATCCGGCACTTCCATCGGGTCCACGCGTGAGTACTCCGTCCGTACTCATGCGTTGGGACCCGAATTTCTGGGCCATTAAAAGGAGGTAGAGGCTGTTTGATTTAAAACAAAATACCTTGAAATCTGTCAAAGCGCCGAGGGGGGCGCAGGACATGTAGGAAGTGTTCAAATCAAATTGAAAATGTTGTGGGGCATGATCAACAACTGGGGTAAGATACTGAAACTAAGAAAGTGATTGGTGGCCACAGCACCACTAGTGGTGGGAGGATGAAAAGGCAACGACAGCACATTCTAATATAACTGGTGTTATGCCTTACCCATCAACCAAGTATTACAAATCATGACAAAATTGTGACACAGGAAATAAGTGTGACAACAGGAAGTACACAAGAAAATTAATATTTTATACATAATTCAGTAGGTGGGAAATCAACATGGCGGCTCAAAGACATTGGGCGCAAAATTCGGTTACGCCCCGTTTGGGGGCGGTAACCGAGTTAAGGCTGGACATTTAGCGCCCTGGCCACTAAATTTGCCTTACCGCCCCGCCCAGGAAGTGGAGCACAATGTCAGGCGCACCACTTCCTGGTGGGGCGGTAACCAAGGCGATGCCGGAGCGCTGCTGCGTTTCAACGGCCCTCCCCTTCAGTTAAAGGCAGGGGCGCTGCATTCTTCAGGGCCTCCGATGGCCCACACTAGGCCACCAGGGTGGTGTGGTGCTGCGGCCGCAGTCTGGCACCGAGACGCGGTGCCGGGCTGCGCAGCGGCGCCACGGCACACCACGGAGGGCTGACCTGGAGGTCTGCCAAGAAAAGAAAATGGCAGCGCAGGTTGTGGCCGCACCGCCCCTTTAAATACCACCTTGTGAGCGGAGGTCGACCCGGTTCGTGACCCGCGAGGCTGGCACTGACACCACTCATGGCAGCCTCGCGGGGCGCAGCCGAATTTCTGCCGCAGGGCAGTAAGGGGCCGCGGCACACGCCGATGATGTCATCGCCAGTGACACAGCAGCCCAGGGCGCTACCGGCGGGGGTGCGGCGCTATCGGGTAGCACTTCAACAACGCCCCACCAAATTTCTCGGGAGGTGCTTTTTTCGCCCCCCTAGTTGATAAGCCCTTTGTGTCCTGTTAGTGCCCCCCAGAGGTGCTAACGGCAGGCGTAAAGGAGCTGAATTCCTAGCCCTTTGTGTTGAGGTATTGATTGGTTATTTTTTAGTGAATTAAATTGTGTTTAAGACAAAATAATTTATTTTGTTTACAGATAGTGTTGTTTGATTTATTTAAAGCTAGTCACCATGCTTTGACCACTGCAGACATATCAGACAGACGCCAGATGCAACATCTTATGATATAAATAGATGTATTTGTACAAGCTGCCAGTCTGTCACTGATATCTGTGGTTATGACCAAGTTTATTGCTGCAATTCTGCAGTGATGCTGCTATTTTGCAATAGAAACCTGAGATGACACCTTTGAATTTTCTTGGGATGCAATGCCCAAATCATGGCTCAGCGGGTGCGCTCACACCTCTGAGCCAGCAGGTCGCGGGTTCAAGCCCCACTCCAGAGACTTGAGGCTGACACTCCAGTGCAGTACTGAGGGAGTGCTGCACTGTCGAAGGTGCCGTCTTTCGGACGAGACGTTAAACCGAGGCCCCGTCTGCTCTCTCAGGTGGATGTAAAAGATCCCACGGCGCTATTTCACAGAAGGGCAGGGGAGTTCTCCCTGATGTCCCGGCCGATATTTATCCCTCAACCAACACCACTAAAGCAGATGACCTGGCCATTGCCTCATTGCTGTTTGTGGGAGCTTGCTGTGCACAAATTGGCCAATGTCTTCCTCTGGACTTTGCATGGGGTCAGGCGGGCACAAGCACCACCATGGGTACCAACCTGCCAGAAGCTGTGGCACCTGCCCACTATTGGTGGGGGGGTTCGACTGACCTCTGACCATATCTCCTCAGCCCACTTGGTGAAAGGGATCACCAGCGAAGTTTTGAAAACAACAAAATGCTCCCTTTCCTCAGGTCTCTGGGCTGCTCCCACTGGTGGGGCCCACCTTTGGCCATCTGGAGGCTGATATGCGTCATCTCCCTGGTCGTAGTGTCCTCCACAGATACACTGGTTCCTGACTGACCAATGGAGCAGGAATTCCTGGAGTACGGGGCCCTCGCCCTGGCTCCACCCCCTTGACCATATTTATCCAGTAAGGGTTCGGGCGGAGGTTCCATCCCTCAGATGGCAAGTCAGAAACTCCCAGAAACAGCCGAGACCCACACACCCAGTCACCACATTTCCTGGAGGGCTCTGTTAAACTCCTGCCAGTGTTAGAGTGGGGGACCAGTGAAACTCCCCAGGAATTTTGTCCCCGCCATGTTTGTTTGGGCAGATAACACTGATTTTGAAGTAACTAAATTATGGGACAAGGCCTCTTCCCTCCCCACCTACAAAAGAGATGAAAATGTAATAATCCTCCCAACAGCCCGGGGCTGTGGGACCCAGGCCCTGTCCTGAGGTAAAGATTGTTCCATAATAGGACACCGCTACATGTCCTGAAGGAGTTGTGGATTTATGTACTTGCCTTTCTGCTACTCCAAGTTGTGATGGTGAATATTGACATCTTGAAGAGTAAACTCGCCATTATAAACAGTGCAGGGAATAGAGAGAAAGGGATCAAATGACATTAAACAAACAGAGCTAGTGTTCACCCCACAAGAATGTAATCGGATAACCTAAAGTTGACCCAAATCCAGGGCAGGGAATATATTGCACAACATTGAGGAAACTGAATTGACATGAAAGGCCACCTTTGTAACTGAATCAATATTTTGGCCAAAAGTAAGGCACAGTTGGAATCCTCTTGTTCCACTGCCTCTTTATATAAACCCAGGCACTAAATGTGAGCTGGAAACTGTCACAATCCCGCAAGAACTTGAAATAATTTAAACAAGTGGAGCCAGTAAGATGAGCATCTTGTTTAACGATGGGCTGGTCTCCCTCCAGTGCCTCCATCCAGTGCCTCCCTCCAGTGCCTCCATCCAGTGGTCATTCTCAAGCATTGTGTGAGCAGTGATGGTCAGTGATGCTATGGGGTGTGGGGCAGAGGGTGTCACACCCATGCCTGATGCCCGTACACATGCACACCACATTGGGCAATGACCAACAGCAGGAGCCATCGCTGATTTGTCTTTCCCCAGACTGGGGCACTGAGACCAATTGCCGTGCCGCTACTGCCATCCCAGCATGCATCAGCTGACTCAGCACGGGTAATCTAGCTCATACACTGACTTAGCACGGGTAATCTAGTTCATACACTGACTCAGCACGGGTAATCTAGCTCATACACTGACTCAGCACGGGTAATCCAGCTCATACACTGACTCACCATGGGTAATCTAGTTCATACACTGACTCAGCACGGGTCATCCAGCTCATACACTGACTCAGCACGGGTAATCTAGCTCATACACTGACTCAGCACGGGTAATCTAGCTCATACACTGACTCAGCACGGGTAATCTAGTTCATACACTGACTCAGCACGGGTAATCTAGTTCATACACTGACTCAGCACGGGTAATCTAGTTCATACAATGACTCAGCACGGGTAATCTAGTTCATACACTGACTCAGCACGGGTAATCTAGCTCATACACTGACTCAGCACGGGTAATCTAGTTCATACACTGACTCAGCACGGGTAATCTAGCTCATACACTGACTCAGCACGGGTAATCTAGTTCATACACTGACTCAGCACGGGTAATCTAGTTCATACACTGACTCAGCACGGGTAATCTAGTTCATACACTGACTCAGCACGGGTAATCTAGTTCATACACTGACTCAGCACGGGTAATCTAGCTCATACACTGACTCAGCACGGGTAATCTAGTTCATACACTGACTCAGCACGGGTAATCTAGTTCATACACTGACTCAGCACGGGTAATCTAGCTCATACACTGACTCAGCACGGGTAATCTAGCTCATACACTGACTCAGCACGGGTAATCTAGTTCATACACTGACTCAGCACGGGTAATCTAACTCATACACTGACTCAGCACGGGTAATCTAGCTCATACACTGACTCAGCACGGGTAATCTAGCTCATACACTGACTCAGCACGGGTAATCTAGCTCATACACTGACTCAGCACGGGTAATCTAGTTCATACACTGACTCAGCACGGGTAATCTAGCTCATACACTGACTCAGCACGGGTAATCTAGCTCATACACTGACTCAGCACGGGTAATCTAGTTCATACACTGACTCAGCACGGGTAATCCAGCTCATACACTGACTCAGCACGGGTAATCTAGTGCATACCCTGACTCAGCACGGGTAATCTAGTTCATACACTGACTCAGCACGGGTAATCTAGCTCATACACTGACTCAGCACGGGTAATCCAGCTCATACACTGACTCAGCACGGGTAATCTAGTTCATACACTGACTCAGCACGGGTAATCTAGTTCATACACTGACTCAGCACGGGTAATCCAGCTCATACACTGACTCAGCACGGGTAATCGAGTTCATACACTGACTCAGCACGGGTAATCTAGTTCATACACTGACTCAGCACGGGTAATCTAGCTCATACACTGACTCAGCACGGGTAATCTAGTTCATACACTGACTCAGCACGGGTAATCCAGCTCATACACTGACTCAGCACGGGTAATCTAGCTCATACACTGACTCAGCACGGGTAATCTAGTTCATACACTGACTCAGCACGGGTAATCTAGTTCATACACTGACTCAGCACGGGTAATCTAGTTCATACACTGACTCAGCACGGGTAATCTAGTTCATACACTGACTCAGCACGGGTAATCTAGTTCATACACTGACTCAGCACGGGTAATCTAGTTCATACACTGACTCAGCACGGGTAATCTAACTCATACACTGACTCAGCACGGGTAATCTAGTTCATACACTGACTCAGCACGGGTAATCTAGTTCATACACTGACTCAGCACGGGTAATCTAACTCATACACTGACTCAGCACGGGTAATCTAGCTCATACACTGACTCAGCACGGGTAATCTAGCTCATACACTGACTCAGCACGGGTAATCTAGTTCATACACTGACTCAGCACGGGTAATCTAGCTCATACACTGACTCAGCACGGGTAATCTAGTTCATACACTGACTCAGCACGGGTAATCTAGTTCATACACTGACTCAGCACGGGTAATCTAGCTCATACACTGACTCAGCACGGGTAATCTAGTTCATACACTGACTCAGCACGGGTAATCTAGCTCATACACTGACTCAGCACGGGTAATCTAGCTCATACACTGACTCAGCACGGGTAATCCAGCTCATACACTGACTCAGCACGGGTAATCTAGCTCATACACTGTCTCAGCACGGGTAATCTAGTTCATACACTGACTCAGCACGGGTAATCTAGCTCATACACTGACTCAGCACAGGTAATCTAGCTCATACACTGACTCAGCACGGGTAATCTAGTTCATACAGTGACTCAGCACGGGTAATCTAGTTCATACACTGACTCAGCACGGGTAATCTAGTTCATACACTGACTCAGCACGGGTAATCTAGTTCATACACTGACTCAGCACGGGTAATCTAGTTCATACAATGACTCAGCACGGGTAATCTAGTTCATACACTGACTCAGCACGGGTATTCTAGCTCATACACTGACTCAGCACGGGTAATCTAGCTCATACACTGACTCAGCACGGGTAATCTAGCTCATACACTGACTCAGCACGGGTAATCTAGCTCATACACTGACTCAGCACGGGTAATCTAGCTCATACACTGACTCAGCACGGGTAATCTAGTTCATACACTGACTCAGCACGGGTAATCTAGCTCATACACTGACTCAGCACGGGTAATCTAGTTCATACACTGACTCAGCACGGGTAATCTAGCTCATACACTGACTCAGCACGGGTAATCTAGTTCATACACTGACTCAGCACGGGTAATCTAGCTCATACACTGACTCAGCACGGGTAATCTAGTTCATACACTGACTCAGCACGGGTAATCTAGCTCATACACTGACTCAGCATGGGTAATCTAGTTCATACACTGACTCAGCACGGGTAATCTAGCTCATACACTGACTCAGCACGGGTAATCTAGTTCATACACTGACTCAGCACGGGTAATCTAGCTCATACACTGACTCAGCACGGGTAATCTAGCTCATACACTGAAACAGCACGGGTAATCTAGTTCATACACTGACTCAGCACGGGTAATCTAGCTCATACACTGACTCAGCACGGGTAATCTAGCTCATACACTGACTCAGCACGGGTAATCTAGTTCATACACTGACTCAGCACGGGTAATCTAGCTCATACACTGACTCAGCACGGGTAATCTAGTTCATACACTGACTCAGCACGGGTAATCTAGTTCATACACTGACTCAGCACGGGTAATCTAGCTCATACACTGACTCAGCACGGGTAATCTAGCTCATACACTGACTCAGCACGGGTAATCTAACTCATACACTGACTCAGCACGGGTAATCTAGCTCATACACTGACTCAGCACGGGTAATCTAGCTCATACACTGACTCAGCACGGGTAATCTAGTTCATACACTGACTCAGCACGGGTAATCCAGCTCATACACTGACTCAGCACGGGTAATCTAGTGCATACCCTGACTCAGCACGGGTAATCTAGTTCATACACTAACTCAGCACGGGTAATCCAGCTCATACACTGACTCAGCACGGGTAATCTAGTTCATACACTGACTCAGCACGGGTAATCTAGTTCATACACTGACTCAGCACGGGTAATCCAGCTCATACACTGACTCAGCACGGGTAATCGAGTTCATACACTGACTCAGCACGGGTAATCTAGCTCATACACTGACTCAGCACGGGTAATCTAGTTCATACACTGACTCAGCACGGGTAATCTAGTTCATACACTGACTCAGCACGGGTAATCTAGTTCATACACTGACTCAGCACGGGTAATCTAGTTCATACACTGACTCAGCACGGGTAATCTAGTTCATACACTGACTCAGCACGGGTAATCTAGTTCATACACTGACTCAGCACGGGTAATCTAGCTCATACACTGACTCAGCACGGGTAATCTAGCTCATACACTGACTCAGCACGGGTAATCTAGTTCATACACTGACTCAGCACGGGTAATCTAGCTCATACACTGACTCAGCACGGGTAATCTAGCTCATACACTGACTCAGCACGGGTAATCTAGTTCATACACTGACTCAGCACGGGTAATCTAGTTCATACACTGACTCAGCACGGGTAATCTAGCTCATACACTGACTCAGCACGGGTAATCTAACTCATACACTGACTCAGCACGGGTAATCTAACTCATACACTGACTCAGCACGGGTAATCTAGCTCATACACTGACTCAGCACGGGTAATCTAGTTCATACACTGACTCAGCACGGGTAATCTAGCTCATACACTGACTCAGCACGGGTAATCTAGCTCATACACTGACTCAGCACGGGTAATCTAGCTCATACACTGACTCAGCACGGGTAATCTAGTTCATACACTGACTCAGCACGGGTAATCTAGTTCATACACTGACTCAGCACGGGTAATCTAGCTCATACACTGACTCAGCACGGGTAATCCAGCTCATACACTGACTCAGCACGGGTAATCTAGCTCATACACTGACTCAGCACGGGTAATCTAGTTCATACACTGACTCAGCACTGGTAATCTAGCTCATACACTGACTCAGCACGGGTAATCTAGTTCATACACTGACTCAGCACGGGTAATCTAGCTCATACACTGACTCAGCACGGGTAATCTAGCTCATACACTGACTCAGCATGGGTAATCTAGCTCATACACTGACTCAGCACGGGTAATCTAGTTCATACACTGACTCAGCACGGGTAATCTAGTTCATACACTGACTCAGCACGGGTAATCTAGTTCATACGCTGACTCAGCACGGGTAATCTAGCTCATACACTGACTCAGCACGGGTAATCTAGCTCATACACTGACTCAGCACGGGTAATCTAGTTCATACACTGACTCAGCATGGGTAATCTAGTTCATACACTGACTCAGCACGGGTAATCTAGTTCATACACTGACTCAGCACGGGTAATCTAGCTCAGACACTGACTCAGCACGGGTAATCTAGCTCATACACTGACTCAGCACGGGTAATCTAGTTCATACACTGACTCAGCACGGGTAATCCAGCTCATACACTGACTCAGCACGGGTATTCTAGCTCATACACTGACTCAGCACGGGTAATCTAGCTCATACACTGACTCAGCACGGGTAATCTAGCTCATACACTGACTCAGCACGGGTAATCTAGCTCATACACTGTCTCAGCACGGGTAATCTAGC
This sequence comes from Somniosus microcephalus, assembly GCF_052327205.1. Classification (NCBI taxonomy): domain Eukaryota; kingdom Metazoa; phylum Chordata; class Chondrichthyes; order Squaliformes; family Somniosidae; genus Somniosus; species Somniosus microcephalus. Next base: position 89,964,012 of record NC_140994.1, on the reverse strand, counting down.
TCATACACTGACTCAGCACGGGTAATCTAGTTCATACACTGACTCAGCACGGGTAATCTAACTCATACACTGACTCAGCACGGGTAATCTAGCTCATACACTGACTCAGCACGGGTATTCTAGCTCATACACTGACTCAGCACGGGTAATCTAGTTCATACACTGACTCAGCACGGGTAATCTAGCTCATACACTGACTCAGCATGGGTAATCTAGCTCATACACTGACTCAGCACGGGTAATCTAGCTCATACACTGACTCAGCACGGGTATTCTAGCTCATACACTGACTCAGCACGGGTAATCTAGTTCATACACTGACTCAGCACGGGTAATCTAACTCATACACTGACTCAGCACGGGTAATCTAGCTCATACACTGACTCAGCACGGGTAATCTAGCTCATACACTGACTCAGCACGGGTAATCTAGCTCATACACTGACTCAGCACGGGTAATCTAGCTCATACACTGACTCAGCACGGGTAATCTAGCTCATACACTGACTCAGCATGGGTAATCTAGCTCATACACTGACTCAGCACGGGTAATCTAGTTCATACACTGACTCAGCACGGGTAATCTAGTTCATACACTGACTCAGCACGGGTAATCTAGTTCATACACTGACTCAGCACGGGTAATCTAGTTCATACACTGACTCAGCACGGGTAATCTAGCTCATACACTGACTCAGCACGGGTATTCTAGCTCATACACTGACTCAGCACGGGTAACCTAGCTCATACACTGACTCAGCACGGGTAATCTAGCTCATACACTGACTCAGCACGGGTAATCTAGCTCATACACTGACTCAGCACGGGTAATCTAGCTCATACACTGACTCAGCACGGGTAATCTAGCTCATACACTGACTCAGCACGGGTAATCTAGCTCATACACTGACTCAGCACGGGTAATCCAGCTCATACACTGACTCAGCACGGGTAATCTAGCTCATACACTGACTCAGCACGGGTAATCTAGCTCATACACTGACTCAGCACGGGTAATCTAGTTCATACACTGACTCAGCACGGGTAATCTAGCTCATACACTGACTCAGCACGGGTAATCTAGTTCATACACTGACTCAGCATGGGTAATCTAGCTCATACACTGACTCAGCACGGGTAATCTAGTTCATTCACTGACTCAGCATGGGTAATCTAGTTCATACACTGACTCAGCACGGGTAATCTAGTTCATACACTGACTCAGCACGGGTAATCTAGCTCATACACTGACTCAGCACGGGTATTCTAGCTCATACACTGACTCAGCACGGGTATTCTAGCTCATACACTGACTCAGCACGGGTAATCTAGCTCATACACTGACTCAGCACAGGTAATCTAGTTCATGCACTGACTCAGCACGGGTAATCTAGCTCATACACTGACTCAGCACGGGTAATCTAGTTCATACACTGACTCAGCACGGGTATTCTAGCTCATACACTGACTCAGCACGGGTAATCTAGCTCATACACTGACTCAGCACGGGTAATCTAGCTCATACACTGACTCAGTACGGGTAATCTAGCTCATACACTGACTCAGCACGGGTAATCTAGTTCATACACTGACTCAGCACGGGTAATCTAACTCATACACTGACTCAGCACGGGTAATCTAGCTCATACACTGACTCAGCACGGGTAATCTAGTTCATACACTGACTCAGCACGGGTAATCTAGTTCATACACTGACTCAGCACGGGTAATCTAGTTCATACACTGACTCAGCACGGGTAATCTAGTTCATACACTGACTCAGCACGGGTAATCTAGTTCATACACTGACTCAGCACGGGTAATCTAGTTCATACACTGACTCAGCACGGGTAATCTAGTTCATACACTGACTCAGCACGGGTAATCCAGCTCATACACTGACTCAGCACGGGTAATCTAGTTCATACACTGACTCAGCACGGGTAATCTAGTTCATACACTGACACAGCACGGGTAATCTAGCTCATACACTGACTCAGCACGGGAATCTAGTGCATACACTGACTCAGCACGGGTAATCTAGCTCATACACTGACTCAGCACGGGTAATCTAGTTCATACACTGACTCAGCACGGGTAATCTAGCTCATACACTGACTCAGCACGGGTAATCTAGCTCATACACTGACTCAGCACGGGTAATCTAGTTCATACGCTGACTCAGCACGGGTAATCTAGCTCATACACTGACTCAGCACGGGTAATCTAGTTCATACGCTGACTCAGCACGGGTAATCTAGTTCATACACTGACTCAGCACGGGTAATCTAGCTCATACCATGACTCAGCATGGGTAATCTAGTTCATACACTGACTCAGCACGGGTAATCTAGCTCATACACTGACTCAGCACGGGTAATCTAGCTCATACACTGACTCAGCACGGGTAATCTAGTTCATACACTGACTCAGCACGGGTAATCTAGTTCATACACTGACTCAGCACGGGTAATCTAGTTCATACACTGACTCAGCACGGGTAATCTACCTCATACACTGACTCAGCACGGGTAATCTAGTTCATACACTGACTCAGCACGGGTAATCTAGTTCATACACTGACTCAGCACGGGTAATCTAGCTCATACACTGACTCAGCACGGGTAATCCAGCTCATACACTGACTCAGCACGGGTAATCTAGCTCATACACTGACTCAGCACGGGTAATCTAGCTCATACACTGACTCAGCACGGGTAATCTAGCTCATACACTGACTCAGCACAGGTAATCTAGCTCATACACTGACTCAGCACGGGTAATCTAGCTCATACACTGACTCAGCACAGGTAATCTAGCTCATACACTGACTCAGCACGGGTAATCTAGCTCATACACTGACTCAGCACGGGTAATCTAGCTCATACACTGACTCAGCACGGGTAATCTAGCTCATACACTGACTCAGCACAGGTAATCTAGCTCATACACTGACTCAGCACGGGTAATCTAGTTCATACACTGACTCAGCACGGGTAATCTAGTTCATACACTGACTCAGCACGGGTAATCCAGCTCATACACTGACTCAGCACGGGTAATCTAGTGCATACCCTGACTCAGCACGGGTAATCTAGTTCATACACTGACTCAGCACGGGTAATCCAGCTCATACACTGACTCAGCACGGGTAATCTAGTTCATACACTGACTCAGCACGGGTAATCTAGTTCATACACTGACTCAGCACGGGTAATCCAGCTCATACACTGACTCAGCACGGGTAATCGAGTTCATACACTGACTCAGCACGGGTAATCTAGCTCATACACTGACTCAGCACGGGTAATCTAGTTCATACACTGACTCAGCACGGGTAATCTAGTTCATACACTGACTCAGCACGGGTAATCTAGCTCATACACTGACTCAGCACGGGTAATCCAGCTCATACACTGACTCAGCACGGGTAATCTAGTTCATACACTGACTCAGCACGGGTAATCTAGCTCATACACTGACTCAGCACGGGTAATCTAGCTCATACACTGACTCAGCACGGGTAATCTAGCTCATACACTGACTCAGCACGGGTAATCTAGCTCATACACTGACTCAGCATGGGTAATCCAGCTCATACACTGACTCAGCACGGGTAATCTAGTTCATACACTGACTCAGCACGGGTAATCTAGCTCATACACTGACTCAGCACGGGTAATCTAGCTCAAACACTGACTCAGCACGGGTAATCTAGCTCATACACTGACACAGCACGGGTAATCTAGCTCATACACTGACTCAGCACGGGTAATCTAGTTCATACACTGACTCAGCACGGGTAATCTAGCTCATACACTGACTCAGCACGGGTAATCTAGCTCATACACTGACTCAGCACGGGTAATCTAGCTCATACACTGACTCAGCACGGGTAATCTAGTTCATACACTGACTCAGCACGGGTAATCTAGCTCATACACTGACTCAGCACGGGTAATCTAGCTCATACACTGACTCAGCACGGGTAATCTAGTTCATACACTGACTCAGCACGGGTAATCTAGCTCATACACTGACTCAGCACGGGTAATCTAGTTCATACACTGACTCAGCACGGGTAATCTACCTCATACACTGACTCAGCACGGGTAATCTAGTTCATACACTGACTCAGCACGGGTAATCTAGCTCATACACTGACTCAGCACGGGTAATCTAGCTCATACACTGACTCAGCACGGGTAATCTAGCTCATACACTGACTCAGCACGGGTAATCTAGTTCATACACTGACTCAGCACGGGTAATCTAGCTCATACACTGACTCAGCACGGGTAATCTAGCTCATACACTGACTCAGCACGGGTAATCTAGCTCATACACTGACTCAGCACGGGTAATCTAGCTCATACACTGACTCAGCACGGGTAATCTAGTTCATACACTGACTCAGCACGGGTAATCTAGTTCATACACTGACTCAGCACGGGTAATCTAGTTCATACACTGACTCAGCACGGGTAATCTAGTTCATACACTGACTCAGCACGGGTAATCTAGTTCATACACTGACTCAGCACGGGTAATCTAGCTCATACACTGACTCAGCACGGGTAATCTACTTCATACACTGACTCAGCACGGGTAATGGAGTTCATACACTGACTCAGCATGGGTAATCTAGTTCATACACTGACTCAGCACGGGTAATCTAGTTCATACACTGACTCAGCACGGGTAATCTAGCTCATACACTGACTCAGCACGGGTAATCTAGCTCATACACTGACTCAGCACGGGTAATCTACCTCATACACTGACTCAGCACGGGTAATCTAGCTCATACACTGACTCAGCACGGGTAATCTAGTTCATACACTGACTCAGCACGGGTAATCTAGCTCATACACTGACTCAGCACGGGTAATCTAGTTCATACACTGACTCAGCACGGGTAATCTAGTTCATACACTGACTCAGCACGGGTAATCTAGTTCATACAGTGACTCAGCACGGGTAATCTAGCTCATACACTGACTCAGCACGGGTAATCTAGTTCATACACTGACTCAGCACGGGTAATCTAGCTCATACACTGACTCAGCACGGGTAATCTAGTTCATACAGTGACTCAGCACGGGTAATCTAGTTCATACACTGACTCAGCACGGGTAATCTAGCTCATACACTGACTCAGCACGGGTAATCTAGTTCATACACTGACTCAGCACGGGTAACCTAGTTCATACACTGACTCAGCACGGGTAATCTAGCTCATACACTGACTCAGCACGGGTAATCTAGTTCATACACTGACTCAGCACGGGTAATCTAGTTCATACACTGACACAGCACGGGTAATCTAGTGCATATACTGACACAGCACGGGTAATCTAGTGCATACACTGACTCAGCACGGGTAATCTAGTTCATACACTGACTCAGCACGGGTAATCTAGTGCATACACTGACTCAGCACGGGTAATCTAGCTCATACACTGACTCAGCACGGGTAATCTGGCTCATACACTGACTCAGCACGGGCAAACTAGCTCATACACTGACTCAGCACGGGTAATCCAGCTCATACACTGACTCAGCACGGGTAATCTAGCTCATACACTGACTCAGCACGGGCAAACTAGCTCATACACTGACTCAGCACGGGTAATCTAGTTCATACACTGACTCAGCACGGGTAATCTAGCTCATACACTGACTCAGCACGGGCAAACTAGCTCATACAATGACTCAGCACGGGTAATCTGGCTCATACACTGACTCAGCATGGGTAATCTAGCTCATACACTGACTCAGCATGGGTAATCCAGCTCATACACTGACTCAGCACGGGTAATCTAGTTCATACACTGACTCAGCACGGGTATTCTAGCTCATACACTGACTCAGCACGGGTAATCTAGCTCATACACTGACTCAGCACGGGTAATCTAACTCATACACTGACTCAGCACGGGTAATCTAGCTCATACACTGACTCAGCACGGGTAATCTAGCTCATACACTGACTCAGCACGGGTAATCTAGCTCATACACTGACTCAGCACGGGTAATCTAGCTCATACACTGACTCAGCACGGGTAATCTAGCTCATACACTGACTCAGCACGGGTAATCTAGTTCATACACTGACTCAGCACGGGTAATCTAGTTCATACACTGACTCAGCACGGGTAATCTAGCTCATACACTGACTCAGCACGGGTAATCTAGCTCATACACTGACTCAGCACGGGTAATCTAGCTCATACACTGACTCAGCACGGGTAATCTAGCTCATACACTGACTCAGCACGGGTAATCTAGTTCATACACTGACTCAGCACGGGTAATCTAGTTCATACACTGACTCAGCACGGGTAATCTAGCTCATACACTGACTCAGCACGGGTAATCTAGCTCATACACTGACTCAGCAAGGGTAATCTAGTTCATACACTGACTCAGCACGGGTAATCTAGTTCATACACTGACTCAGCACGGGTAATCTAGCTCATACACTGACTCAGCACGGGTAATCTAGTTCATACACTGACTCAGCACGGGTAATCTAGCTCATACACTGACTCAGCACGGGTAATCTAGCTCATACACTGACACAGCACGGGTAATCTAGTTCATTCACTGTCTCAGCACGGGTAATCTAGCTCATACACTGACTCAGCACGGGTAATCTAGTTCATACACTGACTCAGCACGGGTAATCTAGTTCATTCACTGTCTCAGCACGGGTAATCCAGCTCAAACACTGACACAGCACGGGTAATCTAGCTCATACACTGACTCAGCACGGGTAATCTAGTTCATACACTGACTCAGCACGGGTAATCTAGCTCATACACTGACTCAGCATGGGTAATCTAGCTCATACACTGACTCAGCACGGGTAATCTAGTTCATACACTGACTCAGCACGGGTAATCTAGCTCATACACTGACTCAGCACGGGTAATCTAGTTCATACACTGACTCAGCACGGGTAATCCAGCTCATACACTGACTCAGCACGGGTAATCTAGTTCATACACTGACTCAGCACGGGTAATCTAGTTCATACACTGACTCAGCACGGGTAATCTAGTTCATACACTGACTCAGCACGGGTAATCCAGCTCATACACTGACTCAGCACGGGTAATCTAGCTCATACACTGACACAGCACGGGTAATCTAGTTCATACACTGACTCAGCACGGGTAATCTAGTTCATACACTGACTCAGCACGGGTAATCCAGCTCATACACTGACTCAGCACGGGTAATCTAGTTCATACACTGACTCAGCACGGGTAATCTAGTTCATACACTGACTCAGCACGGGTAATCCAGCTCATACACTGACTCAGCACGGGTAATCTAGCTCATACACTGACTCAGCACGGGTAATCTAGCTCATACACTGACTCAGCACGGGTAATCTAGTTCATACACTGACTCAGCACGGGTAATCTAGTTCATACACTGACTCAGCACGGGTAATCTAGCTCATACACTGACTCAGCACGGGTAATCTAGTTCATATACTGACTCAGCACGGGTAATCTAGTTCATACACTGACTCAGCACGGGTAATCTAGTTCATACACTGACTCAGCACGGGTATTCTAGCTCATACACTGACTCAGCACGGGTAATCTAGTTCATACACTGACTCAGCACGGGTGTTCTAGCTCATACACTGACTCAGCACGGGTAATCTAGTTCATACACTGACTCAGCACGGGTATTCTAGCTCATACACTGACTCAGCACGGGTAATCTAGCTCATACACTGACTCAGCATGGGTAATCTAACTCATACACTGACTGAGCACGGGTAATCTAGCTCATACACTGACTCAGCACGGGTAATCTAGCTCATACACTGACTCAGCACGGGTAATCTAGTTCATACACTGACTCAGCACGGGTAATCTAGCTCATACACTGACTCAGCATGGGTAATCTAGCTCATACACTGACTCAGCACGGGTAATCTAGTTCATACACTGACTCAGCACGGGTAATCTAGCTCATACACTGACTCAGCACGGGTAATCTAGTTCATACAGACTCAGCACGGGTAATCTAGTTCATACACTGACTCAGCACGGGTAATCTAGTTCATACACTGACTCAGCACGGGTAATCTAGTTCATACACTGACTCAGCACGGGTAATCTAGCTCATACACTGACTCAGCACGGGTAATCTAGCTCATACACTGACTCAGCACGGGTAATCTAGCTCATACACTGACTCAGCACGGGTAATCTAGTTCATACACTGACTCAGCACGGGTAATCTAGCTCATACACTGACTCAGCACGGGTAATCCAGCTCAAACACTGACTCAGCACGGGTAATCTAGTTCATGCACTGACTCAGCACGGGTAATCTAGTTCATACACTGACTCAGCACGGGTAATCTAGCTCATACACTGACTCAGCACGGGTAATCCAGCTCATACACTGACTCAGCACGGGTAATCTAGTTCATACACTGACTCAGCACGGGTAATCTAGTTCATGCACTGACTCAGCACGGGTAATCTAGTTCATACACTGACTCAGCACGGGTAATCTAGCTCATAAACTGACTCAGCACGGGTAATCTAGCTCATACACTGACTCAGCCCGGGTAATCTAGTTCATACACTGACTCAGCACGGGTAATCTAGTTCATACACTGACTCAGCACGGGTAATCTAGCGCATACACTGACTCTGCACGGGTAATCTAGTTCATACACTGACTCAGCACGGGTAATCTAGTTCATACACTGACTCAGCATGGGTAATCTAGCTCATACACTGACTCAGCACGGGTAATCTAGTTCATACACTGACTCAGCACGGGTAATCTAGTTCATACACTGACTCAGCACGGGTAATCTAGCTCATACACTGACTCAGCACGGGTAATCTAGCTCATACACTGACTCAGCACGGGTAATCTAGCTCATACACTGACTCAGCACGGGTAATCTAGCTCATACACTGACTCAGCACGGGTAATCTAGTTCATACACTGACTCAGCATGGGTAATCTAGCTCATACACTGACTCAGCATGGGTAATCTAGCTCATACACTGACTCAGCACGGGTAATCTAGTTCATACACTGACTCAGCACGGGTAATCTAGCTCATACACTGACTCAGCACGGGTAATCTAGTTCATACAGACTCAGCACGGGTAATCTAGTTCATACACTGACTCAGCACGGGTAATCTAGTTCATACACTGACTCAGCACGGGTAATCTAGTTCATACACTGACTCAGCACGGGTAATCTAGCTCATACACTGACTCAGCACGGGTAATCTAGCTCATACACTGACTCAGCACGGGTAATCTAGCTCATACACTGACTCAGCACGGGTAATCTAGTTCATACACTGACTCAGCACGGGTAATCTAGCTCATACACTGACTCAGCACGGGTAATCCAGCTCAAACACTGACTCAGCACGGGTAATCTAGTTCATGCACTGACTCAGCACGGGTAATCTAGTTCATACACTGACTCAGCACGGGTAATCTAGCTCATACACTGACTCAGCACGGGTAATCCAGCTCATACACTGACTCAGCACGAGTAATCTAGTGCATACACTGACTCAGCACGGGTAATCTAGTTCATACACTGACTCAGCACGGGTAATCCAGCTCATAAACTGACTCAGCACGGGTAATCTAGTTCATACACTGACTCAGCACGGGTAATCTAGCTCATAAACTGACTCAGCACGGGTAATCTAGCTCATACACTGACTCAGCCCGGGTAATCTAGTTCATACACTGACTCAGCACGGGTAATCTAGTTCATACACTGACTCAGCACGGGTAATCTAGCGCATACACTGACTCTGCACGGGTAATCTAGTTCATACACTGACTCAGCACGGGTAATCTAGTTCATACACTGACTCAGCATGGGTAATCTAGCTCATACACTGACTCAGCACGGGTAATCTAGTTCATACACTGACTCAGCACGGGTAATCTAGTTCATACACTGACTCAGCACGGGTAATCTAGCTCATACACTGACTCAGCACGGGTAATCTAGCTCATACACTGACTCAGCACGGGTAATCTAGCTCATACACTGACTCAGCACGGGTAATCTAGCTCATACACTGACTCAGCACGGGTAATCTAGTTCATACACTGACTCAGCATGGGTAATCTAGCTCATACACTGACTCAGCACGGGTAATCTAGCTCATACACTGACTCAGCACGGGTGATCTAGTTCATACACTGACTCAGCACGGGTAATCTAGCTCATACACTGACTCAGCATGGGTAATCTAGCTCATACACTGATTCAGCACGTGTAATCTAGCTCATACACTGACTCAGCACGGGTAATCTAGTTCATACACTGACACAGCACGGGTAATCTAGTGCATATACTGACACAGCACGGGTAATCTACCTCATACACTGACTCAGCACGGGTAATCTAGTTCATACACTGACTCAGCACGGGTAATCTAGCTCATACACTGACTCAGCACGGGTAATCTAGTGCATACACTGACTCAGCACGGGTAATCTAGCTCATACACTGACTCAGCACGGGTAATCTAGTTCATACACTGACTCAGCACGGGTAATCCAGCTCATACACTGACTCAGCACGGGTAATCTAGTTCATACACTGACTCAGCACGGGTAATCTAGCTCGTACACTGATTCAGCACGGGTAATCTAGCTCATACACTGACTCAGCACGGGTAATCTAGTTCATACACTGACTCAGCACGGGTAATCTAACTCATACAATGACTCAGCACGGGTAATCTAGCTCATACACTGACTCAGCACGGGTAATCTAGTGCATACACTGACTCAGCACGGGTAATCCAGCTCATACACTGACTCAGCACGGGTAATCTAGTTCATTCACTGTCTCAGCACGGGTAATCTAGCTCATACACTGACACAGCACGGGTAATCTAGCTCATACACTGACTCAGCACGGGTAATCTAGTTCATACACTGACTCAGCACGGGTAATCTAGCTCATACACTGACTCAGCACGGGTAATCTAGTGCATACACTGACTCAGCACGGGTAATCTAGCTCATACACTGACTCAGCACGAGTAATCTAGCTCATACACTGACTCAGCACGGGTAATCTAGTGCATACAGTGACTCAGCACGGGTAATCTAGCTCATACACTGACTCAGCACGAGTAATCTAGCTCATACACTGACACAGCACGGGTAATCTAGCTCATACACTGACTCAGCACGGGTAATCTAGCTCATACACTGACTCAGCACGGGTAATCTAGTTCATACACTGACTCAGCACGGGTAATCTAGTTCATACACTGACTCAGCACGGGTAATCTAGCTCATACACTGACTCAGCACGGGTAATCTGGCTCATACACTGACTCAGCACGGGCAAACTAGCTCATACACTGACTCAGCACGGGTAATCCAGCTCATACACTGACTCAGCACGGGTAATCCAGCTCATACACTGACTCAGCACGGGTAATCTAGCTCATACACTGACTCAGCACGGGCAAACTAGCTCATACACTGACTCAGCACGGGTAATCTAGTTCATACACTGACTCAGCACGGGTAATCTAGCTCATACACTGACTCAGCACGGGCAAACTAGCTCATACAATGACTCAGCACGGGTAATCTGGCTCTTACACTGACTCAGCATGGGTAATCTAGCTCATACACTGACTCAGCATGGGTAATCCAGCTCATACACTGACTCAGCACGGGTAATCTAGCTCATACACTGACTCAGCACGGGTAATCTAGCTCATACACTGACTCAGCACGGGTAATCTAGCTCATACACTGACTCAGCACGGGTAATCTAGCTCATACACTGACTCAGCACGGGTAATCTAGTTCATACACTGACTCAGCACGGGTAATCTAGTTCATACACTGACTCAGCACGGGTAATCTAGCTCATACACTGACTCAGCACGGGTAATCTAGTTCATACACTGACTCAGCACGGGTAATCTAGCTCATACACTGACTCAGCACGGGTAATCTAGTTCATACACTGACTCAGCAAGGGCAATCTAGCTCATACACTGACTCAGCAAGGGCAATCTAGCTCATACACTGACACAGCACGGGTAATCTAGTTCATTCACTGTCTCAGCACGGGTAATCTAGCTCATACACTGACTCAGCACGGGTAATCTAGTTCATACACTGACTCAGCACGGGTAATCTAGTTCATACACTGACTCAGCACGGGTAATCTAGCTCATACACTGACTCAGCACGGGTAATCTAGTTCATTCACTGTCTCAGCACGGGTAATCTAGCTCATACACTGACTCAGCACGGGTAATCTAGCTCATACACTGACTCAGCACGGGTAATCTAGCTCATACACTGACTCAGCACGGGTAATCTAGCTCATACACTGACTCAGCACGGGTAATCTAGCTCATACACTGACTCAGCACGGGAAATCTAGCTCATACACTGACTCAGCACGGGTAATCTAGTTCATACACTGACTCAGCACGGGTAATCCAGCTCATACACTGACTCAGCACGGGTAATCTAGTTCATACACTGACTCAGCACGGGTAATCTAGCTCATACACTGACTCAGCACGGGTAATCTAGCTCATACACTGACTCAGCACGGGTAATCTAGTTCATACACTGACTCAGCACGGGTAATCTAGCTCATACACTGACTCAGCACGGGTAATCTAGCTCATACACTGACTCAGCACGGGTAATCTAGCTCATACACTGACTCAGCACGGGTAATCTAGCTCAGACACTGACTCAGCACGGGTAATCTAGCTCATACACTGACTCAGCACGGGTAATCTAGTTCATACACTGACTCAGCACGGGTAATCTAGTTCATACACTGACTCAGCATGGGTAATCTAGCTCATACACTGACTCAGCACGGGTAATCTAGCTCATACACTGACTCAGCACGGGTAATCTAGCTCATACACTGACTCAGCACGGGTAATCTAGCTCATACACTGACTCAGCACAGGTAATCTAGTTCATACACTGACTCAGCAAGGGTAATCTAGCTCATACACTGACTCAGCACGGGTAATCTAGCTCATACACTGACTCAGCACGGGTAATCTAGTTCATACACTGACTCAGCACGGGTAATCTAGTTCATACACTGACTCAGCACGGGTAATCTACCTCATACACTGACTCAGCACGGGTAATCTAGCTCATACACTGACTCAGCACGGGTAATCTAGCTCATACACTGACTCAGCACGGGTAATCTAGTTCATACACTGACTCAGCACGGGTAATCTAGTTCATACACTGACTCAGCACGGGTAATCTAGTTCATACACTGACTCAGCACGGGTAATCTAGTTCATACACTGACTCAGCACGGGTAATCTAGCTCATACACTGACTCAGCACGGGTAATCTAGTTCATACACTGACTCAGCACGGGTAATCTAGTTCATACACTGACTCAGCACGGGTAATCTAGCTCATACACTGACTCAGCACGGTAATCTAGCTCATACAGTGACTCAGCACGGGTAATTTGGTTCATACACTGACTCAGCACGGGTAATCTAGCTCATACACTGACTCAGCACGGGTAATCTAGCTCATACACTGACTCAGCACGGGTATTCTAGCTCATACACTGACTCAGCACGGGTTATCTAGTTCATACACTGACTCAGCACGGGTTATCTAGCTCATACACTGACTCAGCACGGGTAATCTAGTTCATACACTGACTCAGCACGGGTTATCTAGTTCATACACTGACTCAGCACGGGTTATCTAGCTCATACACTGACTCAGCACGGGTAATCTAGCTCATACACTGACTCAGCACGGGTAATCCAGCTCATACACTGACTCAGCACGGGTAATCTAGTTCATAAACTGACTCAGCACGGGTAATCTAGTTCATACACTGACTCAGCACGGGTAATCTAGCTCATACACTGACTCAGCACGGGTAATCTAGTTCATACACTGACTCAGCACGGGTAATCTACCTCATACACTGACTCAGCACGGGTAATCTAGCTCATACACTGTCTCAGCACGGGTAATCTAGCTCATACACTGACTCAGCACGGGTAATCTAGCTCATACACTGTCTCAGCACGGGTAACCTAGCTCATACACTGACTCAGCACGGGTAATCTAGCTCATACACTGACTCAGCACGGGTAATCTAGCTCAGACACTGACTCAGCACGGGTAATCTAGCTCATACACTGACTCAGCACGGGTAATCTAGCTCAGACACTGACTCAGCACGGGTAATCCAGCTCATACACTGACTCAGCACGGGTAATCTAGTTCATACACTGACTCAGCACGGGTAATCTAGCTCATACACTGACTCAGCACGGGTAATCTAGCTCATACACTGGCTCAGCACGGGTAATCTAGTTCATACACTGACTCAGCACGGTTAATCTAGCTCATACACTGACTCAGCACGGGTAATCTAGCTCATACACTGACACAGCACGGGTAATCTAGTGCATATACTGACACAGCACGGGTAATCTAGTGCATACACTGACTCAGCACGGGTAATCTAGCTCATACACTGACTCAGCACGGGTAATCTATCTCATACACTGACTCAGCATGGGTAATCTAGTTCATACACTGACTCAGCACGGGTAATCTAGCTCATACACTGACTCAGCACGGGTAATCTAGTGCATACACTGACTCAGCACGGGTAATCTAGTTCATACACTGACTCAGCACGGGTAATCTAGTTCATACACTGACTCAGCACGGGTAATCTAGTTCATACACTGACTCAGCACGGGTAATCTAGCTCATACACTGACTCAGCACGGGTAATCTAGCTCATACACTGACTCAGCACGGGTAATCTAGTTCATACACTGACTCAGCACGGGTAATCCAGCTCATACACTGACTCAGCACGGGTAATCTAGTTCATACACTGACTCAGCACGGGTAATCCAGCTCATACACTGACTCAGCACGGGTAATCCAGCTCATACACTGACTCAGCACGGGTAATCTAGCTCATACACTGACTCAGCACGGGTAATCTAGTTCATACACTGACTCAGCACGGGTAATCTAGTTCATACACTGACTCAGCACGGGTAATCTAGCTCATACACTGACTCAGCACGGGTAATCTAGCTCATACACTGACTCAGCACGGGTAATCTAGTTCATACACTGACTCAGCACGGGTAATCTAGCTCATACTCTGACTCAGCACGGGTAATCTAGCTCATACACTGACTCAGCACGGGTAATCTAGTTCATACACTGACTCAGCACGGGTAATCTACCTCATACACTGACTCAGCACGGGTAATCTAGGTCATACACTGACTCAGCACGGGTAATCTAGCTCATACACTGACTCAGCACGGGTAATCTAGTTCATACACTGACTCAGCACGGGTAATCTAGCTCATACACTGACTCAGCACGGGTAATCTAGCTCATACACTGACTCAGCACGGGTAATCTAACTCATACACTGACTCAGCACGGGTAATCTAGTTCATACACTGACTCAGCACGGGTAATCTAGCTCATACACTGACTCAGCACGGGTAATCTACCTCATACACTGACTCAGCACGGGTAATCTAGCTCATACACTGACTCAGCACGGGTAATCTAGCTCATACACTGACTCAGCACGGGTAATCTAGTTCATACACTGACTCAGCACGGGTAATCTAGTGCATACACTGACTCAGCACGGGTAATCTAGCTCATACACTGACTCAGCACGGGTAATCTAGCTCATACACTGACTCAGCACGGGTAATCTAGTTCATACACTGACTCAGCACGGGTAATCTAGTTCATACACTGACTCAGCACGGGTAATCTAGTTCATACACTGACTCAGCACGGGTAATCTAGTTCATACACTGACTCAGCACGGGTAATCTAGTGCATACACTGACTCAGCACGGGTAATCTAGTGCATACACTGACTCAGCACGGGTAATCTAGTTCATACACTGACTCAGCACGGGTAATCCAGCTCATACACTGACTCAGCACGGGTAATCCAGCTCATACACTGACTCAGCACGGGTAATCTAGTTCATACACTGACTCAGCACGGGTAATCTAGTGCATATACTGACTCAGCACGGGTAATCTAGTTCATACACTGACCCAGCACGGGTAATCTAGCTCATACACTGACTCAGCACGGGTAATCTAGCTCATACACTGACTCAGCACGGGTAATCTAGTTCATACACTGACTCAGCACGGGTAAGCTAGCTCATACACTGACTCAGCACGGGTAATCTAGCTCATACACTGACTCAGCACGGGTAATCTAGTTCATACACTGACTCAGCACGGGTAAGCTAGCTCATACACTGACTCAGCACGGGTAATCTAGCTCATACACTGACTCAGCACGGGTAAGCTAGCTCATACACTGACTCAGCACGGGTAATCTAGCTCATACACTGACTCAGCACGGGTAAGCTAGCTCATACACTGACTCAGCACGGGTAATCTAGCTCATACACTGACTCAGCACGGGTAATCTAGTGCATACACTGACTCAGCACGGGTAATCTAGTTCATACAGACTCAGCAGGGGTAATCTAGTTCATACACTGACTCAGCACGGGTAATCTAGCTCATACACTGACTCAGCACGGGTAATCTAGTTCATACACTGACTCAGCACGGGTAATCTAGTTCATACACTGACTCAGCACGGGTAATCTAGTTCATACACTGACTCAGCACGGGTAATCTAGTTCATACACTGACTCAGCACGGGTAATCTAGCTCATACACTGACTCAGCACGGGTAATCTAGTTCATACACTGACTCAGCACGGGTAATCTAGTTCATACACTGACTCAGCACGGGTAATCTAGCTCATACACTGACTCAGCACGGGTAATCTAGCTCATACACTGACTCAGCACGGGTAATCTAGCTCATACACTGACTCAGCACGGGTAATCTAGTTCATTCACTGACTCAGCACGGGTAATCTAGCTCATACACTGACTCAGCACGGGTAATCTAGTTCATACACTGACTCAGCACGGGTAATCTAGCTCATACACTGACTCAGCACGGGTGTTCTAGCTCATACACTGACTCAGCACGGGTGTTCTAGCTCATACACTGACTCAGCACGGGTAATCTAGCTCATACACTGACTCAGCACGGGTAATCTAGCTCATACACTGACTCAGCACGGGTAATCTAGTTCATACACTGACTCAGCACGGGTAATCTAGCTCATACACTGACTCAGCACGGGTAATCTAGTTCATTCACTGACTCAGCACGGGTAATCTAGTTCATACACTGACTCAGCACGGGTAATCTAGCTCATACACTGACTCAGCACGGGTAATCTAGCTCATACACTGACTCAGCACGGGTAATCTAGTTCATACACTGACTCAGCACGGGTAATCTAGTTCATACACTGACTCAGCACGGGTAATCTAGCTCATACACTGACTCAGCACGGGTAATCTAGTTCATACACTGACTCAGCACGGGTAATCTAGCTCATACACTGACTCAGCACGGGTAATCTACCTCATACACTGACTCAGCACGGGTAATCTAGTTCATACACTGACTCAGCACGGGTAATCTAGTTCATACACTGACTCAGCACGGGTAATCTAGTTCATACACTGACTCAGCACGGGTAATCTAGCTCATACACTGACTCAGCATCGGTAATCTAGCTCATACACTGACTCAGCACGGGTAATCCAGCTCATACACTGACTCAGCACGGGTAATCTAACTCATACACTGACTCAGCACGGGTAATCTAGCTCATACACTGACTCAGCACGGGTAATCTAGTTCATACACTGACTCAGCACGGGTAATCTAGTTCATACACTGACTCAGCACGGGTAATCTAGCTCATACACTGACTCAGCACGGGTAATCTAGTTCATACACTGACTCAGCACGGGTAATCTAACTCATACACTGACTCAGCACGGGTAATCTAGCTCATACACTGACTGAGCACGGGTAATCCAGCTCATACACTGACTCAGCACGGGTAATCTAGCTCATACACTGACTCAGCACGGGTAATCTAGCTCATTCACTGACTCAGCACGGGTAATCTAGCTCATACACTCACTCAGCACGGGTAATCTAGTTCATACACTGACTCAGCACGGGTAATCTAGTTCATACACTGACTCAGCACGGGTATTCTAGCTCATACACTGACTCAGCACGGGTAATCTAGTTCATACACTGACTCAGCATGGGTAATCTAGCTCATACACTGACTCAGCACGGGTAATCCAGCTCATACACTGACTCAGCACGGGTAATCTAGTTCATACACTGACTCAGCATGGGTAATCTAGCTCATACACTGACTCAGCACGGGTAATCTAGTTCATACACTGACTCAGCACGGGTAATCTAGCTCATACACTGACACAGCACGGGTAATCTAGTTCATACACTGACTCAGCACGGGTAATCTAGCTCATACACTGACTCAGCACGAGTAATCTAGCTCATACACTGACTCAGCACGGGTAATCTAGCTCATACACTGACTCAGCACGGGTGATCTAGTTCATACACTGACTCAGCACGGGTAATCTAGTTCATACACTGACTCAGCACGGGTAATCTAGTTCATACACTGACTCAGCACGGGTAATCTAGTTCATACACTGACTCAGCACGGGTAATCTAGTTCATACACTGACTCAGCACGGGTAATCTAGTTCATACACTGACTCAGCATGGGTAATCTAGCTCATACACTGACTCAGCACGGGTAATCTAGCTCATACACTGACTCAGCACGGGTAATCTAGCTCATACACTGACTCAGCACGGGTAATCTAGCTCATACACTGACTCAGCACGGGTAATCTAGTTCATACACTGACTCAGCACGGGTAATCTAGCTCATACACTGACTCAGCACGGGTAATCTAGTTCATACACTGACTCAGCACGGGTAATCTAACTCATACACTGACTCAGCACGGGTAATCTAGCTCATACACTGACTCAGCACGGGTAATCTAGTTCATACACTGACTCAGCACGGGTAATCTAGTTCATACACTGACTCAGCACGGGTAATCTAGTTCATACACTGACTCAGCACGGGTAATCTAGCTCATACACTGACTCAGCAGGGGTAATCTAGTTCATACACTGACTCAGCACGGGTAATCTAGTTCATACACTGACTCAGCATGGGTAATCTAGTTCATACACTGACTCAGCACGGGTAATCTAACTCATACACTGACTCAGCACGGGTAATCTAGTTCATACACTGACTCAGCATGGGTAATCTAGCTCATACACTGACACAGCACGGGTAATCTAACTCATACACTGACTCAGCACAGGTAATCTAGCTCATACACTGACTCAGCACGGGTAATCTAGTTCATACACTGACTCAGCACGGGTAATCTAGCTCATACACTGACTCAGCACGGGTAATCTAGCTCATACACTGACTCAGCACGGGTTATCTAGTTCATACACTGACTCAGCACGGGTAATCTAGTTCATACACTGACTCAGCATGGGTAATCTAGTTCATACACTGACTCAGCACGGGTAATCTAACTCATACACTGACTCAGCACGGGTAATCTAGTTCATACACTGACTCAGCATGGGTAATCTAGCTCATACACTGACACAGCACGGGTAATCTAACTCATACACTGACTCAGCACAGGTAATCTAGCTCATACACTGACTCAGCACGGGTAATCTAGTTCATAAACTGACTCAGCACGGGTAATCTAGCTCATACACTGACTCAGCACGGGTAATCTAGCTCATACACTGACTCAGCACGGGTTATCTAGTTCATACACTGACTCAGCACGGGTAATCTAGCTCATACAGTGACTCAGCACGGGTAATCTAGCTCATACACTGACTCAGCACGGGTAATCTAGTTCATACACTGACTCAGCACGGGTAATCTAGCTCATACAGTGACTCAGCACGGGTAATCTAGCTCATACCCTGACTCAGCACGGGTAATCTAGCTCATACACTGACTCAGCACGGGTAATCCAGCTCATACACTGACTGAGCACGGGTAATCTAGCTCATACACTGACTCAGCACGGGTAATCTAGCTCATACACTGACTCAGCACGGGTAATCTAGTTCATACACTGACTCAGCACGGGTAATCTAGCTCATACACTGACTCAGCAGGGGTAATCTAGCTCATACACTGACTCAGCACGGGTAATCTAGTTCATACACTGACTCAGCACGGGTAATCTAGTTCATACACTGACTCAGCACGGGTAATCTAGCTCATACACTGACTCAGCACGGGTAATCTAGCTCATACACTGACTCAGCACGGGTAATCTACCTCATACACTGACTCAGCACGGGTAATCTAGCTCATACACTGACTCAGCACGGGTAATCTAGTTCATACACTGACTCAGCACGGGTAATCTAGCTCATACACTGACTCAGCATGGGTAATCTACCTCATACACTGACTCAGCACGGGTAATCTAGCTCATACACTGACTCAGCACGGGTAATCTAGTTCATACACTGACTCAGCACGGGTAATCTACCTCATACACTGACTCAGCACGGGTAATCTAGCTCATACACTGACTCAGCACGGGTAATCTAGCTCATACACTGACTCAGCACGGGTAATCTACCTCATACACTGACTCAGCACGGGTAATCTAGCTCATAAACTGGCTCAGCATGGGTAATCTAGTTCATACACTGACTCAGCACGGGTAATCTAGCTCATACACTGACTCAGCACGGGTAATCTAGTTCATACACTGACTCAGCACGGGTAATCTACCTCATACACTGACTCAGCACGGGTAATCTAGTTCATACACTGACTCAGCACGGGTAATCTAGCTCATACACTGGCTCAGCACGGGTAATCTAGTTCATACACTGACTCAGCACGGGTAATCTAGCTCATACACTGACTCAGCACGGGTAATCTACCTCATACACTGACTCAGCACGGGTAATCTAGTTCATACACTGACTCAGCACGCGTAATCTAGCTCATACACTGGCTCAGCACGGGTAATCTAGTTCATACACTGGCTCAGCACGGGTAATCTAGTTCATACACTGACTCAGCACGGGTAATCTAGCTCATACACTGACTCAGCACGGGTAATCTAGTTCATTCACTGACTTAGCTTGAGCAGAGAGTTTGGAGACAGAGCTGGGTGAATCGCAATCGGAGTGGAGGAATTTGGTGATAGTAGGAATTCAGTGGCGAGGAGGAATGCAGTTTCTCATGTCCAACGCAAAAGGAGGAGTGGAGCCACAGAACCCGAGGGCTCTAAATTAAATATCTAGATATCTAATATTTAGGTTCTTTGCTTTTAGTATCTCAGTGGTTCTTGTTAAACTTGAGTAAATAGTTTTGTCTGTTTTCTCTCTAAGTTAGGACAATGGGTTAAACTGAGAAGTTTAGTTAGTAGTCTTATAAATAGAGGCATGGCAGGGCAGCTCAGTCCCATGGAATGCACACCCGGTGCCATGTGGGAAATTCAGGATGCTTCTCGTGTCCTGGACAACCACATATGCAGGAAGTGTCGTCAGCTGGAGGAGCTCGAGCTCCGGGTTTCGGAGTTTGAGCAGCAGCTGGCATCACTGCGGTGCATCCGCGAGGCTAAGAGCTACGTGGATAGCACGTTTCAGGAGGTGGCCATCTCCCAGCTAGGGAGTGTGCAGGCAGAGAGGGAATGGGTGACCACCAGATAGACAAGGAGGACCAGGCAGATAGTGCAGTAGTCCCCTGAGTGTATCTCACTCTCTAACCGATAATACTGGTGAGAACGATGGTTCCTCTGGGGAGTACAGCCAGAGCCAAGGCCATGGCACCATGGGTGGCTCAGCTGTACAGGAGTGGAGGAGGAAGGTTAGAAAATCAATAATGATAAGGGATCCAATAGTTAGGGGAACAGACTGGCGTTTCTGTGGCCACAGACATGACTCCAGGATGGTATGTTACCTCCTTGGTGCCAGGGTCAGGGATGTCACTGAGCAGCTGTACGACATACTAAGGGGGGAGTGGTCCACATCAGTACCAATGACATAGGTAGAAAGAGGGGTGAGGTCCTGCAGGCAAATTTTAGGGTGCTATGTAAGAGATTAATAAGAAGGATCTCAAAGGTAGTAATCTCCAGATTACCCCTGGTGCCACGTAGCTGTGAGTATAGAAATAGGAAGATAGAGCAGATGAATGCATGGCTGGAGTGATGGTGCAGGAGGGTGGGCTTCAGATTCCTGAGGCATTGGGACTGGTTCTCAGGGAGGTGGGACCGTACAAGCCAGACGGGTTACACCTCAACAGAGCCGGAACCAATATCCTCATGGCGGGGGGAGTGCTAGTATTATTGGGGGGGGGCATTTAAACTAGCTTGGCAGGGGGATGGGAACTTGAGCGAAGATTCAGAAGGGAGAGAAGCAAAGCTGGAAATGGAAGGCAGAAAATTAGTAAGTGAATTTGGAAGGCAGAGGAAACAAAGGCTAGAAAATAGACAACAAAGGAGTTTGGCAGTGCTTAATAATGATATATAATGCAATGCAAGTTGTCTAGGGAATAAAGCAGATGAGCTGAGGGCACAGATAGACACATGGGACTATGATATCATAGATATTACTGAGACATGGCTTAAAGAAGGGCAGGAATGGCAGCTCAATATTCCTGGTTACAGGGTTTTCAGATGAGATAGAGAGGGGGATAAAAAAGGAGGGAGGTCATAATTTTGAATAAAGAAACATTTACAGCTGTGAGGAGGGATGATATGTTAGAAGGACCATTAAATGAGGCTATATGGGTTGAACTGAAGAATAAAAAAGGGGAAATCACACTGCTGGGAGTGTACTATAGACCTCCGAACAGTCAGAGGGAGATAGAAGAGCAAATATGTAGGCAGATTTCTGAGAAGTGCAAAAACAATAGGGCAGTAATAGTAGGGGATTTCAACTACCCTAATATTAACTGAGATAGAATCAGTGTAAATGGTATAGAGGGTGGAGAATTCTTAAAATGCATTCAGGATAACTTTTTTAGCCAGTACGTAGCAAGCCCAACAAGGGAGGGGGCGGGTTCTGGACTTAGTTTTAGGGAATGAAGCTGGGCAGATGGAAAGGGTATCAGTGGAGGAGCATATTGGTGGTAGTGACCATAATTAAGTTAGATTAGCGTAGTTATGGAAAAGGACAAAGATAGACCAGGAGTAAAAGTTCTCGATTGGGGAAAGGCTAATTTTACTAAGCTAGGTGTGATTTAGCAAAAGTGGACTGGAAACAGCTACTTGAAGGTAAATCAGTATCAGAGCAGTGGGAGGCATTCAAGGAGGAGATAGTGAGGGTTCATCGCCATCCAGGACAAAGCAGCCCGCTCGATTGGCACCCCATCCACCACCTTAAACATTCTCTCCCTCCACCACCTGCCTACCGTGGCTGCAGTGTGTACCATCTACAAGATGCACTGCAGCAACTCGCCAATTCTTCTTTGGCAGCACCTTTCAAACCCACAACCTCTTCCACCTAGAAGGACAAGGACAGCAGGTGCATGGGAACAACATCACCTGCAAGTTTCCCTCCAAGTCACACACCATCCTGACTTAGAAGAAAATTGCCGATCCTTCATCATCGCTGGGTCAAAATCCTGGAACTCCCTACCTAACAGCACTGTGGGCGTGCCTTCACCACACGGACTGCAGTGGTTCAAGAAGGCGGCTCACCACCACCTCCTCAAGGGCAATTAGGGATGGGCAATAAATGCTGGCCTTGCCAGCGACGCCCACATCCCATAAAAACAAATTTAAAAAATGAGCAAATATGTTCTGTAGTGTATGTGCCTTTAAGTCAGAACTACTTTTTACAGCTCCTGTATACTGTAGTACTGGCAGTGACCACACCGGTATATAAGCTGTGCGCATGCCTCTGTACCCCAGTCTAGAGATTACCCTCCTCCAGTAAAGACCTGTTATTTGTTAATGTACAGCATCCGTGTGATTATTTATCCACTGAACCACGGATCTAACATGTTCCACAAGGAAAAAGGGTGGGACTCCTAAATTTAGAGCTCCCTGGATGTCAAGGGTAGGATAAGACAAAAAAGGGAAGCTTATGTCAGGCACCGAGAGCTAAATACTGCAGATAGCCTAGCCGAGTATAGAAAGTGCAGGGGTGAAATTAAAAAGGAAATTAGGAAAGCAAAGAGAGGGCATGAAAAAATATTGGCAAATAAAATCAAGAAAAGCCCAAAGATGTTTTATAAATACATAAAGAGCAAGAGGATAACTAATGAAAGAGTAGGGCCTATTAGAGACCATAAAGGAAGCTTGTGTGTGGAGGCGGAAGATGTGGATATAGTTCTTAATGACTACTTTGCATCTGTCTTCCCAAAAGACACAGACGATGCAGGCATTGTAGTTAAGGAGGAGAAGTGTGAAATATTAGATAAGAATATGAGAACATAAGAAATAGGAGCAGGAGTAGGCCATTTGGTCCTTCGAGCTTGCTCCACCATTCAGTAAGATCATGGCTGATCTTCTACCTCATCTCCACTTTCCTGCACTATCCCCATATCCCTTGATTCCCTTAATATTCAAAATCTATCGATCCCTGTCTTGAATATTCTCAATGACTGAGCCTCCACAGCCCTCTGGGGTAGAGAATTCCAAAGATTCACCACCCTCTGGGTGAAGAAATTTCTCCTCATTTCAGTCCTAAATGGCTGCCCCCTTATTCTGAGACTGTGACCTCTGGTTCTAGACTCCCCAGCCAGGGGGAACATCCTCCGTGCATCTACCCTGTCAAGTCCTGTAAGAATTTTGTATGTTTCAATGAGATCCCCTCTCATTCTTCTAAACTCTAGAGAATAAAGGCCTAGTCTACTCAATCTAGGACAATCCCCCCATCCCAGGAACCAGTCTGGTGAACTTTTGTTGCACTCCCTCTATGGCAAGTATATCCTTCCTTAGGTAAGGAGATCAAAACTGTACACACTACTCCAGATGTGGTCTCACCAGGGCCCTATATAATTGCAGTAAGACGTCTTTACTCTTATACTCAAATCCTCTTGTAATAAAGGCCAACATACCATTACTTTCCTAATTGCTTGCTGTACCTGCATGTTAACTTTCAGTGATTTGTGTACAAGGACACCCAAGTCCCTCTGAATACCAACATTTCCCAATCTCTCACTATTTAAAAAATACACTGCTTTTCTATTTTACCTACCAAAGTGGATAACTTCACATTTCTCCACATTATATTCCATTTGCCATGTTCTTGCCCACTCACTTAGCCTGTCTATATCCCCTTGAAGCCTCCTTGCATCCTCCTCACAACTTACATTCCCACCCAGCTTTGTATCATCAGCAAACTTGGATATATTACATTTGGTCCCCCTCATCCAAATCATTGAAGTAGATTGTGAATAGCTGAGGCCCAAGCACTGATCCTTGCAGTACCCCACTAGTTACAGCCTGCCAACCAGAAAATGACCCGTTTATTCCTACTCTCTGTTTTCTGTCCGTTAACCAACCTCAATCCATGCTAGTACGTTAGCCCCAATCCCATGAGCCCTAATTTTGTTTAATAACCTCTTATGTGGCACCTTAGCGAATGCCTTCTGAAAATCCAAATCCACCACATCCACTGGTTCCCCCTTATATATTCTGCTAGTTACAACCTCAAAAAACTCTTAACAGATTTGTCAAACATGATTTCCCTTTCATAAATCTGTGAGATAAACCTAGTAAGAGAGGAAATGTTATGGGGTTTAGCATCTTTGAAAGTAGATAAATCGCCAGGCCCAGATGAAATATATCCCAGGCTGTTAAGAGAAGTAAGGGAAGGAAATAGCGAAGGCTCGGACCATCATTTTCCAATCCTCTCTGGCTACAGATGTGGTGCCGGAGGACTGGAGAACTGCTAATGTTGTACCATTGATTAAAAAGGGAGAAAGGGATAGACCAAATAATTATAGGCCAGTCAGTCTAACCTCAGTGGTGGAAAAATTATTGGAAAAAATTCTGAGGGACAGTATAAATCGTCATTTCGAAAGGCACGGATTAATCAAGGACAGTCAGCATGGATTTGTTAAGGGAAGGTTGTGTCTGACTAACTTGATTGAATTTTTTGAGGAAGTAACAACGGGGATCGATGGGGGTAGTGCATTTGATGTCGTCTACATGGATTTTAGCAAGGATTTTGAGAAGGTCCCACATGGTGGATTGGTCAGAAAAGTAAAAGCCCATGGGATCCAATGGAAAGTGACAAGTTGGATCCAAAATTGGCTCAGTGGCAGGAAGCAAAGGGTAATGATTATAGGGTGTTTTTGTGACTGGAAGGCTGTTTCTAGAGGGCTTCTGCAGGGCTCAGTACTAGGTCCCTTGCTTTTTAAGGCATATATCAATGATTTAGACTTGAATGTAGGGGGCATTTACGAGGACTTTGGCAGAACTGGAGAATTTTAGCTATGAGGAAAGATTGGATAGGCTGGGGTTATTTTCTTTGAAATAGAGAAGGCTGAGGGGAGACCTAATTGAGGTCCATAAAATTATGAGGGGCCTAGATAGAGTGGATAGGAAGGAACTAGTTCCCTTAGCAGAGAGGTCAATAACCAGGGGGCATAGATTTAAAGTAATTGGTGGAAAGATTAGAGGGGAGTTGAGGAGAAATGTTTTCACCCAGAGGGTGGTGGAGTCTGGAACTCACTGCCTGAAAGGCAGAAACCCTCATCACATTTAAAAAGTACTTGGATATGCACTTGAAGTGTTGTAACCTGCAATCCCACGGACCAAGAGCTGGAAAGTGGGATTAGGCTGGATAGCTCTTTTTCAGCCAGCACGGACACGATGGGCTGAATGGAATCCTTCTGTGCCATAAATTTCTATGATTCTATGATTCAGCATGGATTTATCTAGTTTATACCGTGACCCAGCACGGGTTTATCTAGTTTATACTGTGACTCAGCATGGGTTTCTCTAGTCTATACTGTGACTCAGCACAGGTTTAACTAGTTTATACTGTGACTCAGCACAGGTTTATCTAGTTTATACAGTGACTCAGCACAGGTTTATCTAGTTTATACAGTGTCTCAGCACGGATTTATCTAGTTTATACAGTGTCTCAACACGGGTTTCTCTAGTCTATACTGTGACTCAGCACGGGTTTAACTAGTTTATACAGTGTCTCAGCATGGGTTTCTCTAGTCTATACTGTGACTCAGCACGGGTTTAACTAGTTTATACTGTGACTCAGCACGGATTTAACTAGTTTATACAGTGTCTCAACACGGGTTTATCTAGTTTATACCGTGATTCAGCACGGGTTTATCTAGTCAGTGCCCACTGGAAGGAGCACTTCGAAGATCTCCTTAACCGCGACTCTGTCTTCGACGCGAGTGTCCTCAGCTCCATCCCACAGCATGCTACCCGCCACCATCTCAGCACAACTCCAGCCCAGCATGAGGTTAACAAGGCCACAAGATGGAATTCCCGCTGAGGCACTAAAGCATGGCGGAGAAGCACTACTGGCATGAATTCATGAACTAATTTCTCTTATCTGGAAGGAGGAGAGCATGCCAGGGGATCTCAGAGATGCCGTAATTGTAACCATCTTCAAGAAAGGTGACAAGTCTGATTGCGGTAATTACAGAGGAGTTTCCCTGCTGTTTGCCACAGGGAAAGTCATCGCAAGAATCCTCCTCAATCGCCTTCTCCCAGTGGCCGAAGAGCCCCTCCCAGAGACGCAATGCGGACTCTGCCCACTAAGGGGCACAATGGACATGATCTTCACCGCACGTCAATTACAAGAGAAATGCAGGGAACAGCACCAACCGCTGTACATGGCCTTCTTTGATTTCACAAAGGCCTTCGACACTGTCAACCATGAGGGATTATGGAGTGTCCTCCTCAAATTCGGCTGCCCTCAAAAGTTTGTCACCATCCTCCGCCTGCTTCACGACGACATGCAAGCCGTGATCCTGACCAATGGTTCCACCACAGACCCAATTCACATACGAACCGGGGTCAAGCAAGGCTATGTCATCGCACCAACGCTCTTCTCGATCTTCCTTGCTGCAATGCTCCATCTCACCCTCAGTAAGCTCCTCACTGGAGTGGAGCTAATTTGCAGAACAAACGGGAAACTGTTCAACCTCTGTCGCCTCCAGTCCAGATCCAAGGTTGTCCCATCCTCTGTCGTTGAATTACAGTATGCAGACGACGCTTGCGTCTGCGCTCACTCGGAGATCGAACTCCAAACCATCGTCAACACCTTCACCGAAGTGTACGAGAGCATGGGCCTTACACTAAACATCCGTAAGACAAAGGTCCTCTAATAACCTGCCCCCACCACACAGTACTGCCCCCCGATTATCAAAATCCATGACAAGGCCTTAGACAACGTGGACCACTTTCCATACCTCAGGAGCCTACTGTCAACAAGGGCAGATGTCGACGACGAAGTCCAACACTGCCTTCAGTGTGCCAGTGCAGCCTTTGGTCGCCTGAGGAAGAGAGTGTTTGAAGGCCAGGACTTCAAACCCAGTACTAAGCTCATGGTCTACAGAGCAGCAGTGATACCCGCTGTAGTGTATGTAACTGTTCTACCTTTAAGAGAACTATTGTATGTAACCGTTTACCTTTAAGAGAACTATTTTAGGTGTGGCACTACTTTATCTTGGCTGCTGTATACTGTAATACCGACGGTGACCACACCGGTATATAAGTGCTGTGGCAGAACTTATTGGGCAGATTCGTCCTGACCTTCGAATAGTAAAGTCCTGTTTAAGTTACTCTTGTAGTCTGTATATTACTTCGCTATACAACCCACAGACTTTACAGTGGCGACGAGTTCGATCTTACCCTGCGGCATCAATACTTCTGAAGAAATAAACGAGCATCGAGAAAAGGCACCCGCCCTCGTCGTTTTGCTGAGAGAAAAACTCGAGTCTGCAGACCAAGAAAGGAGGAAGATTTCAAACACAAAGTCTTCCATCAGTAACAGGCACGGATTGTCCCTTCTGCCACGGTGGTGAGTGAGCCGATCAACACGAGAAGCAAGTCGGCCACGGTGACTGTGAGTAAAGGGAAAATAGAAACAAATAAACGGAGGATAAGGGCGGTGCACTCGACCACGGTCGAGTGGGAAAGGAGCCGGACAGAAGTCGGGCCCAGAGGCGCTGAGACTGGGGCAGCGTGGAGCAGAAGCCGCGGTACAAGCGGGCGAGGGAGCGTCGTGAGACGGCTAGACCGCGACGGCGAAAAAGGCCGGACAACTACCGCGACCACGAGGCGCTGCGACCGGAATCGTAAGGCGCGGGAAGATATAAAAATAAATAAGTCACGGAGAACTCAGCCGCAGCCGGGGAGGGAGGCACCGGACTGCGAGAAGCTGGGAGGCGCGATTGGGGTGAAAAAGGCCAGACAGTGATTGAGGCCACGAAGCGCTGCGACCGTATCGTAAGGCGCGGGATGATATAAAATAAATAAACCGCGGAGAACGTAGCCGCAGCCGGGGAGGGAAGCACCGGACTGCGAGAGGGCTGGAGGCGCGATTGGGAGCCCGAGCGAGCGGGAGAGACAGAGCCCGAGCGAGGAAGGCTGAGCGAGAGCCAGCCCAGCGGCTGAAACTGTTTGCCGCCAACGGGTTGTACCCAGCACCGGCTGCCCTGCCGAGAGAAGGGAACGTGCTGAAGCCGACGCGCAGGCTGCAAACCCGAAAGCCAGCGGCCGTCGCCCAAGGGAAGCTTACCCCTCCGGCCAGGGGAAGAAACGCGGGAAGCCGCCAGTAGGCGGGGAAGAAGACAGAAGCGGGAACCGCCATTTTAAAGTGGGCGGGGAAAGAAGATAAGCGCGGGAAACCGCCATCTGGAAAAAAAAAGTTAATGAATATTGTTGTTGTTTCTCAGGAAGAGTGTGAAGATGCCTAAGCATAGTAACAGCAACGGTTTCAATGCCGAGGTAGAAGACTGGCCCACGTATGTAGAACGCATCGAGATATATTGTACGGCTAATAAGATAGCAAATTATGAAAAAGCTCTAACCTTATTAAATTCAATGGGTGCGAGGACATACAGGTTATTAAAGCATCTTCTATCACCAGCTAAACCGACGGATCAGTCTTTCGAGAATATTGTTGCTGCCCTGAAGGATCATTTTAACCCCGCACCGCTGATGTTAGCGGAACGATCTAAATTTTACGGGAGAACACAACGAAAAGAGGAAAGCAACGCGGAGTACTTGGTCGAGCTGTGTAGGCTAGCGAAATACTGCCAGTTTAGAGGAAATCTGACAGAGGCATTGCGAGACAAGTTCGTGTGTGGATTGTCGAAGGAAGGAACGCAAAAACGACTACTCGAAGAGAACGATCTTACACTTGATAAGGCTGTCCATATTGCAGCATCGCACGAAGCCGCAGCGAGAGGCACGGCGGTACTCAGTGTGGATCAAATGACTTCGGGTAAAACGAAATGTTCTCGTTGTGGGAAGACAACACACGACCAGAACCAATGCTGGGTTAAAAACCAGGACTGTAGGAAATGTGGCAAGCTTGGCCACATAACTAAGGTATGCCGGTCAGGAAAGAAGAACAACAATAATAAGTCACCGCAGAAGAAGTACAGAAAGGTACATGAGGTGACTGGGAAGAGTCCAGAGGAACAGAATGCGGACTCAGACTCCAACAGCAAGGCACTGGGTAGTCTGAGGATTCATAATGTGAGTAAAGAAGCTGGCCGACAAACTATCTGGATCACACTACAGATTGCAAAAGTCTAAGTGAAGATGGAAGTGGACACCGGATCGGCGTTGATGGTCATGAATAAGCATGATTACAAAAAGTTATTCAAACATATTCCCCTACGGGATACGGAGATAGTATTGCAGACATACACGGGGCACAAAGTATACCCCATCGGGAAGATAGAAGTCAAGGTGAGATACAAAGACAAAGATCACCGAAGGATGGACTTGTATGTGCTGCCCGAGGGAGGTCCACCACTTCTGGGACGGGAGTGGATCAGGAAAATAAAGATAGACTGGCATTCACTAAACACAATGACGGTAGATTCTGGGAAGGAAGAGGTCAAACCTGAACGGTTGTCCAGAATATTGGACGAAGCTAAAGAGGTATTCCAGCAAGGACTGGGAACACTGAGAGGAATTAAAGCAAAAATCAAGATTGCAGAACATGCAAGCCCAAAATTTTTCAAAGCCAGATCGGTACCTTACGCGATACGACCTGCTGTGGAGGCAGAACTGGAAGAGCTTGAACGTTCAGGGGTACTGTCTAAGGTGGACTGGAGTGAGTGGGCCACGCCCATTGTTCCCGTCATGAAGTCTTCATCAAGTAACAAGCCAGGGGGACTGGGGAAGGTCCGCATCTGCGGAGATTTCAAGATCACAGTTAATCCGGTGCTTCACACGGTACAATACCCGCTTCCGCGGATTGAGGATATCTTTGCTTCATTGTCTGGCGGGCAACACTTCACCAAGATAGACCTGGCACAGGCATACTTACAAATGGAAGTCGAGGAGGAGTCGCGCCAGTATCTCACAATCAACACGCACAGAGGCTTGTATCGTTATAATAGACTGGTTTTTGGAGTAGCTTCGGCTCCAGCAATTTGGCAGAGGGCAATGGAGCAGGTCTTACAAGGTGTTCCAAGCACACAGTGTTACTTGGACGATATCCTGATTACGGGAGAAGACGAGGAGGAACACCTCACAAATTTGAAACTGGTGCTCACCAGGTTGAAGGAATATGGCCTTCGAGTTAATCGCCAGAAATGTGAGTTCTTCCAGAAACGGATCTCGTACTGCGGTCATGTCATTGACCAAGAGGGGCTGCACAAGTCGCCTGACAAGATAGAAGCTGTCGTGAAGGCCCCCGCTCCGGAAAACGTTTCACAGTTGAGATCGTTTCTGGGGTTGATTAATTATTATCACAAGTTTCTGCCAAATTTATCCACTGTGCTACATCCGCTGAATGCTCTGTTACGGAAAGAAGTGCCATGGAAGTGGAGCGAGGACTGTAAAAAGGCCTTTCACAGAAGCAAGGCGTTGATTACCTCTGAGGAAGTGTTGGCTCATTTCAACCCAACGTTACCTCTTCGTCTAGCTTGTGATGCTTCTCCTTATGGAATTGGAGCAGTACTTTCACACAAGTTACCAAATGGCTCGGAAAGGCCAGTCGCATTTGCGTTCCGATCGTTGACCTCCGCAGAGCGAAATTACGCCCAGATAGACAGGGAGGCCCTCAGCCTTGTGTGGGGAGTAAAGAAATTCAATCATTACCTGCAGGGCAAGAAGTTCACATTACTGACAGACCACCAGCCGTTGGTGTCCATATTCAACCCTAACAAGGCCGTTTCCACTATGACAGCGCAAAGGTTACAGAGGTGGTCCGTGTTACTTGGGGCACACCAATATGACATTGAATACAAAAGCTCCAAACAGCATGGAAATGCTGATGGGTTATCGCGCCTACCGTTGCCGGTAGTAGAAGAGGCGGCTACAATGGACCCGGTAGAGATGTTCCACTCATCCATAGTAGAATGTCTACCAGTGACCAATTCGATGATCGAGAATGAAACAAGAAATGACCCGACTCTCTCACGGGTCTACGATCTAACAGTGGAGGGATGGCCAGCACATGGCGAACCAACACTGCCAGCATTTTCGCAACGGAAAGAACAGCTGTCAGTGTGCCGAGGAACCTTGATGTGTGGATCGAGAGTGGTGATTCCACCCAAACTTCAGCATAAGGTGCTAAAGGAACTTCACGAGGGGCATCTGGGTGGAGTGAAAATGAAGAACCTAGCAAGAGCGTTTGTGTGGTGGCCAGGTATTGATGGAGACATCGAGGAAATAACCAAGAGTTGTCTAGGATGCCAGAAGGTCCAAAACGCGCCACCACAAGCTCCTCTGCATCCATGGGAGTGGCCCTCATCTCCTTGGCAAAGGGTACACATCGACTTTGCTGGTCCATTTATGGACTCAATGTTTCTAATAGCGGTGGATGCACACTCCAAGTGGCCGGAGGTAATAAAGATGTCCTCCACCACCATGGAAAAAACCATCACAGTATTAAGGACCATGTTTGCCAGGAATGGGCTGCCGGAACAGGTCTGTTCTGATAATGGACCACAATTTGTGTCCGAAGAATTCAGGAAATTCTTAAAAAGCAATGGGGTCAAGCACTACACGTCAGCCCCATACCATCCCACCACCAATGGCTTAGCTGAAAGGTTTGTCCAGACCTTCAAGAAGGCCATAAAGGCCATGGGTAATGAGAACATCAACTTACAACATAAGGTAGATAACTTCTTGTTGGCGTACAGGAATGCAACACATGCGGTCACAAATCAAACTCCCGCCATGATGTTTTTCAATAGAAGGCTAAGATGCTGGCTGGATTTGATTAAGCCAAACGTCAGAAGGGACGTAGAGAACCGGCAATTCCAGGGCATGAATGAAAGGCCAACTAGATCTTTTCAGACAGGTCAACAAGTTTTGGCCCGGGACTACCGTACCGAGAAATGGTAGCCTGGAACTATCGTAAAAAGGCTAGGGCCGCTGCTGTATACAGTGGACATTGGTGACAGCATCATAAGGCGTCATGTTGACCAGATCATAGGGTCATCCACAAAGAGCCAACCTACCCCACAACCTTACACGGCTAATGTCGAAACAGGGATACCCAGAGCCCCTACCTCCGATCTGGTAATACTGGAATCAGATGATCCTGACACTGCTCTTCAAGCTGAATCGGCCTTGCCGGAAGAACCTACTACCCCGCCGAAAACTACTACGCCACCGAGGCGTTATCCGGACAGAGTCAGGAGACCTCCAGAGAGACTGAATCTGTGAACTGTTTTACATAATTTGTATATATGTTCTAATGATATGGTTAATGGGAAATAAGTATGTTGTAAGCTAAAAAGGGAGGATTGTAGTGTATGTAACTGTTCTACCTTTAAGAGAACTATTGTATGTAACCGTTTACCTTTAAGAGAACTATTTTAGGTGTGGCACTACTTTATCTTGGCTGCTGTATACTGTAATACCGACGGTGACCACACCGGTATATAAGTGCTGTGGCAGAACTTATTGGGCAGATTCGTCCTGACCTTCGAATAGTAAAGTCCTGTTTAAGTTACTCTTGTAGTCTGTATATTACTTCGCTATACAACCCACAGACTTTACACCCGCCCTGCTGTATGCCTCAGAGACATGGACCATGTACAGCAGGCACCTCAAAGCACTGGAGAGGTACCACCAACGCTGCCTCCGCAAGATCCTGCAAATCCATTGGCAGGATAGGCGCACCAACGTCAGTGTTCTTGCTCAGACCAACATCCCCAGCATCGAAGCTTTGACCACGCTCAATCAGCTCCGATGGATGGGTCACATTGTCCGCATGCCCGATACGAGGCTCCCAAAACAAGCGCTCTACTCGGAGCTCCGGCACGGCAAGAGAGCTCCAGGTGGGTAGAGGAAACACTTCAAGGACACCCTCAAAGCCTCCTTGAAAAAGTGTAACATTCCCATCGACACCTGGGAATACCTGGCCCAAGACCGCACAAAGTGGAGGAGAAGCATCCGGGAAGGCGCCGAACACCTTGAGCCTCTTCGCCGGGAGCAAGCGGAAGCCAAGCGCAGGCAGCCCACCCACCCGCCCCTTCAACCACCGTCTGCCCCACCCGTGACAGTGTCTGTAGGTCCCGCATTGGACTCATCAGTCACCTGTGAACTCATTTTTATTGTGGAAGCAAGTCGTCCTCGGTTCCGAGGGACTGCCTAAGAAGGAGATGTTCTTGTTTATACAGTGTCTCAGCACGGGTTTATCTAGTTTATACAGTGTCTCAGCACGGGTTTATCTAGTTTATACAGTGTCTCAGCACGGGTTTATCTAATTTATAAATTACTCAGCACGGGTTTATCTAGTTTAGACAGTGACTCAGCACGGGTTTGTCTAGTTTATACAGTGACTCTGGTGTGGAGATGCCGGAGTTGGACTGGGGTGGACAAATGTAAGAAGTCACACAACACCAGGTTATAGTCCAACAGTTTTATTTGAAATCACAAGCGCTCCAAAAGCTTGTAATTTCAAATAAAACTGTTGGACTATAACCTGGTGTTGTGTGACTTCTTACATTTATACAGTGACTCAGCCTTGGTACTATCCGGTTGATGGAGCTGAGCTATATACGGCCTTCACTAAATGAGGCATTGGGGATCCCGAATGGAGCCATTCGCATCTGGTACTGCGGGTGGCACCTTCTCTATTGATGCCCCACATTGCAAGTTGATCGCATTATAAAAGTGCAGCGGGACAGTGGAACTTGTTACTTAAAGTCTACATATTCAGCTCAGTGACAATTCACTTTGCCCCGTTGAATAAAGTTAAGGGTAAATTTACCCATCCCACAATCCCAGTTGGGAGCCTCGCTCGACGGGATGGTGGGTCAGAGTTCAAGTGACAGTGGTGTTGAATGATGCTGCCCATCCGGGAGTGCGAGATGCTGAACTCCCCTGCACTTTTCAACAGCATGGCACTCAGAGAGGCCCGTAGTGATAAATAGGATTATTTCTGTATTTTTATATTAGTTTTCCAGGAAATGTTGATGTAAATCACAGATCTACTCGGCATGATGTCAATGTTTTTAAGAGTATGAATCATGATTAATTAGCTCCCAACTATGTTTTATTGGATACCAAGAAAAAATATTTTTTTTAAAGCAGCATTGTTAGTCTAAGATACAAATGCCCTAACTGGATTGGGTTGCTTGCTATGAATTTTTGTCTTGTAGCCTCAATTACTTCAACTTGTGTGGATGTTAATGAATTCGGGTTAATTATTCTGTAGTGTGTTCTATGCTCCTTTCCATCCCAACCTATCATCTGTATAATGCCCGTTCCAGTGATTTCCCTGATTCATTAAAAAACGATTTTGCTTGTTGTTATTCTGAGTAGCGTACTTCATCTTGTTCAGGGTATGTATAACTCAACAAACGCACAATGCCACATCCCATTTTGTACTCATGCCAACCTTTTTTGCCAAAGTTAGCGGCAGGGAAAATCTCCCCCTTTTTATAGTTTAAAACTGGTTTCTGTTCTGAGAATGATGCACTGAATAGAAACCGTTTTTATGAAACTTTTCAATTTTGATTGAAAGATGTTCTCATTAACCTACTGCTCATATATTCAAAGTCTTGCATATAGCACACACCTCCTGGTAGTGTCACATTTCTCCATCCCACCATTTCTGTCACACAACTTCCATCTCTCCTGTTGCCTCCTGCTGCTCCCATCCCAAGCCTTTTACATCCTGCTGTGCACCTTCCCCTGGCAAAACCCCGAAAGCCACTTTCCTGGATGACAAAGGAACCAGCTTTATGTTCATAGAATCATAGAATCAATTTTACAGCACAGAAGGAAGCCATTCGGCCCATCGTGCCTGTGCCGGCTCTTTGAAAGAGCTATCCAATTAATCCCACTCTCCCACTATTTCCCCATAACCCAGCAAATTTTTCCTTTAGAAGTATTTATCCAATTCCCTTTTGACAGTTATTATTGAAACTGCTTCCGCCGCCCTTTCAGGCAGCGCATTTCAGATCACAACAACTCGCTGCTTTAAAAAATAATCTCCTCATCTCAATCTTTTGCCAGATGCAACGTTACAATGTAGCAAGTCCCCAGGAAAATCTGGGCCGATAAGATATCAGGAAAGAGGAAGCATTCATTTTACTTTACACCCACACAGTCCGAGAGGCTATGGTCAAAGATACAGTGCTGGAAACACACAATAGCTCAGTGAAAATCTGGAAAGGGAAACGACAGCCTATGAGATTTCTTTTATACATTTGTCCTTGGGACGTGGGTAATGGTGACAGGCCACATTTATTGCCCATTCCTAATAGCCCTGTGGGCATTAAGAGTCAATTACATAGTGTAGGACTGGAGTCATGTGTAGGCTCGACCAATAGAGGTTGCCAGTTCCATATAGGTAGGTGTCACCTGTGGCTCAGTGGGTAGCATTCTTGTCTCTGAGTCAGTAGGTTGTGGGTTCATAGTCCCACTCCAGAGACTTGAGCACATACTACAAGCTGACGCTTCAGTGCAGTACTGAGGGAGTGCTGCACTGTCGTTAGGTGCTGTCATTTGGATAAGACATTAAACTGAGGCCCCGTCTGCCCTTTCAGGTGGACATAAAAGATCCCATGGCACGATTTTGAAGAAGAGCGGGGGAGTTCGCCCTGGTGTTCTAGCCAATATTTATCCCTCAACCAATATCAATAAAACAGATTATCTGGTCATTTATCACAGTACTGTTTGTGGGGCCTCGCTGTGTGAAAATTGGCGGCCACGGTTTTACATTACAACAGTGACTACACTTGAAAAAAGTACTTCATTGTCTGTGAAGCTTTGGGACGTCCTGAGATCCGCTATATAAATGCAAGTCTTTCTTTCTTTCCCGGAAAGACATTCGTGACCCAGTTGAAGTTTCTACAACAATCTGGCAGCTTCATGGTCTTTTTATCTGGTGGCAGCCCACAAATCCCCAGATTTCCCAGTATTTGATGGTTCTCTCCCCACCTCCCCCCCTCGCCTCCACTGTTTATCGCTCTCTGTTATCAACCATACTAAAAAGCCTGTTTATCTCTTAGTCTTGATTCCGAGGAAGCGCACACACATGCAAAATGTCAACCTGTCTATTCTCTTTGCAGAGGCTGACTAGCCTGCTGTGTATTTCCAGCAATTTCTGGTTTTATTTTAGATTTCCAACACTTGCGGGTTGTTTTTTTTTCCTGTTTGTTTTGCAGGGAGGTGGCTGGGCCAGTTGTGCTGGGGGAGCGGGTGGGCGGGGTGGGGTAGCTATACCATGGGGGATGCGGAGGTCCTGCTGCAGTGTCTGGTGCTGCAGCTGGACTTGCTGCATGAGAAGGACGCGTGGTAACTTGTTGCTGAATTGACAATGAGAAATCCGATCAAAGTTGGCACCTACAGGCATGGCAGAAAATGATGGCAGCTGTTGACATTTTAACATTGTAAATCCCAGAGGAAATGCTTACCTGCCTCACCAATGGAGCGTGTGAGATGGGTACTGATTTCTAATATATTATAAATATACTAGTAAACATCTCGCGATGATACTCATGGTAAATCGGATGACTTGCCTAATGACAGGCGCGTTATGCCATGTGATACATAATGTAGCAGTCCGCTGTTTGAAGCTGCCCTGCCCCCTTTAAGGCTGTAAGGCTGTACTGCAACACTAGCTGAGGCCAATCAGAGTTTAATTGGTGTCTCGTCACTTGCAGGTCACAGGTCAGAACTGGAGTGCGATGTCAGCACAGACTGATACACCATTTTTAATACACTTGAAAAGGAAAATATTTGCTGGGCTATGGGGAAAGAGTAGGGGAGTAGGACTAATTGGATAGCTCTTTCAAAGAGCCGGCACAGGCACTATGGGCCGTATGGCCTCCTTCTGTGCAGTATGATTCTATGGGTAGGTAGATATAGATAAATAATCAATCGATGCACCAATATATCTGGTTGTGTTTATAACAAAGCATTCGGTGGAGCCCCGGAACTGAAAGTTTCAATGAACACTTCGGGCTGGATTTTGTCAATGGGGACGTGATGGAGGCGGGACTCCCACTTTTTGGGTTGTAGTCCCGCCTCCATCGACTTGTGGCCAACCCACGCTATTTTCCCTTGATTGACCTTGTTAAGCCCGTCCAGCGGGCTCAGCAGGCCAATTAAGGGACACCTGGTTACTGGTGACGTCAGCGATTGACATTTCATCTGCCAAGAGCTTTTGACAGATGAAAAATCAGCATTTGACAGCTCTGTGAAGCTGTCAAACACTGACAATCTGTCTTCTAACTTGAGTCCTTCTACTCAGACTCAGTTAGTGAGCTTTCCAGACCAGAAAGCAGAGGCTGCAGCTTTTGACAGTTCAGCGGCCATTCTGCTTTCTGTGCCGGTGAACTGAGGGACTCCCGAGAACTGAAGGAAGGAAGCCTGCAGGAGAAAGTAAAGGTAAGTAAAACTTATTAAAACACTTTACACTTACCTCACACACTTACCTCTGCACACATGCACCCATCACTCACCTGCACAATGGACATCTCGACCCCTCCAACCCCTTCAGACCGATGGTCCGCCTCGCTAACTTGGCGTGGTTCGGAGCCGTCGGGAAGCCCACACTTCAGGGGTAAAAATAGGGATTAGGCAAAAAACTGCCTGTTAACAGGTAGTTAACAGGCAGTTAATTGGCACTAATCTCCTTCCCGCCTCGGGGAGGCGGCTCCCAGCACAGGTCGGATACCCGCTTCCTGGGACATTGGCACGGAGACGGGTTGGGGGTGGGATGAGTTCCTGCTCCCCGATTCTGCAATTTTCCCACCACTCCCGCCTCCAAACCCGCCTCCACGGGGCTTGGAAATTTGAGCCCTTCATTTATGAACTTTCTGGTCTCAGCAGTAAGACTCCTTGGCCTAGAAATTCGGTTGTTTGTGCCAGCGATTAGCACCTAAAGAGCCCAAGAATTGGGGCGTTGCCCAATGTTCGGGTGGGCGCAATGAAGATAGCGACACCTCCCATATTGAGTATCCATTTAGCGCCTGCGCTAACTCTTAGCGTGCGCCCGCGTGCGCAGGCAGATCATGACGTCATTTCAGTGTGCAACGCCTTTTTGGCACCCCTGACCGGATATTCGGTGGTGCCCGGAACCTTTCCGCCTGGCGCTATTAGTGACAGTTGGATGGAACGTTCCCAGGCCCTTCTCGGAGTCGGGGGGCGCTATTTAAAGGGGACAGCTCTAGCATAAAAGTTGCAGCCACTTGGCCTGTTCATTCAGACCATTGCTGGAGAGAGTTGGTGAACTACTGTTGCACACTATTTTTCGGATTTAGCCTTCGAAGACTTGGGACCTGCAGCCCTGTCCGGAGCAGTTGGAGCGCTAGACATTACTGCGTGTTGCCCATCTGGCATAGCAATGGGAGCTGCTTTGGAGGGGAACGTCCTCATGGCCAGACACTTGGAAGGGGCACAGAGACGGCGGGAGAGAGGGCCGGGATTGGCCAGAAGGAGGTCGCCCAATCCGACGATACGCTGCGAGGGTTTTCAGGCAGCAGGTGTCATACCTTACCATGTCGGAGGAGCAGTGTCTGCGAAGGCTCAGATTCGGTAAGGAGGTTTTGACTGAGCTGTGCCACCTGCTTGCTGAGGATCTGCAACTGCGTCTACGGTGCAGAACCTCTCTGTTGGTTGCCGTCAAAGTGACTGTTGCCCTGAACTTTTACGCAAGCGGATCCTTTCAGTCAGCCACTGGGGACATCGCGAATATAACACAATTTGCAGTGCATTGTTGCATCCGGCAAGTGACAGCTGCCCTCTGTAGAAGGAGGCGTCAATTAATCACCTTCCCTGTGACCCTGGAGAAGCAGGCGGAGTGCACGCAGGGCTTTGCAGCTATTGCGGACTTCCCCATGGTGCAGGGGGCCATTGATTGCATACACGTGGCTTTGCGGGCACCATTACAGAATCCGGAGGAGTTCCGCAACCGCAAGGGGTTCCACTCCCTCAATGTCCAGCTGGCCTGTGACCACTGCCAGATGATCATGGCAGTCAACGCACAATTCCCTGGGAGCAGCCACGATGCGTTCATCCTGCGGCAGACCTCAGTTTCTGACCTTTTTGAGGGCCTGGCTCACCCACGAGGCTGGCTTCTGGGCGACAAGGGCTATCCTCTCTGCCCATGGCTCATGACCCTACTCCGTTTCCCCGCCACCCCGGCAGAAGAGCTGTACAACAGCAGCCATCAGGCGACCAGGAATATTGTGGAGCACACTATTGGTGTGCTCAAACAGAGTTTCCGCAGTCTAGGCCATTCGGGGGGAGCCCTGCAGCACTCGCCGGAGCAAGTGGGTCGCATCGTCGTCGTCTGCTGCATGCTCCACAACTTGGCCATTCGACGAACCCAGCCAATGCCAGCCGACCCTCAAGGTCCAGCAGAGCAGGCGGACGAGGAGGAGGAGGAGGAAGAGCAGGCGGACGAGGAGGAGGGGGAGGAGCATGCGGACAAGGAGGAGGAGGAGGAGGAGGAGGAAGATGGGAGAGCTCCTGAAACTGGAAGGGCCGTCCGTCAGAGGCTCATAAGGACTCGGTTCTAGACCCCTCTGATGGAATGATGGGTGTCATTCGTCCTGCGCATTTCGGATCATACAAAGCCTATGGAGGCCACCATGAGTGTAAATAGTTACGAGTACCATTGTAAATAAAAAAAAATCTTTATTGTCAAAAAAGTGCTTCCTTCCAGCATAACAACGTCATGTCAACAGAAACCATAACTAACAAAATAACAGTTAACTCTCTGGCAAAGCCGCAAAACTAAACAAACCATCACAAACAATCACAACAGGTGAGGGCGTCCTTGAATTTGGAGAAAGAAACGTCTCAGCAACTCCCTCTACTGCTGGCCCCTTGATGGAGACTGACTTCTCTTTCATGGTCGGCCCCTTCCCTCCCTGCTGCTCCTACGTAATTGAACCCCAGTGGCAGCGTCAAGGCTGGGGGACGCCTGCTGACTGTTTGGAAGCGCAGAAGCCCCTGAGGGACGGCCTGGATGACCTCTGGGCTTGGAGGGTGCGGAGGCTGGCTGCTTGATCTGGGCATGGCTGGAAGCAGTGTGCCCTGCAGGTGGCGGCAGCTGCACTGCAGACGTTCCAGCGGTGGCATGAGCAATGGTCACCTGCCGAGAGAGGACACCTGCACCATGGTCGGACAACACACTGGCTCTCTGAGGGGACCAATTTGGCTCAGCCGCCACAATCGACTGCTCCACTGATTCCTGGCCTCGTGTGGTACTGGAA
This sequence comes from Somniosus microcephalus, assembly GCF_052327205.1. NCBI lineage: Eukaryota > Metazoa > Chordata > Chondrichthyes > Squaliformes > Somniosidae > Somniosus > Somniosus microcephalus. Next base: position 89,922,077 of record NC_140994.1, on the reverse strand, counting down.
GGGCCCGGGGTGATCCTAACTGATGCAGATAGGGTGGCAGCAGTGAGAGTTCGCGTTGCTTCAATCTGGGTGTGGACGAGGCCAGCAAGTGACTGCGTGGCAGCAGTGAGGGCCTGTGTGGCAGGTGCCAGTGCTTCGGAGAAGCCCTGGACAGTTCTTTCCATTGCTTCGGACAAGGCCGGAGCAGTCTGTTCCACTGCCTCGGACAAGCCCTGGACAGACCTTTCCAGGGATTGTCCGAAGCTCTGAACAGTCCTTTCCATAGTGGCCTCGAAGCCCTGGACAGTCCTCTCCATTGCTGCCCCGAAGCCCTGGACAGTCCTCTCCATTGCTGCCCCAAAGTCCAGCACACTCTTTGCCAGTGTTTCTATTGACTGAGGCATCCTCCCCACTGCAGCCATAAGCTCAGTGTGCCTGAGCCGGGCCTGGGTGCTCATTTCAGCCAGGCTCCGCACCTCCTCTGCACTCTGTGCAGCAGTCATCGTTCCCTGCCTTGCCCTCCGGGGAGCCGGTGGCCGAACTTGCCTACCCCCCTCGCGTTGCTGCAGGCGGCTTGTTCCGGCAACTGGCTCCTCATCAGAGCACCCCCCACCACTCCCCTCCAGGGAACTACTATCCCCAGTCTGCAGATGTGAAGGCTCCCCTGAGGCTGGAACGGATGGTCTGGCTTCCTCCTGGTCCTCGCCTCCGGAGGCACTGGCACTGGCAGCTTCAGGGCCCGGATCCCGAGCTGGTGATGCAGCATCTGAAAGCAGGGAGGTGGAAGAGTGGCTTTAGCAAAAGGTCAGGTTGGCGGCAAGGCATGCCAGATTGCGGCAAGGCTATGACATGGCTCCACAGTGAGAAAGCATGCTGGCGGGGGGACCAAGTGGAAGGAGACAGCTGTAAAAGGTGAGAACCTTACCATCGCTGTCGACAATGGGGTCGGCAGCTGCAGTGGTAACAGGCCCACTCAGACGTCCTCCCAGAATCTGGTGCACTCTCTCCTCGAGATCCGTGAGAGTGACCACTTGTGGAGGTCCTCCACCGGTTCGAAGCTGGTCTTTGCGAATCTTCACCAGCTTGGACTGCAGGGGAAAGAAGGGGAAGTTATGTTACATGATGCCCTGAGTGATCATCTCATGCCCCCCATGGTGGAAGAGCCCTTACATGATGCCCTGAGTGATCATCTCATGCCCCCCATGGTGGAAGAGCCCTTACATGATGCCCTGAGTGATCATCTCATGCCTCCCATGGTGGAAGAGCCCTTACATGATGCCCTGAGTGATCATCTCATGCCCCCCATGGTGGAAGAGCCCTTACATGATGCCCTGAGTGATCATCTCATGCCCCCCATGGTGGAAGAGCCCTTACATGATGCCCTGAGTGATCATCTCATGCCCCCCATGGTGGAAGAGCCCTCACATGATGCCCTGAGTGATCATCTCATGCCCCCCATGGTGGAAGAGCCCTTACATGATGCCCTGAGTGATCATCTCATGCCCCCCATGGTGGAAGAGCCCTTACATGATGCCCTGAGTGATCATCTCATGCCCCCCATGGTGGAAGAGCCCTTACATGATGCCCTGAGTGATCATCTCATGCCCCCCATGGTGGAAGAGCCCTTACATGATGCCCTGAGTCAAATGTGCATGTGTGTGCCCAGAAAGGGCCATGGGTGCTTGCTGACACATGGCCATTGGGGCATCGCGCACCCTGTAGCCATAAAGTCAGGTGCAGATGGAGGGATTCAGAAGTTTGAATAAACACCACTCACCCTCACGACCCGAGTGAGGTCGTTGAACTTCTTCCTGCACTGTACAGGGCTCCTGGTCACCATGCTGCTGGAGTTGACCCTCTGAGAAACATCCCTCCAAGCTCGGCGGTATTCCTTTTGATTCGGCCTCAAGCCATTGTCTGGGTACAGAGCATCTCGACGGCGCTCCACTGTGGCCACCAATTGCTCCAGAGCCTCATTGCTGAAGCGCTCTGCTCTCTGTCTCACCTTCTCCATCTGGTCCAAGTTTTTTGCGCCAGAGAAGGGCCTGCGCCGATTCTGAGGCCTACAAGGCGCTGAGTGTGGAAGCTGAGGCTGACTGACCCACCCCTTTAAGAGCTGGCCGGCGCCTGGAAGTCTCGTGGTTATCGGTAATTGAGAGCACCTGCGCTGCGCCCGTCCGCGCCGATATTGGGTTGCGCCGGAAGTTTTGCGCCTTAGGAGTCCCGTGCAACGTCTGAATTCGCGCCTTAATCACCTTTGGGGGCGATGCAACCCAATATCGCGCCAGGCGGCGATAAGTTGCGTCTGGCTATAAACTTTGCGCAGCGCCAGTTCTAACGCCTCAAGCGGGGCTATACCCAATTTCTAGGCCTTTGACTTCATTTCATTCCCTTTGGCTTTGATCTCAACATGACCTTCTGTCACCACTTAAGCCCCGCCTTGTGAGCGGAAGTTTGGGGCTTGAATGAGCTGAAAACAAGCAGCTGCCGAGCACTTTGTATCAGGTTGTTCTCCATCTCTGGTTCCAGTGCGTGTTCTGCAATCACGGTTTGATATTTCCTAATGGAAATTAACATTGACACAACACTGGTGATCATTCCAGCATTAATAGATAGTAATAGACTGCAGCAATATCGTTGCATATTAATGTACCTCCAGGTACACAAGATTTACTACAGCTCTGCAAAATGCCAATCATTTTGGTGGAATGCTTTGAAATGCAAATAAACCAGCTGCTGCAGTAGTATCTGTCAGAGGGAGTAATGAGGTCGTAAGCAACCACTTCTGCCATTGCTGCCTCACAAATTAGCTTTTTGAACCTCTGTAAGGGTCGGAGAGAATTAAAACTAGAATGGGACTGGGGTTCAATATAAGGGTCGAAGGGAGATGAAAGTTGAATCGGACTGGGGTTCAGTATAAAGATTGGGGGAGATGAAAGTTGAATGGGACTTCGTGATTCGTCTGCAGCCTTTGACACGGTTGAGCACTCCATCCTTCTCCAATGCCTCTCCACTGTCGACCAACTGGGTGAGACTGCACTCGCCTGGTTCCATTCTTATCTATGTAATCGTAGCCAGTGAATCACCTGTAATGGCTTCTCCTCCCGCTCCCGCATCGTTACCTCTGGTGTCCCCCAAGGATCTATCCTTGGCCCCCTCCTATTTCTCATCTATGTGCTGCCCCTTGGCGACATCATCTGAAAACACTGAATCAGTTTCCACATGTACGCTGATGACACCCAGCTCTACCTCACCACCACTTCTCTCGACCCCTCCACGGTCTCTAAATTGTCAGACTGCTTGTCCAACATCCAGTTCTGGATGAGCAAAATATTTCTGCAATTAAATATTGGGAAGACCGAAGCCATTGTTTTCAGTCCCCACCACAAACTCCGTTCCCTAGGCCACTAACTCCATCTCTCTCCCTAACATCTGTCTGAGGCTGAACCACACTGTTCGCAACCTTGGTGTCATATTTGACCCTGAAATGAGCTTCCAACCACATATCCACGGCATAACTAAGGCTGTCTATTTCCACCTCCGTAACATCGCCCGTTTCCGCCCTTTCCTCAGCTCATCCGCTGCTGAAACCCTCATCCATGCCTTTATTACCTCTAAATTTGACTATTCCAACGCGCTCCTGGCTGGCCTCCCACATTTTACCCTACATAAACTTGAGGTCATCCAAATCTCAGCTGTCCATGTCCAAACTCGCACCAAGTCCCATTCACCCATTACCCCTGTGCTCGCTGACCTACATTGGCTCCCGGTTAAGCAAGGCCTTGATTTCAAAATTGTCATCCATCTTTTCAAATCCCTCCATGGCCTTGGCCCTCACTATCTCTGTAATCTCCACCAGCCCCACAACCCCCGAGATATCTGCGCTCCTCTAATTCTGCCCTCTTTGAGCATCCCTGATTATAATCGCTCAACCATTGGTGGCCGTGCCTTCTGTTGCCTAGGCTGTAAATTCTGGAATTCCCTGCCTAAACCTCTCTGCCTCTCTACCTCTCTTTCGTCCTTTAAGACACTCCTTAAAACCTACCTCTTTGACCAAGCTTTTGGTGATCTGCCCTAATGTCTCCTTATATGGCTCGGTTCAAATTTTTTATCTTGTAATAATCCCGTGATGCACCTTGAGACATTTTACTATGTTAAAGGCACTATATAAATGCAAGTTGTTGTTGTTGTTGGGACAGGTTAGAAACACAGAAACATAGATGGTAGGAGCAGGAGTAGGCCATTCGGCCCCTCGAGCCTACTCTGCCATTTAATGAGATCATGGCTGATCATCCAAATTCAGTACCCTGTCCCTGCTTTCTCCCCATATCCCGTGACCCCTTTAGCCTTAAGAAATATATCTAACTCCTTCTTGAATATATTTAATGAATTGGCCTCAACTGCCTTTTGTGGTAGTGAATTCCACAGGTTCACCACTCTCTGGGTGAAGAAATTCCTCCTCATCTCTGTCCTAAATGGCTTACCCCTTATCCTTAGACTATGACCCCTGGTTCTGGACTCCCCAACCATCAGGAGCATCCTTCCTGCATCTAGTCTGTCTTGTCCTGTTAGAAGTTTATAAATTTCAATGAGATCCCCTCTCATTCTTCTAAATTCCAGAGAATATAAGCACAATTGACCCAATCTCTCCTCATACGTCATTCCTGCCATCCCAGGTATCAGTCTGGTGAATCTTCGCTGCACTCCCTCCATGGCAAGAACATCCATCCTCAGATAAGGTGATCAAAACTGCACACAATACTCAAGGTGCGGTCTCACCAAGGCCCTGTACAACTGCAGCAAGGCATCCTTGCTTCTGTACTCCAATCCTCTTTAGTACAAGGATTGGGGGAGATGAAAATTGAATGGGACTGGGGTTCAGTACAAGAATTAGGGAAGATGAAAGTTGACAGGGACTGGGATTCTGTATAAGGATTGGGGAGGATGAAAGTTGACTGGGACTGGGGACCAGTACAAGGATTGGGGGAGATGAATGTTGAGTGGGACTGTGGATCAGTACAAGGATTGGGGGAGATGAATGTTGAGTGGGACTGGGGATCAATACAAGGATTGGGGGATATGAATGTTCAGTGGGACTGGGGATCAGTACAAGGATTGGGGAGATGAAAGTTGACTGGGACTGGGGTTCAGTATAAGGATTGGAGAGATGAAAGTTGAATGGGACTGGGGGAGATGAAAGTTGACTGGGACTGGGATCAGTACAAGGATTGGGGGAGATGAATGTTGAGTGGGACTGGGGATCAGTACAAGGATTGGGGGAGATGAAAGTTGACTGGGACTGGGGTTCAGTATAAGGATTGGGGGAGATGAAAGTTGACTGGGACTGGGGTTCAGTATAAGGATTGGGGTGGATGAAAGTTGAATGGGACTGGGGATCAGTACAAGGATTGGGGGATATGAATGTTGAGTGGGACTGGGGATCAGTACAAGGATTGGGGAGATGAAAGTTGACTGGGACTGGGGGAGATGAAAGTTGACTGGGACTGGGATCAGTATAAGGATTGGAGAGATGAAAGTTGAATGGGACTGGGTATCAGTACAAGGATTGGTAGAGATAAAAGTTGAATGGGACTGGGGTTCAGTACAAGGATTGGGGAGATGAAAGTTGAAAGGGACTGGGGATCAGTATAAGGATTTGGGAGATGAAAGTTGAATGGGACTGTGGATCAGTACAAGGATTGGGAGAGATGAAAGTTGAACGGGACTGGGTTTCAGTATAAGGATTAGGGAAGATGGAAGTTGACTGGGACTGGGATTCTGTGTAAGGATTGGGGAGAATGAAATTTGACTGGACCTGGGGTTCAGTAAAAGGATTGGGGAGATGAAAGTTGACTGGGACTGGGATTCTGTATAAGGATTGGGGAGAATGAAATTTGACTGGGACTGGGGTTCAGTAAAAGGATTGGGGAGATGAAAGTTGAATGGGACTGGGGATCAGTACAAGGATTGGGGAGGTGAAAGTTGAATGGGACTGAGGATCAGTACAAGGATTGGGGAGGTGAAAGTTGAATGGGACTGGGGATCAGTACAAGGATTGGGGAGGTGAAAGTTGAATGGGACTGGGGATCAGTACAAGGATTGGGGAGGTGAAAGTTGAATGGGACTGGGGATCAGTACAAGGATTGGGGAGGTGAAAGTTAATTGGGACTGGGGATCAGTATAAGGATTTGGGAGATGAAAGTTGAGTGGGACTGTGGTTCAGTATAAGGATTGGGGAGGATGAAAGTTGATCGGGACTGGGTTTCAGTATAAGAATTGCGGAGATTACAGTTGAATGGGACTGGGGTTAAGTATAAGGATTAGGGAAGATGGAAGTTGACTGGGACTGGGATTCTGTATAAGGATTAGGGAGAATGAAATTTGACTGGGACTGCGATTCAGTATAAGGATTGGGCAGATGAAAGTTGAATGGGACTGGGGTTCAGTACAAAGACTGGGAGAGATGAAAGTTGAATGGGACTGGGGATCAGTACAAGGATTGGGGGAGATGAAAGTTGACTGGGACTGCGGTTCAGTATAAGGATTGGGCAGATGAAAGTTGAATGGGACTGGGGTTCAGTACAAGGACTGGGAGAGATGAAAGTTGAATGGGACTGGGGATCAGTACAAGGATTGGGGGAGATGAAAGTTGACTGGGACTGCGGTTCAGTATAAGGATTGGGCAGATGAAAGTTGAATGGGACTGGGGTTCAGTACAAGGACTGGGAGAGATGAAAGTTGAATGGGACTGGGTTTCAGTACAAGGATTGGGGGAGATGAAAGTTGACTGGGACTGCGGTTCAGTACAAGGACTGGAGAGATGAAAGTTGAATGGGACTGGCTAAATACGATTAAAATCACTAAGGAAGTAGTACTTGGTAAAATAATGGGACTCAAGGCGGATAAATCCCCTGGACCTGATGGCTTACATCCTAGGGTCTTGAGGGAAGTGGTGGTAGGGATTGTCGATGCATTGGTAATAATTTTCCAAAGCTCCCTGGACTCAGCAAAGGTCCCGGTAGATTGGAAAACTGCTAATGTAACACCCTTATTTAAAAAGGGTAGTAGGCAGAAGGCTGGAAACTATAGACCTGTTAGCCTAACATCTGTGGTTGGTAAAATGTTACAGTCCATTGTTAAGGAGACAGTAACAGGACATTTGGATAATCATAATTTAATAGGACAAACTCAGCATGGTTTCATGAAGGGGAAGTCATGTTTGACAAATTTGCTTGAGTTCTTTGAGGAAGTAACATATAGGGTGGATAAAGGGGAACCAATGGACGTAGTGTATTTAGACTTCCAAAAGGCATTTGACAAGGTGCCACACAAAAGATCATTGCTCAAGATAAAAAATCACGGGATTGGGGGTAATATTCTGGCGTGTGTGGCGGATTGGCTCTCTAACAGAAAGCAGAGAGTTGGGATAAATGGTTCATTCTCAGACTGGCAATTAGTAACTAGTGGTGTTCCGCAGGAGTCAGTGCTGGGTCCCCAACTCTTTACAATCTATATTAATGATTTGGAGGAGGGGACCGAGTGTAACATATCAAAGTTTGCAGATGATACAAAGATGGGAGGGAAAGCAGCGAGTGAGGAGGACATAAAAAACCTGCAAAGGGACATAGACAGGCTAAGTAAGCGGGCAGAGATTTGGCAGATGGAATACAATACTGGAAAGTGTGAGGTTATGCACTTTGGCAGGAAAAATCATAGAGCAAGTTATTATCTTAATGGCAAGAAACTGGAAAGTACTGTAGCACAAAGGGATTTGGGGGTCCTGGTGCACGAAACTCAAAAAGTTAGTATGCAGGTGCAGCAGGTGATCAAGAAGGCCAATGGAATGTTGGCTTTTATTGCTAGGGGGATAGAATATAAAAACAGGGAGGTATTGCTGCAGTTGTACAAGGTATTGGTGAGACCGCACCTGGAATACTGCATACAGTTTTGGTGTCCATACTTAAGAAAAGACATACTTGCTCTCGAGTCAGTACAAAGAAGGTTCACTCGGTTAATCCCGGGGATGAGGGGGTGGTCATATGAGGAGAGATTGAGTAGATTGGGACTCTACTCATTGGAGTTCAGAAGAATGAGAGGCGATCTTATTGAAACATATAAGATTGTGAAGGGGCTTGATCGGGTGGATGCGGTGAGGATGTTCCCAATGATGGGTGAAACTATCTTAGGGGGCATAATCTTAGAATAAGGGGCTGCTCTTTCAAAACTGAGATGAGGAGAAACTTCTTCACTCAGAGGGTGGTAGGTTTGTGGAATTTGCTGCCCCAGAAAGCTGTGGAAGCTTCATCATTAAATAAATTTAAAACAGAAATAGATAGTTTCCTAGAAGTAAAGGTAATTAAGGGTTACGGGGAGCGGGCAGGAAATTGGACATGAGTCTCGGTTCGAAATGGTCATGGCCCTGTGGGTAGTGGAGCGGGCCCAGGAGCCGTGTAGCCTGGTTCTGCTCCTACTTCTTGTGCTCTAATTCTGTGTTAGATTTCAGGAGATGGTTTTATTCCTGTTCCTGGTTGGGATGGAGATCGCCTTTACAGAATGTAAGTACTGTAGAAAATATAGGGACAGAGTGATCTCCTGGACGAGTTTCGATCGCCTAGATGGGTCGAAGAGGAATTTCCCAGATTTTTTCTCCCAAATTGGCCATTGGGTTTTTTATCTGGTTTTTCGCCTCTCCCGGGAGATCACATGGGTTCGGGTGGGATGGAGAGTGATAGAAGATTTGAGGTTAGGATCAGATCAGCCATGATCTTATTGAATGGTGGAGCAGGCTCGAGGGGCCGATTGGCCTACTCCTGCTCCTATTTCTTATGTTCTTATGTTCCAGTACAAGGATTGGGGGAGATGAAAGTTGACTGGGACTGGGGTTCAGTACAAGGATTGGGGAGGTGGAAGTTGAATGGGACTGGGGAGAGATGAAAGTTGAAATGGACTGGGGTTCAGTACAAGGATTGGGGAGATGAAAGTTGAATGGGACTTGGGTTCAGTATAATGATTAGGGAACATGGAAGTTGACTGGGATTGGGATTCTGTATAAGGATTGGGGAGGAGGAAATTTGACTGGGACTGGGTTTCAGTATAAGGATTGGGGAGATGATAGTTGAATGGGACTGGGGATCAGTACAAGGATTGGGGGACATGAATGTTGAATGGGACTGGGGATCAGTATAAGGATTGGGGAGGTGAAAGTTGACTGGGACTGGGGATCAGTACAACGATTGGGGAGGTGAAAGTTGACTGGGACTGGGGATCAGTATAAGGATTGGGGAGGTGAAAGTTGACTGGGACTGGGGATCAGTACAACGATTGGGGAGATGAAAGTTGACTGGGACTGGGTATCAGTACAAGGATTGGGGAGATGAAAGTTGAAAGGGACTGAGGATCAGTATCAGGATTGGGGAGATGAAAGTTGACTGGGACTGGGGATCAGTACAAGGATTGGAGAGATGAAAGTTGAAAGGGACTGAGGATCAGTATCAGGATTGGGGAGATGAAAGTTGACTGGGACTGGGGATCAGTACAAGGATTGGAGAGATGAAAGTTGACTGGGACTGGGGATCAGTACAAGGATTGGAGAGATGAAAGTTGACTGGGACTGGGGATCAGTACAAGGATTGGGGAGATGAAAGTTGAAAGGGACTGAGGATCAGTATCAGGATTGGGGAGATGAAAGTTGACTGGGACTGGGAATCAGTACAAGGATTGGGGGAGATGAAAGTTGACTGGGACTGGGGATCAGTACAAGGACTGGGAGAGATGAAAGTTGACTGGGACTGGGGATCAGTACAAGGATTGGAGTGATGAAAGTTGAATGGGACTGGGGATCAGTACAAGGATTGGAGTGATGAAAGTTGAATGGGACTGAGGATCAGTACAAGGATTGGAGTGATGAAAGTTGACTGGGACTGGGGATCAGTACAAGGACTGGGAGAGATGAAAGTTGAATGGGACTGGGGATCAGTACAAGGATTGGAGAGATGAAAGTTGAATGGGACTGAGGATCAGTATCAGGATTGGGGAGATGAAAGTTGACTGGGACTGGGAATCAGTACAAGGATTGGAGAGATGAAAGTTGAATGGGACTGGGGATCAGTACAAGGATTGGAGAGATGAAAGTTGACTGGGACTGGGAATCAGTACAAGGATTGGGGAGATGAAAGTTGAATGGGACTGGGGATCAGTATAAGGATTGGGGGAGATGAAAGTTGGCTGGGACTGGGGATCAGTATAAGGATTGGAGAGATGAAAGTTGACTGGGACTGGGGATCAGTACAAGGACTGGGAGAGATGAAAGTTGACTGGGACTGGGAATCAGTACAAGGATTGGGGAGATGAAAGTTGAATGGGACTGAGGATCAGTATCAGGATTGGGGAGATGAAAGTTGACTGGGACTGGGAATCAGTACAAGGATTGGAGAGATGAAAGTTGAATGGGACTGGGGATCAGTACAAGGATTGGAGAGATGAAAGTTGACTGGGACTGGGAATCAGTACAAGGATTGGGGAGATGAAAGTTGAATGGGACTGGGGATCAGTATAAGGATTGGGGGAGATGAAAGTTGGCTGGGACTGGGGATCAGTATAAGGATTGGAGAGATGAAAGTTGACTGGGACTGGGAATCAGTACAAGGACTGGGAGAGATGAAAGTTGACTGGGACTGGGGATCAGTACAAGGATTGGGGAGATGAAAGTTGACTGGGACTGGGGATCAGTACAAGGACTGGGAGAGATGAAAGTTGACTGGGACTGGGGATCAGTACAAGGATTGGGGAGATGAAAGTTGACTGGGACTGAGGTTCAGTACAAGGATTGGAGAGATGAAAGTTGACTGGGACTGGGGATCAGTACAAGGATTGGAGAGATGAAAGTTGACTGGGACTGAGGTTCAGTACAAGGATTGGAGAGATGAAAGTTGACTGGGACTGGGGTTCAGTACAAGGATTGGAGAGATGAAAGTTGAATGGGACCTGGGGATTAGTACAAGGATTGGAGAGATGAAAGTTGACTGGGACTGAGGTTCAGTACAAGGATTGGAGAGATGAAAGTTGACTGGGACTGGGGATCAGTACAAGGATTGGAGAGATGAAAGTTGACTGGGACTGGGGATCAGTACAAGGATTGGAGAGATGAAAGTTGAATGGGACCTGGGGATTAGTACAAGGATTGGAGAGATGAAAGTTGACTGGGACTGAGGTTCAGTACAAGGATTGGGGAGATGAAAGTTGACTGGGACTGAGGTTCAGTACAAGGATTGGAGAGATGAAAGTTGACTGGGACTGGGGATCAGTACAAGGATTGGAGAGATGAAAGTTGAATGGGACCTGGGATCAGTTCAAGGATTGAGGAGATGAAATTTGAATGGGACTGGTGTTCAGTACAAGATTTCGGGAGATGAAAGTTGAATGGGTCTGGGGTTGAGTTCAAGGATTGGGAAATGAAAGTTGAATGGGTCTGGGTTTCAGTGCAAGGATTGGGGAGATGATAGTTGAATGGGACTGGGGTTCAGTTCAAGGATTGGGGAGATGAACGTTGACTGGGACTGGGCTTCAAGAAAGAACAAGCTAATGATCTTCATAATTACTGATACGGTTGCCATTGTATGAAGTAAGCACCTGGCGCCTTCATCACCACAGCAGCTGAAGTTTATTTTTATGAGCAGAAATATTGCAGTGTCTCGCTAGATGCCAGTTTAATCATTAAATTATATTAGAAGATATATTACTGGGAACATTTGGTTAGAAAACGTGTGAGTGTTCAAATTATAAATTTAGGCACAGATTAAGTCGTTTAGGAAGCACTAAGAGGCATGATATTCAGCAAATTATAATATTATCGAGGGGAAATTCAGCTTCTTGTAATTTTGGCCTATGTTTGATGCCAGCGTTGGGAATTTGAATAGGTTGAGAGGAAGCCATAGAAATGCTAATTATTCATGGTCCAGTGGATGATGAGCTCAATAGGTGGAATGGCCAATTCCTGATCTACATTTAATCGTATTACATCACCATATGACTGCGTTCTTGCAGGAAATGCTTAATAAGTACTGCGTAGATGTGACAAAATCTATATCAGCTTTCTTTAGTGGCATTTTCAAATACTCTGGCTGAAGTAATTTTAAGAAATATTTGTTGTATCTTTTTTTAAATGGGAAAATCTATATAAGCAACAGATAGCATAAGGATAACTCAAAGTGAAAATAGAAGAGAAAATTAATGTCAGATGGCAGAGAAAAATATAATAATGTTAAATCCATCATAGGAAAAGAAAATAGAATTTTCCTGAAAATTGGAAGGAAATGTACAAATAACGTAAGCAGATAATAGCAGCAATTGTTAAATAGTAGGTGCCTCGGTTATTTAAACTGAGGATCAAATGCAGCCCTCATTTTACTCAAACTGATTAAAACACGCTGGCAAAAGTTTACATTTTGCATTGTCAAAAGAATGGACAAATAAACGTACAAAATAAATCAATGGCCAGAAAATCGGGAGCCTCGCGATGATGCGCTGACCTCTGCCCCCAACTCTCCCATCCAGCAAGATTCTGTTGCCAAAAGCCTCACCTTGCAAAGCATGGCTTAGAACTTCAAACAGGCAAAATCACATGGTCCAAAGCACTTGTCTGTACTTAGACTCACCATTGAAACCTCTCAGGACCTGTTAAGTAGGCATCAAAGAAAAGAGCCTGGGCATCAACGTTGCCTTTCTATAGCCATTTTTATATGGATCTTCCGTCGACAGCTCCCATTGCCTGGGTCTCCCGGAGCTGGTAGCCAGGTGAACATAAAGCTACCAGAGTTAGTAAGACGGACAGCCAGAAACTCCCATTATTTGCCAGATTTCCACGCCTACCGCTGGTCTAACGAGACGCCAGTGGGAGGGTGATGTGCAAGGATCTTCTAAATGCCCTGGTGACATCATCACGTAGAGACCTTGCCCCCCCCCTCCCCCGACCCGGTGATGAATCAATGATTCACTGCAGAAAATCAGGGAGGTTATGTGCATCATTGCATCACCTGTTGAGCCACTGAGGGTGACCAGTGGAACAACTACAATTGAAATTTCAGTGCGCAACTCTCTTGGGCCGAGCTCCAGAAACCGCGTCTGTAGTGTAATGGGGCCTCATGATACCATGCATACATATGGGACCCTTCAGTCTGTACTAGGAACAGGTGGCCTCCAAATGACAATCTGTTCCTTATTAAATCCTTTTCAGCATTTAATAGGAAACACAAAGCACACTTGACTGAGCTTATCCGTTTCAGATGGAAAACAAGCAGGTTTAGCATCAGTCAACAGTTCCAACTTAATCAAGGGTCCAAATTGTGTCTGATGCCTTGGCGCAATGGACAAAGTAAGATTTGTTTTGAGTTCGTCAGAGCTGGTACAAGGATGTCAATTAAAGATCCAAATTCCTTAAAATAGCGAGACAGGCTTGCTTTCCCCCCACTTCTGCTAATCAGGAACTGTTAAAAAAAAATATGGGGAGGTATGACTGTGAACTATGTGATTCCTGAGAAAGGGTTATTGCTAATGATGATGAAGAATTATCACCCAGTCACTCCACATGTGCTCAATGGATGAGTGTTTAACACTGTCCCGGCAGCTAATGAGCCACTTCAGCAGTGTAACTCTCCCAACTGGCAGTAATGCAGGTGTAAAGTGCACGAAATAACAACAGAAAATGCTGGAAAAACTCAGCAAGTCAGGCAACATCCGTGGAGAGAAATTTGAGTTGACGTTTCGGGTTTGACCCTTCTTCAAAACTGGAGAGAAAAGGAACTAGATCGAAGGCAGGGCTGCGATCGGACAAAAGAATAAAAGAACCAAAAGAAGTAAAAGAGATTAGAAGCTAGACGAGATGGTAATAGGCTGTGATTAGGTGTAAAGTGTACTGGCAGGGCAAAAGATAGCTGCCAGGTGTGAGAGAGAAACAAAAGGAAAGGGGGGGGGGAAAGGAAAGGAGTGGAAAAATATAAGTGAAAATGAAATAGGGGCCGAGGTTATGATCTGAAATTGTTGAACTCGATATTGAGACCGGAAGGCTGCAGACTGCCTAATCGGAAGATGAGGTGCTGTTCCTCGAGTTTACGTTGAGCTTCCGTGGAACAGTACAAGAGGCCAAGGACGGTGAGGTCCGAGTGGGAATGGAGCGGTGAATTGAAATGACAGGCGACCGGAAGCTCGGGGTCACCCTTACGGACTGAACGGAGGTGTTCCGCAAAGCGGTCACCCAATCTGCGTTTGGTCTCCCCAATGTAGAGGAGACCGCATCGTGAGCAGCGAATACAGTATACTAGATTGCGAGAAGTACAAGTAAATCGCTGTTTCACCTGGAAGGGGTGTTTGGGGCCCTGGACAGTGGGGAGGGGGGAGGTATAGGGGCAGGTGTTACATCTCCTCCGCTTGCACGGGAAGGTGCCAGGCGAAGGGGAAGGGCTGTTTGGGGTGATAGAGGAGTGGACTAGGGTGTCTCGGAGAGAGCGGTCCCTGCGGAATGCTGAAAGGGGAGGGGAGGGGAAGATACGTTTGGTGGTGGGATCACTTTGGAGGTAGCGGAAATGCCGGAGGATGATCCGTTGAATGTGGAGGCTGGTGGGGTGAAAGGTGAGGACAAGGGGAACCCTATCGTGGTTCCGGGAGGGAGGGGCAGGGGTGAGGGCAGAGGTGCGGGAGATAGAACTGACACGGTCGAGGGCAGTGTCAACCACGGTAGAGGGGAATCCTCGGTTGCGGAAAAAGGAAGACATGTCTGAAGCACTGGTGTGGAAGGTGGCATCGTCGGAGCAGATACGGTGGAGGCGGAGAAACTGGGAGAATGGAATAGAGTCCTTACAGGAAGCGGGGTGGGAGGAAGTGTAGTCCAGGTAGCTGTGGGAGTCAGTGGGCTTGTAGTAAATATTGGTCGATAACCTATCCCCAGAGATGGAGACGGAGAAGTCGAGGAAGGGAAGGGAAGAGTCAGAGATGGACCATGTGAAGGTGAGGGAAGGGTGGAAATTGGAGGCAAAGTGAATGAAATTGTCAAGTTCGGGGCGAGAGCAGGAAACTGCACCGATACAGTCATCAATGTATCGGAAAAAGAGGTGAGGGAGGGGACCCGAGTAGGACTGGAACAAAGATTGTTCCACATAGCCCACGAAAAGGCAGGCATAGCTAGGACCCATGCGGGTACCCATGGCAACACCTTTGATTTGGAGGAAATGAGTGGAGTTAAAGGAGAAGTTGTTCAATGTGAGAACAAGTTCAGCCAGGCGGAGGAGGGTCGTGGTGGATGGGGACTGGTCGGGCCTCTGTTCGAGGAAGAAGCGGAGCGCCCTCAGGCCATCCGGGTGGGGGATGGAGGTGTAGAGGGATTGTACGTCCATGGTGAAAAGGAAGCGGTTGGGGCCAGGAAACTGGAAACTGTTAAAGTGGCGGAGGGCGTCCGAAGAGTCGCGGATGTAGGTGGGAAGAGACTGGACAAGGGGAGAAAAGATAGAGTCAAGATAGGAAGAGATAAGTTCCGTAGGGCAAGAACAGGCTGAAACGATGGGTCTACCAGGGCAGTCCTGTTTGTGGATCTTGGGAAGGAGGTAGAAGCGGGCTGTGCGGGGTTGGGGAACTATGAGGTTGGTGGCAGCGGGGGGAAGATCTCCAGAGGAGATGAGGTCAGTGACAGTCTTGGAAACGGTGGTTTGATGTTCGGTAGTGGGGTCATGGTCCAGGTGGAGGTAGGAGCAGGTGTCGGAGAGTTGGCGTTCAGCTTCCGCTAGGTAGAGGTCAGTACGCCAAACAACAACAGCACCACCCTTGTCAGCGGGTTTAATGACAATGTCAGGGTTGGATCTAAGAGAATGGAGTGCTGCAAGTTCAGAGGGAGGTAGGTTGGAGTGAGTGAGGGGAGCAGAGAAATGGAGACGGCCGATGTCACGGCGGCAGTTAGCGATGAAAAGATCTAGAGAGGGTAAGAGGCCAGGGGGAGGGGTCCAGGTAGAATGGGAATTCTGCAAGCGGGAGAAAGGGTCAGTTGTGCGGGGGGAGGACTCCTGGCCAAAGAAGTGGGCACGGAGACGAAGGCGGCGGAAAAAGAGCTCAGCATCGTGCCGAGCTCGAAATTAATTGAGGTGGGGGCGTAAGGGGATGAAGCTCAGGCCTTTGCTGAGGACTGATCGTTCAGGGTCAGAGAGTGGAAGGTCAGAGGGGATAGTGAACACACGGCAGGGGGTGAGATTGGGAGAAGGGGGGTCAGAGGAAAGTGAAGGGGAAGAAGGTTCCGGAGGGGCGTTGGTGTCCAAGAGTTGATGAAGCTTGCGATCCTTGACATCGGAAAGGAAGAAGAAAAGTTTTTTGTTGAAGCGTCGGATGAGTCGAAGGATGAAGTGGAACTGAGGACCCGGACAGCTTTGAGATAGAGTGCGCCGGTGTTGCTGAAGAGAGAAGTCGAGTGTGTTCATGTGGCGCCGCATGGCGTTGAGCGTGGATCTCAGGATGCGGCGAGAGCAGTAGTTCGAGGAACGATGAATATCTTGGAGATATTTGTAATCCTGGGTGGATCCGAAGCACGAAGGGTGGAAGTTTAGTTGTAAAGTGCACGATTGTGTTACAGAAAATAACAGGGAAGCTTCAGAGTGTTCCAGGCTCTTGTGAGCACTGCACGGAAAGTTCCAGTGGTATTTTTGATGGGTGAGGAAGGGAACAGCTTTATATATATAGGGTACATTACACAGCTGGCGAATGGCACCTAAGGGACTAAAAGTGAGGGGGGAAAAAATCGCTCAAATTAAAGAAGAATACCATGGTTATGGCCGCATATTGCCGACATATTCGTCCCCCTCCCGCCCACTGTCTCAGGCTGAACCAGACTGTTCGAAACCTCGTTCGATCTCAAGATGAGCTTCCGTCCCCATATTCTCTCCATCATAAAGTCTGCCTACTTCAACCTCCATAACCCATCTCTCCCACTGCCTCAGCTCATCCGCTGCTGAAACCTTCAACCATGCCTTTGTTACTTCCAGACTCGACTATTCCAAAACACTCCTGACCGGTCTCTCATCCTCCACACTGCGTAAACTTCAGCTCATTCTAAACTCTTGCTGCCCGTGTCCTAACTCACACCAAGTCCTGCTCACCAATAACTATGTCCTCATTGACCTACACTGGCTCCTGGTCCACCAACGCCTCCAATTTAAAATTCTCAACCTTGTGTTTAAAACCTTTCATGGCTCTGCACCCAATATTGCTGTTCCCCTTAGATAGGCAGGCCACAATGGCTGATGCAGGTGACACTTAAATGTTTTTAAATGGCTGGCATGGCCAAAGGAGCAAGGGTGGCAGAGTAGGGCTGGGAATGGTGGGAGCTGGCTGGGGGAGCTGAGCAGTGTACAGGTGAAGATAACAGAAGTGAGTTGGCAAAGAAAGGAGAGGAGCATTAGGGAGACCAGTGGGACAAGGCCAGGAGAGGTCAGGGAGTTAAGCGGGCACTAGAGGATGGTCGATCATTGGAAAAAGGCTTGAGGTAGCGGCATGAAGGGAAAATAAAAATAAACAAATAAAAATAAAGGGAAGGAAACACTTTGAATTAAAAAATAGAATGTGCCTTCACATTGTGTGAGAAACAAGATGGCAGCTGGGCTTGGGCCAGCAGCACCTAGGGCTGGGAGGACTGTCATGTAATGTAAGAGAAATACAACGGTAATTTTAGCAGTCTTTATAGTATTACTGACTAAAAGTAATAGAATCAGGTATCACCAAATATCACAAGGGGTGACACAATCAGGACACCGGAAGTTTATTAAGTGTGACAACAGGAAGTGTGCACAGTTACCAGAAAGTTAATATAGATGTAAACTTGTGTAAGTGAAGGTGTCAGGATCACCCAGATTCCATTATATGTGTCACGATGGGCAAGAATGCGCAGTAGGATGGAATTGCCCAGGCATCTGTTCTAAATATCA
Organism: Somniosus microcephalus; assembly: GCF_052327205.1. NCBI lineage: Eukaryota > Metazoa > Chordata > Chondrichthyes > Squaliformes > Somniosidae > Somniosus > Somniosus microcephalus. The sequence goes on along the minus strand of NC_140994.1, from coordinate 89,904,147 downwards.
TTTGCACTAGTTTATATTTGTAACATCTTCTCCTATTATGCTGCTTTATTTCAAAATAATGTTTAGGATATGGATGCTAGCGAGTCTACTTTGAAAGTAAGGTTGGTACAGGAGCAGCAGACTGTTGAGTTATCTGCCTTCTATCTGCAGTGGACGTTTGCCCTGTTTCATCTCCCTGATGTTTACGCCAGTGTAGTGCCAGTGGAATAGAGGTCTGGGGTTACCAGAATGTGTGGTGTTTACAGAAGCTCATTTAAAGAGCCCTAAGAGAATGATACCGGGGCTCAGAGCGTTAAATTATGAGGACAGGTTGCATAAACTTGGTTTGTATTCCCTTGAGTTTAGAAGATTGAGGAGTGATCTAATCAAAGTGTTTGAAATGTTAAAAGGATTCAATAGCGTACATGCAGAGAAACTATTTCCTCTGGTGGGGGAGTCAAGAACGTGGGGACATAGGGGGAGAAATTCGGTATCACCCCGTTTGGGGCGCAATTATCGGCCGGGCGCAAAGTTTAGCGCTAATTATCGCCTCCAACTGCAAACTTGGCTTCTATCGTCCCTGGAGGTGATTGGAGCACTAAATCAGGCGCTACACACCTCTCTTAAGGCGCAAGAAAGACTTGCATTTATATAGCGCCTTTCACGACCACCTGATGTCTCAAAGCGCTTTACAGCCAATGAAGTATTTTTGAATTGTAGTCACTGTTGTAATGTAGGAAATGCTGCAGCCAATTTGTGCACAGCAAGGTACCACAAACAGCAATGTGATAATGACCAGATCATCTGTTTTTGTTATTTTGACTGAGGGGTAAATATTGGCCACAGGACTCCGGGGATAACTCCCCTGCTTTTCTTCGAAATAGTGGATGGGATCTTTTACGTCCACCTGAGAGAGCAGACGGGGCCTCAGTTTAACGTCTCATCCGAATAATGGATAAATTAGGGATAGCACTTAACTTAGTGATGAAGCCTAACTTAGTAACAGAACATAACTCAAATGTTGGGATCTGCTCACTTTGAGGCTTTCAGTCCATCTTACTTTCTCCACAGTAACACACTGGAGCACTTCCTTCGCTCTCTCCTGCAGCTAATTGGGAAAGAACACGACAGTAGAAAGCACATATATCTCCGGGAATGGACAAAACGAAAGAGGCTGGAAGATTGTGACAAATAACATTTCAAAACTCACTCAAAATGGCTTAAACCTTTCTCTACCATCAGCTTGCTTGCACAAATGAAGGTTCTGAACTCTTGATATTCCTGACTGGACAATGCATGCAGTTATTGAAAAAGATGAGCTTGTGGCGACACGCCACCATTGGGCATAATCTGCTCACGGCGGCACGGACAGTTTACGCAGGCGCACTGCCGGCAGCAGCCGCCCCCAGCCGGGGGCCCTTTCCTCCGGCAACTTGTTTCCCACAGGGACAGGCTGCCGGGAGCACTTCCTGTCTGGGGAGTTTTTAAGTGGTTGCGCGGGCTTGTCAAGCTCTCTCTTTGCCATGATGTAAATTAAAGCAGTTGTGTTTCACCAACTCTGGTCTCGACTCCCACGTTTGCCGCGGTATCTCAACACTGGTGACCCCGACGCTCAGGACAAATCCTAAGCTAGCATGGCAGATACAAACGCAGTCACGGTTAAACTACCGGACTTTTGGGAGAACCTGGCCGAGGCCTGGTTCGTTCAAGCCGAGTCCAGATTCCGGCTGAGAAGCATTACAGTCGACGCCACGAAGTACGACTACCTCGTCGCCTCTCTCACCTATGCCACAGTTCCCAAGGTTTGGGCAGCGCTGCAGGATCCACCAGTGGAAGGCAAGTACGAACATCTGAAGGCCGTGCTTCTTAAAAAATTTCAGGCGCCCTCTTACCAGCGCAACTGCCAACTCCTCGACCTCCCAGGCCTTGGTGACGCTTCACCGTCGGACCTGCTTTCCCACATGCTGTCCCTCTCGGACGACAAAAACCCCGGCGCCCTCTTTCGCACGCTTTTCATTCGGCAGCTCCCCGCCAGCATCCGCCCGCTCATTGTGGAGTCTGGCTCCACGGCCCTGAATGAGATAGCCGAAAAGGCCGACCAGCTGCTCTCCGTGCAGACCGCCCGCGACGTCGCGCCCGACCTCACGGCAATGACCACGCGGTCTCCCCGGCCCACTAGGCCCGACCGTCCTTCCACTCTGGGTCACTGCTACTACCACACCCGTTTTGGCACGAGGGCCCAACGCTGCACGCCACCGTGCACTTTCAAACCCCCCCCCGCACCGGCCCCCACGATGGCCGCGGGGCAAAAGGGGCCCCTACTGTATGTCACCGACGACAGCACCAACCGCCGATTTCTGTGCGACACAGGAGCCCAGCATAGCATCACCCCCGCCTCCGCCCTCGAAATCCAACGTGGCGCACGGGGTATCACGCTAGCCGCAGCCAATGGCTCTGACATCCGCACATACGGCACCCGCATGGTCACGCTCGACCTCGCAGGCCGCCGCTACCGTTGGGAGTTCCTCACAGCCAAGGTCCTCTGCCCACTCCTCGGCGCCGACTTCCTACGCGCCCACGGCCTCCTTGTCGACATTCTGAGGCACTGCCTCGTCGACATCAACACTATGGCCCCCATCCCTGGCGCATTCACCCCGGCCCGTTTGGCCAGCCTGACGACCTACTGCCTCGCCAGAGCCACGGACGACTACTCGGCACTTCTAGCCGAGTTTCCCACCCTCACCAACCCAACCTTTTCGGCCAAAGCCGCCAAACACGGTGTGGAGCACTATATCCCCACCACCAGCCCCTCGGTCTCTGCCCACGCCCGCAGACTCAACCCGGCCAAGCTGGAAATCGCGCGGGCCGAGTTCACCACCATGGAGCAACTCGGCATCATCCGCCGCTCCAGCAGCCCTTGGGCCTCGCCCCTCCACATCGCCCCCAAGCCCGGCGGAGGCTGGCGCCCCTGCGGGGACTACCGCCGCCTCAACAACGCCACCACCCCCGACCGATACCCGGTGCCGCACATCCAGGACCTCTCGGCCCGACTGGCCGGACGAACCGTCCTTTCCAAGGTCGATCTGGTGCGCGGTTACCACCAAGTCCCCGTACACCCCGCGGACATTCCCAAAACGGCCGTCATCACCCCATTCGGCCTCTTCGAGTTCCTGAGAATGCCCTTCGGCCTCAAGAATGCAGCCCAGGCTTTCCAGCGCCTTATGGACTCAGTCCTCCGGGACCTGAACTTCCTATTCGTCTATCTAGACGACATTCTCGTGGCCAGCTCCTCCCAACAGGAACACCTCGAACACCTTCGCATCCTGTTCGGGCGCCTAGCCCAACATGGGCTCATCCTCAGCCCGGCGAAGTGCCAATTCGGCCTACCCGAGATTGATTTTCTCGGCCACCACATCACCCCTGCTGGGGCCGTCCCCCTGCCCAACAAGGTGCAGGCCGTCCAGCAATTCCCCCGCCCCAAAACCATCAAGGGCCTCCAGGAGTTCCTCCGGATGGTGAACTTCTGCAACAGGTTCATCCCCAGAGCAGCAGCCCTCATGAAGCCCCTATACGACTCCCTCCGAGGTAAATCCGGCAAGATGGCCGTAGCCTGGACCACTGACACGTCAGCCGCCTTCGACGCCACCAAAAACGCGCTCGCCGACGCCACCCTGCTCGCGCACCCAAGGGCCGATGCCCGGGTCGCGCTCACCACCGACTCCTCCGACCACGCGGTCGGAGCCGTGTTCGAGCAGTGGGTCAATGGCGCGTGGCAGCCACTTGCCTTCTACAGCCGCCAACTGCGCCCCCCGGAGGTCAAATACTCTGCTTTCGACCGCGAGCTCCTCGCGCTCCACCTGTCGGTCCACCATTTCAGGTTCCTCCTGGAGGGCCGTCCCTTTACCGCGTACGTGGACCACAAGCCGCTCACATACGCGATGGCCAAGCACACCGAACCCTGGTCCGCTAAGCAACAACGCCAGCTCGCGGCCGCGTCCGAGTTTACCACGGACATCCAGCACGTCTCCGGTAGAGACAACGTTGTCGCCGACTGCCTTTCCCGTCCCGCCATCTACACGAATCACCTCGCGGTCGACTACGCGCAACTAGCAGCGGCCCAGCTCACGGACCCAGACGTCCTCTCGGCGGCTACCAGCCTGCCAGGGCTACGCCTAGCCAAGGTCGCGCACGGGCCCGAAGCCACGGCAGTCACTTGCGACGTCTCACTCGGCCAACCCAGGCTGGTCATCCCTGCAACCTGGCGCCGCCGCATCTTCGACGCGCTCCACGGGCTCTCCCATCCGGGTTCCCGCGCATCCGTCAAACTCCTCTCCCAGCGCTTCGTCTGGCGCAGTCTCAGCAAAGATGTTCGGACTTGGGCCACCTACTGCCTCGCCTGCCAATGGGCTAAGGTACAGCTGCACACAAAAGCACCCCTGGGAGACTTTGAGGTACCCAGCCGCCGCTTCGACCACATACACGTCGACATCGTCGGTCCTCTGCCGTCATCGCAAGGCCAAACTTATCTCCTCATGATGGTCGACCGCTACACACGCTGGCCTGAGGCAGTGCCGCTGACCTCCACCACCACAGCCGACATCGCCAGGGCGTTCGTTAACACCTGGGTCGCGAGGTTCGGCGTACCGGCCGACATAACCTCCGACAGAGGCGCCCAGTTCACCTCCGAACTCTGGACGGCCACAGCACGCAACCTCGGGGTGACGCTCCACCGAACCACGGCGTACCACCCGCAGGCCAACGGGCTTTGTGAACGCTTCCACAGGTCACTCAAGGCCTCACTCCGCGCCGGCCTGCAGGACAGTACCTGGACTGACCGCCTACCGTGGGTGCTACTAGGCCTACGCACCGCGGTCAAGGAAGACCTCCAGTCCTCAGCAGTGGAGTTAGTCTACGGGCAACCTCTGCGCGTACCAGGCGAATTCCTCTCGGAGGCTACCACGCCTTGGTCGGCCGAACAGCAACGGCTCAACTCTTTCTCTTCCGCTCAAAAGTTCGCCCCACTTCCGGTCAACTGACACGGCGAACTCGCACCTCACGTCCCGCCAAACTTACAGCAGGCACGCTTCGTCTTCATGCGACACGACACGCACTGCGGACCCCTGCGACCCCCGTACGACGGACCGTACGAGGTACTACAAACCGGGGACAAGGTCTTCAAGCTGCGACTCGGCGACAGGGTCGAAACAGTCTCCATCGATCGGCTCAAACCAGCACACACAGAACCAGGGGAACAGGTCCCCGTGGCCCGACCTCCAACTAGAGGCCGTCCCGCCAGCAAGCCAGCAAAGCCGGCGGCGAACCGCCCGGCCCCACCAACTAGACCGGCGACCACTCAGAGCCGCTCCGGCAGAACCATTAGACCACCGTCACGACTCGTCCACTCCTCCTAAGCGGATTCTGGGGGGAGCTCTGTGGCGACACGTCACCATTGGACATAATCTGCTCACGGCAGCACGGACAGTTTACGCAGGCGCACTGCCGGCAGCAGCCGCCCCCAACCGGGGGCCCTTTCCTCCGGCAACTTGTTTCCCACAGGGACAGGCTGCCGGGAGCACTTCCTGTCTGGGGAGTATTTAAGTGGTTGCGCGGGCTTTTCAAGCTCTCTCTTTGCCATGATGTAGATTAAAGCAGTTGTGTTTCACCAACTCTGGTCTCGACTCCCACGTTTGCCGCGGTATCTCAACAAGCTACTGATTCTGAGATCCATCTGTCTGATACTGAGGAAAAGAATCACCATTTTTCATGCAAATGGAGTTTGTGACAGATGATTTTTTTTAAACAGTTTCTTATTGAACACAACACATAGCTGGTCCATGGTAGTTTGGGGCCTGAGAACGATGTAACTGTGGGGTAAGTGAGTTTCCATTCCCTCAATGTGTAAATGCTCATGGCTATCACTATGTATACTTCCTGCGGGACCTCCATGATGTGTTCATTCTGAAGCAATCAACGATGTATCCAGTTAGACGTCATGATAAGAGGGCCAAGGGGAACCAACGACACAGGAAAGTAAAAATAACATTGCTCGAATCCCCACAGATTTGGTGTTCCACTAAATGATCTTTTCCAGTTTGTACGTTAACACTATCCACAACTAACTGAGTAAAGTGTTAGTCGTTTGTGAATTTTTAAAGGATAGACTATTTATGAGCCAGAATTGCTCTCATTGCTAATTTTAGTGAGAAAGTGCTAAAGCAACAATTGGCAGAATTTGTGCAGGAAGTGTCAGTGGACTCTCCTGGTAATTCTCCCGATCGGCATTAGTGGGCTGTGATTCCAAGGAGTCGGCTTCATTTACATGGGCAGATGAATAAAGTTAAAGTCAAGTGGCCACATATGGGGGGAAAATGCTGTTAGCTTTTGCTGTCAATATTTCTAATGTATACTTCAGCCTATCAAAAGGCGGTGTGGGTAACAAACATTCCTGGTAAAATCCAATGGCTGGCACAGTGGAGGCAGGAAACAGAGGTGGTGCCCAAGGGATGGATTAGTGACTGGCGAAGTGAATGTGGAGCAGAATGAGGTGACAGCGAGAAGGTTGGCCCTAGTTGCCAAGCACTGGACAGCACTGCAGCATGTCTGGAAGAGGGCGAAGGAATTGTTGGCTGCTACTGCCACTGTCAGTGCCAGCCCTGTGGAGTATGTTATAGCACAGATCTGCATCTGGCGGTCTGCAAACCTAGATGGTTCCGCACGGTCTATGCCATATAGATGCACTTTTACCGGTAAATGTGGATGTAGAGGGTATGTGCGGGAGGGCACAATCTGCCTTCGGTGCCTGCCAGGGAAACCCATTGTGCCAATATTGTGGACATGCCAAAAACTGGCAGTGCCAGAAAACTTAGCACAAAGCCTCCTAGCCAACTAAATCGAAACAGGACAGAACAAAAAATTAAACAAAAACAAAGTTTAGAAATAGCCTCTAAATACTTCTACAAGTCTTACTTATATAGGAATAAAGGAGCAGGAGGAGGCCATTCAGCCCCTCGAGCCTGCTCCACCATTGAATTAGATCATGGCTGATCTGTACCTCAACTCTATTTTCCCACCTTAGCTCCATATCGCTTGATACCCTCGCCTAAGAAAAAACTATCGATCTCAGTCTTGAAAGCTCCAATTGACCCTTAGCATCCACAGTCTTGTGGGGAGAGAGTTCCACATTTCCATTACACTTTGTGTGAAGAGGTGCTTCCTGATTTCACTCCTGAATGGCCTAGCTCTAATTTAAAGATAATGTGGGAAAAATTCGGTTGCTTTGCGTCTCCCATTATCGCCCTAAGAGGGCATTAATGGGGCACAAAGTAACTAGCGAAATTGACCAGACATTTTGCGGCGGCGCTAAACACTACCGCCACGATCTCCTGCGCCGGCAGATCGTGACATCAATCAAGCGTGCAATGCCCCGGTAGCACCCCGGACCGGATATTGAGTGGCGCCCCCTGCCTTTCAGCCTGCCGCTAGCAACGACAGGGTGAGGTGAATGTTTTGCAGTCAGGTAGGGACTGGGGGAGCACTACTTAAAGGCGACCACTTCCTGCCTTTTTTTGTCGGCGACATTTTTGCACCACGCATTCTGAGAGAGAGAGAGAGACTTCTGGAGAGATTCAACGCGGTGTGAAGGAGTTTTGGGTACTGAGCAGCACTTTGCAGGTTCATTTTGATTTGACCTTCCTTGCATCGATTTAGAAGAGACCATGGGGGCTGCACTCTGAGCTCTTTCCCTGGGCCTTTCCAACAGATTTGATGTACAGGTCTCGCCAGGCCGAGATTCAAGGCTGCAATGAGCAGGATGTGGATGGAGAGCAAGATCGACCCTCCCCTTTAAGAACTGGCCAGCGCCAGTGTGGCTGTGTTCCATTGCTGACTGACATCACATGAGCTTCGCCACCGCTCTGAGGTAGCGCCTCGCTCCTCGGCGTTAGCGCCTTAAGAGAGGTGTGTAGCGCGTGATTTAGCGCTCCAATCACCTCCAGGGGCGCTAGAAGCCAAGTTTGCAGTCGGAGGTGATAATTAGCGCCAGGCACTAAACTTTGCACCCGGACGATAATTGCGCCCCAAATGGGGCGATACCGAATTTCTCCCCCAACGTCCCCCAGAAAAATTTTGATTTTTGACACTTTGTTACGTTTTGAAGTGTCCTGTCATTTGTTTCTTGCCCTTTTTCTGTTCTTCTGCTGTTCTTTATCTTTTCCATTTCCATTTCTGCCCTGCTATTGAAATCCAACTCCCCATAATCTTTGCCAACTTCCACACATGTCATGAGTAATACCATGGGACATGAGCCAGTTATATTGGAAAGTGCAATGAAACAAGTAAACGCTGAGAATATAATGTGCTGCCTGGTGTTAAGAGAAAAATGCAATTCAACCATTAAGTTAATCTGTGGTGTGACTAGATTTAGAACCTCCCATTTTTAATCAAATAAATTCATTTTCTGCCACGTGCCCACTATTTTCTCTGTAATATATCCAAACGTTAAAGTTTAGAAATATTATAGCTATGGCTCAGTTGGTAACACCCTTGCTTCTGAGTTAGAAGGTTATGGTTCAAAGTCCCACTCCAGAGACTTGAGCACATAAATCTAGGCTAACACTCCAGTGCAGTGCTGAGGGAGCGCTGCACTGTCAAAGGTGCCATCTTTCGGATGAGATGTTAAACCAAGGCCCCATCTGCTCTCTCAGGTGGACATAAAAGATCCTATGGCACTATTTCGAAGAAGAGCAGGGGAGTTATCCCCAGTGTCCTGGCCAATATTTATCCCTCAACTAAAATAACAAAAACAGATTACCTGGTCATTATCACATTGCTGTTTGTGGGACCTTGCTGCCGCGTTTCCCACATTACAACAGTGACTACACTTCATTGGCTGTAAAGCGCTTAAAGGCATCCGGTGGTCGAGAAAGGCGCTATGTAAATGCAAATCTTTCTTTTATCCCATCTCCAACAAGTATTGTATCTGAGCTTGCAGTGTAAGGAGATGATAAAACTGCAATTGAAGGCAACTACTGTCTAAATCAATGTTTAAAGTATACACAAGTCTCTATAATGATGAGATTTTATGTATTTGTGCCACGCAATGGCCGGTAATTTCCTCAGAACTGCTCCCGCTCCTCTGCAGTAACTTCACCGGGAGTGGGGCAGAAACCCTGTTTACGTGTAAATTTGGTTCCCACCACACTTTTACTGCGTGGTGGTGTGAAGTTATTTGGTGCAATGAAAACAGCTCCGAGGAAATTCCAGGGCAATGTGTAACCAAACTGAGGGTTAACTTTCCCCAGGTTTAGAATGCATCGGTCAAAAGATTAGCTCTTAACTCATAGATCAAGGCTAAGGTTCGTCTTCAACAATGAACGATTGAGCCTATTCTTCCTGCAAGCGTACAATACTATTTATCAATACCACACTTAGAGCTATGAGAATCGACTAATGCCATGAAGTACATAGAGATATTAATATACGGGGAGGCATAATATATGCTCATTGATATTTCTGGATATTTCATATACATATTATTGCTTTCTTCATTAAAGTCCAGAAGGCTACAATCTGCAGTGTAAATGCCCGTAATGTGCCCACCTTGGACCTCTAGCACCAACCCTGCCAAATCTCAGAGTCGGAGGAGGTCCCTACCTTTACATGTCAATGGCGGCTGCCCATGCCAGCCTGCCCCCAGGGGCCACAAACTGCGGTGGAAGTGTGCCAGACTGGGGGATGGGCTAGTGAAAGACTAAAGGAACGGCCCCTTTGCCCCAAGAGAGATGAAAAGTTTCCAAGGTTTTCCGGGCAGTGTTGAGAGTCCTGGCCACAATCCCAGCCTAGTTCCCGCCTGCAGTATTCAGAGAGCTGGGTCTCACTGGCTTCTGAGGATATGCCAGGCCTTTGATTGGCCACAGGGATACCTGACATTGTGAGTCCCTACTCCTGGCACCATCCCCGCCCTATACAGTCGGGCAGAGGGAGCTCCTGCCAGAAACAGATGGGCAGCTTACAAGTGATACTAAATTAATGCAGAAATGACACTTCTGTGCCATACTCTGGCCTTTGCACTGAGTGCACACCACTTCTAATCACCACCCATATAAATGGGCATTCAGGATATCTAGGCGCTGAACAGAATATCGAAAACACTTTAAAGAAGGAGGAGAACAGTTGTTAGGCTGTTTCTGGCCCAATTATTCTCATTTATTTTTGTGCTAACACTATTACTGGCATCAAGGGGTTTCCCAATGGGAATCCCCCCCATTTTAGATGCTTGAAAGAAGAATAAGGGGGCCAATGAAGGGAGGTCAGCCTGCACGAGAGATGCTCTGTGCCCACCTGCCAGTACCTGCACACCCACAACTGCAGGCAGAGGTAAACATATCTCACTTTGGTAGACATCATGGAAGCTCCTTCTCTCAAGGCAGGTTGTGCTGGAATGTACAATGATCGAGCTATGTGGGAAGTCCTGTTCTAACCATCATACTGGCAGCAACCCAGCCACAGCCTGGCGTGCTTTAAATGGCACTGCATTAAAGGAGGCATGTCAGGGTGCGCGCCAGCCTGATTGGCCATTCCCACCCAGATGGCACCAACTATTTTTACAGATGTTGTCACACCTGCCCAGTAGTGTCTGAGGAGAGCTGTCCTCACACAATCTGGGTCAGCAGAAGGCTAAATCCAGAGCTGTGCCACCTGCTGTATATTTGTGTATTTGTACTCCGAGATCCCTTTGCTCCTCTACCCACCCAGACTGCTCTGGATTTAGCTCTCGCTGCTAATGTGCACCATAAGGCTTGCTCAGTCGGTAACAGTGCCAACCAGCTTCAACCCCAACCTTTACACCACCTCCTTCCAGGGGACCTGAAATGTGGACTTATGGCGATGGTTTACTGGAGTGGCTCATGGGGCAGCCTTCCTGGCAACCACCTCTTGCAGAAAAACCTCCACGGTAGCCACCATCAGACAGGAGCTTGGGCTTTGGGCTGCTCTGTTACTTTCCTGTGGATCTGCATATGGAACTAGCAACAGGAGGAGGCCATTCAGCCTATAGAGCCTGTTCTGCCATTCAATTAGATCATGGCTGATCTGTATCTTAACGCTTGGTTCCATAACCCTTAATACCCTTACCTAACAAAATTCTATCAATTTCAGTGTTGAAATTTTCAATTGACCCCCAACATCAACAGCTTTGTGAGAGAGAGAGTTCCAGGTTTGACCACCCTTTGTGTGAAGAAGATCTTCCTGGCATCACCCCTGAACGGCCAGGCTCTAATTTTAAGATTATACCACCTTGTTCTGGACTCTCCCACCAGAGGAAATCGTTTCTCTCTCTCTCTACCCTATCAACTCCCAAAGGGTCATCGACCTGAAACGTTCACTCTGTTTCTCTCTCCACGATACTGCCTGACCTGCTGAGTATTTCCAGCATTTTCTGTTATGTCAGATTTCCAGCATCCGCAGTATTTTGCTATTGTATTCTTTATTGGTTGAAGAAGGAATGTTGATTCGGTCACTGGGAGAAGGTTTTCCTTGAATAGTGCTCTGGGATCTTTAAGGTCTATCTGAGCAGACATACAGGGCCTCATCTCCAATGTTCCCTCTATGTTTTTTTCGTGCTCGGTCTCTCTAGCAGCTGCACATGCGCGGTATCTCTTACAGCAGCAGGAGCGGTCTGCGCGGGACCTCGTGATTGGTGCACAGCCACGTGGCCGTACACCTTCGGAGAAACATTGCTCATCTCATTTGGAAAATCTAACCATAATAATTTCTGAGTAGGCGTTGGCAGTGCATCACAGTAAACCAGGAGCGTTTCAACAGGCACTGAGGGAGGGTGAGATTCCCCACTGCCAGTGCATACACGGGAAAGGCACCGTGTTATCATTGCTCAATGAGTATTGAGTCCCGATCGAGGAATCGGCAGAACTTCAGGCAGGAAGTGGTCCCTGGCATGTCAATGAGGCCCAGGGTATGTTTTCTGCTGCAGCGGGTGAGTTTATAACACCCACCTGTCCAAAACCCACCGAGGTAAAACTGGGGCCACAGATTGGGTGGATGGGGTAAGCATTGCTGGGCCTCATGGTCTTTTAGCACCAATGTCCGTATAGATTTGGCATTTTGTCGGCCCACTTGCACCGCTCATTGTTGTGATTTAATTTACTGTCTAATGCCAGTAGGTCAATCTTGAGCTCAGTTGACACAGGAGAAGCAGCTTTACAAGGTCATGCTGAGGGCAGGGATGCTGGCAACTCTGTGCCCGATTCCCTGACCATTACAATGAAGGGCAACTCATGGGCACCACACTGTGAAATTCGAAGACTGGCAGTCACCTCTGTTAGAGCTCGAATCTTTAATAGAATGATGTTTAATTTTCAGTGATAATGGACCAAAAATTCTACACCTCAACATTTGGAAAAACTCTCGCACACTGCTCTAGTGAGTGGGGAATATAAGCAAATTATTGTCGAGTGCGCTCCTATACACGAGCCAAATCTCCCAATGTGTGCCACGATTGTAAACCACAAGATTTTGTCAATTGTTTTCTGGTTTTGGGTTTGTTTGAGAAGATTACAGCGTCATTATCAAAAACGTTGAGGTTGATCGTCTGTGGAGATAATTGTCCATTCTGTTATGTCATGCCACAGTTTGGATGTGCCAGGAACATAGCAACAGGAGTAGGCCATTCAGCCCCTCGAGCCTGTTCCGCCATTAAATTAGATCACGGCAGATCTTTTCTCTCCCTGGTCAACCTCAGGAATCCGCATTTGGATCATTCTGCAATTCAGATTTGCAGGATCCAAAATTAAAAGTCTCCGAATTGTCCAACTCTGATTTGAAATTGGAAAGGGCTGGAATCCCACCTGCCACAGATGCTGTGTGACACACAGAGGATGAGTGTTGGCATTCCTTCCTGTTACATGCTCCTCACACAACTACTGCGGCCAACTTGGGCCATCTGTGATTCAATTTGCTTCTGAGCTAGGCTGTGCTACATGTTCAGTTTTGTGTGAGATTTCCTGCGTTTTACAGGCAAAGCACTTCCACGATGAACAATGTGGCAATAATTGCTTCATAATTCTTATTGCCAATTGCCTTTTAAGAAGGAAAGGACTTGCATTGATACAGCACATCATCATCGCCTCAGGATGGCCCAAGCACTTCGCCAAAAGCCAAAGAAATCTCTTTCAGTTCAGGGAGGAATGTTGGCCAGAAGTCTGTCATGGGATCTTTAATATCCACCTGAACACATAGACAAGAGCTCAGGTTCTCATCTGCAGGACTTGAACCTCACAGACTTGAACCCACAACCTTCTCAGTTAGAGAGGACGGGGCGTGCCAACTTAGTCAAACTGAAGCAGCTGTTATTTGTGTTACCTTTGATAACACATTGCTGCAGCAACTTATACTGATGAATAATGCAAGCCTGGGCGGGCAGCGAAAGTGTGTCTCGATATTTGTAAGATGACTCCAAAATGGAAAAGTGATTTTTTTAAAATTAATATACAAAGTACAGAAGTGAGACCTTTCACTGGTCATGTGACAGCCTCTGCAATATGAAAGTAATTCATTGTGTGCAGGGCGTTGAGATAGTTGTACAGCATGAGAAGGGGCGACCTGACTGCAGACAGTTATTTATTTCACCGAGGCAGACAAATTAATGTTCAATTTTTGCACAGAACATATGTTAATTTTACGCACAAAAATACCCCATAAAATGACTACACCTTTCACTATTCTGCAGCAGCCAGCACATCACAGGAAAAGCTTGTATACTTGTACCTCAACTGTACTTCTCCTCCTCAGTCTTGGTGCCTGATTCATGCTTCTTTGAACAGATCTTTCCAATCCTTGCTAATGGTGTGTGCTTCTCCTAAAAGTCCTACAAAGTGGCCCTACAGTTGGCCCTTGTCCTGATCACTATTAGTGACTCCTGTGCAAAAGGCAGCTGTGTTGTTGACTTTGGGTGAAGTTGGGACGAAGCTCGGTTGGAAGGTCGCTTGTGGTCGAATAGCTTACATTGAAGTCCATGGTTGTAATGATATCAGCAAATAGTGATGTTATTTGCCTGTTCGATTATGATGCCTTAATAGCATGATTGCAGGTATTGATTGCTTGTGCCTGACCAGCAGAGGTCATGTGACCAGAGAAGCAGGCTGAGAGTTTTTAGTTTCACTTTAGCTGCAGCTCAAGCATGGTGTGTCCTGAAAAGCTGTATGAATTCTTGAACAAACCTTAGATTAAAAGTTATTCTCTTTTATATAAATGTCTCATCATTGAACCCACAAGGAAATCAATACAGTTGTGGCCATGGAAACTGGAAGGACAACAAGTGTGGTATATAAAAAAGAACTTTAAATTGCACTTTATCACATCCTCAGGACATCCCAAAGTGTCAGCTGTGGCTCAGTGGGTAGCACTCTTCTCTCTGAGTCAGAAGGTTGGGGGTTCAAGTCCCACTCCAGAAACTTGAGCCCATAATCTAGGCTGACACTCCAGTGCAGTACTGAGGGAGTGCTGCACTGTTGGAGGTGCCGTCTTTTGGATGAGACCTTAAACCGAGATCTCGTCTGCCTTCTGAGATGGATGTATAAAATCCCATGGCACTATTCAAAGAAGAGCATGGGAGTTATCCCTGGTGTCCTGGCCAATATTTATCCATCAACCAACATCACTAAAAACAGATAATCTGGTCATTATCACATTGCTGTTTATGGGAGCTTGCTGTGTGCAAATTGGCTGCCGCGTTTCCTAATTACAACAGTGACTGCACTTCAAAAGTATTTGATTGACTGTAAAATGCTTTGGGATGTCCTGAGGTTGTGTAAGATGCTATATAAATGCAGTTAACCAAATAACCTCATCACTCCCTATCTTTGTAATCTCCTCCAGCCCTACATCCCCCCGCCCCCGAGATATCTGCGCTGCTCCAATTCTGACCTATTGAGCATCCCCAATTTTAATCACTCCACCATTGGCGGCCGTGCCTTCAGCTGCCAAGGTCCTAAGCTCTGGAATTCCCTCCCTAAACCTCTCCACCTCTCCGCTTCTCTTTCCTCCTTTAAGACGCTCCTTAAGACCAACCTGTGGAATTCTCTACCACAAAAGGCAGTTGAGGCCAATTCATTAAATATATTCAAGAAGGAGTTAGATATATTTCTTAAGGCTAAAGGGATCAAGAGATATGGGGAGAAAACAGGGACAGGGTACTGAATTTGGATGATCAGCCATGATCCCATTAAACGGCGGAACAGGCGCGAGGGGCCGAATGGCCTACTCCTGCTCCTATATTCTATGTTTCTATGTTAAAACCTACCTCTTTGACCAAGCTTTTGGTTATCTGCCCTAATATCTCTTTATGTGGCTCAGTGTCAAATTTTGTTTGTTAACGCTCCTGTGAAGCTCCTTGGGACATTTTACTATGTTAAAGGTGCTATATAAATGCAACATGTTGTTGTTGTAATCTTTTTTTGGTGGCTTTGCTTGCTGGAGGAATGTCGGTCAGAGCACTATGGAGAACTCCCCTGCTCTTCTTTGAATAGTGTTGTGGGATCTTTCACATCCATCTGAACTGGCTGGCAGTAAAGCTTCAGTTTAACATCTCAGCCAAAAGACAGCACCTCTGACATTGCAGCACACCCTCAGTACTGCACATCAGCCTAGGTTATGTACTCAAGTCCCAAGAGGGCCTTCAACATCTCAGGATTTTTACAGAAAGAAAGAAAGAAAGATTGATTTCTGAAGTATAGTCACTATTGTAATGTAGGAAACATGGCAGCCAATTTGTGCACAGCAAGGTTTTTTTAGTGGTGTTTGTAATGATCAATAACATGTCATTCTATAGTGGACACTAGGTGGAGCCGTAGAGCTGTGTAGAGCTGTATATAGCTGCATGTATTAAGACTACACTACCCAGCTGTATGTATATTAAGACTACATTACCCATGAGGCACTAGGCTACCCACAAGGCAGCAGTCAAGATGGAAGCCTCTACAGATACTGTACCTAGTCCACATGTGCTCAATAAAGTAACTAGCAAAAGCTAGCTGTGTTCATAATAAGAATGTCTATTTATTAATGAACATAAGATGGTGCCAGGATGGTGAAGATCTGCTGAAAATTGTGAAAAGCAAAATGGAGAATTTGAAGCCACCAGAGCGTTTGAAACTCACAGGAAACATCGACTACAATTGGCAGACTCTTAAACACCAATTCGAACTCTACATTGCAGCCATCGGATTCGGTACGAAGCCAGATGCAAGGAAGATAGCGTTGCTGCTTACGGTTGCAGGCCCACAGGCGATAGAGGTATTTAATACATTTGTATTTAATCCAGAGGAAAACAGAGAAAAATTAGAAGATGTGCTAAAAAAATTTGATGCACATTGCTCTCCCAAAAAGAATGAGACCTATGAAAGATACATCTTCTGTTCTCGGACACAGCAGCAAAATGAGACTTTTGATAGCTTTATAACTGATCTGAAACTGAAAGCACAGACATGTAATTTCTCTGAGCTCAAAGAATCCATGATTCGTGACCAGATTGTGTTTGGTATTCATGATAAAAAAGTCAGGGAACGTCTGTTGAGAGAAACCGAACTAAATTTAGAAAATGCGGTGAAAATATGCCAAGCCAGCGAGCTAGCTCGAAAGCACGGGAAGACTTTTAGTGAAATCCATAATGATGCGATTGTAATGAGTGATAATGCTGCTGTCGGTGCTGTGTCCTACAAGGGGAAGAAACGTGGGCAGAACAGAAATGAAAAGCAATCGGAGGATGAAATTTTTAATTGTAAACGCTGTGGTTACAAACACCAGTTAAGACAATGCCCAGCGTTTGGAAAAATGTGCACAAAGTGTAATGGAAAGAATCACTTTGCCAAACAATGCTTTTCAAAAGTACAAACTAAGAAAGGGCAACGAGTTAATGTAATTGAGGACACTGATTTAAGTGAGACATTTTTTGTAGGAATGGTGTCATGTGACAATATCAAAAAGGATACAGAAAATGTGCAGCCCTCAGAAATGGACAATGCTGAACATAAAGTTAATGCAGTAAAAGAGGACAAATGGATGATCCCACTGCAGGTAAATGGAGCATTAGTTACCTTGAAACTAGACACTGGGGCAAAAGCAAACTTAATCAGTATGAGTGACATTAAAAACATGAAAGAAAGGCCCAAAATACAGAAAAAGTCAGTACTACTGAAGGACTATAATGGACAGAAAATAGATAGCTTAGGTGTATGCAGACTTAAAGTGACAGTCAAAGACAAAGTGCATCATCTCAAGTTTTCTGTTGTGGCTGAAAGACTTGATTCACTATTAGGTGACAAAGCTTGTGAAGACTTAGAACTGGTCAAGAGAGTATACCGTATAAACTGTGCCATAAGCAGACCAGATGACTCAGTGGATTCTGTAGTGAGTAATTTCCAGGATGTGTTCAAAGGATTTGGAGTTCTACCATTCACATACAAGATCCAGCTAAAGGAGGATGCTCAGCCAGTGGTACATGCTCCACGAAGAGATCCAGCACCCCTGCGTGACCGGCTCAAGAATGAACTGAACAGAATGACCACACTAGGAGTCATCAGGAAAGTCGAAGAGCCAACAGACTGGGTTAACTCCATGGTATGTGTAAAGAAAAAGAACAATGATCTAAGAATATGCATGGATCCAAAGGACTTAAATGCAAACATAAAACGTGAACACTACCAGATTCCCAAGCAAGAAGAAATCACCAGTGAAATGTCAGGTGCCAAATACTTTACAAAGCTCGATGCCTCACAAGGATTTTGGCAACTAAAACTGGATGAAGAGAGCACCAAATACTGTACCTTCAACACACCATTTGGCAGGTATTGTTTCCTCAGAATGCCTTTCGGGATAATATCTGCATCTGAAATCTTTCATAGAGTGATGGAACACATAATTGAAGGTCTGGAAGGAGTTCGGGTCTATGTTGATGACATCATCATCTGGGGCTCCACACTGAAAGAACACAATGAGAGACTGACTAAAGTGCTACAGAGCATACGCCGGAATGGACTGAAGCTCAACAAAGCCAAGTGTCAGTTTGGCATCCAGGAAGTCACTTTCCTAGGAGATAATCTATCTGGTAAAGGAATAGAGCCAGATATGGAAAAAGTAAACGCCATACGCAAAATGCCCCGACCCACTGACAAAAAAGGAGTGCTACGCATCATGGGGATGATATACTTCATTGGAAAGTTCATTCCTAACTTGTCAGCCAAGACAGCCTGTCTGCGAGACCTGCTACATAAAACAAATGAGTTCGCATGGACAGAAAGACATGAAAAAGAGTGGATAAACCTCAAAACAGTGCTGACAACCACATCTGTACTCACCTTCTTTGACCCAACAAAAAGAATCAAAGTGTCAACGGAGATGGCCTAGGTGCGGTCTTGCTACAAGCAGAGGGTGAAGATTGGAAGCCTGTTGCCTATGCCTCCAGGTCTATGACTGATACTGAGTGTCGATACGCCCAGATCGAAAAGGAATGTCTAGACTTGGTAGTTGGACTAGAAAAGTTTCATGGCTACATATATGGACTTCCCACCTTCACAGTTGAGACAGACCACAGCCCTCTGGTTGCCATCATAAAAAAAAACCTGAATGAGATGTCTCCAAGGATTCAACGACTCATGATGAAGCTGCAAAGATATGACTTTGAACTGATCTACACACCAGGCAAATACATAGTGTTAGCAGATGCACTATCCCGAGCACCCACAATGAGTCATGTGAGCTCTACTGAAGAAGACGTGGATGTTCATGTGAGTATGGTCACTGCTGCGCTGCCCGTGTCAGACACAAAATCAAAGCAAATAGCAGAAGAAACAGTAAAAGATACAGTGTTACAAACAGTAATAGAAAACATTCATCATGGTTGGCCAAAAGGTTCCTGTCCAAAATATTTTCACATAAGGTCAGAATTGAGTGTCGCAAGTGGACTATTACTAAAACAGAACAGGATAGTCATTCCACAGGCTCTACGTCAAGACATGCTCAAAAGGATTCATGAGGGATACCTCAGAATTGAAAAATGCAAAAGGAGGGCAAGAGACACTGTTTATTGGCCTGGCATAAATAAGGACATTGAGAACATGATAGGCAAATGTGAGACATGTCAGAAACACCAAAACAAACAAGCAAAGGAACCAATGATAGTCGCTGACTTACCAACAGCACCATTGCAAAAGGTTGGTATGGACCATCTTCATTTAAATGGTAAAGACTATCTAATAGTGATTGACTACTATTCTAACTATCCTGAGATGGCGCTGCTCTCAAGCACCACAGCAAGCAGTGTCATAATGCATGTGAAATCCATCTTCACCAGACATGGAATTCCCAGGATTGCCGTTAGCGACAATGGTCCGTGCTTCAACTGTATGGAGTGGCAACAGTTTGCAGCACATTATGACTTTCAGCACATCACATCCAGTCCTTTGTATGCTCAGTCAAATGGTAAGGCAGAGAAAGGTGTTCAAGTTCTCAAGCAGCTACTGAAGAAAGCGACAGAAAGCAAGTCTGATCCTTATCTCGCCCTGCTGAGCTACCGAGCCTCACCTTTAGACTGTGGTTCTTCACCTGCTGAACTCCTAATGGGTCGCAAGTTGCGCACCATGCTACCCTGCTGTGCAAAAGAACAGCAAATTGAGGAACTGAGACAGAGACTTCAACTGTTAAAGCTGAAACAGAAATCATACTATGACAAGTCATCCAAAACTCTAAAACCATTGACAAGGGATGATGTCAGGATTGAGGATCCAGATGCATGGAACAGGAAAGCTACAGTTCTTGAGGAAGTAGGACCAAGGTCATACACTGTTAGAACTGAGGAAGGACAGATTCTCAGGAGGAACCGCCGTTCCCTTCTAAAATCACAAGAGACTATTCAAGAGCAGATTGATGACAATGCCGCAACTGCATCTTGTCATTCACCGCCAGAACAATCTCATGAAGACACATCAGACTTACCCGTGTTGAGAAGATCCACACGTGAAGTAAAAAAGCCTGATAGACTTAATCTTTGAGCACAATGTAAAGCTTTGAAAATGTGTTGACTGTTTTGAAAATGTTTATGTTTATAGAGCACTAACAAAAGTGTTACTGATATTATCTTTATTGTTTTCTTGAAAGCTGATTGATATTGATTTTGTTAAACCTCAAAGAAAGGAGGATGTAATGATCAATAACATGTCATTCTATAGTGGACACTAGGTGGAGCCGTAGAGCTGTGTGGAGCTGTATATAGCTGTATGTATTAAGACTACACTACCCAGCTGTATGTATATTAAGACTACATTACCCATGAGGCACGAGGCTACCCACAAGGCAGCAGTCAAGATGGAAGCCTCTACAGATACTGTACCTAGTCCACATGTGCTCAATAAAGTAACGAGCAAAAGTTAGCTGTGTTCATAATAAGAATGTCTATTTATTAATGAACATAAGGGTGTTGTGTAAGGGAAAAATATTGGACAGGACGCCGAGGAGAACTCCCCTGCTCTGCTTTGAAATAGTCACATGAGCGAGGCAGGGGGCAAAATTCGATAGCCCCGAAAATGGGCCCCAGTTAAATGTGCTGCCTGCTAATTTGCATGATTGCTACATGCAGCCAACGCTAAACGCGCTGTTGAGTGGCTGCATGCCTCAGCTGGGTTGCCAAGTTTGTGCACCATTTAAAGCTAGCCTGCACTACTTAAAGCCAGCCTGCACCTCTTAAAAGGGGAGGTGCATTCTGGCTGGAGCTGGTGCTGCAACTGTTGGTGGAAAAATCTGAAAAGAAAGAAGAGTGAGTTATGGCACAACAGGGGACAGAGTGTGCTCCAAGGTTCTGCGATGCTGCACTAATGGCCTTGGTTGAGGAGGTGGAGAGGAGGAGCAAGGTCCTCTATCCACAGGGGGCCAGGAGGCCCTCCAGACAAAATCTGCAAAGACAGTGGGAGCAGATAGTCGTGGAGGCCAATGCCAGGAGTCAAGCCCCGAGGATTTGGATACAGTGCTGCAAGAGTTTCAATGACCTCACACGAGTGGTCAAGGTCAGTGAATTCATCTTCAAATACCATATCCCACCAACTGAACCACTAGCCTCACACACTGCTCAATGCACCACACCGCCAGCACTCACCTACCAACAATCTCTATCAATCAAGACTCATACCTAACATTCATAGCTTCACCTCACCCTCACACACTTAGCACTGCTGCAAGCCTCACACTCACATCTCACAGCTTGCACACACTGCCAGCTATTCAATCATGACAGGCACATCACCCAAACAGATTGCACCACACTCACTGACACACTTCCCTCATCTTTCAGGACAGGTTGGCTCAAAACCAGAGGCAGCAGGAGCTAACCGGCAGGGTCAGGCGTGGCTGCATGTTCTTGCCCCTGTGGAGCAGACAGTGATCGCCATCATTGGAGTGGCCATCGCTGAGGCCATGGCTAGCGGCAAGGCTGAAACCATCAAAGATGACGATATCCTCATACCTAATCCTCCTTCTCACATCCCACTTCCCCCTCATCCCACAATCTCTTCTGATTTACAAGCTGCAGATGGTGTAAACACGCACCTCTTTCTTTCCCCCCTCCTCTCACCACAACCCTACCCTTGTGCCATTCTCCTTTCAGATACCCAAGAACTGCAACCTGACCAGGCAGTGGTGGAGGAGCAACGGGTGGAAGAGCAGGAAAACCATGATGAAGAAGGAACACCGTCACTCGATTTCACAGATACTGACACTGCGCATAATTTATAGGATAGTTTAGAGGCGGGGTCTGCATGTGGTGAGACACTGGGCATGAGTGGTCTGCAACCAGGGCAGGGGGCAAGTGCAGTGCAGGTGCCAGCTCACCAGAGGGCGAGGTCACACACGAATTCTGCTTCAGAGGACGCAGATGAGCATTTCGATGGGGCAGCCTACAGAAGAGGCTAATGGGTATGCACAGTGAAATGCTTGGTGCGTTGGCAGGCCTGCTAGAAAGCCTGCGTGGAGCATGGAGGATTCCGGCACGAACTTGGCACAGGGATTTGCGCAAAGTTTGGAGCCCATCCTTTCCAGCGTGGAAGGGGTGGCCACCTCCATCAACAGACTTGCGGACCCAACCATAATGCAGCGTCTGATGACCGATGTCTCAGCTTCCATTGCAGCACAAGCAGAAGCCACCCAACGTCTTGGTGCTGCAGGGGACGCTCAGACTGCTCTCATGCATGCTGCTACACACGCTCAGACTGTTGCCATCATGGCTGTGGATACCAGTGTGGAAAGGGGCTTGCAGGGTTTCACAGCAGTCCAGCAATCTGTCCTCCAACGGATTACTAGGATTGCTGAGGTGCCGCCCCAGGGAAGTGGCAATGGCTCCATGGAACACGACCCTGCTGTCCTTTCTCAGGATGACAGCACTCCACCAGTGCCCTGCTGTTGCCTGTCAGCCAGCCAGCCCAGACTGCTGCTGCCACTCATGCCGAGATGGTGCAGTCTAGAGCTGAACCAGCGCTGCTCGAGGTCGTCCTCCAGGGCCATCTGCAGTGTCCCCCACTGAAAGTCAGCAGCCTTCCACCAGCCGTGCTGCAGCCACTGGGGTAGCACTGCGTAGGAGCATTAGAACAGGCAAAGGCACACGGAAGATAGGCACTAAGGGAATGCACAAGGGTGATTAGTTGATGTTTGTATGCAATATGGGTGCTTTGATTTATAAATTTGGTTTAGAATGGTTATTTTGTGTTGGCTTTCACTTTTGTCTTGTGGTGAAGAGGATGCTGTGATGGTCAGTGACTGAGGGAAGGTGAGGTGTGGGACTGTTGGTGAATGGGGAATTGGAGTTGCATTTACTGGTATCACAGTCGGATGAGTCATTCACGGACAGACTGGCCAGAAAGGGGCTGTCTAGGTTGTCTCCTCCCTCCCTCCTACTCTTCCTCCTCCACCTCTGCCTGCTCCTTCTCTTGCTCCTCCTCCTACTCCTCAGCTGGTTGCCGTATAGCTGGTGGCAAGGGCTGTGCCCTCATGATGACGAGGTTGTACAGCATGCAGCAGATCTCCATGAATCTTGACACAAGCACTACCGAGTACTGCAGGGTGGTCCAGGCAGCGGAAGCGATGTTTCAGCATGACAATGGTCTGCTCTATTACATTTCGTGTGACAGCATGGCTTTCATTGTATGCATGCTGCCCACGTGTCATTAGCCATGTCATCAATGGATAGCCCTTGTTGCCCAGTAGCTACTCTTTGGTTTGTTGTGGTGGCTCAAATACAGATGGGACAGCGGACTGCCGCAGAACGAAGGCATCATGACTGCTGCCAGAAATAACAATAGAAAATGCTGGAAATACTCAGCTGGCCAGGCAGCATCCGTGGAGAGAGAGAAACAGAGTTAACGTTTCAGGTCTGGGACCCTTCATCTGAACTGGAAAAAGCTGGAGATGTAACAGATATTAAGCAGGTGCAGAGACGGGGGGGCGGGGTTTAGGAGGGGAGGAAGGAATAGAAAGAATACCCTGTACTTTTGTTATACAAGGAAAGATAAAATGTTGCAAATGGGAATGGCAAAAATCATACTGCATGAAAAATGGGGGCAGGGATAATTATCTGAAATTGTTGAACTCAATGTTGAGTCCGGCAGGCTGCAAAGTGCCCAATCAAAAGATGAGGTGCTGTTCCTCGAGCTTACGTTGAGCTTCATTGGACCAATGCAACAGCCCGTGGACAGAGAGATCAGAGTGGGAGTGAAGCGGTGAATTAAAGTGACAGGCGACCGGAAGCTCAGGGTCACCCGTACGGACTGAACGGAGGTGTTCCGCAAAGCGGTCGCCCAATCTACGTTTGGTCTCCCCAATGTAGAGGAGACCACATCGTGAGCAGCGAATACAGTATATTAAATTGCAAGAAGTACAAGTAAATCGCTGTTTCACCTGGAAGGGGTGTTTGGGGCCCTGGATAGTGGGAAGGGAGGAGGTAAAAGGGCATGTGTTGCATCTCCTGCGCTTGCACAGGAAGGTGCCAGGTGAAGGAGCAGGGGTGTTGGGGGTGATTGAGGAGTGGACCAGGGTGTCGCGGAGGGAGCGGTCCCTTCGGAATGCTGAAAGGGGAGGTGAAGGGAAGATGTGTTTGGTGGTGGGATCACGTTGGAGGTGGCGGAAATGGCGGAGGATGATCCGTTGAATGTGGAGGCTGGTGGGGTGAAAGGTGAGGACAAGAGGAACCCTATCGTGGTTCTGGGAGGGAGGGTAAGGGGTGAGAGCAGAAGTGCGGGAAATAGAACGGACACGGTCAAGGGCCGTGTCAACCACGGTAGAGGGGAATCCTCGGTTGAGGAAAAAGGAAGACATGTCAGAAGCACTAGTATGGAAGGTGGCATCGTCAGAACAGATGCGGCGGAGACGGAGAAACTGGGAGAATGGAATACAGTCCTTATAGGAAGCGGGGTGGGAGGAAGTGTAGTCCAGGTAGCTGTGGGAGTCGGTGGGCTTGTAGTGGATGTTTGTTGAAAGCCGATCACCAGAAATGGAGACGGAGAAGTCTTTTCACAGAATCACAGAATCACAGAAACCTCACAGTACAGATAGAGGCCATTTCAGCCCATCGAGCCTGCACCGACACATATCCCACCCGATCCCCGTAACCCCACGTGTTTAATCCCCCTAACACTAAGGGTCAATTTTTATCATAGCCAATCAACCTAACCCTGCACATCTTACAAAAGTACAGGGTATTCTTTCTATTCCTTCCTCCCCTCCCAAACCACACCCCCCCACCCCGTCTCTGCATCTGCTTAATATCTGTTACATCTCCAGCTTTTTCCAGTTCTGATGAAGGGTCCCAGACCTGAAACGTTAACTCTGTTTCTCTCTCCATGGATGCTGCCTGGCCTGCTGAGTATTTCCAGCATTTTCTATTGTTATTTCAGATTTCCAGCATCCGCAGTATTTTGCTATTATATGACTGCTGCCAGGATACCGGGCATTGACCTGCATGATACGCAGCGTATAGTCGCGCACCAGCTGGACGTTGAGGGAGTCGAATCCCTTCCAGTTGCGGTACACCTCAGAGTTGATATGCTGTGCCCGCAAAGTGACGTGCGTGTAGTCAATGGCACCCTGTACCATGGGGAAGCCTGCAATCCTCGCGAAGCCGTGTGCTCGCTCTGCCTGCTGTTCTCTGGCAAGAGAGAATGAAATGTATTCAGCTCTCTTGGAATACAGAGTCTCAGTGACTTCCCTTATGCAACAGTGGACGGCAAACTGGGAGATGTTGCAAATATCACCTTCTCCAGCCTGGAAGGAGTCCGCGCATAAAAGTTCATGGCCACTGTCATCTTCACAACCACTGGCAATGTGGTCCTCGCCCTGCTCTGAGGTTGCAGTCGTGGCTGCAGCAGGTGGCAGATTTCAGTGAGGACGTCCTGACTGAAGCACAGACGTCTCACACATTGTTCCTCACTGAGGTTCAGGTAGGAGAATTACTCCCTGAACACCCTGGTGAGAGCCCTTCGCCCCTTCCTGCTCCTCCCTCTTCTAGCAGCTTGTCCTGCTCTGTGTTGCCTCTGCTCATTCTCCCTGTCACGTTGTAGTCCAAGGGGAATGCCTTCTACTGCACCCATGTCTTGGAGCAAGTGATTTGTGCAGAATCCTTGAAGTCAGGACAAAGTCCTTCAGCACCTGCCACACCCTCCCTGTAGACTTTAACAACTTTATAGAACTCAAAAAACTACCAACACTTGTACAATCATAGCAAGAGCCAGTAGAAATCAATCAGCAACTAAACTGAAAGTAGGTGATGATCCCTTTAAATAGCACTGGTTTGGGGTCCTTCCTGCTGCTGAATGTGTGTTCAGCTGTGCGAGTTTAAGAGAGGGCATTAGCTGGAGCGTCGAGCGCTAAAATGGCAGCGCTGGCGTCAAATTAGCATGATGTCATGATCTTACGTACTCTGCACACTTCCAGCAGAGGCTCCCTGGGCACTCGCTAATGCCCTCACCAGAAGTGTGCGTGCGCACCACGGATGCCATTTTGGAGCCAAAACGGCACTCGTAGCGCCAAAAAAACGGGCGCTAAGGAGCTGAATTTTGCGGCTGGGATCTTTTACGCCCACCTGATAGCTAAAAGTTTCTATGTATCTCACTGTTTTTTCCTTTGATATGACCAATCATTCCTTTTGCAATTGCTTTAAGACAGTGATCCTATTGCGATGTCATACTGGCAGAATTCTCTCTGGAAACTTGTCTTGCAGAACATCCATCAGCTGTTATTCGATAAGCCCATGATCTGCCACTCAATGTGCAAATCGCAATTTATGACTAATTTTTCAAACTGTAGCATGCAAATTTATAATATGACTACAATTTATCTGCTGCATTCTTCTCATGCAATTCTCTCAAACATTGAATTCTATGATGTTGATAAACCACAAGCCAATCTTCATGGCATTACTCAGAGTGAGCCAAAGCTTTTATAATGTCAGGGGTGTCACGCCAAGTAGTATCACCAGGGACAAAAGCAAAATACTGCAGATGCTGGAAATCTAAAATAAAAACAGAAAGCGCTGGAAATACTCACCATCTGTGGAGAGGGAAACAGAGTTAACATTTCAGGTCGATGAACTTTCACAGCTCCAGCAGTAAAGACCATGAAATGGGGAGTATCCCTTTAAGTTGACATCAACGCTGTGTTTACTCCCAATCAGCCAGTCGCTGTTAGGAGAGGGCGTTAGTTGAAGCACTAGCCACCAAAATGCCATGCAGCCTCTTTAATGAGTGGTAGCAGACATTTTGACCTAGAAATTGGTTTGCCCCAAAAATGGGCGCAGCGATCGTGATGCGCTAGCTACCATTCAGAGGACTGCAGGCAGCACGTGAACTTTGTGCTGCCTGCTCATTTGCATGATTGTGGCATTCAGCCCAGTGCTGATCATGCTGCTCAGCAGGGGCCCCAAATTCGTGC
This sequence comes from Somniosus microcephalus, assembly GCF_052327205.1. Lineage (NCBI taxonomy): Eukaryota > Metazoa > Chordata > Chondrichthyes > Squaliformes > Somniosidae > Somniosus > Somniosus microcephalus. The sequence continues at coordinate 89,877,198 of NC_140994.1, read as the reverse complement.
GAGGCTAGCACCAATTAAAGCTAGCCTGCACTTCTTAAAGGCAGTCTGCAACGCTTAAAGGGGAGGTGCATTCTGCCTGCAGATCATTATTCAACTGGCTGAGGAAGACAGTGCAAAAAATCAATTTATGATTGCACAACAGGGGAGAGAGCATGTACCAAGGTTCTCCGAGGCAGCACTGGAGGCCTTGGTGCAGGAGGTCAACTCAAGGAGAGAGGTCCTCTTTCCACAGGGGGCAAGGAGGCTCTCCAGGCAACAGACAAAAGTGCAATGGGAGCAGATAGCCAATGTGGTGATGACCAGCAGTGTTGCCCCAAGGATGTGGATGTAGTAGAGGATGAAATTTAATGACCTCACACGAGTGGTCAAGGTGAGTGAATTCATCTTCAAATGCCATATCACAGCATCTGCACCACATTCAAGGTTCTGAGGGGGATGACAGGGTAGATGCTGAGAGGTTCTTTCCCCTGGCTGGAGAGTCGAGAACTAGGAGGCATAGACTCAGGATAAGGGGTCGGCCATTTAAGACTCAGAGGGGGAGAAATTGGGTGAGTAGCGCAACCTGTTAGCGCCTAAAGAGGCAGTCAGTAGCTGTAGCGCCACTAGCTGTGCCTCCCGCGATATTCAGCAGGGGCGCTAATGGTGGCGTTAGCCTTTTGCGCTGCGCCGCCACCGATGACATCATCGGTGTGCGCAGCGTCCCATTCGCGCCCCGATCGCGATATTTGGTAGCGAACGCCACTGTAGCACCGTTCGCTACCTGTGCCCGGTTCACGGGGCCTTGCTGCACCGGCAGAGGCGCAAGTTAAGGTGGAGGTGCGGGGCGGCCGCTTTTTCGGCGGCCGCCTGCCAGCACCTCCGTCCCCGGCCTCCTGGTTCCCCACCCCCCGCGGCATTGCCGGCTGTTTCCCGAGAGCCTGGCACTTCTCCTCGGTGCCGGGCTCTTTTGCCGGCACTCGCGATCGGGGCTCGCGTTGTTGCAGGCCCCTCCCCCTTAACAGTGGGAGGAAGGCCTGCAGTACCGCAGCGTGCCGTGCCGCAGCGTGTGGCGCTGCGGCACGTAGCACTGCGAAATTCACTTTCAGCGCCCTAAGAGGGACGCGGAGCGCCTCGAGCTGTGCCCCGTCTCCCTCTAGGGGCACTTTAACTGAATTTGCAGCGATCGCTAATGCGGCGCAAATTCCAGCACCCAGGCGAACTTTGCGCCGCTTGGGCGCCTCAGGCCAATTTCTAGGCCGGAGGGTTGTGAATCTTTGGAATTCTCTGCCACAGAGAGCTGTGGATGCTAAATGGTTGAGTATATTCAAGGCTGAGATCAATAGATTTCTGGACTCTAAGGGAATCAAGGGATATGGAGATCGGGCGGGAAATTGGAGTTGAGGTCGAAGATCAGCCATGATCTTATAGAATGGCGGAGCAGGCTCGAAGGGCTGTATTAGCTGACTCCTGCTCCTAATTCTTATGTTCTTATGTTAACCTCACGTACTGGTCAATGCTTCATGCCCACATCACTCACCTACCAACAATCTCTACCAAACACGACTCACACCTCACATTCATAGCTTTACCTCACCCTCACACGTTACCACCTCTGCAAACCTCACACCCACATCTCACAGCTTGCACACATTGGCAGCTATTCAACCATGACAGGCATTTCACCCAACCACATTTCACCACACTCACTAACACACTTCCCTTTCTCTTGAAGGAAATGGTGGTGCATAACTGGTACCAGCAGAACTTAACTGGCGGGGGACAGACTCGCCTGTATCACCTCATCCCCTTAGAGGAGACAATGCTGGCCATTCTTGGGAGGGGCATGGTGGAGCCCTTGGCCGGCGGCGGGGCTGAAAGAGTACAAGGTGCCGGTATCCGCATACATTATCCTCCTTCTTACATCAGGGTCAGACACGGCTGCATGTTCTTACCCCGATGGAGCAGACGGTGATCGCCATCATTGGAGTAGCCATCGCTGAGGTCGTGGCCAGAGGCGAGACTGAAACCATTGAATATGATGGTATCCTCGTACCTAATCCTCCTTCTCACATCCCACTTCCCCCTCATCCCACAATCTCTTCTGATTTACAAGTTGCACATGGTATCAGCATGTACCTCTTGCTTTTCCCACCTCACCTCACCACAACGCCATCCTTGTGCACTCCTCATTTCAGATATCCTAGAAATCCAACCTGCCCAGCCAGTGGTTGTAGAAGAAGAGGGAGAGGAGAGTGATGAAGAAGAGACACTGTCACTCGATCTGACACTCGCAGTCACCAGCTCAGATACTGGCACTGCGCGGACTTTAGAGGGTAGCTTAGAGGTGTGACCTGCACATGGTGAGTCACTGGGCATGAGTGGGCTACAGGCAGGGCAGGGGGAAAGGGTAGAGCAGGTGCCAGCTCCCCAGAGGGCGAGGTCGCACACGAGTTCTGCTGCACAGGACTCAGATGAGGACTTTGATGGGGCGGCCTACAGAAGAACACTGATACACAAGAAAATGCTTGGTGCATTGGCAGGCCTGCCAGAAAGCCTGAGTGCAATGTCAAGGAGCATGGAGGAGTGCAGCACCAACCATGCACAGGGCTTTGGACAGAGTTTGGAGCCCATACTTTCCAGCTTGGAAGAAGTGGGCAGATTAGCGCACTTGTGGACCCAACTATCTTGCAGCGTCTGATGGCCAATGTCTCAGCATCCATTGCAACACAAGTACAAGCCACCCTGAGTAATGCTGTGGAAGCTCAGACTGCTCTCATGCAGGCTCAGCTTACTGCCACACAAACTCAGACTGTTGCCAACATGGCTGTGTTTACCAGTGCGGAAAGGGGCTTGCAGGGTGTCACAGCAGTCCAGCAATCTATGCTCCAGCAGATTACTAGGAATGTTGAGGCACCGCCCCGGGGTAGTGACAGTGACTCTGTGGATGACAGCATTCATACTTCCACCACTGCCTCTCCGCCAGTGCCCTTGCTGTTGCCCATCAGACAGCCAGCCCAGATTGCTGCTGCCCATGCTGAGATGGTGCAGTCCGCAGCTGGGCCTTCTAGGCCCAGAGCTGCACGAGGTCATTCTCCAAGGCCATCCGCAGTCTCCCCGACTGAAAGTCAGCAGTCTTCCACCAGCCATGCTGCAGCCACTGGGGTAGCACTTTGTAGGAGCACTAGGACAGGCCAAGGCACATGGAAGACAGGCATTAACGGACTGCACATGGATGATTAGTTGACTTTGTTAGGTTATATTGGATGGATTGATGGATAACGTTGGATTCAAATTTTTCTTTTGTGGTGGCTTTTATTTCAGCATTGTGGCCAAGAGGACACAGTGATGGTCAGTAACAGAGGGAAGGGAAGATGTGGGACTATTGTTGATTGGGGAATTTGAGTTGCGTTCACTGGTACCGCAATCGGATGAGTCGATCACAGACAGCCTGGGCAGAAAGGGGCTGCTGGTTTGACTCCTCCTTTCCGCTTCCTCCTCTTCCACCTCCTCTTGCTCCTCCTCCGCCTCCTCAGCTGGTCACCCTATGCCTGGTGGTTAGGGCTGTGCCCTCATGATGGCGAGGTTGTGGAGCATGCAACAGACTACAACGAATCTTGTGACACATTCTGGTGAGTACTGCAGGGCTCCTCCAGAGCGGTCCAGGCAGCGGAAGCATTGTTTAAGGACGCCAATGGTCTGCTCTATCAGATTTCATGTAGCAGCATGGTTCTCATTGTACGCATACAGCCCATGTGTGGTTGGGTTGTGGAGCGGAGTCATGAGCCAGGTGATCAGCAGCTACCCCTTGTCGCCCAGTAGCCACCCTCTGGTTTGTTGTGGTGGCTCAAAGACTGAGGGAACAGAGGACTAGCAGAATAAAAGCATCATGGCTGCTGCCAGGATACCATGCATTCACCATCATGATGTGCTGAGCATGGTTGCACACCAACTGCACATTCAACGAGTGGTAACCTTTGTGGTTGTGGTACATCTCAGCATTTAGATGCGGTGCCCGCAAAGCCACGTGCATGCAGTCGATGGCGCCCTTCACCATGGGGAAGCCCGCTATCCTGGCAAAGCCATGTGCACGTTCCGTCTGCTTCTCACTGGTCAGAGAGAAGACAATGAACCCCCTCTCCTGGCATAAAGAGCTTCTGTCACCTCTCTTATGCAGCAGTGGATGGCAAACTGGGAGATGGTACAGATGTCACCTGCTCCAGCCTGGAAGGATCCCGATGTGAAGAAATTCAGGGCCACGGTCACCATCACATTCACTGGCAGCGCTGTCCTTGCCCTGGTGTGAGGCTGCAGGTCTGGTTGCAAGAGGTGGCAGAATTCTATGAGCACCTCCTTCGTAAAGCATAGACACCTCACACACTGCTCCTGGCTCAGGATGAGGTAAGAGAATTGCTCTCGGAAGACCCTAGGTGGGTAAGGCCTCCTGCTGAGAGCCCTTCTCCCCCTCCTCCTCCTTCCTCTGCGAGCAGCTTGTCCTCTTCTTTGCTGCCTCTGCTCCATCTCCCTGTCATGCTGCAGGCCAAGGGGGATGACATCTAGAGCACCCATGACTGGGAGCAAGTGGTCTGACCAGAACCCTTGAAGTCAGAACCAAGGCCTTCTCCTTGCAGCACCACTCCCTGTCACCTCACCAACTTTAAACAACTCTAGAAAGCTGCAAACGCTTCCTCAAACTTACACAGAGCCAGTAGAAATTAATCAGCAACTGACCTAGAGTGGTTGATGATCCCTTTAAATACAAATATTTGGGCACTGTATAGTTACTAAATGAACAGTAAATCATTGCACACAATCAGTGTAGGCAGACATGTTGATGGAATATCTGGTGCAAATCATGGCTGAAGGGTAATGCGGTCCATGGAATGTCTTTCCAGTATATTCCCATTGCCGTCATATTTTCACTCGGATTCCCTTCCTTGAGACATCCTTCTTAATGCTTGTTTGCCTATAACAACTAGCACTTAACACTGTCATCATATTTCCTACGGGTTGCTGCCTTATAGTCACATTCTGATCTTGTCTTGGTTCTCTTTCTCAAGTGGTCAAAGCTCTTCTGCACTTCACAGCAATCTGCCCTGAATTTACAGGGTATGTGGCACATTGAACATTGCCTCCAAAGTTTGTTTGTTGGCCATCGTCAAGAAAGAGGTTAGGAGAAAACTTCTCATGCAGAGGGTGAAGGGTTAAATACAGTCCTAGCCCTTTTGGGCTAATCTAGATCAGACGTCTTCCCCAGACGCTCACTCTCAACTTAAGTTAGAGATAGCCGAATTCTATAAGACGCTTAAATGGGTCTAAAGGTTCAGGCTATCTCTCCGTAAAGGAAAGGAATGACTAAAAATGTTACCATCCTCCGGATAGTACTTTTAATATGTTGAACTAAACTGTAACCTTCTGGATATTATGAGGGTCCGGAATACCCCCAGAATTCTGCAACTTCTTACAAAAGAGTGTACAGAATTTGTGGGTTTGCGAGTCTATACAGAATTACTCTTTGAGACAATTCTAAAAATATACAGTTTTATTTAAGAGCTGGCATTCAGTTAACATCTGTTGAATCAGTCTTAACATTAACAATTCAAAATACAATTAGCTTACATTTCTTATTTCTCAGAGATCCTTATTCTCAAATCTTAACTTTGTTATATTTCTTATTTCTTATTTCTAAATCCTTACATTTCTTATTTCTTATTTCTAAATACAGAATATCATTACATTTCTTATTTCTTATTTCTAAATCCTTACATTTCTTATTTCTTATTTCTAAATACAGAATATCATTACATTTCTTATTCCTTATTTCTAAATCCTTACATTTCTTATTTCTAAATCCAGAACATTGTTACATTTCTTATTTCTTATTTCTAAATCCTTACATTTCTTATTTCTTATTTCTAAATCTAGAACATCCACCAAAAATCAATCACTTTGATTTATCCGAGACTCATAGTTAAAAACATGCAGAGGTGCCTCCGGAAAGTTGAGAAGCGCCCTGCCCATTCAGCGTGTTCTGACGTTCTGTTAAAAAAGGTCTTATTTGTATACCCTTTTGGCTTTGGTTTCTTCTTTGATGTTCTCTGCTGATGTCAGCTAATTGTCTTTATTGATACCTCTGTTTGAATGATTTCTATGTTACTATCAATTCAACTATTGCATGCATATTTATTTCTCTACTTTTAGGTGTTCCAAAAACCATCATAAAAACAAGGACAGCTATGGTTTCTGTTTGATGCCATTCTTACCGAAGATTCTTCATTCAATTCTTAATTTTGGCTTAACTGCTTTTTTGCAGACATTGGCATAGAAATTCAGTATAGCCACGCTTGGGGTGCTACAGCCGGGCGTTCGCTAAATTTAGCGCCCAGCGCAACTTAGCGCCACCTTCGCCGATATTCAGTTGCATCGCCCCAAGAGGTTGCTGCTGCGCTAAAGCAGGCAATGCACGACTATCATAAGGCGCTAAGCCGGCATGCCGAGGCGCTAACACCGAGGGTGGGCGCAGCGCAGGTGCGGCGAGTTTCTGAATGAAGGCAGACACGCTGGCGCCGGTCAGCTCTTAAAGGGGGAGGGTCGACTTGTTTGGCTGCCATGCCCTGCACACTGCAGCCCTGAAGCAAGGCCTGACCATTGCTGGTTCATCAGTTCTACGCCCTGGACCATGGGGAAGCCCACTATTCTTCCAAATCCCATTGCATGCTCTTACTGCTTGTCCAGGGCCATGGGGAAGGATATGTACTGACGTCTCCTTCTGAAAAGGGCATTGTTCACCTGGCGGATGCAGCAATGTACCGCAAACTGGGAGATGTTGGCAATGTTCCCAGTAGCGGATTGGCAGGAGCCAGTGGCATAGAAGTTGAGAGCCACTGTTACCTTCATTGCCACTGACAGAAACGTCCTGCTCCTCAGCTGTGGCTGCAGATCTGTGCGATGCAGGTGGCAGATCTCAGTGACCACCTCCCTTCTGAATCGCAGCCTCTGAACACACTGCTCCTCAGACATGTTCAGATATGAGAACTGCTGGCGGTATACCCTGGGTGGGTAAGGCCTCTTGTGCCGACGCCTGTTGGCCCTTCTCCGTCTGGCCATGACTGGCTCTCTCTCACGGCATCTCTGATCCCTTTGAATGCAATGCAGAAAGCCAACGTTTCCACCCATTGCAGCCCCCATTATATGTGGCGACTCAAGGCTATGGCACAAAGTGAAATCCAAGTGCAAAGCTCTGGCCTGAAGCCAGAAGTACCTGTGCGAGCGCTGAGTCAAAGCAGAAAGCTCTCTGCCTTTGTCTCTCTCCAAATATCCGTCTCTCACACAGAAGGATTGGCACAAAATAGCTGCCACTTATAATGCAGGAGGAGTCCCCTTTAAATAGCACCCCCGCGCCCAGCAGCGACTGGGAATTGTTCCCCTCTACCAGTCGCTGGGGGCGCCAGGCGCAAAGAAGGGCGGTGCCACTGAAGTTCCGGTTTGGGGCGCACCAAGGGCGTTGCACCATGAAATGACGTCACGATCTGCGCGCACAGCTGAACGGGCGCTGCGGTTTAGCGCCGCCGCTAAATCTTGAGTGAAGTTTGCGAGAGGCGCAGATCGCACCGCACCCAGGCGCTAGCCGCTTAGCACCCCACTTCTCCTCCTCCTAAGGCACTAGCGGCTGGCGCTAACAACTGAATTTCTAGGCCATTGTGTCTTTCCTTATTCTCCATGTTCAATACAAACACAATGCAATTGCTTGGTGTCTCTATTGAAGTTATATCTTCAAAGTCTTGTTGGTATGGTTTTTACTATATCTAAATTAAAGACACTTCAACTGAATGTTTCATGCATTTCTAGCTATCTCAATTGGTTGCATATTTAATCTTATGGTTCCTGTTATCCAAGTTTAACATAAAACTATTTGACCAGCAGATGTTTCTTTTCTTGATGTCATGTTTCAAAGGCACATGCCTCTTTTAATGTTTGAATTTCTGTTTCAATGTGTTAGTTTGTAACACCTTAAACTGGGCCTTCTCATTGTGTTTCACAGAAATCACAGAATCACAGAAACCCCACAGTGCAAACCGTAGACCTTTTGGAACCACCAATGGTTTGCTTCAATCTTTCATTGTTTTACAATATTTAACTAATTCCCATTTCAAAGCTTGTTTACAGCTTTGTTATCAACTGACCTTTTCTCAGAAGCCTGTATTCTGTTTACAGCCTTGTCTGCTGAGACTTGTGTCTTTTAGGCTTTAGATTTTTAAACCCAGTATGTCTTTTATTAATAATATCAGAATTCTGTTCATGGTATCGTGTATTTCTCTGAATCATGGTTATTCCTTCACAAGCGTTGTTAGGACCTGGAATTCCCAGAAACAACAGTGGAAGCAGAATCTTTGATAGTTTTAAAAAGGGAAATGGATACATATCTGACAAAGAAAAATTTGAATTGGAATGGGGAAAGGGTAGGGGAGTGGGACTAATCGGATTGTTCTTGCACAGAGCTGGTGCAGGCACGATGGGCTGAATGGCTTCCTTCTTCTATACTGTAAAACTCTCTGATTTTTATCATATCCAACCAAAAAGACCCTAATGTTTCTCCATGGTAGTCTCCATTTGGACGCGTAGTCCCATCGCTTCCAGCTTCTCCTTGAAGGGCACATGAGCCGCCAGGCTGAAAGGCCACCTACTTACCAATGAAAGTAAGTGAGTGGGTTCGCACTCAGCCTTACAATGATCCACAATCTGGTAGAAAGCCGAAACCTCATGCATTCCTCACAAGGATGGAATACAGCTGGTTTTTACTTATTACATGACGCACATCAAAGCCTATAATGGAGGATCTGGTGGTACAAGGGATTTATTCTAAGAGATTGTAACAATGGGACCCGGGGCCTGTATAGATTTAACTCCATGCTTGATCATTCATTAGTTATTCTTCATGCAAAGAAAAGTGACAGTGCCTCTCAGCACAAACTGTCATTGATTTATTTATGTGCTTGCTGCTGAGAGTCTAAACACTTTGTTCCTCATTACCTCATACAACATTTCTCCAGATACTTGATTCTGTTTCATCTACAGGACTCGATGTAAGCTAAAATCGAATCCTGGTATTTATTCAGCATCAAACTGGCAAGCGCCAATTTATTTTTTGTATTCAGCAAAGTTTGAAATTGAAGCTTCGTAATGTGCTGTAACTACATGTTCAACATTCGCCGTACATTGTATAACCAAAAGAGATTGTCCAATACAGTTCACAGCACCTAGTGAGGTGATTTAGTTTGCATGCATTACATTAAGTAGGCAATGCTGCTGTTTCTGGATGTAATACCCCATGGAGATTCTGAATGAACGCGAGTACAGGTAGTGCACCGGTAATCCGGCACCCGACGGTCCGGCACCTTCAGTGGTCCGGCACGAGGAAGGTCCTGCTGTCACATTCCCTCCCTGGGATGGGTCCGGCTCAGGTCCCGGGACTGCCGCCGGGTCAGGATCAGCACCTGGACCGCGCAGCATCAACAACGGCTCGGCGGAGCGATGGAGCCCGAGCCCAAGCCGCCCGTGGGCAGCGGGGTCGGCGGCGGCGCAGGGAGGGCAGCAGCAGGAAGAGGAGGAGCAGGTGGTGGCAGCGTTTGTGGTGACTTTCGACACCTTCAGTGGTTCGGAATTTTCAGTGGTCCGGCACCGGCCTGGTCCCGAGGGTGCCGGATTACCGGAGTTGTACTGTATGTTTATTTTGAAAGAAAGACTTGCATTTATACAGTGCCTTTCCCAACCTCAGGACGTCCCAAAGCACTTTACAGCTAATGAAGTTCTTTTGAAGTGTAGTCACTGTTGTAATGTAGGAAACGCAGCAGACAATTTCCACACAGCAAGCTCCCACAAACAGCAATGATATAACGACCGGATCATCTGTTTTTAGGTGTTGGTTGAGGGATAAATATTGGCCAGGACACCAGGGAGAACTCCCCTGCTCTTCTTTGAATAGCGCCATGGGATTTTATGCATCCACCTGAGAAAGCAGACGGGGCCTCGGTTTAACGTCTCATCCAACAGTGCAGCACTCCCTCAGTACTGCGCTAGAGTGTCAGCCTGGATTATGTGCTCAAGTTTCTGGAGTGGGATTTGAACCCCCAACCTTCTGACTCAGAGAGAAGAGTGCTACCCATTGAGCCACAGCTGACACTTTGGGGTGTCCTGAGGATGTGATAAAGTGCAATATAAATGGAAATTCTTTTTTATATACCACACTTCTTGTCCTTCCAGTTTCCATGGCCACAACCATGGACATCAATGTGTTTGTAAGCTATTCGACCACAAGCAACCTTACAACCGAGCTTCGTCCCAAAGTCAACGCAACCGCCACTAAAAGTGATCAATTGTAGGGTCACTTTGTAGGACTTTAAGGAGAAGCAAGGATTGGAAAGACCTATTCAAAGAAGTATGAATCGGGCACCAAGACTGAGGAGGAGAAGTACAGTTGAAGTACAAGCTTTTCCTGAGAGAGCAGACGGGGCCTCGGTTTAACATCTCATCTGAAAGACGGCACCTCCGACAGTGCAGCATTCCCTCAGCACTGCACTGGAGTGCCAGCCTAGATTTTATGCTCAAGTCTCTGCAGCAGGACTTGAACCCACAACCTTCTGACTCAGAGGTGAGAGTGCGACCCACTGAGCCACGGCTGACACCGTTGTCAGGTTTAGGCAACTTTAAAGATGACAGAACCGAAAGGGTCAACTTTCTCCCGGGATTACACTGGATTCCCTGCAAAACTCCAGCAAATGGGGGAAGAAATTGAGGGGGGAGCTTTCTGCTAGAAGTGATGTTGCACATGAGCTTATTCAAATTATGAGTTAATGACAGGAAAATGGCGTAGGACGGATTTCCCATTGTTGGCATAGCAACATGGGACGCCTAGAATACAAGTGTGTTCCGAGCATCCGCCGTTGCTTTTTTGGGGGGATGCGGGGGGGGGGGGGGAGAAAAGGATTTAGAATTTAAATCCGTCCCCAAGGGAATGTATTCGATCACGGGCAACCCGCTCTGTGGAAATGCAAATTAAATTTCCTCAGCTGTCGGTCACACTCTGCTGCTACGTGAGCCTGTGGCCTACAGCCGCCATTTTCCACCCCCTCCCCCGCCGCCGCGAGGGCCAATCTCCGCTGCACTGACAGGATTAGACAAACTAGGGTTGCATTCCCTGGAATTTAGAATGTTAAGGGGTGATTTGATTGAAGTTTCCAAGTTATTAAGGGGAACTGATAGGGTAGATCGAGATAAACTATTTCCGCTGGTTGGGGAGTCTAGGACTAGGGTACGTAGCCTAAAAATTAGAGCCAGGCCTTTCAGGAGTGAAGTTAGGAAACACTTCTACACACAAAGGGTGGTCGAAGTTTGGAACTCTCTTCCACAAACGGCAATTGATGCTAGATCAATTGTTAATTTTAAATCTGAGATTGATGGATTTCTGCTAACCAAAGGTATTAAGGGATATTGAATCAATGAATAGCGGAGGAGCTTAATGGGCTACTCCTGTTCCTATGTTCCTAGCATTCCCATTGCGTGAGAGCGATCCCGGAAAATCCATCAGGGTCAGGGCCGAACGCCCGCCCTGAGGCTGTTACGGTGGGATTCTGCCCGAGTGGAAGATCCTGCTTGCATTGTGGGGATGTCTTGAAGTGTAGAAAGGAGAAAGCAGAGAGCCTTTACTGGGAAAAGATGAAAACAGCATTTGAAAAGTATAGTCCAGGAGAACAGAGAAACATACAGACATAGAAAACTGACAGGCAGGAAAAGACCAATTGGTCCATCAAGTCTGCCCCAGACTCATGATGGCTGAAACATCCTGACTAAACACTTCCTCCCCACCTCCCCACCGCACCCCCCCCCCCCACCCGCCCCCAACCAGCCGTAGCCATGTAATTTCCTGGGAGAGGCAGAAGAGAAGATAAAAAACCCAAGGCCAATAAGGGAAAAGATATTCTGGAAAATTCCTCTCGCACAGCCTCAGGAGATCAAACCAGTCCAGGAGATCACACGGACCCAGTGTTACTATAAAGGCACTTAACTTCTATATGATGCGATCTCTGCCCCAGTCAGGAACCGGTCCAGCTCCCTCTTGAAAGCAGAGAGTTGCACCCACCACACCAGCCCGCAACACATTCCAGGGGCTCACTACTCTCTGGGAAAAGAAGAGCCGCCTAACAGCCAGTCTTTTCTTACTCTTACACAGTTTAAACTTGTGTCCCCTGGTCCTCCCCAATCTGTTAAACTGGAATAATCTATCAATAGGCACGCTATCCTGCCCTTCAGTTATTTTCTAGACCTCTATCAGGTCACTTCTAAGTCTACGCTGCTCTAAAGTAAATAGACCAAGGCCCTTGAGCCTATCTGAGTAGCTGAGGTGCTTTAAGCTAGGAATCATTCTTGTGGCTCTCCTCTGGACTGTTTCCAAGGCCACTATAACACCCACCATGTGGGGGACCAAAACTGGACACAGTATTCCAGATACAGTCTGACCAGTGACCAGCAGAGTGTCAAAATGGTGTCCTTTGATTTATACTGAATGGTTCTATTAATACAACGCAATACCCTGTTAACTTTGGCTACAGTTTCTCTACATTGGTCAAGAACCTTTAGTGATCTGTGCACAATAATACCAAAATCTTTTTCTCTCTCAACTTCTTTCAGTATTGTTCCCTGCCAATGATATGTGTATTGTGTGTTGGCCCAAGCAACATGCATGACACTACATTTACCTAAATTAAACACCATTTGCCATTGTGTGGCCCACTGCCCCAGCACATCTAAATCTTTTTGAATTTGATTTCACTCATCTACCATCTTAATCCTTGCTCAGATTTTGGTGCCATTTTCAAACTTACTGACCATACTCCCAACACACTGTCCAGGTCTGTAATAAAGACCGTGAAGAGTAACGGGCCTAGAACGGATCCCTGGGGGACACCACTAGTAACACGTCTCCAAGCTCAACCATGTTCGTTAACAACAACTTTTTGGCTGCGGGATTGGAGCCAATTCCTAATCCAGTGTTTCAAATTTTTACTGATATCACAAGCTTCTACCTTGTGAAGTAATCTAGTGTGAGATACCTTATCAAAGGCTTTCTGAAAGGCCAGGTAGACAACGTCTGCTGGATTTCCTTCATCCATTACCTTAATGACCTCCTCAAAAAACTCTATCACATTTGTTAGGCCCGACCTATTTTTTCGGAAGCCATGTTGTGAATTTGTAATGGCCATTCCTGTTCCCAGTGATCATAAAGGGCATCTCTTACCATCCCTTCTAGCATCTTCCCAATTATGGATGTCAGGCTGATAGGTCTGTAGTTCCCTGGCTCTCATTTGTCCCCTTTTAAAAAAAATAGGAACTGCATGAACTAGCTTCCAGTCTAAGTGAACTATCCCTGACTCTATTGAACTATTGATGATACAAGCAAGGGGCTCACAGAGCACCCGTCCCATCTCTTTTATCACCCTTGGACAGATATTATCTGGACCTGGAGCCCTATCAATTTTGAGCTTTCCGAATCTATCCAAGATGATATCACTATCAATATTAATATTAATAATGCTATTCAATACTAAGCACCCCTCATCTGCAATATAAGCATCATTTACAGGAGTATGGACTGATGCAAAATAGTCTTTTAGCAGCTCTGCCATAACCTGAGACTCAGTTTGAATCTGCAATACAGTATCCTTTAGTGACCCTATACGGTCATTAATGGTCTTCTGATTTTGACAGAGCTGAAAAAGCTTTTGCTGTTACTGCCACAATTACACACCATCTTCTTTCCCAGCGATCTCTAGGCTAATCTTATGGCTGTTTTTGTCTCCCTCAATTGCATGCAGTACATTTCTCTGTTCCCCTGTGAGTTAAATGCCTTAAGTATGTAGATTACCTTCTGTTTCAATCAAATTTGCCTCTGCACATTCCTCATCAAGCATAATGGTTTTGAACATCTTTACCTTCATCAGAATCCTCCCAGAAAACACATTCGCTTTTCTTTCAGATTTTCAGAAATCAGACTCTGGTGGAATATTCTCAGAAGTTCACTGCAAATCTGGATTTCCCAATATCCCAATCAGAGAAAAAATGGATTCCTGAATATTTCCCTAAATAAGTGCGATGCTCCCAAAACTAGGGGAGCAATATTAATCCAACCCACCCATCGGGAAACCGTTTATCCTCTCTCTGTCTGACACATAGGTTTGGGCGTGTAACCTGTGACAGAAATACAGTACCAGTTAGCTTTGGAATAGCTAACTTGAAAATGGGCTTATCTCTCGCTCAGTGCCAGCACCAGTCACTGTCTGCTCTTTCACATTCTCACACCCTCACCTTTCCAAGGTGGCAAGGCTGTGGTCCCGTTGCAAGAGATTGCTGAACGAGAGAGCTACAGAATACTGGCGGAAAAGGGCACAGTTGGCAGAGAGTAGGAAAAACCACCAGGACTGGTGAGGGGGTAACAGAGAGAGAGAAAAGGGTGATAGGAACAGAGAGACAGGAAGAGAGGAACAGAGAGACAGGAAGAGAGTAACAAAGAGATAAAGGCAGAGCAGTGGAGAACAACAAAGACACAAGAAGGGATTAAATAGTGAGAAACAGAGAGGAAGGATAAAGGAGAAAATAACAGATGCAGAGACAGATAAATCGAGAAAAACACAAGAGAGAAACAAAGATGTGGAAAAAGAGAAACACAGAAAGGAAGAGGGTGTCAGAAAGTAATAGAGAAAAAGCACAAAGGGTGAGAAAAAGAGAAAAACACGGGTGTGGGGGAGAAGGATCAGAAGACAGTTCTCCAGGGGGTCATAGACTCTTGATGCAGCCAATGCATTCAGGGTGCCTCCGTGGTACATACTGGGACTGCAGCATCAGGAAGGACACCCCTCACTCCACCCACAGAGACAAAGTCCTGCACAAGCAGCACTGGCACAGGCTCGTGTGTTGGGCGCCCAACACCTGGCGCTGATGGATTTATACTCCGTTACCTCTAACAGTGCTGCACTCCCTCAGTATTGCACTGAAATGTCAGCCTAGATTGTGTTCTCTGGAGTGGGGCTCGAACCTGCATTCTGTAAGGGGTTTTCCTTGAGAGGCGTCTCTGAGGTTTCTCTCTCTAGAGGCCTCTCTCTCTTGCACAGTAAAACCTTGAGTGGTTCGACCCACTCGCCCCTTAGATTCTATACTCTGGACTTTGGGGCAGGAACTACAATGTAGAGAAAACTCTTGTAGACCAAGTTTGATGAAACAAAATGAAATTTTATTGCATAAGGAAAAATATCAAACCAAATGCAAGCAGATAAGAGAGTACATGGGAGGGAAAAAAACACAAACAAATCATAACGACACAATACTAACTAAGGCAAATACAGGCATCTTATACTCTACAAAAATCATCATGAAATAAGGAAACACACGGAACATCGAGGGACAACAACTCATGTAAATTGTACCCTTAAATCCACCCCCTTAAACCTATCTAGATCTGATTGTGAAGGGCCAGAAACACGCTCACCAATCCAACTAGGAAGTACCAGGTTTTGAACCAGTCTGCGTTTGATCCTTTCAGGCGTTCTGTCTCCACATGGATTGTGGAGCCCCTGCGAGCTGCGCCACACCTCTCTCCTGAGGTGGGGGTCGGGGGCGGCTGGACACCGGCTGGTTCTGGATGTCGGTGGGGTCGGGGATTGTCAGCTTGACCCCGGTTAGAGGAGCCTTGGGCTGGCTCCCATCGCTCCTTCAGTTCGTTTTTGTCTCTTCTCCCAAGTTGGGTCGATGACCTCTCGTTCCGGCAACGGCCCGGGGATGGTCGATGATCTCCTGATGTTTTCCCCGGGGCGGGACGCCGGCTTCGAAATGGCCTTCTTGATGTTGGCTTGATTCTCCTTCTCCGGTTTCCAGAACTTACTGTGGGTTGAATCCACAAAGCTGTCTGAGGTTGCGCAGGAACCATTTTAAAGTGTCCCAATAAGCCGGTCACATGGTATGGTGGCCATTTTGTATGCCCCTTTTTCTGGGATTCTTTTAAAACAGTCTTTAAAAATCATGGCCTCTTCTGCCATTTGACCCTTATTAATACAAAGTCCAATTTTGCGAATCCTACACTCATAGAGTCATAGAGTCATAGAGTAATACAGCACGGATAGAGGCCCTTCGGCCCATCGTGTCCGCACCGGCCATCAAGCCCTGTCTAATCTAATCCGATATTCCAGCATTTGGTCCGTAGCCTTGTATGCTTTGGCATTTCAAGTGCTCATCCAAATGCTTCTTAAATGTTGTGAGGGTTTCTGCCTCCACAACCCTTTCAGGCAGTGAGTTCCAGACTCCAACCACCCTCTGGGTGAAAAAGTTCTTTCTCAAATCCCCTCTAAACCTCCCGCCCTTTACCTTGAATCTATGCCCCCTAGTTATTGACCCCTCTACTAAGGGAAAAAGCTCCTCAGCATCCATCCTATCTATGCCCCTCATAATTTTGTACACCTCAATCATGTCCCCCCTCAGCCTCCTCTGCTCCAAGGAAAACAAACCCAATCTGCCCAGTCTCTCTTCATAGCTGAAGCGCTCCAGCCCTGGTAACATCCTGGTGAACCTCCTCTGCACCCTCTCTAACGCGATCACATCCTTCCTGTAGTGTGGCGACCAGAACTGCACACAGTATTCCAGCTGTGGCCTAACCAGTGTTTTATACAGCTCCATCATAACCTCCTTGCTCTTATATTCAATGCCTCGGCTAATGAAGGCAAGTATCCCATATGCCTTTATTACCACCTTATCCACCTGTTCCGCCGCCTTCAGGGATCTGTGTACTTGCACACCCAGATCCCTCTGACCCTCCGTCTTGCCTAGGGTCTTTCCATTCATTGTGTATTCCCTTGCCTTGTTAGTCCCCCCAAAGTGCATCACCTCGCACTTTTCCGGGTTAAATTCCATTTGCCACTGTTCCGCCCATCTGACCAACCCATCTATATCGTCCTGCAGACTGAGGCTACCCTCCTCGCTATTCACCACCCTACCAATTTTTGTATCATCCGCGAACTTACTGATCATACCTTTTACATTCATATCCAAGTCATTAATGTAGACCACAAACAGCAAGGGACCCAGCACCGATCCCTGTGGTACCCCACTGGCCACAGGCTTCCAGTCACAAAAACAACCTTCGACCATCACCCTCTGCCTTCTGCCACTAAGCCAGTTTTGTATCCAATGTGCCAAGGCACCCTGGATTCCATGGGCTCTTACCTTCTTGACCAGTCTCCTGTGCAGGACTTTATCGAAGGCCTTACTGAAATCCATGTATACCACATCCACTGCATTACCCTCATCCACACACCTAGTCACCCCCTCAAAAAATTCAATCAAATTAGTCAGACATGATCTTCCCTTGACAAAGCCATGTTGGCTATCCCTGATTAATCCTTGCCTCTCCAAGTGGAGACAAATTTTGTCCCTCAGAATTTTTTCCAATAATTTTCCTACCACTGATGTTAGGCTCACTGGCCTGTAGTTCCCCAGTTTTTCCCTACTACCCTTCTTGAATAATGGTACTACATTAGCGGTTCTCCAGTCCTCTGGCACATCCCCTGTGGCCAGAGAGGTCCTGAATATATGTGTTAGAGCCCCCGCAATCTCTTCCTTTGCCTCACACAGCAGCCTGGGATACATTTCATCCGGGCCTGGGGATTTATCCATTTTTTGGCCAGCTAAAACCGCCAATACCTCCTCCCTCTCGATGTTAATATGTTCGAGCATATCGCAGTCCCCCCGCCCTATTTCTATGTCTACATCGTCCTTCTCCATAGTGAAGACAGATGCAAAAAATTCATTTAGAACCCCTCCTACATCTTCCGGCTCCACACACAGATTGCCACTTTTGTCCCTAATGGGCCCTATTTTTCCCCTGGTTATCCTCTTACCCTTAATATACTTATAAAACATCTTAGGATTTTCCTTTATTTTGCTCGCCAGTGTTATTTCATGGCCCCTCCTTGATCTCCTAATTTCTTTTTTAAGTATCCCCCTGCACTTTTTGCACTCCTCTAGGGCTTCCTCTGTCTTTAGCCTTTTGTATCTACCAAAAGCCCTCCTTTTTTTCCTAATCCATTCTCGTATATCCCCTGACATCCAAGGTTCCCTGTGGTTTTTGGAACCACTCTTGACCTTTACGGGAACATGTTGCCATTGTATGATCTCAATCTCCCTTCTGAAAGCCTCCCATTGCTCCGATGCGGATTTTCCTACAAGTAGCTGATCCCAGTCCATTTTGGCCAGATCCTGCCTTATCCTATTAAAATCGGCCTTCCCCCAATTTAGAACCTTTATTTCCGGCCCATCCCTGTCCTTTTCCATGACCACCTTAAATCTTACCATATTATGGTCACTATCACCAAAGTGCTCACCTACTAGCACTTTTTCCACTTGGCCGGCCACATTCCCTAGAATTAGGTCCAGTACCGCCCCCTCTCTTGTAGGACTTTCTACATGCTGGCTCAAAAAGCTCTCCTGGATGCACTTTAAGAATTCTACACCCTCTGAGCCTTTCACACTCTGACTATCCCAGTTAATATTGGGGAAGTTGAAATCCCCCATTATTATTACCCTATTATTTGCACATTTCTCTGAGATTTGCCTACATATCTGTTCCTCTATCTCCCCCTGACTGTTTGGAGGCCTATAGTACACTCCCAGCAAAGTGCTTGCCCCCTTTTTGTTTTTAAGCTCCACCCTGATGATACTGTAACTTGCTTGAAATATCATAATTCTGGGTGAGCAAAATTTTCTGACTTTCCACAATCTAACCATCCCCAGTATTTACCTATCTATGACCCCATGACACATGCATTTCCCATTTCAAAAAAAATCTAGTGTACATTAAGCATCTATAGATGGCAATACCTTGGAGCTAAAATCTGACAACTTACTTCCAGGCGTGGAGGGGGTCCTTATACCCCTACATCACCTAGTGCATACACATTACCCTTTTAATAATAACAACACATCTAATTCAAATGCAATAAGAAAAGAAAATACACACGAAAATCACAATGCACATGAATACATATCAAAATAATACAGAGGAGGGAGGGAAAACGTTAACTTTATACAAAGCAGCAAAATCTAAACGGGTGTCTCTTCTTCTACCCGCACATAATGCTCCCTCCATTCCCCTCTATTCTCGTACTTTTGCGAATGTTTGACCCTTTTACAGTGTACAAACAGTAAATAAACTACAATGATAACCTGGCACACTACAAGAATGTGGGAGGCTATCCTAATCCAGGAAGGGACTTCTATATTAGTGAACAGGTCCCACCACGGTGGGGTCACTATATCCAATATGTCTGCCCCTATCTCTAAAGTCTTCTGCTCCAGTGTGTAGAAGTGTTTCTGTGAAACAACAACGGCTTTTAATATCTTGGTGAGGTGTTCAGGGAGAGGGGGAATGATATGTGCAACGAATCGCTTAAGATCGGTGAAATTCTCTTTCACAGTGATGTGAACAGTGGAAGGTTCAGGAATGGGGACAATTCGCTCTTGGGCCACTTGAACTTCTGCCCTGGGCTTGAAACAGAAGCTGCTGTCACTAACCGGACACCAACCGTGCTGTCCATGCTGGTAGTGGGGTGTTGCAGTGGTGAAACAGTATGTCCCACCTCCTATATATGCCACCTGTGGGGGCACATGGCCTTGTGCCATTGCCTCCATGGTGCAATTTATAGGCTTCGCGCCAGCAGTTCTGAACCCGCACTGTGGTTTTGAATGGGCATTCAAGTGCTGGGGACACAGGATGATGTGTGCTCCCCGGCTCCAGCACCCCGGGAGGTCGGTACCCATCATTGCATGCTCCCATCGAATGACGTAAGGTGGGACCCCTGTGTAGCGAATGTGCGCACCCCCCTGAATGACTCTAATGTTCTCCACCCTGTATACCGGGGTGGGTTTTGCTGTCTTTCCCGTCACCGGCATTCTTACCACTATACCCATAATGGTGTGATTAGACCGTCCACAGTCCACTGGGACTGGGTAGGCCTCTGAAGCTAGTCTGAGCTGGCACGGACTCAATGTATTCTCAAAAGGGTGGAGGGCTGCGAGGTGCTTGTTGCTGATCCAGGAGGGGACTAAACCTTGCTTTAAATCCTCCAGATTACTGCGGCCCTCGCCCAGTAACCACGCCCCGTATAGCACACAAGCTTTGTTCTGCGCAGCCTGATCGGACGCATTCCGATCCTCCCTGATGAGAGCATTTACCATTCTGGCGTGTTTCTCCAGCTCAGCTATAATCTCTTTTAAGTGTAGTGTCATGGCCTGGTCCTCGTGTAACTCGGAACCCACTACCTTATTCTCATCAGTCAGTATCTTTCTTAACTGTGTTTTCAAACCATTGATCTGGGTTTGCAGCTCCACATCATCCAGTGTGTTGATGATGGAAGTTCCTGTGTTAGAAGCTGTGAAAATATCATTTACTGCACCCCTTCTTTGTCTCCCTATTCTGTCCAAGACCTCATGTGGTGTGGTGTACAATTCGGCTCTGTCGACATCGGCAAAGTCGAATTCGTAAAACTGTTTAAACATGTTTGTTAACAGGACCTGGTATAATTGTTCCGTTTCCCTGGGGCACCACTCTGGCAATCGTATCTCGGTGAGGTTTTGATGTGCCAAATAACTGCCCGAATCCGTGAAGTTAAAGTTTAAGACTGAAGGCTTTTATTAAGTAAGAATCATGGCAGAGTTAACAGAGTTCATCATCGACCGAGCCCTTGGTAGAACATACCAGAAGAGGGGCAGGGCCAGGGAGGAGCATTAGTGGTTCCCCCCAGTGGAACATTCCAGACATTACAAGTACAAATATCAGAACACAGAGTTATTTCATCACAGGTTTAAAATCACCGAAGCCACCGCGTAGTGGACCCCTTGGTACAGTACCTGACCTGTGGGTACCAATACCAATCCATTCCCGGGTCCCTTTGTTGTGGTGGGGCACCCTTCCTTGAGGGCTTTAGCTACTGGAACTGTGGGCAGGGGCTTTCGGGGTCAGGTGATGAGCTCTGTGGCGTTTACTGGGATCTGAGAGTATGGGACTCCGCACGCCCGTGTGCTGACATCCCACCTCATTCCTTGTCCAGCATCCTGCCACTGTCTTTGGAAAAAGATGGAGATGCCTGTGGGGCAAGCGCGTTCTGAACCCCACATACAGATGTAGATCCCCTCATCTGGTTCCCACCATTTGTCCCAACAGACACTCAACCCCCCGTGAGTTCCCGTAATAGTCCGATGGGTGTTGTTACCCAATCTCTCCCATTCCACAGTGGAGTTCTTCATGGTGCTGCTCAACTTGTGCAGCTACCACCAACGGTCCAAAGGTACATGTCCCAGACAGTTCAAGCAAATCTTCTTGCCCATGGTGACACTGATCCTGGGTGCAATGATCCGCACCCTGGGGCACATCAGAGACGTTTCTCTGTCCGCAAACCCCGTCTGGCTGGAGTACTCAGTAGAGTTCGTCCCCAGCCAGCCTGGCCATCTTCCTTCATGGAAGAAGGCAGCAGTCTCTTCAGCGTCCCGTGGGCCAGTTCCGTCAGTCACGATGGGGCCTCTGTTGCCAGAGCACCCGTAGATGGTAGAGTCCTTAGTGTGGCCCCGATAGGCCCAGCTCCACCCGATTGTCATGAACGCGACGAGGATCCCTCTCATCTTTCTCCTGGTTCCTGCAACAAATCACACAATATAACCAGGCTCCCGAGAGATTCTGGCTTAGGTGACGGCATGATCGGGTCTTTCAACCTCGATCCAAAAATACACACACACTGGGCAGTTTTAAAACTACTTAAACTCTAATTATTTTAATATTTACACACCTTAAACTTAAACTTAAACTTAACTTATGTACAGCGCCGCCCGTCCCCGGGCGGCTTGCCTAATCCCTGATTGGACTGCAGCTCGCCGCTCCCTGTGGCGGGGCTGCAGTGACCTGTGGCTTGGGTTCCCCGCAGCCTTTTGCTGTTAATCGGGGACTGCGTTTTGTCAAGGATTTCTCAGGTCAGCGTTTACTGGGAGCGGGGGACTCGGGCCAAGGTTTTACTGGCTGAGGCGTTCGAGTCGACCTGTGAAAAGGTACTTTGGGCGTGGCTCCCTTAGCGAGTGGACCTTCGGGTGGGACCTTAGCTCTCACAGTCCGTGGCTCTTCCACGACTGTGGGCTTCGGCTCCCTTCCCTCAGGCTCTGCCCCTTTGGGATTCGGGCAGGCTCCCTTGGCGAGTGGACCTTCGGGTGGGACTTTAGCTCTCACAGCCCGTGGCTCTTCCACGACTGTGGGCTTCGGCTCCCTTCCCTCAGGCTCCGCCCCTTCGGGATTTGGGTCTGTGGCAGACGGCTCCTCCTCATCTGTCCCTACAGGTGGAGGATCTCTGCCCCCAATTTCTACCTCCCCCACGCTCGAGTCGAGGCGGGACCTCCGTCCTCCGACTCCACCTCCTCCAGAATCGTGTCGAGGGCGGGACCTTGTTGTTCGGGCCCCTCCTCGTCCGAGTCCCAGGCCATAGGGGAAGCCTCCCCCCAGGTGGGCGGGACAGCCTCTCCTTCCAAGCAGGCTACAACGCCAGCTTGTGTGGTCTGTGGCTCATCGCATGCCTCAGGCTGAGGATCTTTACCCTCAGACCTGGCTTCGGTTGCTGATGCTCTTGCACCCGGTTTAAACAGTTTGCACTGATTGATGTGAAACCATTTACAAGCCCTTAGCTGACCCTCTAAACTGCCAGCCCTCGCTGTTAACCTAGCGTTCTCCTCCCTTAAAGCCTGCTCAACTAACTTAGCCTCCGCAACCTGGCACCGCAGGTATTCCTCCATTTTACAGGAAGTCTCTTCCTGTGTATGTCTTTCTAGAGGACACAGATCGACAGGCTGCGCTGGCTCTAGTCATGTGGGCACAACGGTCGGGATTTCGGGAGCGACAAGACCAGTGGTGATGGCTATCTTCCCCTGCGAAATCATCAGAGACCGCATTGTTTCTATGATTGATTCAATCGCAGCGGGATCCATAACTGCACCAGCTCCTTGTGCTGGGGCAGGAGCTACGGCTTGGGTTTGGGCTGCTGCTGGGGCGGCAGTCTGGGCTTGCGCTTGGGCTGCGGGAAATTTCCCTTTATTATCCTTCCACGGATTTCTACAGTCCTTGCGCCAATGTCCATCCTTCCCACACCCGTAGCAATTGAGCTTGGCTTGGACAGGGCGATTCCCCTCCTGACGCTACTCCTTGCTTGGGGCTGCGGGTTTTGCCTCATGCACCTTTCCCTTCTGAGGAGTTGTTTCCTGACCTCTACAATTCTTGTACGCAACATTGAGCTGACGGAACACCGTCTCCTCCGTGACACCGGGACCTTGGGGATCAAACCATGACCTGGCTAGGGCCCGTATCTCTGGCAAGCTGTTGGTAACCAAGCAACGGAGCCAATGAACCCGCTGTTCGTCGCTCATTGCAACCCGTTCAGGCGTGCCCGGACAGCTGCGTCGATACACTGGCCACAGCCTTTCTGCGAAAACCCGTGGGGGTTCTCCAGATAGCTGCACGGTCCCTTCTACATGGTCGAACGGACTACCGTCGTCCACTCCCATCACTTCTAAAACTTCCTCCCTGAGATGCGCATACCTTTCCGTCCCCTCTTACTATCCTCTGAGAGGCACTGAAGGATCGTGCAATCCAGGGAGAAAAGCAACAGTTTCACCTGTTCCTGATCATCACAGTCATTAATGGCTGCTGTTTCCTCTATCTCCCTGAAATGAATCGAGGGATCTCCCTTTATGGTAAGTCGTGCGAGGTGGCTCACCATGGACCTTAATTGCGGGCCAGCGTAGGGTACCACGAGCTGGTTCTGGTGGGGTCCGATACCGCCATCGGCAGCGTTAGGACCGAACCTCTGGTGCCGAGCGGGACACATTGGTGCCGGTCCCGGCTTTGCTACCAGTGGTTCTTCCTCACACTCCACCTCGGCTACCTCCTCTTTCACTACCCCCTCCTTTTCCGGCCAAGTCTCACTATAGCTCGGCGGTGCTGAGGGCTCGGTGGCTAGTACCACAATTACCTCAGCTGGAATCGGCTGTTTTGATTCCTTTAAAAAGTCCATGTGACTAGCTTTCGGGCTGACGAGACACACCATACCTTTTGCCTTTACCAGGCCCGTTCTTAGGTCCTCTATGGTCTTTTGGCAGGGGCCGTGGTCTGTGCTCTCAAACCCGTGCTCGAGGGCTAGCTTGTAAGCTGCCTTAACCTCCACTACTCTCTCCTCCTGCGCTCTTAGCTGTTGTGCGAGGCGGGCGTTTTTCTCCCGTATCCTCGTTTCATTAATCTTTGCCTCAGTAACCTGGCACTCCAGGTACTCCATCCTAGCCTGATGTTGACTAGCTACCACTTGGCATTCCTGATTCAGCGCTTGAAGCGCTGTGATGAGTTTTTCCCCTCCCATGGCCTTTTCCTCTATCTCTGCTGCCTGGGTTGTGATCTTGGCTGCCTGTGCTGCAACGACCCGGTCCAAGATCTGGACCTGCTTCTTGTAACACATCAGCCACACTGCCTTCTCCACTGACTTCTTATGCTCTTTGCTCTCTGTCCACCTGATGGCTGTGTCCACCGGACGCGCATCCAGTAAGAGATTGGAAATCCCCTGCTTAGTGAGATTTAAATTGCCAAAGACATAATCCGCTATCCTCTCATCCATTACATTTCGACCATTCAAACTTGGACCTACTACATTGCAATCCTGCTGCCAGAGTCCTGCCGCGGTCGCCATTTTCTGTAAGGGGTTTTCCTTGAGAGGCGTCTCTGAGGTTTCTCTCTCTAGAGGCCTCTCTCTCTTGCACAGTAAAACCTTGAGTGGTTCGACCCACTCGCCCCTTAGATTCTATACTCTGGACTTTGGGGCAGGAACTACAATGTAGAGAAAACTCTTGTAGACCAAGTTTGATGAAACAAAATGAAATTTTATTGCATAAGGAAAAATATCAAATCAAATGCTAGCAGATAAGAGAGTACATGGGAGGGAAAAAAACACAAACAAATCATAATGACACAATACTAACTAAGGCAAATACAGGCATCTTATACTCTACAAAAATCATCATGAAATAAGGAAACACATGGAACATCGAGGGACAACAACTCATGTTAATTGTACCCTTAAATCCACCCCCTTAAACCTATCTAGATCTGATTGTGAAGGGCCAGAAACATGCCCACCAATCCAACTAGGAAGTACCAGGATTTGAACCAGTCTGCGTTTGATCCTTTCAGGCATTCCATCTCCACGTGGATTGTGGAGCCCCTGCGAGCTGCACCACACCTCTCTCCTGAGGTGGGGGTTGGGGGCGGCTGGGCACCGGCTGGTTCTGGATGTCGGTGGGGTCGGGGATCGTCGGCTTGACCCCAGTTAGAGGAGCCTTGGGCTGGCTCCCATCGCTTCTTCAGTTCGTTTTTGTCTCTTCTCCCAAGTTGGGTCGATGGCCTCTTGTTCCGGCAACGGCCCGGGGATGGTCGATGACCTCCCGATGTTTTCCCTGGGGCGGGACGCCGGCTTCGAAACGGCCTTCTTGATGTTGGCTTGATTCTTCTTCCTCCTCCGATGGTGGAGAGGAGTTTGCTGATCTTCTCCCGAAGCGACTCCTCTTCACCCACTGCTGTCTCCAACCATCTTCGCAACTACAACTCCGGTGTCTCCTTGAGAGTGTCTGTACAACTGCAACTCCTCCAGTTATGCCTTTCTTCAGGAGTTTCCACTTCCCGCCCAAAATCAGGTTAGTCTTTGTTTAACTTTTGGCGGGCTGGGAGCACAGCGGGGTAGTTATTATATTTTTAAATATTTTAAACGCCCGGTAAATGCCCATCTCTGGTCTGGAATGACCTTCATAGTTTTTAATGTCCTGCTGATCTCGTTATCTAGTCCTGGGTGCTGTTCTCATGAATATGAAATTGTCCCCTTTTGTCTGGGTCAACATTTAGATGGCCTCTGTCTCCAGGCCGATCTTGACTGTATCTGCATCTAATCCATATGTATATGTGTGGGTCTGGTTTTGTTCTCTCAGAAACGGCTTCCAGAACTTACTGTGGGTTGAATCCACAAAGCTGTCTGAGGTTGCGCAGGAACCATTTTAAAGTGTCCCAATAAGCCGGTCACATGGTATGGTGGCCATTTTGTATGCCCCTTTTTCTGGGCTTCTTTTAAAACAGTCTTTAAAAATCATGGCCTCTTCTGCCATTTGACCCTTATTAATACAAAGTCCAATTTTGCGAATCCTACAATTCTTCTGACTCAAAGGCAAGAGTGCAGTCACTGAGCCAAGGCTGAGATGTGTGATTCATCCGATGTAAGTTGTTTTCTGATAGATTCTTCAAGAACAATCTATGAGCAACAAAACTGCGGCATCAATTCAGTACAGGTAACACATGTAGAACAGTGTGCTGTATGCGTCAAATGACCCGGTAATACCACAGCTGACCCACCAGTCCATGGAACATGTCTCTGGGTTTACCCGACAACCACGCCTGATAAACTGGGTGTCTGTCTTCTGTGCTATGTGGAATTCTCCTAGCACATTCCAATCACTATTTCAACTCCATTCAATTAACCGGTCAGATTCAGATCGCAATTAATAGTCTCCCAGGGTGCACTAGCATTTCTGTGTAATGAGGCGTTCACATCTAATGTATAACCTTGACATCCGGTTCCATTGTTTGTGTGCTGCAGGGTTAATGATCCTGGGGTAGGCGATGAATGTTTTTCTTTAAATTCTCTTCAGATTCCCTTCAGATTAATAACTCTGGGTATAGGTGCTGAATGAAATGTAAAATTAGGCGGTCATTATTCTAGTTGCAAGATCCGATTGGGCTGATGATGGTGCCAGCCACCTTATCAGTCGTCCTTTGTTACCCTTCACTTATCACATTTGTAAATGACCCGCGGTCATTGAAATGCCGTCCATTATAGAGCAGATCCACTATTAGCTTATTAAAACAGTCTGATCTGACAACCACAGTGTGACACGACTTACTACACCATTCCAAGGCAGCATGAGAGGCATCAATGTGGGAAAAGGTAACGATCAGATTTGTTATCCTTCCTCATTTCCAAGCCATCAGGTATATTTCTGAAATAAAAACAGAAAATGCTGGAGATACTCTGCAGGTCAGACAGCATCTGTGGAGAGAGAAACAGAGTTAACGTTTCAGGTCGATGACCCTTAGTCAGAACTGACCACCTAACACACCCTCATACTAAGCTCCTCTGTGCACTTTTGTAATGAGGTGTTGGCCCATTTAAAATAAGTGGACTAACCCCAGCTTTACAAACACAGAGGCTGCAATTTTTCCGGCGCTCAGCGTCCAGATTGGTGGGGGGTCTGCTGTGAAATTTTAAATGATTGACAGCAGGTCAGGAACCCATTCAAACCATTAGTGGTTTGTTTACAGACACTTAACAATGCTTTTTTTCCCCAGCTTTTTGAATTTGACAGGTCCCCCACCGGTTTCCCGCTGTGCCTAGACCTCGTCTGTGAAGCTGTGGTGGGAGGTCATGGCCATTGAATCAGCTGATGAGTTGACAGCTTCAAATGTCAAGTCAAGCTCCCAGCTGATTGAGAAATGTTTCCTTAACCACTAGCTTCTCTAAACTGCATTTCCACTACAGATTCAAAATGCTGCAAGTCTTTACACAAGTCTCCATCCAGTCTGACCTCATTACCTCTCCCACCATTGATAGATCACTTCTTACATCTCTTCTTCACCTGCTATTCCATCAGCATGGGTGCCCTTGAAACTATCTCACCTTGGTCCTCAGAATCCCACCACGATCAGCCCCAACCCCAGCAGCACCTGGCACACCAGCAGCACCAACAACCACAACAACCTTCTCCGCAATCAACTGATGCTGCACAGGACAGAGGGCATCAGCACCCGACCACATTGCTGCCCGGAATGCCAGCGATGGCCTCACCATGGCCACATTTACTTCACTTGATGCTGCACACCCTGGCTGCCACATGATGTGCCAGGTTGGCACCACCCCACACCACACCAACAACATAAAGCATCCCTACAATGCCCAATTTTAAGAAATCACACAACACCAGGTTATAGTCCAACAGCTTTATTTGAAATCGCAAGCTTTCGGAGCGCTGCTCCTTCACCAGGTGAAGGAGCAGCGCTCCGAAAGCTTGTGATTTCAAATAAAGCTGTTGGACTATAACCTGGTGTTGTGTGATTTCTTACATTTGTCCACCCCAGTCCAACACCGGCATCGCCACACCATGGCTACAATGCCCAAGCCATTCCTTTCACACTCATCGCCATTGCGGGGGGTACAATTATGTCTCACCATTCACTGCAACTCACTAAGACACTTTCAAAGGTACACACAAATCTGTCCAAGAACGTAAAGTGTTGAAAATAAAGATTTCAACGTTTGACACCACATTAACAGAAACTTTACATGATCATTGGCTAAAACTCACAAGTGCCTACCCTTGTGTGTTGTTAGTTGGAATGATTACACTAGGATGAGGGTAAGTGTGAGGGGAGGTTAGTGAGTTGGGAAAGTGATAATGTAGATAGAGAGGGATGGGTGGAGGTGCAAGGTAAGTTGGTGTGCGTAATAAGGATGTGCAGGAGTAGGGTAGGGAAGGCAGAGTGATGGGGATGTGATGAGTGGCACAGCAGGATGAGATTGAGTGTGTCTTTGCAGTAACATTTCGTGATCTACTGAGATCATTGAAAGGTTTGTGCCACTGTAGCCTGGTCCTGCTGATTACATCCCTGCTTATGCCCTCCTGTGCAATGTGCAACCAGCCTCCATTGGTCTCCTGGGGAGGTGTCTTCCACCCATTGGAAGGGAAGAGGACCTCCCTGTGTACTGTGACTCCATCCATAAGCATATGGAGGGAGTCATGGGAGAGCCTGGGTGCAAGCATCCACCTCTGTGCAGTGCTTGTCAGTGTTTGCAGCACCTCAAAAACTGTAGAACACTGACAGTCAAGCAGAACTGTCAAAAATAATTTGCACATGGTCCCTTTAAGGAAACTGGCTGATAACACATCATCGAATTACGTCATCAGACCCACTTCCTTCAATTGGCCGTGAAATGCACTGGGTGGGCTTAACAAACCTAATCAGGTGAAAGCCATGTCAGAGGCCAAGAAGGAGCCAGCAGCGGGGTCGGGACCCCCATCGACATCGCCCGCCCCGGACCCGCAGAGGTCAGCAATCGCGGCCAGAGTGATTCAGTAGAAGAGTGTTACGTTGGCATTGCGGCAACCTATTCTGCAATCAATCGTGATTTGCATATGCATATTATGGCTCATTAGCATACTTCTCATTTGATTAAGTACATCCCGTATCGTGGAACAGTACTTATAGGATTTGAATGCTCATTGAACATGCTTTAAGAACTGTGGAATTCACCTTGTAACGGGGCAAAGCAAAGAAACGCAAAGGCAGTTAAACTCTGTAATTTATCTCACCGATTCTCTGCATTGCACTGAAATAGAGTGTGATATGAGTCGCTTCCGATTGTTTGGACCGTCCTCAGTAATAAAACGCCTCCTGGTCTCTGCTTGCTGTGGCCTGCAGGCCCATGAATTAATCAACGGGGGGGCTGCAGTCACTGGGCTGTAATATTGGGTGGGGTGTAAATCCAGCATTCTGCCCAATCCCGCCAGAGTCCTGCCCGGCGAGTTAGGGTAAAATCACCCCCTACGTCTCATTCAACTGAGCAAATATGAAAGTAGTGTTATGGTTGCTACTGGACTAGTAATCCCAAGGCCTGGACTAATAATCCAGAGAACATGAGTTCAAATTCTGCCATGGCAGTTTAAGAGTTTTAATTCAGTAAGAAAAATGAAAAGGAAATGCCTGGGTTCAGTAAAAGTGACCGGATTATCGTAAAATCCCAACTGGTTCACTGATGTCCTTTTAGGAAGGAAACCTTACCTGGTTTGGGCAAATATGTGACTCCAGTCCCACACCAATGTGGTTGACTCTTAACTGCCCTCTGAGGTGGCCGAGCAAGCCACTCAGTTGTATCAAACTGCTACAAAGAATCCGCAGCGATTGAAGAAGGTGGCCCATCATCACGTTCTGAGGGGCGGTAAACACTGGCCTTTCAAGTGACTCCCACATTCCGAGAATGCACAAGAAGAAAGACTTTATATATTGCTGGCAGCATAGTGAATGTGGCAAGTGCTTTAAGAGTAGATTAAGTCATAGCTTCAGCTTGTCAGGAGTATACAAGGCAAGCCCCCTGTTGATTAATTCATGGGCCTGCAGGCCACGGCAAGGAGCGTCCAGGAGACGGTTTATTACTGAGGATGGCCCAAACAATCGGAAGCGATAAATATCACATTCTATTTCAGTGCTATGCAGAGAATTGGTGAGATAAATTACACGAAGTTTAACTTCCTTTGTGTTAATTTGCTTTGCCCGTGTAGCAAGGTGAATTCCGCAGCTCTTTAAACATGTTCAATGAACATTCAATCCTATAAATACTATTCTTCGATACATGAAGTATTTAATCAAATGAGAACAGGACCATATTAATTAAGTATGCTAATGAGCCATAATATGCATATGCAGATCACGATTGATTACAGAATAGGTTGTCTCTACGCCTACTTAACACCCTTGTACTGAATCACTCTGTGTTTGTAAAGCTGGGGTTAGTCCGCTTATTTTAAATGGGCCAACACTTCATTACAAAAATGTACAGAGGAGCTTAGTACGAGGGTGTGTTAGGTGGTCAGAAATATACCTGATGGTTTGGAAATGAGGAAGGGTAACAAATCTGATCGTTACCTTTTCCCACATTGATGCCTCTCATGCAGCCATGGAATGGTGCAGTAAGTCTTGTCACACTGTGGTTGTCAGATCAGACTGTTTTAATAAGTTAATAGTGGATCTGCTCTATAATGGACGGCATTTCAATGACCTCGGGACAATTACAAATGTGATAAGTGAAGGGTAACAAAGGATGACTGACAAGGTGACCTGCACTGACATCAGTGCAATTGGATCTCGCAACTAGAATAATGACTGCCTAATTTTACATTTCATTCTGCACCCATACCCAGAGTTATTGGCCCGGATTTTGCAGCCAGCAGAGATGTAGGCGCTCGGCGCTGACCTAGAAGAAAATGGCCACAAAGATGTAATGATTTCAGTGGCATGGATTTCACTTCACCCAATGTTAGTTTGATTCTGGTGCCAAGTCAAGGGGAGCTCCAGCGTCCAGCAACAGTGATGTCATCAAGCTAGCTAAGCAGCCAAACACATTGAAGAATTCTCACAGACAGCAAACCAGGAAGTAAAATGCACTGATTATCCTTCACTTTTTAATAATTTTACAGAGAGCAAAATAAAGATTGAAACATACACATGGTAGAAGCTACAATATCATAAACAAACCTTAAAAAAAAAAATTTGTTAAAAAAGAATGGAAATTTTATCATAATGGAAAAATTTGACATTCCACAAATATAAAATTAGCTTTTCAGGGCCAGAGCGGTTATTCAGCAGTAATTATGACTTAGTACGCTGTTAAAAACCCAGTTACACCTCATTGAACAAGGTTTAACTTTTTTGGGTGTATTTAACAGCGATATTCCAGCGTAAAAGGGGTAGTTCTCATCAGTTCAGTGACTTCTCAAAGATTGCCGTCTGTGGGGTTTTCAAGAGTGAAGGAGCGGGGAATCATCGACAGCAACTTCTGGATTTCTGCGTTTAACTGCGCATGTGCGGATGCCAGAAGTTGCTGTCAATTTCACAGGTGAACGCTGGCAGTTTCGCTGTCATTGCAACCACAAAATCCGGACCATAATCTGACGAGAACCTGAAGAGAATTTATAAAGAAACACGTTCATCGCCTACCCCAGGATCATTAACCCTGCAGCACACAAACAATGGAACCGGATGTCAAGGTTATACATTAGATGTGAACGCCTCATTACACAGAAATGCTAGTGCAACCTGGGAGACTATTAATCGCGATCTGAATCTGACCAGTGATACGCTTATCAATTACTTCATAAAAGGTGATGAGTCGAAGAAGAGATGATGAGTCGAAAGAAGAGATGAATAAGGCTTTTATTAGCTAAGAAGAGACCATGCTTCTTCGTGAGTGACTGAACAAGTCTGAACGAAACCCACACAGTGGTGGGTGGAGTCAGCTGAGGCATGCCTCCATACACAGCGCCACCCAGAGGTGGCAATATACAATACAGTGGTTTACCACATTCACCCCTTGTTTAATGTGAAGTCCGGCGGGGTGAAGGGTACTACAAGTTAAGTCTATCAGGAGGCCTTGTCTGACGTCCTGATCGTCGTGGTGGCGGCGGTGGTGTTGCAGCATCCGACGTCGGGTCTGGTGTCTGGGTGGTTGGCGAAGATTCCTGGGGCTTTGGCATGCCGTCTGCAGGGGTTGGGTTGGGAGGGGTGGTGGGGGATAACAGTGGTAAGGGGGATAACGGTGGTAAGGGGGATAACGGTGGTAATTCAGGGCTACCCGAGGGTGCGAGATCTCGTATGGAGACCGTGTCCTCCCGCCCGTCTGGGTATGTCACCCAGGCATACTGGGGGTTGGCGTATAGGAGGTGCACCCGCTCGACCAGGGGGTCCGTTTTATGCGTCCTCACGTGCCTCCGCAGTAGGACGGGCCCAGGAGAAGTCAACCATGCCGGTAGCGAGGTTCCCGATGTAGACTTCCGGGGGAAAACGAACATTTTCTCATGAGGGGTCGCATTAGTGGCAGTACAAAGCAGTGACCGAATGGAGTGAAGCGCTGCAGGGAGGACCTCCTGCCAGCGGGAGGTCGGAAGGCCCTTAGATTTTAGTGCTAAGAGGACTGCCTTCCAAACCGTCGCGTTCTCCCTTTCCACCTGGCCGTTCCCCCGGGGGTTGTAACTGGTGGTCCTGCTCGTGGCGATACCTCTTGTTAGCAGGTACTGCCGAAGTTCGTCGCTCATGAACGATGAGCCCCTGTCGCTATGTATATAGCTGGGGAACCCGAACAGAGCGAAGATGTCATTCAGACACTTGATGACCGTGGTACTGGTCATGTCTGGGCAAGGGATGGCAAAGGGGAAACGGGAGTACTCATCAACTATGTTGAGGAAGTACACATTGCGGTCAGCGGAGGGGAGGGGCCCTTTAAAATCGACGCTCAGGCGTTCGAAGGGGCGGGTGGCCTTGATCAGGCTTGCTCTGTCCGGCCTATAGAAGTGCGGTTTGCACTCGGCGCAGATTTGGCAGCTCTTGGTCATGGTCCTGACCTCCTCGATGGAGTAGGGCAGGTTACGGGATTTGATAAAATGGAAAAACCTGGTGACCCCCGGGTGGCAGAGGTCATTGTGGAGGGACTGCAGCCTATCACTCTGCGCGTTGGCGCATGTACCACGTGATAGGGCATCTGGGGGCTCATTGAGTTTCCCTGGCCGATACAAGATATCATAATTGTAGGTGGAGAGTTCGATTCTCCACCTCAAGATCTTGTCGTTCTTGATTTTACCCCTCTGCTTATTATTAAACATAAAAGCTACTGAACGCTGGTCAGTGAGCAGGGTAAATCGTTTCCCGGCCAGGTAATGCCTCCAGTGACGCACCGCTTCTACAATAGCCTGGGCCTCCTTTTCGACGGAGGAGTGTCTCGTCTCGGGGCCCTGGAGGGTCCTTGAGAAAAAGGCCACGGGTCTGCCCGCCTGGTTAAGGGTCGCGGCTAGGGCGAAGTCGGAGGCATCGCTCTCCACTTGGAAGGGGATGGACTCATCCACCGCGTGCATTGCGGCCTTCGCGATATCGTTCTTGATAAGAGTGAAGGCTGCACACGCCTCTGGTGTCAGGGGGAAGGAGGTGGCTTTGATGAGGGGCCTGGCTTTGTCTGCATAGAGGGGCACCCACTGGGCGTAGTAGGAGAAAAACCCCAGGCATCTCTTCAGTGCTTTTTGGCAGTGGGGAAGGGGTAGCTCCATTAGGGGGCGCATTCTGTCGGGGTCGGGCCCGATGACTCCGTTCTCCACCACGCAGCCGAGGATGGCCAGGCGCTTGGTGTGAAACATACATTTTTCCTTATTGTACGTTAGGTTCAGCCGTTGGGCCGTACGGAGGAAATTTGCTAGATTAACGTCGTGGTCCTGCTGGTCGTGGCCGCAGATGGTGACGTTATCCAAATAGGGGAAGGTTGCCCGCAGCGCGTTCTGGTCAACCATTCGGTCCATCTCCCTTTGGAAGACCGAAACCCCGTTGGTGACGCCGAAGGGGACCCTAAGGAAGTGGTAGAGGCGGCCGTTTGCCTCGAAGGCAGTATACTGGCGGTCCTCATGGCGGATGGGCAGCTGGTGGTACGCTGACTTAAGGTCGATGGTGGAGAATACTTTGTATTGCGCAATCTGATTGACCATATCAGATATGCGAGGGAGGGGGTACGCGTCCAGCTGGGTGTACCGGTTTATGGTTTGGCTGTAGTCGATTACCATGCGGCGTTTTGCAGTGGTTTTAACGACTACAACCTGGGCTCGCCAGGGGCTAGTGCTACCTTCGATAATGCCCTCCTTCAAGAGCCGCTCCACCTCAGAGCTGATAAAAGCTCTGTCCCCGGCACTGTACCGCCTGCTTTTGGTAGCGATGGGTTTACAGTCGCGGGTGAGGTTAGCGAACAGGGGAGGGGGGGGGACTTTTAATGTGGAAAGGCTGCAGGTGGTTTGCAGCGGGTGATTTAAAAGTTGTTGGTTGCAGACTGTGAGTGGGGGGAGGGGTCCACCGTATGCTAGTGTGACACTCTTAAGGTGGCACTGAAAATCCAACCCTAGCAGGACGGCAGCGCAAAGACGGGGCAGGACTAGCAGTTTAAATTTTTGATATTCAGTGCCCCCTACTGACAGGGTCACCACACAGTAGCCGCTGATGTCCATTGACTGGGACTTGGACGCCATAGAAATGCGATGGTGCGTTGGCAGAATCGTGAGGGAGTGGCTACGTACCGTGTCGGGGTGGACGAAACTCTCTGTGCTCCCGCTGTCGATCAGGCAACTGGTGGCGCGGCCGTTTACCGCGATATCCATCATGGAGCTGGATAGATGGTGAGGGTGGCCTTGATCCAGCGTCACGGAGGCCAGTATGTGACTTAGTGAGTCACTATAGTCATCCGCCGAGACGGTGGTCGGTTCCGGTGACGAAATGGCGGTTGAGTGCGTTGGATACGATGGCGGCGGATGCCATGCGGCCGGGGGTACACAAAATGGCGGATAAGATGGCTGCTCCCACGGCCCGCACGCTGCGCTGCTGGCTGGCTTCCCCTTGCAGGCGTTAGCGTAATGGCCTTTCTTCCCGCAGCCCGAGCAGGTAGCTGTCTTAGCTGGGCAGTGCGCTCTGGGATGTTTTAACTGGCCACAGAAATAGCATTTTTGGGCCTGGTTACTGGGCATCGAAGCAGTTCTTACCGGAGGCTGCTGTCTCGGTTGGGTCGCTGCAGCGGTTGGTGCCGGGGGCGGCGGTCCCGTGTCCCACGGTTTCGATTGCCATGTCTCGGCGCCGTTACGGGGGTATGCCTCGAGGTTTCGGTGGGCCTCCTCTAACGAGAGCGCAAGGGCAATGGCCGTCTTCAGGTCGGGTTCCTTGCTTTCTAGCAGTCTCTGCCGGGTGTGGTCTGACTGGAGGCCCCTGACGAAGGCATCACAGGCGAGTCCCTGCGCGTGCTCCACAGCCGTTACCGCTTTACAATCGCAGTCTCTGCAGAGTGCCAGTAGCGCCCGTGCAAATGCCCCTACCGATTCTCCCGGTTGCTGCCTGCGGGATCCCAAGAGGTGTCGGGCGTAAATTGTGTTCACTGGGCGCGTATATTGCCCTTTTAGTAGCTCGAGGGCCGCCACGTACGTATTAGAGTCCCGGATTAGCATATATACTTGATGGCTCACCTGGGCGGTCAAAATTTTCAGTTTGTGATCCTCCTCTGTAACCTGTGAGATTGCGAGGAAGGATTCAAAGCAGCTCAGCCAGTGTTCAAACTTGGCTGATGCACCCACATCTTGAGGGTCGAGGTCCAGGCGTGGTGGTCTGAGGGCTCTCAGCAATGTCTGCTGTATCCGTTGCTGTTGTTGCTCCTCAGGTGTCGCCATTTAACTTTTAGCTAATAAAATTGATACGCTTATCAATTACTTCATAAAAGGTGATGAGTCGAAGAAGAGATGATGAGTCGAAAGAAGAGATGAATAAGGCTTTTATTAGCTAAGAAGAGACCATGCTTCTTCGTGAGTGACTGAACAAGTCTGAACGAAACCCACACAGTGGTGGGTGGAGTCAGCTGAGGCATGCCTCCATACACAGCGCCACCCAGAGGTGGCAATATACAATACAGTGGTTTACCACAACCAGTTAATTGAATGGAGTTGAAATAGTGATTGGAATGTGCTAGGAGAATTCCACGTAGCACAGAAGGCAGACACCCAGTTTATCAGGCGTGGTTGTCGGGTAAACCCAGAGACATGTTCCATGGACTGGTGGATCAGCTGTGGTATTACCGGGTCATTTGACGCATACAGCACACTGTTCTACATGTGTTACCTGTACTGAATTGATGCCGCAGTTTTGTTGCTCATAGATTGTTCTTGAAGAATCTATCAGAAAACAACTTACATCGGATGAATCACACATCTCAGCCTTGGCTCAGTGACTGCAAACATAGAAACATAGTAGGTAGGAGCAGGAGTAGGCCATTCGGCCCCTCGAGCCTGTTCCACCATTTAATGAGATAATGGCTGATCATCCAAATTCAGTTCCCTGTCCCTGCTTTCTCCCCATATCCCTTGATCCCTTTAGCCTTAAGAAATATATCTAACTCCTTTTTGAATATATTTAATGAATTGGCCTCAACTGCCTTCTATGGTAGAGAATTCCACAGGTTCACCACTCTCTGGGTGAAGAAATTCCTCCTCATCTCAGTCCTAAATGGCTTACCCCTTATCCTTAGACTGTGACCACTGGTTCTGGACTCCCCCGCCATCGGGAACATCCTTCCTGCATCTAGTCTGTCTAGTCCTGTTAGAATTTTATAAGTTTCTCATTCTTCTAAACTCTAGCGAATATAAGCCTAATCGACCCAATCTCTCCTCATACGTCATTCCTGCCATCCCAGGTATCAGTCTGGTGAATCTTCGCTGCACTCTCTCCATGGCACGAACATTCTTCCTCAGATAAGGTGACCAAAACTGCACACAATACTCAAGGTGTGGTCTCACCAAGGTCCTGTACAACTGCAGCAAGACATCCTTTCGAATCCTCTCGCTATGAAAGTCTTCTTAACCGCCTGCTGCACCTGCATGCTTACCTTCAGCAACAGGTGCACAAGGACACCCAGGTCTCGTTGCACTTTTCCGTTTCCCAATCTATTGCCGTTCAGATAATAATCCTGTTTTTGCCACCGAAGTGGATAATCTCACATTTATCCACATTATACTGCATCTGCCATGCATCTGCCCAATCGCCCAATCTGTCCAAATCATACTGGAGTTTCTCTGCATCCTCCTCACAGCACACACGCCCACCCAGCTTTGTGTTATCTGCAAACTTGGAGATATTACATCTAGTTCCCTTGTCTAGATCATTAATATATATTGTGAATAGCTGGGGTCCTAGCACCGTTCCCTGCAGTACCCCACTAGTCACTGCCTGCCACTCGGAAAAAGACCCGTTTATTCCAACTCTTTGCTTCCTGTCTGCCAACCAGTTCTCTATCAAAGTCAGTACCTTACCCCCAATGCCATGTGCTTTCACTTTGCATGCTAATCTCTTATGTGGAACCTTATCAAAAGCCTTCTGAAACTCCAAATACACCACATCTACTGGTTCTCCATCATCTATTCTACCAGTTACATCCTCAAAAAATTCCAGTAGATTAGTCAAGCATGATTTACCTTTTGTAAATCCATGTTGACTTCGTCCGATCCTGTCGCTGTTTTCCAAGTGCTCTGCTATTACATCTTTTATAATGACTCTAGCATTTTCCCCACTACCGATGTCAGGCTTACCGGTCTATAATTCCCCGTTTTCTCTCTACCACCTTTTTTAAATAGTGGGGTTACATTAGCTATCCTCCAATCCATGGGAACTGTTTCAGAGTCTATAGAATTTTGGAAGATAACCAGCAATGCATCTACTATTTCTAGGGCTACTTCCTTATGTACCCTAGGATGTAGATTATCAGGCCCTGGGGATTTATCAGCCTTCAATCCTGTCAATTTCCCTAACACCATTTCTCTACAAATACTGACTTCATTCAATTCCTCACTCTCATTAGAACCAATGTTTCCTGACATCTCTGGGAGGTTATTTGTGTCCTCTTTTGTGAAGACAGAATGAAAGTATGTATTTAATTGGTCAACCATTTCTTTGTTCCCCATTATAAATTCCCCTGATTCTGACTGCAAGGGACCTACGCTTGACTTCACCAATCTTTTTCTCTTCACATATCTATAGAAGCTTTTACAGTCACTTTTTATGTTCCCTGCAAGCTTACTCTCATACTCTATTTTCCCCCTCTTAATTAATCCCTTTGTCCTCATTTGCTGAATCCTAAACTGCTCCCAATCCTCAGGTTTGCTGCCTTTTCTGGCCAAATTATATGTCCTCTCCTTGGATCTTATGCTGTCCCTAATTTCCCTTGTCAGTCACGGTTGAGTCACATTTTTTGTTTTATTTTTATGCCAAACAGGGAGGAACAAATTCTATAGTTCATCCATGCGATCTTTAAATGTTTGCCATTCCCTCTCCACCGTCAACCCTTTAAGTAGCGTTCCCCAATCCATCCTAGCCAATTCGTACCTCACACCATCGTAGTTTCCTTTATTTAAATTCAGGACCCGAGTCTCTGAGTCAACTACTTCACTCTCCATTTAATGAAGAATTCTATCATATTATGACCGCTCCTCCCCAAGGGGCCTCGCACAACAAGATTGCTAATTAATTCTTTCTCGTTACATAATACCCAGTCTAAGATGACCTGATCTCTCGTTGGTTCCTCGACATATTGGTTCAGGAAACCATCCCGTATACACTCTAGGAATTCCTCCTCCACAGTATTGTTACTAATTTGGTTAGCCCAATCTATATGTAGATTAAAGTCACCCATGATAACTGTTGTGCCCTTATTGCACACGTCTCTAATTTCCCATTTAATGCCAACCCCAACCTCAGCATTACTGTTTGGGGGTCTGTATACAACTCCCACTAACATTTTCTGCCCCATGGTATTTCTCAGCTCTGCCCATACAGATTCCACATCATCAGAGCTAATATCCTTCCTTACAATTGTGCTAATCTCCTCTTTAACCAGCAATGCTACCCCACTTCCTTTTCCCTTTTTCCTGTCCTTCCTGAATATTGAATACCCCTGGATGTTGACTTCCCAGTCTTGGTCACCCTGGAGCCATGTCTCCGTAATCCTAATTATATCATATCCGTTTACATCTATTTGCGCAGCTAATTCATCCAAGTTATTACGAATGCTCCTTGCAGTAAGACACAAAGCCTTCAGGCTTGATTTTTTAACACTCTCAGTCCTTTTAGAATTATTATTTACTGTGGCCCTGTTTGAGTTACACCCTTGATTTCTCTGCCTTCCACTTTTTCTTTTCTCCTTCCTATCTTTTGCTTCGATCCTTGCTTCCCTTTCCTCTGTCTCCCTGCACAGGTTCCCAACCCCCTGCCATTTTAGTTTAAACCCTCCCCAACAGCACTAGCAAACACGCCCCCAAGAGCATCAGTTCCGGTCCCGCCCAGGTGCAAACCATCCAGTTTGTACTGGTCCCACCTCCCCCAGAACCGGTTCCAATGTCCCAGGAATTTGAATCCTTCCCCCTTGCACCATTCCTCTAGCCACGTATTCATCTGAAATATCCTTCTATTTCTACTCTGACTAGCACGTAGTACTGCTAGCAATCCTGAGATTACTACCTTTGAGGTCCTATTTTTTTATTTACCTCCTAACTCCCTATATTCAGCTTTTAGGACCTCATCCCATTTTTTACCTATATCGTTGGTACCTATATGCACCATGAGAACTGGCTGTTCACCGTCCCCCTCCAGAATGCCCTGCAGCCGCTCCAAGACATCCTTGACCCTTGCACCAGGGAGGCAACATACCATCCTGGAGTCTCGTTTGCGGCTGCAGAAACACCTATCTATCCCCCTTACAATAGAATCCCCTATCACTATAGCTCTCCCGCTCTTTTTCCTCTCGTCCTGTG
Organism: Somniosus microcephalus; assembly: GCF_052327205.1. NCBI lineage: Eukaryota > Metazoa > Chordata > Chondrichthyes > Squaliformes > Somniosidae > Somniosus > Somniosus microcephalus. The sequence continues at coordinate 89,836,941 of NC_140994.1, read as the reverse complement.
CAGCAGGACCACCCATGGTGCCAGGAAGTTGGCTGCTGCTGCCTTCCTCCAATAAGCCATCTCCCTCAACAATATCCAAAGTGGTATATCTGTTTGAAAGGGGGATGGCCACAGGGGACCCCTGCACTACCTGCCTGCACCTACTACTCTGCCTGGTGGTCACCCATTCCCTCCTTGGCTGTGCTGCCTTTACCTGCGGTGTGACCAACTCCCTAAACGTGCTATCCACGATGTCCTCAGCATCGCAAAAGATCCAGTATGTATCCATTCGCAGCTCCAGCGCCGCAATGCAGTCTGTCAGTAGCTGCAGCTGGATACACTTCCCGCACACATGGTCGTCAGCGACACAGGAATCTTGCCTTTGAATCAGAAGAATGTGGGTTCGAGCCCCACTCCAGAGAGCACAATCCAGGCTGAAATTTCAGTGCATGCTGAGGGAGTGCAGCACTGTTAGAGGTAATGGAGTATAAATCCATCGGTGCCAGGTGTTGGACGCAAAGGTAGTATCACATGCCTGAACCGGGAGGCCTGGGAGTGGGTTGAATTTGGGCCTTGGGCCTGGTTAATATTAATTGAGCAACCTTGCCGCACCTCCACAGGCATCTCATCCATTTGGAGAAATTAACTTTGGGCCATTGCTGGAGATGTAAGTCCCAGGGGGCGGAGTGGAGCGGCCTAGCCAGAACTCATACTCTTCATGACTCCACAACAATGATCATTTATTTTTAAAAACTGCAACAGCGAATATCGGCAAGGGAGCTAAAACAGCTGTTACATATGTAAGGGGCCTAATGCCTGTTTTAGGCGGCTGCCAGGAATGCCTGAAGAATCACTGAACCAATATTGGGTTGGAGATCTTTCAGAACTCCTTTGGGTGCGTGACATTAGTTCCTGAAACTGGCCCTCGTTGCACCCGTTCTATGCCCGTAAAACATGCGCAACAAGGTCCAATTTCTACCCCAATGTCTTTTGGGTGAGACGTGAAGCTGAGGCCCCATCTGCCCTCTCAGGAAGATGTAAAAGATCCCTTGGCACAATTGCAAAGGAGAGCAGGGAAGTTCCCCCTGGTGTCCTGGGAGAACTTCCATCAACCAACATAGCTACAAAACAGTTTATCTGGTCATTTATCTCATTGCTGTTTGTGGAAGCTTGCTGTGCACAAATTAGCTGCCACATTTCCGACATTGCAACAGTGACTACACTTGAAAATGAATTCATTGGCTGTAAAGTGCTTTGAGATGTCCTGAGACCATGAAAGGCGCTGTAGAAATGCAAGTTCAATCTTTCTTCATTGTCCAGTCGAGTTGCAGTCATCTCTCGTTGGCTTTGTTGAACTGTTAAGGCACACCGTGGGAACTGGGCCCACTTGGGCGTGTGTCCAACACACGAGCCTGGGACTTGATTGGCTGTGCCAGTGCTGCTTGTGCAGGACTTTGTCTCTGTGGGTGGAGTGAGGGGTGTCCTTCCTGATGCTGCAGCCCCGGTATGTACCACGGAGACACCCTGACTGCATGGCTGCATCAAGAGTCTGGTACCCCCGGAGAACTGTCTTCTGATCCATCTCCCCCACACCCGTGTTTTTCTCTTTTTCTCTCTTATTCACACCCTTTGTGCTTTTTCTCTGTTACTTTCTGACTCTCTCTTCCTTTCTGTGCTTCTTTTTTTCCACATCTTTGTTACTCTCTCTTGTTCTCTTTTTCTCTATGCATCTGTTATTTTCTCCATTTCCTTCCTCTCTGTTTCTCTCTGTTTAATCCCTTCTTCTGTCTTTGTTGTTCTCCACTGCTCTGTCTTTATCTCTTTGTCACTCTCTTCCTGTCTCTCTGTTCCCATCACCCTTTTCTCTCTCTCTGTTACCCCCTCACCAGTCCTGGTGGTTTTTCCTACTCTCTGCCAACTGTGCCCTTTTCCGCCAGTATTCTGTAGCTCTCTCATCCAATGGGACCACAGCCTCGCCACCTTGGAAAGGTGAGGGCATGAGAATGTGGAAGAGCAGACAGTGACTGGAGCTGGCACTGAGCGAGAGATAAGCCCACTTTCAAGTTAGCTATTCCAAAGCTAACTGGTACTGTATTTCTTCACAGGTTACACACCCGAACCTGTGTGTCAGAGAGAGAGAGAGAGAGAGAGAGTGAGAGGAAAAATGGCAGCCTCCTAAGAAAGTGTGGTGGGTGGGGGTTGGCCCTCAAAGTCACCACACATTGGGAGCGCAATGCACCCAAAACTTAGTGGTCCAGGATTTATGAGAAAAGTGCTGGTAGATAAAGCCATAAAAAAGACCAACAAACTTGTGTTTTTTAAAGAGACAAAGAGTACTGGAGTAAAGCGGTTTTGATGAATGTATACAACTTACAGTTAGAGTCTGTGCCCAGTTTTGGACGCCCCATCATTGAAAGGTCATTAAAGCCACAGAGAACGTACAGTGTAGATTCACCAGGATGATATCAGGGATGGGAAACTATAGTTATGAGGAGAGACTTGAGATACTGGGACTATTTTCACTAGAGCAGAGAAGGCTAAGAGGGGATTTATTGGAGTTTTTTTTAAATGATGGAGGAGTTTTACAGAGTGATTAGGGAAAGACTTCCTCCTCTGGTTGTGGAGTCAGTGATGACGGACCATCAGTATCGCTGTCAGTAAGATAGTGAGGAGAAAGGTGGAATGCCTTGCCATTGGAGAGGCACCTTTAAAGAAAAAGTTGGATAAATATTTGAAGCAGAGAATGATACAGTGCTGCGTGGAGAGCACAGGGTAGCGAGATTAGGTTTAGATTGCTCTAGCAAAGAGTTGGCATAGAATGGTCTTCTACTGTGCTGTAAACTTGTTTAGTTCTATAGTTATGATAATGCCTGCCCTTTATGAAATAGAGATGAATAACTTTTTCTAGCTAGTCCAGTACATGCACATGGTAAAATAGTAGATATGGTAGTAATTGTAATAGTTGGAGTAGTGATAATGGTTATTACAGTATTAGTTTTGGTAGTAGTCCTAGGAGTAATAATAGTAGTAATGGCAGTGGTTTTAATATTAGTAATAATTGTTATACTAGTTATAATAATTGTAGTTCTAGTTGCAGTAGTTATTGCAACAGCTGTGACAGTAATTATAATAACAGTAGTAGTTGAAGTAGCAGTTTTCATGGTAATAATAATAGTGGTAGTAGTATTGATAGTAATGGTAGTAATAATTATGGTTTTGGTAGTTGTTAAATAATTGTATTAGTAACATTCACCATGTCCAGTTAAATGTCCAGTTTGAGGAACTCTATAAATCACTGCCCAGTTATTCTGTATAATATAGTTATACTGATAAGCTGCAAGTAACCATACCTCACTGCAGGTATTCCACATTTTGGTTCCCAGTGATTACCAGATCAAATCTTCATCTATCCTTGTTAGAATTGTCTTTGACTGCGACCCCCTTGCCATATCGCCGAATGTTTAAAGAAACTTCCATCCTAATTGTTATCAGATATGAACTACATAGAATCTACAGCACAGAAACCGGCCATTGGGCCCAACAGGTCTATGCTGGTGTTTATGCTCCACACGAGACTCCTCCCACCTTACTGTATCTAACCCTATCAGCATATCCTTCTATTCTTTTCTCCCTCATGTACTTTTGTTACCTTCCCCTTAAATGCATCTATGCTATTTACCTCAGCCACTCTCTGTGGTAGCGAGTTCCGCATTCCCACCACTCTCTGAATTAAGAAGTATCTCCTGAATTCTTTGTTGGATTTATTAGTGACTATCTTATATTTATGGCCCTTAGTGTTGATCTCCTCCACCAGTGGAAACATCTTCTCTACGTCTACCCTATCGAACTGCATCATAATTCTAAAGACCTCTATCAGGTCAATCCTCAGCCTTCTCTCTTCTGGAGAAAAGTGCCCGGCCTGTTCAGCCTTTCCTGATAGTTACAACCTCTCAGTTCTGGTATTATCCTTGTAAATCTTTTTTTGTTATTGCTATTCATTATAATAAGAAATAGACTATTGACTGAAGAGGGCAAATCTTTAGAAAATTCAGCTTGTCCTCATTGTAAACAGAATAGAAATAAAGAATATAAAGTGGGCAAACATTTAAACAGATTGAAACATGCAGCATGGAATGGATCAATATATTTAGTAACCTTCATCATGCAGATTCATATGGAATTAAATGTAAACTTATTCAAGCATAGAATGATGTTGAATATAATTAGACCGTGGAATAATAAGATTGTATTAGTAAAAGGCACTGCATCAATTTCTTTATGTAATGTGTCCACAAGGGCAATATTCAGGAGTCAGGTGTTACTTCTTAGATGTGTTGGTATGGAAACAGTTTGCACTCGGGATCTAGCCTATAATCTCTGACAAATTCTGCTACAGTGAGAAATATTGCATGCCAGGTCATGTCAGGCCATATTCAGCCATGTCAGGCCAAATCAGGTCATATCAGGCCATGTTAAGCCATATCAGACCATGTCAGGCCAAGTCAGGGCATGTTAAGCCATGTGAGGCTATGCTAGACCATGTCAGATCATGTCATACCATGTCAGGCCTTATCAGGCCATGTCAGGTCATGCCAGGTCATGTTAGGTCATGTCATGCCATTTCAGGCAATGTAAAGCTATATCAGGCCATGTCAACCCATGTCAGGCCTTATCAGGCCTTATCAGGCCATGTCAGGCCATGTCAGGCCATGTCAGGCCATGCCAGGCCATGCCAGGCCATGCCAGGCCACGTCAGGCCACGTCAGGCCACGCCAGGCCACGCCAGGCCACGTCAGGCCACGCCAGGCCACGTCAGGCCACGCCAGGCCATGCCAGGCCACGCCAGGCCACGTCAGGCCATGCCAGGCCACGTCAGGCCACGTCAGGCCACGTCAGGCCAAGCTAGGCCATACCAGGCCATGTCAGGCCATGTCAGGTCATGCCAGGTTATCGAATTACTGCGGGCCTGAAGTACCTTGAGGCGAATTGTATCTTGGAGTGGGTTGCCAGTGGGAGGCTGCTCGGCCTCATGCCCCCCAGGATTGTCCTGGAACCTCCATGAATTAAAGATAATCTCCTGCACACGGCTTTGTGCAACTCAGGAGAAAAGTCCTTGGGGCATTAAAACTGATTGTGTTGTCGGAACGGAGGTTCCTATCAAAAAGACTGAGTTCGACTCAGGCAATTAAAATAATGAACTTTAATGAAATGAAACAAGTTTAAACTGGAAACTGCTAGAACACATCAATAACAGGTCTACTCTCCTTGAGGGCTCCACGAGGACTGATCCTCTGGTCAGAAGACTGACGTCATGACGTCATCACGTTCTTCCCGCCATTGGGGAATCACGTGACTAACGGCATGACGTCATCACGTTGAAACCGTGCTGTAAAGGTAACTAGACATTGTACAGTCAAACAGTGTAATTAAAGGTACAGGCACAGACAGTAACTACATTGCTGTTAAAGGAATTATGTACAACCGCTCTGAGTCCTTTGGTGGCTCCGCCACAGTGTTATTTTTCATTTTTGGACATTTTCATTTGCTTTAAAAATATTGGTGATGGGGAAAAAAGGCTGTTTGACTGTGTGGGGCGGTTGGAGGCGGGAGGTCATGTGATGAACTCTCCAGGAATACGTCCAATCAGAGGTGGTGACCCTAAAGTAGCTGCCAGCAGGCGAAGACTGGGCAGCCCTTGGCCAACTGCTGGGTAAGTGAAGGTCGGGGTGGAGTCTTCAGGATGCTCTCAATGGTGGGTGGGGGGAGGGTCCGGGACAGGAGAGAGTACGACTTGCCTACTCCTCTGGCACAATAAAGGAGTTTTGGACTCATCTGAAGGGTTTATTCTATCTTCAGGCCAACTGCTGACATGCTTCTGCCGAGAGTTAAAGCCAGGGTGACCTCCCTGCTCAGGCCCTGCCTGCTAAAACGGTATCGGGGTCTGTAAGATTCGCAATTTTCAGCAAAAATCACGCAAGAAAACTGGATAAAATTAAGACTGTTTATTGACCAAAGTAAGCTTGCACAGAAAAACCTTTGATAAAAGGGCATACAAAATGGCCGCCAGGCCCCGTGATCAGTTTATGAACCATTTTATTTCTGTTACTGCAAGCCAGACAGGCTTGTGGATTGAAGACAGTGAGCCCACGAAAGCCAATCTCTGGGAACCGAAACTCAGAGCAACAGCATACATATTCAATGGATTATAAGTACAGGATGGGGCCCATCAAGATATGGGCGGACAATGTAAAAACACTTATACCCATTTATCGTACAAAGGAAAAACCGATTAGCAGCCATCAAGGAAAATGTCCGGACCGATCAATATGCGAACCGAGCCACGGTGACAATGCAAAAGACATTGAAAGACATTATCGGCCAGGAAGGCCAGTTTAAGTTATCACCGGCTCCGTTACAAGACAAAGCGCCCCTGCAGAGATTTCTGCCCGCCAAAATTAATACAAAGACAGGACTATGATTTGGCAGGAGATAAGACTGTCCCAAAAGAGTATAACTATGGATTGAAAGTCCATCCAAAAAAACTTCGGACTCCGGGTTACTTGAACAACTTCTTCTTCACTGCCACGGCTTTCTTGTTGGGCGACTTCAGGCTTCCATTTTCTTCAAGAACTTTCTTCTACGAGGAACGAACGAAGGGCGGACGGTGCCCGGATCGGCGCCTCTTCCACTTCGGCAGATCGATGAAAACGTTTTCGTCTTTTTAAAGACGGACGGTTTCGGTAAAAGGACAACGTGGTCGGTGTTCAACCAAACAAGGCTCGGCCACGACGAGAAGACGACGAGGGTGGCCCGGGTACTGGGGTCGGGAGATCATCGACGACCCAGGCCGACGGAGAAGAAACCCTCTGGAGAACCGGCGATCGATGCCACAAGATTCTCCCAAGTGCATAGCCTGCATCTGGGTCTGCTCCATGAACCCAAATTGACTTGGTGGATCTCAACCTTAACGAGCGCTCATCGAGGCTGGGTCTACCCCACCGCCTCGAGGGAGGAGAGAATATCGACTGCGCCAGAAGTTTCCAAATCCACGTGACGACGGAAAGCGGTGCCAAAAAGGCTGCGAACCCCCCTTTCTCGCGATTTCGAGAGTGGTGAGCATGATCCCAAGTTCCCCAGGTCGAAACTTAGTTTAGGTATAGGGGAGGGAGTTAAGGGAAATCGTAATGTGTTTCCCCTTTTTCGATGTGCCGTGTGTTCCCCATTTCCATAGAGTCAAGTTCATAAATTTGTGCATGATTGTAGTAACTTTAATCTGTGCCTATGATATGTATTTTGTAATGCTTCAAACTGTTTAAAAATAAAAGCATCCATTTCGTGCTATTCAACCTGGTCTATTGAGTTCTTTCTCTGCACTACTGTTCTCTGCACCTAAGTCCAAGGTCTAGAACCGTAGGGGGGAGTGGGTCGAACCACTCAAGGGTAATTATTGCACGAAGCCTGGCAGGAGACCAGAAAGAGCAAGAGAAACCCCCTACAGAAATGGCGACCGCGGCAGGACCTTGGCAGCAGGAAAGTAGTGTGTTAGATCAAGATCTGAATAGACGAAATGTGATGGATGAAAGAATAGCAGATTATGTTTTCGGAAAAGTCAACCTCACAAAACAATGGATATCTGATCTACTAAGGGATAGGCGCCCGCTAGACGCAGCCATCAAGTGGACAGCGGGTAGAGAGCATAAGAAATCTGTAGAAAAGGCGGTCTGGCTGATGTGCTACAAGAAGCAAGTCCAGCTTTTGGACCAGGTAGTTGCAGCACAGACAGTCCAGATCAACGGCTTGCTTAAAGGCGTGGAGGAAAAGGTTGCGGGAGGTCAAAAACTGATTGAATCGCTTGACGCGCTGAACCAGGAACGCCGCTCTGTAATTCGCTGCCACGAAACCCGGGTAGAATATTTAAAATGTCAGGTCGTGGAGGCCAAGGCCAGTGAAGGTAGAATGAGAGAGAGGTGTTCCCGTCTAGCCAAACAAGTAGATGCCCAAGAGGAAAAGCTCCTGGGAGCCAGGGCAGCATATAAAATGGTCATGGAGGATAGATCTGAGAACACCGACCACAGCACTTGCCGCCGGGAGCTAGAGGACCTGAGAAAGGCCCTAGCGAAGGCAAACGGGTTGGTGTGTCTCATAAATCCACCAGCGAGTCAGCTGTTGCTAGCCAAGGAATCCAAAAGACCGATTCCACAAGAGGCAGTTGGGGTACCAACCCCCGAACCTTCTGCGCCTCCTGCCTATGAGGAGTCTTGGACTCCGGGACAGGAGACGGAGACGGTAGAGGAAAAGAGCCCTGAGGTAGAGCAACCCCAGACAGTAGAGTCGGGGTCGGCGCCAATTTGTCCAACGAGACACCGGAGGATCGGTCCAAATGAAGAAAATGGCGATGACGGACCCCTTGAGAGTCAGATCATAATGCCTCATAGCGCACGACAGCTAAGAGAGATGATAAGTCACATCCCAAAACTCTCCGAGTCAGGAGATCCCTCCGTGCATTTCAGGGACGTGGAGCAGACCGCAGCAGTCAATGACTGCGACGGGGTTGAACAGTCTAAAATGCTGCTGTTCTCCCTGGACAGTTCGCTCCTCCAGTGTCTCCCTGACGAGAGCAAGAGAGGGCACAGGGACTATGAGTTGCTACGGGATGAGATTCTGGAGATCATGGGAGAGGGGGACGGAACTCCGTTCCTCCGTTTAGAAAAGACAGTGCAGCTAGAGGGAGAACCCCCACGGGTTTTCGCCGACAGGTTGTGGCCAGTGTATCGGCGCAGCTGCCCGGGCGGGCCGGCCCGGGCCGGGCTGGATGGCGAACAAAGGGCTCACTGGCTTCGGTGCCTGGTAGCAGGTTGCCTGCCAGTAGTGAAGGAACAGGCCAAAGCATGGTTTGACCCCACTAACGCCCGCTCCACGGAGGAAGTAGTACTAGATCAGCTCACGATCAGTTATAGAAACAACAAGGGCAAGAAAACGCCTGTTGTGAAAGGAAAGGTGCATGAGGTGAGACCCGCAGCCTCTGCTAAAAAGGAATGGCGTCAGGAGGGAAATCGCCATCCCCAAGCAAATAGCAGTTGTTACGGGTGTGGGAAGGAGGGTCATTGGCGCAAGGACTGTAGGAATCCTTGGAAGGATAAGAGGGAGAGAGAGTTCGCCGCAGCCCAAGATCGAGCCCAAGCCCGAGTCGCCAATGGCCCGAGAGTTTCCCCAACACCAGCACAACCACAAGTGCAGGCCGCTGCCCCAACACCAGTCCAGAACCCAACCGTAGCTTTTGCCCCGAATGAAGGGGGTGGTGCGGTTGTGGACCCCGCTGCGATCGAGTCAGTCTTGGAGACTATGCGGTCTCTGATGACCTGGCAGGGGAAGGTAGCGGTTGCTAACAGCCCTATCGCCCCCGAGACCCCAGCCGAAACACCTAAATGACTGACGCCCGCGCAGCCCATCTACTTGTGTCCGCTCCGCTATGACGCTTGGAGAAGACCTGTGGTGGAGATGGAGGTGGAGAAACAAAGGGGTAGTTACCTGTTGGATACGGGAGCTTCGTGTACCTTGATCCACACGGACAAACCTTTTGCCTCACCTCTGTCCGCCCAGGCTCCATATTTAGTAGCGGGTTTCACGGGTAGAGCACAGGCTGGCGCGCACTCCCTCCCGCTCTCCATTCAGTTGGGAGCGCTCCACACCACATGGACGTGCATCCTATTGAAGTGGAAAGAGGGGGGGGGGGAAGGCATCCTCGGGGCTGATTTCTTGGTGGAACACGGGATCCTCGTGGACCTGAGAAATCACTGTCTCTGGGGAGCCGAGGGCGGTTTAGGTAAGGTAGTCGTAATCCCGGGGAAGGAAGAAAAGGGGGCCCTGTGCACTATGAAGCCATCAGGAGGTTACGATCTCGAGCTCATGATAACAAACGTCCCAACGGACTTGCAGGCGCGTGTGTCAGAAAATCTGACCGCGTTCGCCACCCACAAGCACGACTGCGGGAGAGTCACTGGGTTCGAAGTCAGCGTAGACGGGGACCCCATGATCCGACCCCAAAAGCAGTATAATTTCCCCAAGGAGGCAGAACCCGACATGGAGACAGCAATATCTTCATTGGTACAGCAGGGCGTATTGAGGACGATAGCCACCCACGTGAACTCCCCATTATGGCCGGTAAAGAAACCGGACAATTCGTGGAGAGCCACGGTGGACTATAGAGTCCTCAATAGTAATATCCCAGCCTGCGCGCCCACGGTAGCAGCAGTTGCAGACTTAATAGGGAGTATTCCAGCATCGGCGACCACATTCACGGTGCTGGACATCTCGAACGGTTTTTGGTCCATTCCGCTGCGGCGGGAGGACCAGTACAAGTTTGCCTTTACTTTCAAAGGGCAACAGTACACCTGGAACTGCTTACCACAGGGTTTTCACAACAGCCCCAGCATTTTCCATCAGTGTATGGCGGGGAGTTTGAAAGAGTTCAGCCAGCCCAACCAGATAGTGCAGTATGTGGACGACTTACTCCTGTTCACAGATACAAGGGAGCAGCACGGCCCACTGTTAGCCGAATTGTTGGAACTGTTAGAAAGGAAGGGTTTCAAAGTAAACCCAAAGAAAGCGCAGATCGGCCAGCAGGAAGTTAAATTCCTGGGTCTGGCCATCCGCGCTGGGGAAAGAGCCATAGATAAGGCCAGACGGGAATCTATACAAGATCTGCCGATTCCCAACACAGTAACGGGTGTAAGGTCCTTTTTGGGATTGACCGGGTACTGCAGAGATTTCATCGAGGACTATGCTGCCACAGCGGCCCCGCTACTTCGACTCTTACACAAGGGAGTCGAGTGGTCTTGGGACGAGGGGTGCCAGGCAGCATTCGAGAAGTTGAAAAGAGATCTGCAGACCGCGCCAGCCCTAGGGGCCATAGATGGGGGAGAGGAGTTCTTTCTGGAGGTAGCCGCTAGTGGGGACAGCCTGAGCGCAGTACTGCTCCAAGAGCGGCACGGCAAGCTAAGACCAGTAGTTTATTCCTCCAGGGTGCTCACGGATGTGGAGAGGAGTTTCTCCAATTGCGAACGGCATCTCCTGGCCACGCATTGGGCTGTGAACAGATCAGTGATCTTCACAGGGACCTCTCCCATTACGCTCCTCACCCATCACACCCCCACGAAGATGCTTCTGGACGGGAGGATTAAGGATGGGACCGTAAGCAGCGCTCGGATTGCGCGCTGGACCCTCCTCCTTTCCCAGATGGATCTCAAAGTTAAAGGCCTCTGCGCGCCAAGGCTCGCAGCCAATATGGCATATCCCGGGACAGCCCATCAATGTTCCGTAGAAGGGGTATGGGAAGTTAACATAGGTTTACGGGCCGGGATACATCCCACGGGCCGCGAGATCTACGTAGACGGTTCTAGCACTGTAGCTGACGGCAAGCGACTCACAGGGTGTGGAGTTTATGACCCTGCGGCAAACATTGCCCTGGCAATTAAGCTCCCCAGCACTATGAGCGCGCAGCAGGCTGAACTGTCCGCGGTGGCGTACGTGGTTACCCACCCCGAGATTTTCCCAACCCCATACACGATTTGCTCAGACAGCATGTTCACGTGCAATTCGTGTACGGAGTACCTCGCCATCTGGTCCCGACGCGGGTACACCTCCGCGGACGGGCGGCCTTTAACAGTTAAGCCCTTGCTGGAGAAGATCCTAGCAGCTGTGGGGGAGAAAGGAGAGGTGTTCATCCATAAGGTGAAGGCTCACTCCATTACAGAACCCCGCAGTCAGGGCAACCAGCAGGCGGATGCGCTAGCCAGGGAGGGTGCCCGCAGCGGCATTCTCTGGGACCCATACGAACCCGGACCCGTGGCGGCGATCCAAGGCAGGGAGGGAATTCCCGGGAACACAGGGGTGACACCGCCCCCAGACCTAAAGACCGTCCAAACCCTGGATCCCGCCCTAAAAGCAGTCCTAAAAGCCATCACAGAGGGCAAACAGGTAGAAGGTCCGTACAGTACGGCAGCCCTCACAGTCAAGGAAGGTATGCTGTTCCGAAAGGAGCAGTGGGTTGTGCCGCAGCAGCACCGAAGGGAATTCCTGCAATTGGCGCACGAGGGTCCAGGAGCGGGACACCCCGGACCTGAGGTCACCTGGCAACGGGTGGAACAGGCGGGATGGTGGCCGGGACTTCGGGACGATGTCCGCGAGTTCTGCGCAAGCTGTCTTGTGTGTGCTGCTAACAACCCAGACCCCCACAAAAGGAAGGTGCCCATGGGGCACATCAGGAGGGTAGAGGGACCATGGCAGTCGATTCAGGTCGACTACATAGGGCCCCTGCCCGCCGCCCAGGGAGGCTATAAGTACTGCCTTGTCCTGGTAGATGTGTTCACCAAATGGGTAGAAGCCTTCCCGTGCAGAACAGCTACGGCACTGGGTACTGCTAAGATCTTGATTCGGGAAGTGTTCTCACGGTGGGGACTCCCCCGTTTTGTAGAGTCCGACCAAGGGAGTCAGTTCACCGGTCAAGTAATGCAGAACGCCCTCAGGCTCTTGGGCATTGAGGGAAAGTGGCACGTAGCATACAATCCCCAGTCATCCGGGATTGTTGAGCGTATGAATCGGACCCTCAAGGAAAAGCTGAGGAAAGAGACAATGGGCTCGCCCCAGAAATGGGCGGAGGTCCTGCCTTTAGTCCTCATGGGGATCCGAGCCAGCCAGTCCAAAAGCACGGGGTATTCCCCGCACGAGTTAATGACTGGAAGGATCATGCGAACACCCACCCATGTGCTAGCCCCGGTGCTCACTGAGGGCCAGCTCCGAGAGGTGAAACGGGACAAATTCGCCCAAACCCTCTTGGAGCGCCTGAGACAGATTTATGGGCAGGCGGCTGGGAACATGGGAAGACAGCACCAGGGAAATAAACTGTTGTTGGAACCTCAGAAACAACAAGAGTGGGTAGTCGGGGACCAGGTCATGGTCCGAAACTATGCCAGGGTAGGGAGTTTTGAACCACTGTACATGGGGCCATACAGCATTGTAGACAAAGCCAGCCCCATGGTTTATGCAGTGAAGACGCCCCGACGTACCAAATGGTTTCACATCAACCAGTGTAAACTGTTTAAACCGGGTACACCAGGGCCACCAAAGGGGACCAGGTCTGAGAACAAAGATCCTCAGCCTGTAACAGAGTCACAGACCACACAGGCTGGAGCAGTAGCCTGCGTGAAGGGAGAGGCCATCCCATTGGAGTGGGAGGTCTCATCTTTTGAATGGGATTTAGGCAGGGGAGAGCCCGAACAGCTCAACCTCGCTTTAGACCCAATCACGGAGGAGGAAGAGTCAGAGGACGGCAGTCCCGCCCTCGACTCAAGCTTGGGGGAGGTAGGGAGTGGGGGTGAAGACTCGTTACCTGTAGGGACAGGTGAGGTGGAGTCGGAAGCCACAGATCCCGACCCCGGGGGGGCGGAGCCTGAGGAAGGGGAGCTGGAGCCGGCAGCTGTGGAGGAACCACAGGCTGTGACGGTAACAGTCACGACCCCAGGTCCATCGGCCCCGGGAGCCCAACCCAAAGCAGCCCCTCGTAGGTCAGCTCGAGCGCCCCAGCCCAGAAAATTTTGGCCAGATTCTCCCCATCCTCCCCAACCACGGTTTAAAGCAGCCCCAGGAAGACATGATCCCCGTTCAGCAGCGACAGGCTGCGGGGGATCAAGGCCAAAGATCAATGCAGCCCCACCGCAGGGTGTGGCACACGACAGACCTCACAGGGATTCGGAAAGCCGCCCCACGGAGGGCGGCGCTGTACATAAGTTAAGATAGGTAATTATGGTCATAGTTTAAGGAATGTAAAGTATATGGTGTTAAGAGTACAATTTTGAAGTCTGCCCGGTATGTGTGTTTGTTAGGGAGCGGGGTCCAGGAACCCGCGCGTCCAATTAATTTAGGCCAGCACCTATCGGGAGCCCGGCTACATCATTTTGTTGGTTACAGAAACCTGGGATACGATGGAAAGGATTGTCGTCGCGTTCATGGCGATCGGGTGCGGGTGGGCCTACCGAGGCCGCACCAAGGACGTCATCATTTTCGGGTGCTCCGGGGACACGGCCCCCATCGCAACGGATGGGACGGGGGAGCGAGAGGTAGAGGAAACCGCCACCTACTTCCACCAAGGGAGATGGCCAGGTTGGCTGGGAACGAATTCTACGGAATATTCCAGCAATTTCGGTTTTGCCTACCAAGAGACTTCATTAACGTGCCCTCGAGTGAGGATCCTAGCGCCCAGAGTCAGCGTCACCGTGGGAAAGAGGATTTGTCTGGTGTGCAATGGGAACGTACCACCAAGGCGATGGTGGTGGCTACGAAAGCTGGGAAAGGACATGAGAAACTCTACGGTCGAGTGGGAGCGACTGGGTAATAATACCCATCGGACTATTACGGGAACTCACGGACAATTACGTGTGTGTTGGGACAAATGGTGGGAACCGGATGAGGGAATATATGTCTGTATGTGGGGTTCGAGACGCGTCTGCCCCAAGGGCGTGTCCATCTTCTTCCAGAGGCAGTGGCAGGATGAAGGGAAGGGGATGAGATGGGATGTTAGCACTCGAGCGTGCGGAGCCCCATACTCCCCTATTCCGGTGAACGCCACTGAACTCATCACCCGCCCACGCAAGCCCCTGCCCACGCTTCCGGTAGCACTAGCCCAGAAAGGAGGGTGCCCAACCACCACCAGGGGACCCGGGAACGGTTTAGTATTGGTACCCACCGGTCAGGTGCTGTACCAAGGGGTACACTACGCGGTGGCCTCAGTGATTTTAAATCTCACTGAGGTAAGATTGCCGGAGTGGTGTCCCAAAGAAACGGAACAATTATACCAGGTCCTGTTAACCAGTATGTTTAGACAATTTTACGAATTTGATTTTGCCGACATCGACAGAGACAAATTATACACCACACCGCCAGAAGTTTTGGATCAAGTCGGGAGGCAAAGAAGGGGTACTGTAAATGACATATTCACTGCTTTTAATACCGGGACATCTGTTGTCAACGCTCTAGATAACGTGGAACTGCAGACACAGATCAACGGTTTAAAAGCCCAGTTAAGGAACATATTGACAGACGAAAACAAGGTCGTGGGTTCTGAGTTGCATGAGGACCAGGCCATGACACTACACTTTAAGGACATAATTGCTGAGCTGGAGAAACACGCGAGAACGGTAAATGCACTCATTAAGGAGGATCGGAATGCGTCCGATCAAGCTGCGCAAAACGAGGCCTGTGTGCTGTACGGGGCGTGGTTATTGGGCGAGGGCCGCAGTAATCTTGAGGATTTAAAACAGGGTTTGGTCCCGTCCTGGATCAGCAACAAGCACTTGCAAGCGCTCCACCCTTTTGAGAATGCATTAAGCCCATGCCAGCTCAGACTAGCCGCAGAAGCATACCCAGTTCCAGTGGACTGCGGACATTCGAATCACACTATTATGGGAATAGTAGTAAGAATGCCGGTGTTGGGTCCCGCAGCAAAGCCCGCCCCGGTATACAGAGTAGAGAACATTGGAGTCATTCAGGGGGGCGCACACATTCGTTACGCAGTGGTCCCGCCTTACGTCATCAGATGGGAGCGTACGATGACAGGCACCGACCTCTCGGGATGTCGGAGCCGGGGAGCACACATCATCCTGTGTCCCCAGCACTTGAATGCCTTTTTGAAACCACAGTGCGGGTTCAGAACCGCTAGCGCGAAGCCGGTGAATTGCACCATGGAGGCAATGGCAGAGGACCATGTGCCCCCACAGGTAGCATATATCGGGGGTGGGACATACTGCGTCACCACTGCAGCGCCTCAGTACCGATATGGACAACACGAGTGGTGTTCGGTCGGTGATAGCAGTTTCTGTTTCAAACCCAGGGCCGAGGTTCAAGTGGCACAACAACGAATTGTTCCCATTCCTGCGCCCTCCACTGTACACATCACTATCAAAGAGAATTTCACAGACTTACAACGATTTGTCGCGCATTTTGGTTATGTCATTCCCCCTCTTCCCGAACACCTCACCAAGGTTTTAAAAGCCGTTATAGTTTCGCAGAAACATTTCTATACACTGGAGCAGAAGACTTTAGAGATAGGAAAAGACATATTGGATATAACCATCCCACCATGGTGGGACTTGTTCACCAACATAGAGGTCCCCGCCTGGATTAGAATAGCATCCCATATCCTAGTAGTATGTCAGGTTTTGATTGTGATATTTTTGCTCTTCGTGCATTGCAAAAGAGGCAAACGCCTCCAGAGGCACGAGAACACAGGAGAATGGAGAGAGCGCTATGTGCAGATGGGGGAAGCAGATACCCCACTCTAAGCTGCTAGTATAAGATTAAGCGTCCCTCCATTTAAAAAAAAAATTTTTTTTTTTTTTGATTGTTTTGGGTTATAAGGAAATAAGTATTGTCATGTTATTAGTTGTTCTTAAGTTTTTTTGGATTAATAAAAGATGCATGCAGATGGCGCAAAAGGGTATCAACCCCTGCCCATCTGACAGGTGAAGGTGTTATAGTTTAAGATTTGCTGTCTATGATTCCAAATGTGCATGAGGTAATTTTCATTTTTCTCCGGAAATGGGAACTGCATGTGTCGTGAGGGGCATAGATAGTTAAGTGCCAGGAATGTTTGGATGTGGGGAATCAGGGAAAATTTGCTCATCAAGGATTATTGATACTTTAAGCAAGCTATCAGTATCACAGGGGGGCCTGTAAGATTCGCAATTTTCAGCAAAAATCACGCAAGAAAACTGGATAAAATTAAGACTGTTTATTGACCAAAGTAAGCTTGCACAGAAAAACCTTTGATAAAAGGGCATACAAAATGGCCGCCAGGCCCCGTGATCAGTTTATGAACCATTTTATTTCTGTTACTGCAAGCCAGACAGGCTTGTGGATTGAAGACAGTGAGCCCACGAAAGCCAATCTCTGGGAACCGAAACTCAGAGCAACAGCATACATATTCAATGGATTATAAGTACAGGATGGGGCCCATCAAGATATGGGCGGACAATGTAAAAACACTTATACCCATTTATCGTACAAAGGAAAAACCGATTAGCAGCCATCAAGGAAAATGTCCGGACCGATCAATATGCGAACCGAGCCACGGTGACAATGCAAAAGACATTGAAAGACATTATCGGCCAGGAAGGCCAGTTTAAGTTATCACCGGCTCCGTTACAAGACAAAGCGCCCCTGCAGAGATTTCTGCCCGCCAAAATTAATACAAAGACAGGACTATGATTTGGCGGGAGATAAGACTGTCCCAAAAGAGTATAACTATGGATTGAAAGTCCATCCAAAAAAACTTCGGACTCCGGGTTACTTGAACAACTTCTTCTTCACTGCCACGGCTTTCTTGTTGGGCGACTTCAGGCTTCCATTTTCTTCAAGAACTTTCTTCTACGAGGAACGAACGAAGGGCGGACGGTGCCCGGATCGGCGCCTCTTCCACTTCGGCAGATCGATGAAAACGTTTTCGTCTTTTTAAAGACGGACGGTTTCGGTAAAAGGACAACGTGGTCGGTGTTCAGCCAAACAAGGCTCGGCCACGACGAGAAGACGACGAGGGTGGCCCGGGTACTGGGGTCGGGAGATCATCGACGACCCAGGCCGACGGAGAAGAAACCCTCTGGAGAACCGGCGATCGATGCCACAAGATTCTCCCAAGTGCATAGCCTGCATCTGGGTCTGCTCCATGAACCCAAATTGACTTGGTGGATCTCAACCTTAACGAGCGCTCATCGAGGCTGGGTCTACCCCACCGCCTCGAGGGAGGAGAGAATATCGACTGCGCCAGAAGTTTCCAAATCCACGTGACGACGGAAAGCGGTGCCAAAAAGGCTGCGAACCCCCCTTTCTCGCGATTTCGAGAGTGGTGAGCATGATCCCAAGTTCCCCAGGTCGAAACTTAGTTTAGGTATAGGGGAGGGAGTTAAGGGAAATCGTAATGTGTTTCCCCTTTTTCGATGTGCCGTGTGTTCCCCATTTCCATAGAGTCAAGTTCATAAATTTGTGCATGATTGTAGTAACTTTAATCTGTGCCTATGATATGTATTTTGTAATGCTTCAAACTGTTTAAAAATAAAAGCATCCATTTCGTGCTATTCAACCTGGTCTATTGAGTTCTTTCTCTGCACTACTGTTCTCTGCACCTAAGTCCAAGGTCTAGAACCGTAGGGGGGAGTGGGTCGAACCACTCAAGGGTAATTATTGCACGAAGCCTGGCAGGAGACCAGAAAGAGCAAGAGAAACCCCCTACAGGTCCTCTTGACATAATAAGACCCTGAATTATATAAATTCATGAGGCTCCGGCCTACTTTAGGCGGCCGTCTCATCTGCCTGCAAATCCCTGCAGTTTGACATCGCACGTGGTTGTAAATGTTCGGTATCTGAGCGGCTAAGTAACCTGCTTGCTTTTAGCTGACACTCCATCAGTTGCCGGTGGACACATAATTTGACCTACAGGCCCTGACAACATCCCATCTGTAATGCTGAAGACTTGTGCTCCAGAGCTAGCCACGCCTCTAGCCAAGCTGTTCCAATACAGCTACAACACTGGCACCTACCTGACAATGTGGAAAACTGCTCAGGTGTGTCCTGTCCACAAAAAGCAGGATAAATCCAATCCGGCCAATTACCGCCCCATCAGTCTACTCTCAATCATCAGCAGAGTGATGGAAGGTGTCATCGACAGTGCTATCAAGCGGCACTTACTCACCTATAACACCGATGCTCAATTTGGATTTTGCCAGGACCACTTGACTCCAGATCTTATTACAGCCTTTGTCCAAACATGGACAAGTGAGCTGAATTCCAGAGGTGAGATGAGAGTGACTGTCCTTGACATTAAGGCATAATTTGACTGAGTGTGAGCAAGGAGCCCCAGTAAAACTGAAGTAAATGGGGATCAGGTGGAAATCTCTCCACTGGCTGGAGTCATACCTGGCACAAAGGAAGATGGTTGTGGTTGTTGGAGGCCATTCATCTCAGCCCCAGGATATTGCTGCAGGAGTTCCTCAGGGCAGTGTCCTAGGCCCAACCATCTTCAGCTGCTTCATCAATGACCTTCCCTCCATCATAAGGTCAGAAGTGGTAATGCTCGCTAATGATTGCACAGTGTTCAGTTCCATTCATAAGTCCTCAGATAATGAACCAGTCCATGCCCGCATGCAGCAAGACCTGGACAACATCCAGGCTTGGCCTGATAAGTGGCAAGTAACATTCACACCACACAACTGCCAGGCGATGATCATCTTCAACAAGAGAGAGTCTAACCACCTCCCCTTGATATTCAAGAAAATTACCATCATCGCATAACTCACCATCAACATCACCATTGACTAGAAAGTTAATTGGACCAGCCACATAAATACTGTGGCTACAAGAGCAGGTCAGAGGCTAGGTATTCTGCAGCGAGTGTCTCACCTCCTCACTGCCCAAAGCCTTTCCACCATCTACAAGGCACAAGTAAGGAGTGTGATGGAATACTCTCTATTTGCCTGGATGAGTGCAGTTCCAACAACACTCAAGAAGCTCAACACCATCCAGCCCCCAACCTCCTCCTTAAACATTCATTCCATCTGCCACCGGTGTACCGTGGCCAAGGCTTCTTCGGCAGCACCTCCCAAACCCGTGACCTCTACCACCTAGAAGGACAAGTCAGCAGGTGCATGGGAACACCAACACCTCCAAGTTCAGAGAATCATAGAAAGTTACAGCACGGAAGGAGGCCATTTCGGCCCATCGTGTCCGCGCCGGCCAACAAAGAGCTATCCAGCCTAATCCCACTTCCCAGCTCATGGTCTGTAGCCCTGCAGGTTACAGCATCCCAAGTGCACATCCAAGTACTTTTTAAATGTGGTTAGGGTTCCTGCCTCTACCACCCTTTCAGGCAGTGAGTTCCAGACCCCCACAACCCTCTGGGTGAAGAAATTTCCCCTCAAATCCCCTCTAAACCTTCCACTAATTATTTTAAATCTGTGCCTCCTGGTTTTTGACCCCTCTGCTAAGGGAAATAGGTCCTTTCTATCCACTTTATCTATGCCCCTCACAATTTTATATGCTCAATAAGGTCTCCCCTCAGCCTCCTCTGTTCCAAGGAAAACAGACCCAACCTATCCAGTCTTTCCTCATAGCTAAGATTCTCTACTCCTGGCAACATCCTTGTAAATCTCCTCTGTACCCTCTCTAGTGCAATCACATCTTTCCTGTAATGTGGTGACCAGAACTGCACGCATTAATCTAGCTGAGGCCTAACTAGTGTTCCCCTCCAAGTCACACACCATCCTGACTTGGAAATATATTGCTGTTCCTTCATCGTCGCTGGGTCAAAATCCTGGAACTCTCTACCTAACAGCACTGAGGGAGCACCTTCACCACACAGACTGCAGCAGTTCAAGAAGAAGGCCCACCACCACCTTCTCAAGGGCAACACGGCATGGGCAATAAATGCTGGCCTTGCCAGTGACGCCCACATCCCATGAATGAATTTTTTTTTAAAAACCTTTTGTCGCAATCTTGGCAGTTACACCAGGATGGTAGCTGACAGTGCTCGGCATAGCTGACCCTGCAGGGCCAGTGGGAGGGCACCTCATTGGTGTGTGGCAGGCTGGCATCCCTGCGGGTTCCACCAGTCACTGGGATTATCATGAGAGATTGGCAGAACCGCTGAGGAATTTCAGCTCTGATATAAATCTTGCGCCTAGCGCGCGTGTGTAATGCATGATACACTTCACACCTGACAGTGTCTCGTTTCAAGATGCTACAGATCCAAATCGTACATCACACTTGTGTAATGTATGTACCTTTAAGGGGGAGAACTACTTTTTACAGCTCCTGTATCCTGTAGTACCGGCAGTGACCACACCTGTATATAAACCCTGAGTAGTGATCTGTACAGTCAGTTGCAGTTTGAACCCTCATTCAGTAAACACCTGTTGATCATTCCCTGCAGTCTGTTGTCTGATTATTGAAGGACACAACATTAAGATACACGGATATAACATTGGAGACGATGCAGATTCGAACCTACCTGCAACTCTGCATCACCTCCCAGGGATTCGCTCCTGGAGAACAGTGGAAGGAGGTCGAGTCCAGAAGCACGGGCGTCGACCACGGGCAACCGCCCAGTCATCCAGTGGAGATTTGAGCATCGCAGGGGAGGCTGTCGAGAGCCAGGCTTTGCTTTCCAGTCACAGTGGTCCAGCGAAACGGGCTGGCAACAGGTAATGCGCAGACCCTTCCCGGACAGCGGCGGCTAGAGCCGACCGAGCGGCACAGAAAAAGGCCGAGCAGCATCGATGGGGGAGAGAGAGAGGGCAGAGCGCACAGGGCGCAGCCGGTGTTCAGGACCGAGCGGCGTCAACGGGGAGAGAGAGGAGAGAGCAGAGCGCAGCCGGTGTTCAAGGGCCGAGCAGCGTCAACGGGGGAGAGAGGCCCGCAGGAAAACGCGAGGCGCTGCCATTGCCACGAGGACCGCAGAGAGCGGCATTGGCAGCAGCACACGAAACCCACAGGGCGTCGCCATTTGCCACGAGGACCGCCGAGAGCGGCTTTGGCAGCAGCGCGGGAGACGCCATTTTAAGCCGCAGCGGGGAAGAAAGGAAAGCGCGGGAGATGCCATTTAAAGCCGCAGCGGGGAAGAAAGGAAAGGGCGGGAGACGCCATTTTAAGCCAGTCTAACCACACCCAAAAATGCCGAAGAGTGGCAGTATCACAGCGTTCGACAATGAAGTCGAAGATTGGACGACATATGTCGAACGCATAGAAGTATACTGCAAGGCGAATGAAGTGCCAGATGACAAGAAAGTGCTGGTATTGTTGAATTCAATGGGTGCAAAAATGCATGGCTTACTATGAAACCTAGTAACCCCAGAGAAGCCAGTAGAAAAGGATTTTGAAAACATAGTGTCAATCCTACAGGACCACTTAATCCCCACACCACTGCTGATAGCAGAAAGATTTAAGTTTCACAATAGGAACCAGCATAAAGATGAAAGTAATGCTGAGTATTTAACGGGACTGCGCAAGCTATCGAAACACTGCTAGTTTGGAACGGGACTAGCAGATACTTTAAGGGACAAGTTTGTGTGTGGGCTTCAAAGTGAAGGAACCCAGAAACGGCTTCTATCAGAAAAGGATCTTACGCTGGACAAGGCTTTCAGCATTGCAGTATCACATGAAGCAGGAGCACGGGGCGCTGCAGAGATACAACGGAGACCGCAAGAATATGGCACAAATGAAATGTCATATGGAACAGTGAAGTGCTATCACTGCGGCAGAACAACACATGACCATAATGATTGCTGGTTCAAGGACAAAGTGTGCAGACAGTGTGGAAAAGTAGGACACATAGCAAGAGTCTGCAGGTCAGGAAAGAAAACCAGCAGCAAGAAATCTCCACAGGAGAAGTACAAGAAGGTACATAAGGTGACGGAGAGTAGTTCAGACGAACAGAAGAGTAATACAGACTCCGGAAGCAAGGAGCTGGGCTGTCTGAAACTACATCATGTGATCAAAACGGAGGATCACCAAACTATCTGGGTCATGCTCAAGATAGCAGGAGTCCAAGTGAAAATGGAATTGGACACAGGATCAGCCCTAACAGTCATAAACCGAAGGGACTACAAGCGGCTATTCTCACATATACCCTTGAGAGATACAAAGATTGTCTTGAAGACGTACATGGGGCAAAAAGTCTACCCCAAAGGAAAAATAAGGGTGAACGTTACATATAACGGCAATGAAACACCAAAAATGGACCTATATGTATTGCCAGATGGAGGGCCACCACTACTAGGACATGAATGGATCCGGAAGCTACAGCTAGATTGGCATTCAATACAAGCACTGACTGTAGATGCCAAAAAGGATGACGACGTTACACCTGGACGACTGTCAAAAATGCTAACTGATGCACAAGAAGTGTTCCAGCAGGGACTTGGAACACTAAAAGGCATAACAACGACGATCAAAATAGAGGAAAATGCAAGCCCAAAGTTTTTAAGGCCAGACCGGTACCTTATGCGATCTGCCCAGGCGTCGAAGCAGAGCTGGAAGGTTTGGAACATTCAGGAGTACTGTCCAAAGTGGACTGGAGTGAGTGGGCTACACCCATCGTTCCTATAATGAACAGGTCATTGAATAATACGCCTGGGGAACCAAAGAAGGTTCGCATCTGTGGGGACTTTAAGGTGACAGTGAATCCAATCCTTCACACTGTACAATATCCGCTTCCGCGGATTGAAGATATTTTCGCCTCGCTATCTGGAGGGAAACGCTTCACTAAGATTGATCTGGCCCAGGCGTACCTGCAAATGGAGGTAGAAGAAGCCTCGAAACAGTACCTCACGATCAACACTCATAAAGGTCTCTACCAATACAACCGGCTGGTGTTCGGGGTAGCATCAGCTTTGGCTATTTGGCAAAGGGCAATGGATCAAGTCCTGCAAGGGATTCCAGGGACCCAGTGTTATTTGGATGACATCCTGGTCATGGGCGAAAATGACAGTGATCACCTCGCCAACCTGGAGCAGGTGCTCACTAGATTGAAGGAATATGGGCTCCGAGCTAATCGCCACAAATGCGAGTTTTTCCAGAAGCAGATCTCGTATTGTGGCCACGTTATTGATAAAGAGGGGTTACATAAGTCCCCTGAAAAGATTGAGGCAGTAGTCAAGGCTCCAACACCGGAAAATGTGTCACAACTGAGGTCGTTCCTCGGGCTGGTGAACTACTACCATAAGTTCTTGCTGAATTTCTCTACCGTACTACACCCACTGAACACCCTACTGCAAACGGGGGTACCATGGAAGTGGAGTGACGAATGTAAATGAGCTTTCCAGAAGAGCAAAGCATTGATCACATCAAAAGAGGTGTTGGCTCATTTCAACCCAGCACTACCAATTCGGTTGGTGTGTGATGCATCACCCTGTGGCATTGGAGCGGTGCTGTCGCACAAATTCCTGGACGGCTCGGAGAGGCCAGTAGCCTTTGCGTCTCGGTCACTAATCTCAGCCGAGCGTAACTACGCCCAGATTGACAGGGAGGCCCTTAGCCTAGTGTGGGGAGTGAAAAAGTTCAATCACTATCTGCACGGGCAGAAGTTCACCTTGCTGACTGACCACCAACCACTTGTCTCCATCTTTAATCCAAAGAAGGGCGTTCCGGTGATGACTGCGCAACGGCTACAAAGATGGTCCCTTTTTCTAGGGGTGCACCAATATGAAATCGAGCATAAGGGCACGAAACAGCATGGAAACGCTGATGGGCTATCACGCCTGCCACTACCTACTGCGGAGGAAGCACCAGCAGTGGATCCTGTTGAAATATTTCATTCGACTATAATTGAATGCTTGCCAGTAACTAACGCTGGTATAGAGAAGGAGACCCGAAATGACCCGACACTGTCTCGGGTATATGATTTGACGGTGAAGGTATGGCCAGCACATGGCGACTCACTGTTGCCAGCATTCTCATCCAGAAGAGAACAGCTGTCAGTATGCCAGGGGACCTTGATGTGTGGATCCCGAGTGGTAATTCCACCCAAGTTAAGGGAGAGAGTGCTCAATGAGCTTCACGAAGGTCATCTGGGAGGGGTGAAAATGAAAAGCCTTGCTAGGGCTATGTGTGGTGGCCGGGGATCGATCAGCAAATCGAGGACCCGACAAAGAGCTGCTCAGGATGCCAGAAGGTCCAAAATGCACCACCACATGCCCCTCTACACCCATGGGAGTGGCCCTCATCTCCATGGCAACGGGTGCATATTGATTTTGCTGGTCCATTCATGGACTCAATGTTTTTAATAGCCGTGGATGCGCACTCGAAATGGCCTGAGGTGATCAAAATGTCCTCCACCACCACGGAGAAGACTATTGCAGTCCTACGGACCATTTTTGCCAGGAACGGCTTGCCAGAGCAGATTTGCTCTGATAACGGACCACAGTTTGTGTCCGAAGAGTTTTGAAGATTTATGAAAAGGAATGGGGTAAGGCATTACACATCCGCCCCGTATCATCCAGCCACAAATGGATTGGCTGAGAGGTTCGTACAAACCTTTAAAAAAGCAGTAAAGGCCATGTGCGATGACAACATTCCACTGCAGGATAAGGTGGACAATTTCCTGTTAGCCTACAGAAATGCGACACATGCAGTCACCAACCAGGCCCCGGCCATGATGTTCTTTAACCGAAGGTTAAGATCTCGCCTAGATTTGCTCAGACCAAATGTATGAAGAGATGTTGAGAGTAAGCAATTCCAGCACATCCATGAGAAGCCAACAAGGAGCTTCAATGTAGGGCAACCAGTCTTGGCCCACGACTACCGAACAGAAAAATGGCAGCCAGGAATGATATGTACACGGCAGGACCCATTAATGTACACAGTGGACGTTGGGGAGAGCATCGTGAGACGCCATGCTGACCAGATCCTAGAGTCACAGGAACAAGTCAACCCCATGCCTCACCCATACGTACCTGGTGATGAACCCGACGTACAGGTAGCATCTACCCCAGAAACACTAGCATCGGAAGCTGATGAACCAACTGACGACAGGGTGTTAGAATCGCCTCCGCACCAAGAGCGAGACACTCAGGATAGGCGTTATCCAGAAAGAATCAGGAAGCCTCCCCAAAGACTGAATTTATAAATAGACTATTTTCAGTTAATGTTGCATGTTAAGAGTGTTAATTGTAATTAGTTTGATATTTAATTGTTAAATGAGTGTTATGGTACTGTTAATCTAAAAGGGGAGGAATTGTAATGTATGTACCTTTAAGGGGGAGAACTACTTTTTACAGCTCCTGTATCCTGTAGTACCGGCAGTGACCACACCTGTATATAAACCCTGAGTAGTAATCTGTACAGTCAGTTGCAGTTTGAACCCTCATTCAGTAAACACCTGTTGATCGTTCCCTGCAGTCTGTTGTCTGATTATTGAAGGACACAACATTAAGATACACGGATATAACAACTTGCAACTGATTGGCTCAATTATATTAATAAAAAATAAACAATCAGTGTTAACTGAATGATGCTGATTGATTTAAATATTAACGGACAGGTAGGATAGGACAAATGAACAAGCAAGAAGAAATAGCAATTGATGGAACAGGCTCGCTCGGGAGACCGTGGAAACAGTTAGGGCTAAAAATTGGCCTGCTTTGCGCCTCCCATTATCACCTCCGGGGGGCAATAAAGGGCCGCTAATGACTGCACCCCAGAGATCGTGACGTCATCTGGCGAGCATCGCCCCGTACCCGCCCCGGATCCTAAGTTCGCTTCCGCCCCCTGCAGCTTCGCCGGGCGTCAACAACAGCAGCCGCAGGCGGAGGCATTGTGACCGCGGCCGGCCGCTTGGGGAGTGGTAATTAAAGGGATTGGTGGCCAGGTCGGCCAAATTTTTTTCTCACCCCTTCGTGCTGTTTTTTAAAATATTTCATTGCCGCGATTGATCAGTCCTGCACTCTCTTACAGAGCTTGGGGCTGCTCCTCATGGATCGCGGGTGCCGTCACTGACCCATCCCCAGTCTTACCTTTAACTGCTGTGAGCATTGGCCCTTCCCTTTAAGGGAGGGAAGGAGCCTGCGAATCCGGCAGCGCTGCACAGAACATTACTCAGCGCTCTGCCGATACCGTCCCGCTCACTCCCTCTAGCGCTCTAAGGGAAGTGGTAGTGCTTGATTTAGCCCTCCACTTCCCTCTTGGAGCACTACAACTGAATTTTGCGGGAACCTCTCATTATTAGCGCCTGGCGATAATTTTTCTGCTTCCGAAGTTTTAGCACCCCAAACGGGGCTATAATGAATTTCTCCCCTAAAGTACTGATTAATTGAAATGCAAATTAGATAGATTTCTTTCAGAAAGTTACAGTATCTGAGTAATTTGAGACATGATGTGTGGTGAGTGTAGCATGCTTGGGAGGAACAGGTGACTTTGGAACTATGGTTCCCAAAGCTCTCCATCATTGGGGTTTTCCTCCTCATGTCTGGGTCTGTTCTAGACTCATTGATAGAGATTGATCGCTGTGATTGGTCAACAACTCCATTATCATCGTATCACGTGACTACCAGGATGGTAGAAGGTGAGCTAGATGGACCTTGGTCTGTTTTAGTCTATCAATTACAATGTTCCTAACACAAAAGTTGTGAATTCAAATCCTACCGTGGCAAGTGCAATATTGAATTCAATAAATCTGGTGATTTGTGGGCCGACACTGGTGAAAATGTCCCTGAAAGCTGCTGGATTGTCGTAAAAACCAACTGGTTGACTAATGTTCTTCAGGGAAGGGGACCTGCCATCCCTACCCGGTCTGGCCTACACGTGACTCCAGTCTGACACCATCTGGCGTGTCTTAATGACCTCTGATGGCAACCAGCACCTTCTCAGGGCAACGAGGGATGGACAATTAGTGCAGAATTACCAGCATCTCCCAGACACCGAGAACAAATTAAAGAATTAACATCTGTGTGGAGCTGGCATTTGTTCACAGTAGGGAGGGTTCCAGTTAAAACGATTCATCTGAGGAAAGAAGTGGCGCTCTTATTGCTGAACTATTCCCCTTCCTCCTCACTAATTCCTCCAGGATAATCTGTATTGTGCATCTCTGACTGCTGCTGGGTTCAGTTAATTGCATTCACCATGACTCACTTGTTCGATGAATCTTCTCAATTTTACCTCTGCGCCTACACTGACATCAACTGGAATAACGTAATTCCTTCATTCATCTCAATCAGGAAATTAACTTGCTGGAAAACTCAGTCTTTAATTGAAAATCTCCAACAGATTATTAAGTAAAATATTTGGAATTGAACTGTAACAGTAAAAGTATATGACCATAGGAAAATGGCAGACAGGAAAAGACCAGCTGGTCCATCAAGCCTGCCCTACATTCATGATGGTTCGAGCATCATGACTAGATACTTCCTACCTCCCGCAAGCATGCACTCTCCAGAGAGTAGCCAAAAACACAAGGCCAATAAGAGCAAACAAAACTCTGGAAAATTCTTCTCCGACACCCTCAGCTGATCGAAGCCAGTCCAGGAGATCACATTGACCATGCTTCTGTTAACTATCAAATCACTTACCTTTTATAAGATGCGATCTTATCAAGTATGCGCCACTGTAAATGTTGCAAGTTTCTTGGAACAAGTCTCCCTACTTCTCAATGCTTGACTTGTACAATATACCCAGCATCTTCACTCGACTTGCTGCTCTTATACATTAGCACCCACTTTACATTACAACACTGCTGCCAACAGCTGGCCCAGCTCCGACTGCGACATTCTGAAGGGGCCGAGAAGCAGCTTGACAGGAGGCATCAGCTGCTGCTCAGTGGCAGCAGTGGCACCGATGGCAAATGTGGGTGTGTACCCAGGATATCCAGTGCTTGCTGCCATTTTTCCCGGTTACAGGCAGAGTGCTGAGCCTACCTCCACAGGCTGGCACTGTGGGTTTAAGATCAGTAGTCCATATATAGACCATCCCCAGACATCAGGGAAGGGCGACACAGCTTTCACACACAGCTGTTTCTGTGTTACAGCTTGTGCTGCGGGATTTCCCCAGCCACGTAGCTGGGCAGATTCCATAGATACTGCAGAGCTGCTTCTCAAGGTGCATGAGGTTATTGTCCAGCCACACTGTGTGGCATCATCGACCACCATCAGTTGACAGTGTTGCTTTGAACTCTTACAACTCAATTCAAGGCAACTAGTGGCCATGGTGGAGTCATCAGCCTGGGTGGAAATATCGCGGGAGGTTTGCTCACCAGAGTTACGATTGGTTACGATGGTACAGTGACGATACAGTGGTGTCGTAAGTCACAGCACCAGTGCACCAATGAGATGGTTGAGAGAGGGCAGGCATGCACTGCCTTGATATTTCAAACACCGGCCGGATTATGGAGCCTCCAGGAATGTATAAAGCTATTGACAAGCTGATAACCAGACTAAAGGCGTTTGATAAAGTACCACATAATAGGCTTGCCAGCAAAGTTGAAGCCCATGGAACGAAAGGGAAAGTGACAGCCTGGATACGAAATTGGCTAAGTGACAGGAAACAGAGAGTAGTGGTAAACGGTTGTTTTTTGGACTGGAGGAAGGTATACAGTGGTGTTCCCCAGGGGTCGGTACTAGGACCACTGCTTTTCTTGATATATATTAACGACTTAAACTTGGGTGTACAGGGCACAATTTTAAAATTTGCAGATGACGCAAAACTTGGAAATATAGTGAACAGTGAGGACGAGAGTGATAGAGTTCAAGAGGACATAGACAGGCTGGTGGAATGGGCGGACACGTGGCAGATGAAATTTAATGCAGAAAAGGGTGAAGTGACACATTTTGGTAAGAAGAACGCGGAGAGGCAATATAAACTAAAGGGGGTGCATGAACAGAGAGACTTGGGGGTATAGGTGCACAAATCATTGAAGGTGGCAGGGCAGGTTGAGAAAGCGGTTAAAAATGCTTATGGGATACTGGGCTTCATTAATAGAGGCATAGAGTACAAAAGCAAGGAAGTTAAACCTTTATAAAACACTGGTTCAGCCTCAACTGGAGTAATGTGTCCAATTCTGGGCACCGCACTTTAGGAAGGATGTGAAGGCCTTAGAGAGGGTGCAGAAAAGATTTACGAGAATGATTCCAGGGATGAGGGACTTCAGTTACATGTATAGACTGGAGAAGCTGAGGTTTTTCTCCTTAGAGCAGAGAAGATTGAGAGGAGATTTGATAGAGGTGTTCAAAATCATGAGGGGTCTAGACAGAGTAGATAGAGAGAAACTGTTCCCATTGGTGGAAGCATTGAGAACCAGAGGACACAGATTTAAGGTGATTGGCAGAAGAACCAAAGGCGACGTGAGGAAAAACTTTTTTACGCAGCGTGTGGTTAGGATCTGGAATGTACTGCCTGAAAGGGTGGTGGAGGCAGATTCAATCACGGCTTTCAAAAGGGAATTAGATAACTAGCTGAAGGAAAAAAAATTGCAGGGCTACAGGGAAAGGGCGGGGGAGTGGGACTAGCTGAAGTGCTCTTGCAGAGAGCCCCAAATGGCCTCCTTCTGTGCTGTAACTATTCTGTGATTCTATGATACTAATCCGATTCACCATTCATTTTGAGAATTCCCTATGATTTCTTTCTCCTGGATTACTCGCAGCAGTGTCCGGGAGATTATCCTTAAATTCCTGGAGACTCCCTGTTGATCCAGGAGGTTTGGCGACCCTAGCCCTTGGTCCTGACTTAAAGGCCTCCTTCCCACAGTAGCTGTTGCCCCTATTCCAACCCCCCCAGGCCTCAGCCCCTACCAAATGGATGCTCTTGGTGCCAACATCTTACGACAGCCTCTATTTTTGCTGGCGCCCTTTGATTCTGATGCTGATTCTGAGGACGATAGTCCTTCCTATGTGTTGCTCATTGCCATAGATGCCCTGGTACCCATAATTTAGCTCAGCCCCACTGCCCTCTTTTAATGACAAATGTGCCTGTTGGAATTGTTTGCTTAATAATTGTTAATAATGACATTACTCCATGAATAAATATTGACTGGTTTCCATACCAGCTTGACCTACAGACTGATAAGTGTTACTTAAGTAAAATCATACATATACCGTTAATGGGAATGAATAATCAATTGCTCCAAAGAAATAATTAATTCACAGGGTAAATAAATGATTCATTGGCTTCGAGTAATTCCCTGACTAAATAATCTGTTGGCTCAGAGGGACAATTGATTTATTATCTGAAGGGAATAAATAAACGATCAATTGCTTCAAAACAGCTGAATAGCTGTCAAACCGAAATAAAATAATTTTAAGCAAATTAATTGCCAACTGAAAGAAATAAAGTATTCATGACCCAATTGACTGCTGAACTGAATGGAACTGAACTGAGCAGGAAACGTTCCTCACCAGTTATTCGGGTCCTGGCCCCGTTGTGTTCCAAGTGCCACATCCATGCTTAATGCCCCCAGGCTTTGTCACGAGTGCCGGCTCGCACATGCTCACCTTTTGCACAGATGTAAAGAAGAAGCAAAAGAACTTGCATTTATATAGTTGGCTTCCTCGCCCCACACAAAACAAAGAAAACAAAGACTTTCATTTCTATAGCACCTTTCCCAGCCACAGGACTTCCCAAAGCGCTTTACAGCCAATGAAGTACTTTTTGAAGTGTAGTCACTGTTGTAATGTAGGAAACACGGCAGCCAATTTGCGCACAGCAAGGTCCCACAAACAGCAATGTGATAATGACCAGATCATCTGTTTTAGTGATGTTGGTTGAGGGATAAATATTGGCCAGGACACCGGAGATAACTCCCCTGCTCTTCTTCGAAATAGTGCCATGGGATCGTTTACATCCACCTCGGTTTAACATTTCATCCAAAAGACGGCACCCCTGACAGTTCAGCACTCCCTCAGTACTGCCCTGGGAGTGTCAGCTGGAATGGGACTTGAACCCACGACCATTCTAACTCAGAGGTGAGTGTGCGAGAAACTGGGCCACTGCTGACAGCTAATAGGCCCATCCTGAGAGGATAGTTTCACAAATGAGGGCTGAGTCCCAGCATTCCTTCCGTCTGCCTGTTTAACACCCCAGAGACTGGTGTACATGAGGTGGTGAGCAGGGGAGAACAGCGTTAGACCTCTAAGGATGTATAAACGAGAAATAAATGTTTGGAAGGCGGATGGAGAGTATTCTTTATCAGCGTTGTAAACATGCTAGGATTTATTGACTTTTAAGATTTAATAGCTGCAGTAGCTGAAAGTTAATTACTTTAAAAATGAGGCTTGGCGTGGAATTTGAAGTCCAGGGTGGGATTTCACAGTTTGCGTAAATGCCCCCGATAAACTCGTAGAGAGTGTCCAATTAGTCTGGGTGACTGGCAGCTGTCTCTGCAAAATTAACTGCATCTCATCTGATGAGCAATGGTCAAAAAATGCTCTCCCATTATTGGAATAAATGCTGCTATGAGATTTGTGGTTTGGATTTCCTGGACAACACTGGAGCAGATTTGCAAACATTTACATATCGTTACATAGGCGTAGAAATTGGATATGGCCACAAAACGGGCAGTGTTAAGGCCCAACAATGTTAAGCTGCGCCACCTCAAAATGGTCTAGGTAGCACGCAAAATTCGGGCTCAGTCCTCATTAACACGATTATAGTCTTGATTTCAGCGCTAAAACTGTTGCTCATTGGCTTAACGCTCAACAGGTGGGTAAATATCAGGTGCAGTCTAATTCCCAGTCATGTGTGCCACAGGCTTTATTCAGTACTTAAAGGGGAGGTGCATTGATGCTACAGCACCTCATTGTCAAGCCACTCAGAACTGTAGCTGCAAGAAGAAAGCCATGGTGGACCGTCATCAAAGGGAGAGAGCCCGGAAATTTTCCGACGCAGCTCTGGAGGCACTGGTCGTGGCCGTAGAGAGGAGACGGGCTGTCCTCTTCCTACACATTGGCAGGAAGTCTTCGCCATACTGTGGTGCCAAGGTCGGCCATCCAGTGCTGAAAGAAGTTTAATGAGTTCACACGGCAGGTCAAGGTGAGTGAAGGCTTCAGCAAATTCCATATCCCACCGTCTGCACCACAAGCCTCACATACTACTCAATACACCACTCCCCCAGCACTCAACTACCAACAATCTTTACCTACAACCACTCACACCTCACAATCAGAGTTTCGCTTCACTCTCACAATCTTACCACTGCTGCAACACTCACACCCACACCTCACACCTTGCATATACTGACAACTATTCAACTATGTCAGGCATATCACACAAACAAGTTGCACCACACTCACTCACACACTTCTCTTTCTCGTGCAGGCCAAGATCGCACATAGTGGGAATGATAGCATATTGGTTAGCTTACTGGACTAGTAATCCAGAGGCCTGAACTAATGATCCAGAGACATGAGTTCAAATCTCACCATGGCAGCTGGGGAATTTAAATTCAGTTAATTAAATCAATCTGGAATAAAAAGCTAGTATCAGTAATGGTGACCACAAAACCATTGGATTGTCATAAAAACCCATCTGGTTCATTAATGTCCTTTAGGGAAGGAAATCTGGCATCCCTATCTGGTCTGGCCTATATGTGACTCCAGACCCACAGCAATGTGGTTGACTCTTAACTGCCCTCTGAAATGGCCTAGCAAGCCACTCAGTTGTAACAAACTGCTACGAGAAACAACAATAAGAATAAAACCAGATGGACCACCCGGCATCGACCTCGGCACTGGCTACGGACACGACAATGGCACACCCAGTGCAGTCAACCCTGCAAAGTCCTCCTCAGTAAAATCTGGGCACTTGTGCCAAATTTGGGAGAGCTGTCCCACAGACTAGTCAAGCAACAGCCTGACATAGTCATACTCACAGAATCATACCTTTCCCAATATTCCAGATTCCTCCATCACCATCCCTGGGTATGTCCTGTCCCACCAGAGGTGGTGGTACAGTGGTATACAGTCGAGAAGGAGTGGCCCTGGGAGTCCTCAACATTGACTCCAGACCCCATGAAGTCTCATGGCTTCAGGTCAAGCATGGACAAAGAAACCTCCTGTTGATTACCACCTACCGCCCTCCCTCAGTTGATGAATCAGTACTCCTCCACATTGAACACCCCTTGGAAAAAGCACTGAAGATAGCAAGGGCACAGAATGTACTCTGGGTGGGGACTTCAATGTCCATCACCAAGAGTGGCTCAGTAGCACCACTACTGACTGAGCTAGCAGAGTCCTGAAGGACATAACTGCCAAGCTAGGACTGCGGCAGATCGCGAGAGAACCAACACGAGGGAAAAATCTACCTGACCTCGCTCTCACCAATCTACCTGTCGCAGCTGCATCTGTCCATGACAGCATTGGTAGCAGTGATCACCGCACAGTCCTTGTGGAGACAAAATCTCATCTTCACACTGAGGACATCCTCCATCGTGTTGTGTGGCACTACCACCGTGCTAAATGGGATAGATTCAGAACAGATCCAGCAGCTCAAAACTGGGCATCCATGAGGCGCTATGGGCCATCAGCAGCAGCAGAATTGTATTCCACCACAATCTGTAACCTCATAGCCCAGCATATTCCTCACTCTATCATTACCATCAAGCCAGGGGACAAACCCTGGTTCAATAAGGAGTGTAGAAGAGCATGCCAGGAGCAGCACCAGGTGTACCTAAAAATGAGGTGCCAACCTGGAGAAGCTGCAACACAGGACTACATGCATGCTAAAAAGCGGAAGCAGCATGCTATAGACAGAGCTAAGCGATCCCAGAACCAATGGATCAGATCAAAGCTCTGCAGTCCTGTCATCGTGAATGGTGGTGGACCATTAAACAACTAACAGGAGGAGGAGGCTCCAGGAATATCCCCATCCTCAATGGTGACGGACCCCACCAGCGAGTGCAAAAGATAAGGCTGAAGCCAGAAGTGCCGAGTGGATGATCCATATCGGCGCCTCCTGAGGTCCCCACCTTCACAGAAACCGGTCTTCAGCCAATTCAATTCACTCCATGTGATATCAAGAAATGGCTGAGCGCACTGGATACAGCAAAGGCTATCGGCCCCGACAACATCTCGGCTGTCGTGCTGAAGACATGTGCTCCAGAACGAGCTACGCCTCTAGCCAAGCTGTTCCAGTACAGCTACAACACTGGCATCTACCCGACAATGTGGAAAACTGCCCAGGTATGTCCTGTCCACAAAAATCAGGACAAATCCAATCCGGCCAATTACCACCCCATCAGTCTACTCTCAATCATCAGCAAAGTGATGGAAATTGTCATCGAAAGTGCTAACAAGCGGCACTTACTCACCAATAACCTGCTCACTGATGCCCAGTTTGGGTTCCGCCAAGACCACTCGGCTCCCGATTTCATTACAGTCTTGGACCAAACATGGACAAAAAAAAGGGCTGAATTCCAGAGGTGAGGCGAGAGTGACTGCCCTTGACATCAAGGCAGCATTTGCCCGAGTGTGGCATCAAGGAGCCCTCGTAAAACTGAAGTCAATGGAAATCAGGGGGAAATCTCTCCACTGGCTGAAGTCATACCTAGCACGATGGAAGATGGTTGTGGTTGTTGGAGGTCAATCATCTCAGCCCCAGGACATCGCTGCAGGAGTTCCTCAGAGCAGCTGCTTCATCAATGACCTTCCCTCCAACAAAAGGTCAGAAATGGGGATGTTCACTGATGATTGCACAGTGTTCAGTTCCATTCGCAACTCCTCAGATAATGAAGCAGTCCATGCCCGAATGCAACAAGACCTGGACAACATTCAGGCTTGGGCTGATAAGTTGCAAGTAACATTCGCGCTGCACAAGTACCAGGCAATGATTATCTCCAGCAAGCGAAAGTCTAACCACCTCCCCTTGACATTCAACAGCATTACCATCGCCGAATCTCCCACCATCAACATCCTGGGTTTCACCATTGACCAGAACCTTAACTGGACCAGCTACATAAATACTGTGGCAAAAAGAACAGGTCAGAGGCTGAGTATTCTGCGGCGAGTATCTCACCTCCTGACTCCCCAAAGCCTTTCCACCATCTACAAGGCAAACTTCAGAAGTCTAATGGAATACTCTCCACTTGCCTGGATGAGTGCAGCTGCACCAACACTCAATAAGCTTGACACCATCCAGGACAAAGCAGCCCACTTGATTGGCACCCCATCCACTCCCTGCACCACTGGTGCACCATGACTGCAGTGTGTACCACATACAAGATGCACTGCGGCAACATGCCAAGGCTTCTTCAGCAGCACCTCCCAAACCTGCGACCTCTACCACCTAGAAGAACAAGGGCAGCAGGTGTATGGGAACACCATCACCTCCAAGTTCCCCTCCAAGTCATACACCATTCTGACTTGGAAATATATCGCCGTTCCTTCATTGTCATTGGTCAAAATCCTGGAACTCCCTCCCTAACAGCACTGTGGGAGTACCTTCACCACATGGACTGCAGCGGTTCAAGAAGGTGGCTCACCACCACCTTCTCAAGGGCAATTAGGGATGGGTAATAAATGCTGGCCTTGCCAGTGACGCCCACATCCCAGGAACTAATTTTTTAAAAAGTGGAGGGAGCAGCTGCAGACAGGCGGGGGGCAGGTTGACATCCATGACCTCAGCCAGCTGGAGGAGAGAGTGCTGGATATCATTGGGCAGCAGATCATAGTGGTCGTAGCAACCGGTGAGGTTGAACCCCATGGGGACAACAATGATATGCTCATTCCTAATCCTTCTTCACACTTCCCCTGGGACATAGATATCGTGAGTAACCAGAACATATGTAGTTTAATAGACAACTAGTCTGTTTACCTGGATTCAGGTGAGGAGATTCAACATCTGCTCAGAGTGTAATATCGCATCATCGGCCCACATGATGATACTGTCCACACAACAATCAATATCCTATTAATAATGGGCGTTAAAATAGTTATCAAGTTGTAAGTGGATAGATGTAACTGTTTGAATTATCTTTGAACTATGGCAAGATTCATGACTACGATTGAGCAAACAAACCTACCTGTGCATTATATTCAATGCTTCCCTTGATCTTTCAGTGCAGTCCAGTAATTGCTGTTTGTGTAAAGCTTTGCACTGGTGGCAGTTTTGTAATGGTGCCCAGCAGTGTGTCACAATTCTCACTTATCACCAGCATCCCAACACTAACAGACTGCAGACTGAAGTCTTCAAAATATGTCTCTTAGGCAGTCCCTCGGAACCGAGGATGACTTGCTTCCACATTAAAAATGAGCTCGCAGGTGGCTGATTAGTCCAATGCGGAACCTACAGTCTCTGTCACAGGTGGGGCAGACGGTGGTTGAAGGGACGGGTGGGTGGGGTGCTTGGGTTGACGGGCGCTTCTTGCGCTTGGCTTCCGCTTGCTCCCAGCGAAGGGACTCGAGGTGTTCGGCGCCTTCCCAGTTGCTTCTCCTCCACTTCGTGCGGTCTTGGGCCAGGGATTCCCAGGTGTCGGTGGGGATGTTGCACTTTTTCAAGGAGGCTTTGAGGGTGTCCTTGAAGCGTTTCCTCTGCCCACCTGGGGCTCTCTTGCCGTGCCGGAGCTCCAAGTAGAGCGCTTGTTTTGTGAGTCTCGTATCGGGCATGCGGACAATGTGACCCGTCCATCGGAGCTGATTGAGTGTGGCCAGAGCTTCGATGCTGGGGATGTTGGCCTGAGCAAGAACACTGAAGTTGGTGCGCCTGTCCTGCCAATGGATTTGCAGGATCTTGCGGAGGCAGCATTGGTGGTACCTCGCCAGTGCTTTGAGGTGCCTGCTGTACATGGTCCATGTCTCTGAGGCATACAGCAGGGCAGGTATCACTGCTGCTCTGTAGACCATGAGCTTCGTGCCGGGTTTGAGGTCCTGGCCTTCAAACACTCTCTTCCTCAGGCGACCGAAGGCTGCACTGGCACACTGAAGGTGGTGTTGGACTTCGTCATCAACGTCTGCCCTTGTTGACAGTAGGCTCCCGAGGTATGGAAAGTGGGCCACGTTGTCCAAGGCCTTGTCATGGATTTTGATAATCGGGGGGCAGCACTGTGTGGCGGGGCAGGTTGGTAGAGGACCTTTGTCTTACGGATGTTTAGTGTAAGGCCCATGCTCTCGTATGCTCCGGTGAAGGTGTTTACGATGGTTTGGAGTTCGACCTCTGAGTGAGCGCAGATGCAAGCATCGTCTGCATACTGTAATTCGACGACAGAGGATGGGACGACCTTGGATCGGGGCTGGAGGCGACGAAGGTTGAACAGTTTCCCGTTTGTTCTGTAAATTAGCTCCACTCCAGTGGGGAGCTTACTGAGGGTGAGATGGAGCATTGCAGCAAGGAAGATTGAGAAGAGCGTTGGTGCGATGACACAGCCTTGCTTGACCCCGGTTCGTACGTGAATTGGGTCTGTAGTGGAACCGTTGGTCAGGATCACGGCTTGCATGTCATCGTGATGCAGGCGGAGGATAGTGACAAACTTTTGAGGGCAGCTGAATTTGAGGAGGACACTCCATAATCCCTCACGGTTGACAGTGTCGAAGGCCTTTGTGAGATCAAAGAAGGCCATGTACAGTTGTTGGTGCTGTTCCCTGCATTTCTCTTGTAATTGACGTGTGGTGAAGATCATGTCCATTGTACCCCTTAGTGGGCGGAATCCGCAAT
This sequence comes from Somniosus microcephalus, assembly GCF_052327205.1. Lineage (NCBI taxonomy): Eukaryota > Metazoa > Chordata > Chondrichthyes > Squaliformes > Somniosidae > Somniosus > Somniosus microcephalus. Next base: position 89,798,799 of record NC_140994.1, on the reverse strand, counting down.
GCGACTCTGGGAGGAGCTCTTCGGTCACTGGGAGAAGGCGATTGAGGAGGATTCTTGCGATGACTTTCCCTGTGGCAAATAGTAGGGAAACTCCTCTGTAATTACCGCAATCGGACTTGTCACCTTTCTTGAAGATGGTCACAATTACGGCATCTCTGAGATCCCCTGGCATGCTCTCCTCCTTCCAGATAAGAGAAATGAGTTCATGAATTCGCGCCAGTAGTGCTTCTCCGCCATGCTTTAGTGCCTCGGCGGGGATTCCATCTGCTCCTGAGGCCTTGTTGTTCTTCAGTTGTCGGATGGCCTTTTCAACCTCATGCCGGGCTGGGGTTGTGCTGAGATGGTGGCGGGTAGCATGCTGTGGGATGGAGTTGAGGACACTCGTGTCGAAGACAGAGTCGTGGTTAAGGAAATCTTCAAAGTGCTCCTTCCAGCGGGCACTGACTGCTTCCCTGTCCTTGATGAGTACATCTCCGTTCTTGGCTCGCAGTGGGGAAGGGCCTTGGGTGCTTGGGCCGTAGATGGTCTTGACTGCGCTAAAGAATCCACGCACGTCGTGGTTGTCAGCTAGCTGCAGGATCTCCTGCGCTTTCTCCACCCACCATCTGTTCTTTAGGTCGCGAGTTTTTTGTTGGACCTCGGCCTTCAGGCTTCTGTAGAGCTGCTTTATTGCTCTCGAGTTCTGTTGCTGTTTCCAGATCAGAAATGCCTTGCGCTTGCGACTTATTAGCTCCTGGATCTCCTGGTCATTCTCGTCGAACCAGTCTTGGTGTTTCCTGGTTGAGTGACCGAGCGTCTCTTCACTGGTGCTCATTATGGAGGCCTTGAGTGCGGACCAGACGCTGTGGGCACTCTGTGTCTCTGCATCACTGGGAGTCGTCAGGTTGTTTGTGAGGCGCAGGCTGAATAGAGCTTTCTTAGTGGGGTCTTTGAGTGCTCCAGCGTTAATTTTCCTGCGGCATTGTTTCTGTTGCCGCCGCTGTTTTGGGGCTACATTGATGGAGATGACAGAGCCAATTAGGCGGCAGTCTGTCCAGCAATCATCAGCTCCTGTCATGGCGCGGGTGATGCGGACGTCTTTGCGGTCCCTCGCTCGGATGCCAGTGCTTGGAACGAGGGTGCTGCCATGAAGTTTTGTACTTGTCTTGTCTCTCTGATGGAACAAGGTGTTGGTTATGACGAGGCCATGTTCTAAGCATTTCGACAGGAGGAGAGTACCATTGGAGTTGGCTTTCCCTACCCCCTCTCTGCCGATCACACCTCTCCAGAGGTCTTCAAAATATGTCTACCAGTGCACTCAGTCTGTGCGTTCAGGCAATAGAGAGCGAGGTCTTGCATTCCAACGCATGCAGTGCCCCCTCCTATATCACTGGTACGTTGGTTTCCCTTCATCTCGATTAACTGAAGAAGATGTTACTAAAGAGGCAGAATCAAGAAAGCTACAATCTTCAAATTGCTGCAAATATTCTTTCCATGTTATTTATTCATTAATTAAAAAAAAAAAATTATTAGCTCTAATTGTTTTTCATACACCTATCAGGATGGTAAAAGAAGAATTAGATGTACTTTGGTCTTTTTTTGTCTAGCGATTCCCATGTTTTATTCTCGGTTTTAATATGAGGGTCTATAGTCAGTGTTCCAATAGCATTGGACTTGACAGAGTAGGGCCAACAAGAGTAAGAGTGGGCCAATCCCCTCCCACCCCTCCCATCTGCATGTGGCCAGGTGGCACATGGGGTTGTGGTCCCCACATGGGGCTGACTCTGGAGTCGGCATCCAGTTCCTGTCTTTGCAGTTTTTCCGGAAGACTTAACCCTACAGCTCCCAGGGCCTGGAGCCCTGAGCCCCAGCAGGGGTATTGTGGTTAATCCTGGGCACCACACTTTAAGAAGGATTTAAGAGGGTGCAGAGGAGATTTACTAGAATGGTACCGGGGATGCGGGACTTCAGTTACATGGAGAGACTAGAGAAGTTGTTCTCCTTAGAGCAGAGAAGGTTAAGGGGAGATTTAATAGAGATGTTCAAAACGATGAGGGATTTTGATCGAGTAAATAAGGAGAAACTGTTTCCACTGGCAGGTCAGTAACCAGAGGACACAGATTTTAGGTAATTGGCAAAAGAACCGGGGGGGGGAGATGAGGAGATTTTTTTTACACACCATATTGTTATGATCTGGAATGCACTGCCTGAAAGGGCGGTGGAAGCAGATTCAATAGTAACTTTTTAAAGGAATTGTGTATATATACTTGAAAAGGATACATTAGGTCTCCTCTACCAGGTGCCTGTGATGATAGGAGTGATGTACCCAAACAGTCTGAGCTTTAGCAAGGAGGCTGAGACAGATCTGTGCTGCCTTCTCCCAGAAGACCTCCGCACATCACATGTAACATCCGTATGACATTGCCAGCAGCCTTCAAACGCAAAGTCGGCCTCGATTTTTAATCACCTGGCTCCTTCCAAGCCTGGTCCTGGGGTGTCGGTCAGTTCACGTTTCACAACTGCGGAACAGGAGATCAGGGACGGATTATTCAATGGGGTCAACAGCTTCATCTCTTTGGCCACTGACCAACCAAAAACAACATGAGAGGGCAACACAACTGTACAGAAGGGCTGGGTTCCAGAGGATCACTGACTGCACATGTGTAGTCATACAGGCCCCAGTACACAACCCTGTGCCCCAGATCAACCAATGCGAGGTTTTTTTTACCTCATCGTGGACATGGTTTTTGACCAGCAGTAGGGCAGTGGCTGCCTTTCTAAAAACTTACACAATGGGCTCGAATTTCCAAGCCTCATGGAGGCGGGTTTGGAGGCGGGAGTGGGGGGAAAATTGCAGAATCGGGGGGCACGAACCCTTCCTGCCTCCAACCCACCTCCATGCCCATTTCCCAGGAGCCGGGTACCCGACCTATGCTGGGAGCCGCCTCAGCGAGGCGGGAAGTGGATTAGTGTCAATTAACTGCCTGTTAACAGGTAGTTAACAGGCATTTTTTGGCCTAATTCCTATTTTTAGCCCTGAAGTGTGGGCTGTCCAACAGCTCCAAACCACGCCAAGTTAGCAAGGTGGACCGTCGGGCTGAAGGGCTTGGAGGGTTCAAGATGTCCGGTGTTCAGGTGAGTGATGGGTGCATGAGTGCAGAGGTAAGTGTGTTTGGTGTGTGTAAAGTGTTTCAGTAAGTTTTACTTACCTTTACTTACTAATGCAGGCTTCTTTCCTTCAGGTCTCGGGAGTCCCTCATCTCACTGACACAGAAAGCAGAATGGCTGCGAGCTGTCAAAAGTTGCAGCATTCAGCTTTCTGTTCTGGAGAGATTTCTAACTGAGTCTGTGGAGAATGACTCAAGTTAGAAGTCAGATTGTCAGTGTTTGACAGCTTCACAGAGCTGTCAAACGCTGATATTTCATCTGTCAAAAGCTCTTGACAGATGAAATGTCAATCTGTGACGTCACCTGTAACCGGGTGTCCCTTAATTGGCCTGCTGAGCCCGCTGGGCAGGCTCAGCAAGGTCAATCAAGGGAAAATTGCGCGGGTTGGCCACAAATCGATGGAGGCGGGACTACAACCCAAAAAGTTGGAGTCCCGCCTTCATCACGTCCCCATTGACAAAATCCAGCCCATTATCTCCATCAACAGGGGAATAAAACTTAGAAGGATAATGCCACCATGGGATGGATTTTAACTCGGAACGTGGGGAGAGGAGTGGTCTGAGACAGTCTACCGGCCCCAACGCTATTATTGGTGTGAGGCTCGGCTGGTTTTAACTGTCGGGCCCCATTTCCTGATCAGCAGGCAGGAGCGGGATTTCAGGCAGCAGGGAGCCGTCGTCAGGGACCCACAGGAATGGACCCCGGCACTGAAGCAGGCTGATGGGGTGGGGGGGGAGGCAATCGCTGTTGTGGAAAGGGGTGGTGAGCCCGGGGTAGGAGAGGACCAATGTTTCCTTGTGGGGCCTGGAGGATCACTCCTGCTCCTTCTGGCCCAACCAGGAAAGCTAAAATATTTCAAACAACTTACCTCGCCTGGGCCCTCGATGCAGCTCCCAGCAGGTTTGACCTGACGGGAAAGGCACCACTGATTGCCCTGGCTTAAGTCTAAAACAGCTCTGAAAACAGCAGATTGAAATCCAGTCTCGCGGGAAGGTAGCGGGAACTCGGGGGTAAGTCGCTATCTTTATTTTAACTGGGGTAACTGTACTGGCCGCGCTAGACGTGCTCCTTTCTAGTTATCCAGCAAGTTAAACACTTATTCAAAAATAATTCTTCGTGAAGCCGTTTGCTGTTTTGAAGCTTTACTTGAACAAATTTGTGACACTGTCAACAAAGATAAAGTATGTTTTGTACATAAACTGAGTACTATATATTCGATATTACATAAGATATAAACATATTTACAACAGTAGAATAGACTAATTGTATAACTAACTAACATTTGGACTAACTTCTGTAACTATCAAATATTAACCTTTTATAAACATATTATTGTCAAAATACTACTCTGACAACGTTGCTATTATGCTAACAAACAAAGATACTCACAGATATTGCGCTTGGCCTAACATATGAAATCAGATTGCATTGGATTGTGAAACCCTTATGGAATCCTCCATTACTGCCAGGTTCTTCCTGGAATTCTACTTCCTGGGATTTTACTTCCTGGGTTACACAGGAAGAAAAGTACGAAGGTCAAATGACCACTCACAGGAAGAAAGGAACAAAGGTCAAATGACCTCACACAGGAAGCAAGGAACAAAGGTCAAATGACCTCTGTTTCATACAAACACACTGCTAACACATAACCACCACCAGAGGGTGCTATCTGCACACATAAAATAGTCCATCGGTCCAGAACACTCCCCGTCTGGGGTCATTAACGACTCCACATAGTCCGAACTCTCCTTGTCACTGGAGTCCTCTGGCGACAATAGAAGAACCACCTCGGAGACGGTCCGTCGGTGTCGATGATAGGATGTAGCTTCCGTAGACTGCTGTGAGGAGGTAGGTTGCGTTCTGCTACGCACAGTTCCAATCTGGGTATGGTGAGTTCTGGCTGGGGCGCCAACTTGCCTCTATCGAAGACGAAGACGATTTTGCTTTGTCCTTCTTGAGTGGTGACCTTCAGATAAGCCACACTTGCAATGGCCTTAGCGGATTTGCCTGCAAAGACACAAAGCTTTTTGAATTGGGCATTTAAGGGAGAGAAAGATGAATAGCAGCGAGGTATTCGGATCTCCTGTAAGTCTTGGAGTGAGTCTCTCCATCTGTCCCACTCTGCTTCCATCTCTTCAGGGAGAGGTGAATCCCACTCTTCAGCGCGTGTGGAGAGTTCCCTGAGGAGCAGCCTGCCTTGTATGGTGACAGGGGCTAAGAAGCCGAGAGGGTCGTATAGGCTGTTGACTGTAGAGAACCCTCCTCTACGTGTGAAGGGTTTCTTGACGTCTAAGACTTGGAACGTGAACGTGTCTGTTGCTATGTTCCACGACACCCCTAGGCTACGCTGTAGGGGGAGGTCATCAGTGAAGAGGTCTAGGTCTTTGACGTCCTTAGCACGATCTTCAGGGGGGAATGCCTCCATCACTGCTGGTCTGTTAGAGGCTATCTTATGCAGCCTGAGGTTGGATAGTGCAAGTAGTTCCTGGGCTCGTCTGAGGGTACTGATGGCCTCTGCTTCAGTCGGGAACGACTTCAGTGCGTCGTCGACATAGAACTCTTGTTCGATGAACCCTCTCACATCACTGCCAAAGTCGTCGTCTTCTTCCTTGGCAGCACTCCTTAGTCTGTATATGGCGACAGCAGGGGATGGGCTATTCCCAAAGACATGGACACGCATTCTGTAGTACACAATGTCTCTATTGGGGTCATTGTCCCGATACCACAGGAAGCGGAGGAAGTCTCTGTGGTCTTCTCTCACCACGAAGCAATGAAACATGTGCTGGATATCGGCAGTGATGGCGACGGGCTCTTTCCTGAATCTCATGAGCACACCCAAGAGGCTGTTGTTAAGATCGGGTCCTGTGAGGAGTATGTCGTTGAGAGAGACTCCCTGAAATGGTGCACTGGAGTCAAACACCACGCGGATCTGTTCTGGCTTTTTGGGGTGATAGACGCCGAAGGAAGGGAGGTACCAACACTCTTGGCCTTCCTGGAGTGGAGGAGCTATCTCTGCATGATCGTTGACAAGCATTTGCTTGACAAATTCTAGGAAGTGTGCTTTCATCTTTTCAGATTCCTGGCGACATCCTACCGGGTACACATTAACGAGGCATATCTTGGAGCATGCTCTTGCGCTCACTCCTTCTCCACACAGCTCGGTGCACTTGGATGTAATCTCCGGACCGGCAGCTCCCTCACTCTCCCCACCGTGCTCTGAAGCGGGAGGGGGCGACTCTGACTTCCAAGGAGCTGGGCCTGGGTGGAGTGTTGAAATGTGCCGATCACTTTCACATTTTATGCATTTTGCATCTACCTTGCAGTTCTTGGCGAGATGGCTCGTGGACGAGCAGCACTTGAAACATATAGAGTTCTCTTTAAGATATTGTTTCCGACCTTCCAGGGACATCTCCCTGAAGCCTCTGCACTTCTTTAAAGGATGGGGCTTGTTGTGGATAGGGCATTGTTTGCTCATATCCTCAGGTTTCTTCTGAATCTTTGTGTGCTCAGTTGAGGACACTTGCATTTTGTGGACAGATATTGGTGTCTTTCCATGTCTGTCGAACTTGTCTCTTCTGGCAAGTGCTGGGTGGGCGGAGAAGAAGTTGAAGCTGGGGTTGTTCCTGGCTTTGGCTTCTTTACGGATGAATTTAACGAACGCAGAGAATGGTGGGAACGCCACGTTGTGCTTTAGCTTGAACTTTGATCCAAACGTTATCCACTTCTCCTGCAGGTTAAATGGAAGCTTCTCAATGATGGGGCTTACCCCTCTGGAAGTGTCTAAGTACAATAGACCGGGTAGGTAGCCGTCCTGCTTTGCGGCTTCGAGTTCCGACAGCAGATCTCCAAGGTCGCGGAGCTTCTGGGGTTCCTTACTCGTCAACCTCGGAAAGTTCTCCAACCTGTCAAAGAGTGCCCTTTCAATGGCTTCAGGCGAGCCGTAGCTTTCTTCCAGCCTCACCCAAGCCTTCTTCAACCCCTCTGGCAGCTGTCCCACATTGGCCGCTTTTATCCTGCAGGCCTGTCCGGCGGACTCTGGGCCGAGCCATTTGATAAGGAGGCCGAGCTCTTCTCCTGCCGACAGGTCTAAGCCCGATATGGCGTCGTGGAAGCAGGACTTCCAAGCCCGATAATTCTCCGGCCTGTCATCAAACTTAATTAACCCCGAAGTCACCAGCTGGGTGCGTGCAAGGTATTTGGCGAGGTCGTAGGTGCTGGGACCTATGCCAGGGTTGCCTTGGCTAGGGGCTCTGTTGGGGGTCTCAAGGAACCGAGAGGGGATTTGCCTCTGACTTTCTCTGTTCGGCGTCCTATTCCTCTGCACCGTGCTTTCCGTTCTGCCGGGCGAGATTCTGCGGCTTGAGGCACGTCGTCTGCTTTGACCTTGGTTGGCAACTTGTGGCATGTTATACGAGGTGCTTGCATCTGTAGAGATGTGCGGGCCTCCATCCCTTTCTCCTGTAAACTGTATGTCGGCATGGTCGCTCACGTAATCTATGGTGCGCTGTCGTGGACTCTGCCACGAAACGGGAATTAAAGGTTTGTAAGCTGTCTCGGGATCAGCTCCCTCCAAAATTGCCTCGAATACTTGTGTCTCAGCTAATGCAGCATCTATCTCTTTTTGTTGCTGCAGAGCATCTAATGTGGCTTGGAGACGGGTCTGTTCAGCCTGGCATTCCACTTGGTGACGGGCCTGTTCTGCTTGGAATCGGGCCTGTTCTGCTTGGAGTCGGGCCTGTTCTGCTTGGGGTTCAGCTTGGAGACGGGCCTGTCTTACTTTTATTTCTATTTCACTGTTCGCATGCGCAGCTCTGGCTTGAGCTGCCACTAGCTTAGCCCGTGCTCTGGCGATAGTCACGCTTATTCTAGAACCACCTGATGACCGTGTACCAGCTTGCGATCTGACGTAACCGAAGCTTATAGACCGATTGTCACCTTCTACAGTTTCATCTGCCTGTTTAAGGTCTTCTCCTCGCTGCAAAGCATTTTCGTTAATATCTTCTGACATGTTGATGTGAGGTAGATGTGCTCTACGAGGTTAAGGCTTACTCTGGGTTCCTCCTGCTCCGCTCTTCACAGCTAGCCGCATTGCTATCTTTTCACTGATATCTTTTCACTGATATCTTTTCACTGTACTGGCCGCGCTAGACGTGCTCCTATCTAGTTATCCAGCAAGTTAAACACTTATTCAAAAATAATTCTTCGTGAAGCCGTTTGCTGTTTTGAAGCTTTACTTGAACAAATTTGTGAAACTGTAAACAAAGATAAAGTATGTTTTGTACATAAACTGAGTACTATACATTCGATATTACATAAGATATAAACATATTTACAACAGTAGAATAGACTAATTGTATAACTAACTAACATTTGGACTAACTTCTGTAACTATCAAATATTAACCTTTTATAAACATATTATTGTCAAAATACTACTCTGACAACGTTGCTATTATGCTAACAAACAAAGATACTCACAGATATTGTGCTTGGTCTAACATATGAAATCAGATTACATTGGATTGTGAAACCCTTATGGAATCCTCCATTACTGCCAGGTTCTTCCTGGAATTCTACTTCCTGGGATTCTACTTCCTGGGTTACACGGGAAGAAAGGTACGAAGGTCAAATGACCACTCACAGGAAGAAAGGAACAAAGGTCAAATGACCTCTCACAGGAAGAAAGGAACAAAGGTCAAATGACCTCTCACAGGAAGAAAGGAACAAAGGTCAAATGACATCTCACAGGAAGAAAGGAACAAAGGTCAAATGACCTCTCACAGGAAGAAAGGAACAAAGGTCAAATGACCTCTGTTTCATACAAACACACTGCTAACACATAATCACCACCAGAGGGTGCTATCTGCACACATAAAATAGTCCATCGGTCAAGAACAGTAACACTTCCACCCCCCTCACCCCGCCATGTACCAACCACAGGCAGAGGCAGAGCGCAAGTGCAGCAAAGCTTGGTTAGAACCAGAATTATTGTCAAACATACCTTTAGTTGCTTGAAGGAGTACTTGACCTTTTCTTATATATTTGTTCTTGGGATTGAGATGTGAGCAATGCTGGTGAGGCTGCTAGTTGCCTGAGAAGATGGTGCTGGGTCTTTTTCCTCAATCAAGGGCAGCAAGCCTTCCCTCCCTAATAGCACTGTGGGAGCACCTTCACCACACGGACTGCAGCGGTTCAAGAAGGCGACTCACCACCACCTTCTCAAGGGCAATTAGGGATGGGCAATAAATGCTGGCCTTGCCAGCAACACCCACATCCCATGAATGAATAAAAAAATAATTTGCTGTGTGCACAGCTATTGCTTTGACTCCAGCAGATCACTTCGTTGTAAATCACGTAGTGTGAGACAGGAGTCATGTGTAAGCCAGACCCTTGGGGGTGGATGACTCTATTTCCTGAAGACCATTGGGGAAGCAGATGTATCCTAATGCCAGTTTGCAGGACCATTTTTTCCTGCTACAAGCCCACAAATTACCAGACTTATTGAATTCAATTTCACAACTTGCCGTGGTGGGATTTGAACTCACAACCATAACCACTACACTGCCATACCCATTTATTGGGGGCAACCTTACAAGTATGATCGCCCCCTCCCTTGCTGTATGATCAGCACTTCAGCCTAGAAAGAGGCCCAAGTAGTGCAGGTTGGTGACCCGAATGGCACTGCCATGGCAGAGTAAGAGGGTGAAAGTGCTAATGAGGAAATAGCAGTGCTACCAGAAATGCAGCAAAAACACGTGGAGAGCTAGGCACTCATTCCAGATACCTCCCAAGCAGTGGACACAGATGCACCATTACTTAAAGGGCCTGCCTTATCAGCAGCCATGCTCAAACCCCCTTGCCTGACATTTTGACCATCAGTTCTTCCATCTATTGCCATCCGACACTGAGCTCTTGCTCAATTGCAACCAAAGACAAGTAAATATTCAGATGTTCAAATCAATTGCAGGGCGTTTATTTTCTCTCTTTGGGCCCTATATAATTGCAGTAAGACATCTTTACTCTTATACTCCAATCCTCTTGTAATAAAGGTCACCATGCCATTTGCTGTACCTGCATGTTTTTTTTAAATTCATTTATGGGATGTGGGCATCGCTGGCAAGGCCAGCATTTATTGCCCATCCCTAATTGCCCTTGAGAAGGTGGTGGTGAGCTACCTTCTTGAACTGCTGCAGTCCGTGTGGTGAAGGTACTCCCACAGTGCTGTTAGGTAGAGAGTTCTAGGATTTTGACCCAGCGACGATGAAGGATCGGCGATATACTTCTAAGTCAGGATGGTGTGTGACTTGGAGGGGATCTTGGAGGTGATGGTGTTCCCATGCACCTGCTGCCCTTGTCCTTCTAGGTGGAAGAGGTCGCGGGCTTGGGAGGTGCTGCCGAAGAAGCCATGATGAGTTGCTGCAATGCACCTTGTAGATGGTACACACTGCAGCCACGGTACACCGGTGGTGGAGGGAATGAATGTTAACTTTCAGTGATTCGTGTACAAGGACACCCAGGTCCCTCTGAATACCAACATTTCCCAATCTCTCACCATTTAAAAAATACTCTGCTTTTCTATTTTTCCTACCAAAGTGGATAACTTCGCATTTCTCCACATTTTATTCCATTTACCATGTTCTTGCCCACTCACTTAGCCTGTCTATATCTCCTTGAAGCCTTCTTGCATCCTCCTCACAACTTACATTCCCACCCAGTTTTGTATCTTCAGCAAACTTGGATATATTACATTTGGTCCCCTCATCCAAATCATTGATATAGATTGTGAATAGCTGAGGCCCAAGCACTAATCCTTGCAGTACCCCACTAGTTACAGCCTGCCAACCTGAAAATGACCCGTTTATTCCTACGCTCTGTTTTCTGTCCATTAACCAATCCTCAATCCATGCTAATATATTACCCCCAATCCCATGAGCTCTAATTTTGTTTAATAACCTCTTGTGTGGCACCTTATTGAATGCCTTCTGAAAATCCAAATACACCACATCCACTGGATCCCCCTCATCTATTCTGCTAGTTATAACCTCAACAAACTCCAACAAATTTGTCAAACATGGTTTCCCTTTCATAAATCCGTGTTGAGTCTACCCAATCCTATTATTATTTTCTAAGTGTCCTGTTACCACGTCCTTAATAATAGATTTTAGCATTTTCCCTACGGATGTCAGGCTAACTGCTCTGTAGTTCCCCATTTTCTCTCACCTTCCTTTCTTAAATAGTGGGGTTACATTTGCTACCTTCCAATCCACGGGAACCGTTCTAGAAGCTATGGAATTTTGGAAGATGACAACCAATGCATCCTCTCTATAGCCACCTCTTTTAAAACCCTAGGATGTAGGCCAGCAGGTCTAGGGGATTTATTGGCTTTCAGTCCCATTAATTTCTCCAGTACTATTTTTTTACTAATACTAATTTCTTTCAGTTCCTAATTCTTGCTAGACCCTTTGTCCTCCACTATTTCCGGGAGGTTTTTTGCGTCTTCTTCCGTGAAGACAGACACAAAGGGCTGGATTTTCATTAAGCTGTCGGGAAGGAGGCGGGACTACAACTTTTGGGTTTTAGTCCCGCCTCCATCGACGTCCGGCCAATCGACACGATTTTCCCTTGATTGACCTTGTTGAGCCCGCCCAGTGGGCTCAGCAGGCCAATTAAGGGCCACCCGGCAACAGGTGATGTCACAGATTGAAATTTCATCTGTCAAGAGTTTTTGACAGATGAAATATCAGTGTTTCACAGCTGTTTGAAGCTGTCAAACACTGACAGCCTTACTTCTAACCTGAGCCCTTCTATGCAGACTCAGTTAGAACTGTCACCGGCACTGAAAGCTGAAGGCTGTCACTTTTGACAGATCGCAGCCGTTCAGCTTTCAGTTCTGGCTGAGTGATGGACTCCCAACGCCTAGAGGAAGAAAGGCTGTTAAGGTAAGTACAGGTAAGTAAAACTTTTTTACACACTTTAGACACACCAAACACACTTACCTTTGCACTCATGCACCCATCACTCACCTGAACACCGACATCGCGACCCCTCCAAGTCCTTCAACCCAACGGCCTGCCTGCTGTAAGCTGGCGTGGTTTGGAGCCGTCGGGAGTCCCATACGACACCCCTCAAAATAGGGATTAGGCTAAAAACTGCCTGCTAACAGGCAGTTAATTGGCACTAATCCCTTCCTGCCTCGGGTCGGCGGGTCCCAGTGCGGGGCGGGTACCCGCCTCCCTTGAAACTTACGTGGAGGCAGGTTTTGGGCGGGATGGTGTCGGGACCCCTGAATTCGGGATTTTTGCCCCCCGCACGCCTGAAAGCCCACCTCACAGCCCAATGAAAATCTGGCCCAAAGGATCTGTTTAATTTCTCTGTCATTTCCTTATTCCCCATTATAATTCCTCCTGTCTCAGCCTGTACCCACATGTACTTTCGCTAATCCTTTCCTTTTTACATACCTATAGAAGCTTTTACAGTCTGTTTTAATGTCTCTCGCTAGTTTACTCTCATATTCTATTTTCCCTTTATCTATTTCTTGGTCCTCCTTTGCTGAATTCTAAAATCCTCCCAATCCTCAGGATTACTACTCTTTTTGGCAACATTATAAGCCTCTTCCTTTAATCTAATATACTATCTTGTTAGCCATGGTGGATCATTTTTCCCATGGTGTTCTTATTCCTTAAGGAAATGTATATTTGCTGCCAATTATGAATTATTTCTTTAAATGTTTGCCATTGCTTTTCTACTATCATATCTTTTAATCTAGTTTCCCAACCTACCTTTGCCAAGTCGCCTCTCATACCTACATAGTTTGCTTTGTTCAGGTTTAGGACCCTAGTTTCGGACTTTACTAAATCTCTCTCAAACTCAACATAAAATTTTATCATATTATGATCACTGCTCCCCAGAAGCTCCTTTACAAGGTTATTAATTAACCCTGTCTCATTGCACAGTACTAGATCTAAAGAAAAACAATTCCCTCTTAGGTTCCTTGATATATTGATCTAGAAAACTATCTTGAATGCATTCCATGAACTCTTCCTCTGCACTATTTCTTCAAATTTGGTTTGCCCAGTCTATATGAAAGTCAAAGTCCCCCATGATTACTGTATTACCCTTGTTACATGCATTTCTAATTTCCTGATTTATACACTGCCCGACATACAACCACTGTTAGTGGGTCTATAGACTACTCCCACTATTGTTTTCTGCTCCTTGTTGTTTCTATATCCTCCCAAATTGATTCTACTTTTGTTTTTCCAAGCCAAGATCCTTTCTCTCTACTGCCTTTATTCCTTCCTTTATTATCAGGGCTTCCCCTCCTTCTTTTCCATTCTTCCTGTCTCTTCTAAAAGCCAAATATCCTGGAATATTTAGTTCCCAACCTTGGTCACTTGGCAACCACACCTCTGTAATGGCTATTAAATCAAACCCATTTATTTCTATCTGCGCTATTAATTCATCTATTTTGTTGTGAATGCTTCGTGCATTCAGAAATTGTGCCTTTAGCTTTAACTTTTTTGCATTTTTCCCTGAGGTCACTTTAGTCACTGATGCCCTATTACGTTTATTAATCTTTCTGTCCCTTCCTGACCCACTCTACTTATCTTTACCCAAATCACTACTCTGCTCTACAGCCTTGACATTTCTTTTACTGCTTTTGAATTTACCCTTTCCTGAATCCTCCCACCACCACACCCCCCCACCCCCTTCATTAGATTAATGCCCTATCTACTGTTTCATTGACTGCCTGCTGGGATTCAGCTGTCCCAGACCTCCTTGGCTGAACACCTCGAGTCTCTTTGCCGGGAGCAAGCGGCAGCCAAGTGCAAGCAGCAGAAGGAGCGCACGTCAACCCAAGCACCCCACCCACCCGCCCCTTCAACCACCATCTGCCCCACCTGTGACAGAGACTGTAGGTCCCGCATTGGACTCCTCAGTCACCTGAGAACTCACTTTTAATGTGGAAGCAAGTCATCCTCGGTTCCGAGGGACTGCCTAAGAAGAAGAAGGACTGTGAAGACCCTGTATGTTGGTCAACCGAGATATTGCTGCCTGCTTTCAGCTACCTCATCCCATGCCTGGTGATGCAGATGATTCTGCAATGGAGGTCCCAAGAAATGTGAGCCTCCTTTCCCTGAGTCCCTGCAGTAGGCTTGCAGTTCCTGGCCTGTTAAATCTTCTTTCCTCACTCTATAAAGCCCTATTCTACGGCAATTTTTTAAGCAAGCATTTGGCTTTGCTTTCCAAGTGCTCTTTCAGATGCTTAACTGCTTCCTAATTGCAGGCCAGAGCTGATGAAGATGACTTGTGCTCCTCTCTTTTATTGGCTGTCCCGCTGTGTGGGAGATCTCACCATGTTTTAATCCCAGATTGAAAACACAATGAATAAGCAGACTTTGTTCTTCCCAAAAATGTTTCTGCTCATTGACTCTGAATGGGCGATAAATCTAGCCTTAGTTACCCGCAATTACCTCCCCCTCCCCGAATAGTGCAACAACAGCAATCTTGATGTTCCTACGCGTTAATAACCATATTGCCTGCACACACAGATTCATTTTCCTCAAGTAGATTTATATCCTTTTGAAAAAATTTGATAGCAGTAAAATAATCAATATTAAACTCATTGCTATGCTCTAAACAAGATTTGTAGTGATTAATTTTACTCGGTGCAATATATCTTCCAATCAGGGCTTTCTAACTTTTGTGGATTGATATTAACAACAACAACAACAACTTGCATTTATACAGCATCTTTAACAAAATTTGACAATTAAAACAAGGATCCATCCAAACCTACCCGAGTCCCATCCCTACCCTAGCCCTGAGCTCTTAAACTGTCTCTAGGCTGTCACCTCCTCTGCCCTTCCCAAGCTCATCTCATCCATGAGACCCACCTCCTGTGCCCCTTGGTTCCATTCCCACTTAATCTCCATGATCATCCAACAACTGCCCTTCCGGACCACCCCCCCCCCCTCCACCCCGCCATGCTCACTAGTTTGGGAAATGGTTCCCTCTCCTCAGGCACTGTCCCGAGCTATCCAGGTGCCCGTCTTTCACCAAACTATTCATTCTGCTGTTACACCCGGAGACCGGTGGGAATGGCTGAGGAAATTTAGCCTCGCATCTCCGACCAAAACCTTATACATTAAAAGAGACATTTGAAAAATGTTTCCACTTGCTCAGCCTGTCAACTGCTCAATATATACTTACTGAAGAAACCTCGAGGTAGGACTCCCAGTGATACCACCCCTGGCTTTGAAGGGTAAAAGGAAGATCACAAATGATATCTTCATAATAGATGAAGCTATCAATCAGAACAGGGTTCCAAAGCAACAGTTGGCCTGGCAGGATTCCCTGCTACAATATTTACACCTGTGAGACAGAGCAATTTTCATACAGAACAAAATTACCTATTCTTCCTTGGTCGGTTGGCAAACCCAACCAATTAACTCTGTCTTGCTCTTGCATTAATGTTCCATAATCCATAATCTATGTAGCCTATGTGGCAGTTAGGTCTTATTAAGTGGTTTACCTTATCCTGCATCGAGCGGCTCGCCTCCTGACTGCCCAAAGCCTCTACAGCACCTTCAAGGCACAAGTCAGGAGTGTGATGGAATACTCTCCACTTTCCTGGATGAGTGAAGCAGCAACATAAGAACATAGAAACATAAGAATTAGGAGCAGGAGTAGGCCATTTGGCCCCTCAAGCCTGCTCCGCCATTCAATAAGATCATGGCTGATCTTCGACCTCAACTCTACTTTCCTGCCTGATCCCCATATCCCTTGATTCCCTTAGAGTCCAAAAATCTATCAATTTCAGTCTTGAATATACTCAATGATTCAGCATCCACAGCCCTCTGGGGCAGAGAATTCCAAAGATTCACAACCCTCTGAGTGAAGAAATTCCTCCTCATCTCAGTCTTAAATAGCCGACCCCTTTTCCTGAGACTATGATCCCTAGTTCGAGACTCTCTGGCCAGGTGAAACAACCTCTCATCATCTACCCTGTCAAACCCCTCAGAATCTTATATATTTTAATGAGATCACCGCTCATTTTTCTAAACTTCCGAGAGTATAGCCCCATTCTACACAATCTCTAATCATCGGACAGCCCTCTCATCCCAGGAATCAATCTAGTGAAGACACACAAGAAGCTCAACACTATCCAGGACAAAGCAGCCCACTTGATCGGCACCCCATCCACCACCTCAAACATTCATTCCCTCCACCTTGGCTGCAGTGTGTACCATCTACAAGATGCACTGCAACAACTCGCCAAGGCTTCTTCGGCAGCACTTCCCAAACCCACGACCTCCACCACCTAAAAGGACAAGGGCAGCAGGCGCATGGGAACACCACCACCTCCAAGTTCCCCTCCCAGTCACACACCATCCCAAATTGGACATATATCACCATTCCTTCATTGTTGCTTGTTCAAAGCCCTGGAACTCCCTACCAAGCAGCTTTGTGGGAGTACCTTCACCACATGGACCTAGTCAGAGATAATTGATCTGCCCTTTGAATCAAATAAGCATATAGTAAATCTGTATTCTCGAACTCCACTCAAGCAGTCTGTTTCCAGCAGCACTAAAGAAATTAAAGTGGTTATCATTGTACTGCTCCCAAAATTTAAAAAAAAATCAAAAAATATAAGAGGTAATTTCCAAGAGTGTATATTGGTAATTTTGGCAGTTTTATTCCATGATGTTCCGATCATTTAAAATAATGGTGTAAAATCTTGAGTAGTATCTTCTAAATCTCCAATATGTGCGCTTGACTGAGGGTGTTGTGCACTGTCAGAGGTGCCATCTTTTGGGTGAGATGTTAAACCAACACCCCATCTGCCCTCCCAGGTAGATGTCAAAGATCCCATGGCAATACTAGAAGAGCAGGGGTGTTCTTACCAACGTGTACCCCTCAACCAGCATCGCTAAAACAGATGATCTGCTCATTTATCACATTACTGTTTGTGGGAGCTTGCTGTGCTCAAATTAGCCGCTGCGTTTCCAACATGAAACAGTGACTACACTTCAAAAGTACTTCATTGCCTGTAAGGCACTTTGGGATGTCCTGAGGTTGTGAAAGGCGCTATATAAATGCAAGTTTGTTTTCTTTTCTTGCTGGGCTTACTTCACTAAATGCGCAATGTTGGAAAATTGCCCCTTTAGGGTATTTTATGATTAGAAACAAGACAGATCTACAACCGTCTTTCAGATCATTAAACCATGGCCCTGTCTACCCTCTCAGGTGGACATAAAAGATCCCATGGCATTATTCAAAGTAGAGATGGGGAGTTCCCTCTGGTGACTTGGCCAATATTTATCCCTCAACCAACATCACGAACAAAAAAAAAGATTATCTGTCCATTATCACATTGCTGTTTGTGGGAGCTTGCTGTGTGTAAATTGGCTGCTGCGTTTCCTAAATTACAACAGTGACTACACTTCAAAAAAGTACTTTGTTGTCTGTAAAGCACTGTGGGAGGTCCTGATGATGTGAAAGGCACAATAGAGAGCATCCTGATGAACTGTATCACAGTATGGTATGGCAGCTGTAGCTACTATGACCGGAAAGCCCTGCAGCGGGTAGTCAAAACTGCCCAATGCATTACCGGCACCCAGCTACCGACCATAGAGCACATATACCAGAAATGCTGTTTACAGAGGTCACGGTCCATCATCAAAGACCCTACCCGCCCCAGCCACAGTCTGTTCACCCTCCTGCCATCTGGGAGACGCTACAGATGCATTCGCACCCATACGACCAGATTTAGGAACAGCTTCTTTCCCAGGGCTGTCATCCTACTGAACTCCACAAATAAACTCTAAAGCCTGCACATCTGCCAATGCACTTTATTATGGTTATGTTTATGTTAATATATTACAAGCCAAATGTATGTTGAATGTTTAAATGTCTTAATCTAAATGTACACTCTCGGGAGCCGCAAGCCTACATTTCGTTGTACTGCACTTGTGCACTAACAATGACAATAAAGTTGATTATGATTATGATTATGATTATAAATACAAGTCTTTCTTTTGCGGGAGACGTGCAAGCCGACTATTGCCAATATGGCAATTTTTGGGAACTGGCTAAGAGTAGATTAGGATATTATCGTTTCACTTCTAGCAGCTTGGTTGGAAGCTAGCTCTGACTGCATGCGATGGAAGTCTTCTCTCTCTGCCAGTAATACAGGTTTGGTGTGAACTGAGCCAAGTCAACCCAGTGCACATTGAACTTCAGTTCACAGCATAAAACAGCCCACAAGCTGGTATTAATTAGCACTACACTGGCAATCTCAGCGAGGACAGCTGCTGTGGGAAGTGGCAAAATCCAAACTGGTTCAGCAGGGAACGCTCTTGCTATGCTCAGGTTAAGACCTATTGTTGCAACAGGGAGAACTTTACAGCTCATTTATTTTACAGCAGGGGACTCCAAGCTTTTTGTCTTTGAGGATCACATATGCGCGCAACATGGAGCTGTGGACTATAAAGTGAAACCACTGTTCCCATGAATTTTCATGCGTCTTCGGTTGCTGATACTAAGAGATCTTGGTGTGTAGATTAAGGATTCATACATCATTGAGGCCTTTTCAAAAACTCCAAGTCTGTAGTGTTCAAACCAGAGAAACCAGTGAATAAGAAATATAAGCGCAAATAGGACTGTGTTTCCTGGGTTTCAAGGGGCATGATAGTGTCATGGTTTTGACACTAGTGATTCAGAGACCTGGACTCATAATCCAGTAGAACGTGAGTTCAAATCCCACCATGGCAGTTTGAGAAATAGAATTCAGTTTTAAAGAAATGCTGGGATCAGTAAAAGTGACCATGAAGCTGTTGGATTGTGTAGGGGGGCATCTTTTACCTGGTTTACGGTAATTTACCTTCCTTTACCTGGTTTACTGTAATTTACCTGGTCAAGCAGCTTTTTGCTGCTGCACTCTGACCAATCCCAAACAGCGGTTTCGAATCGCTAAACCTACCCTTCCAGTTCTGACTGGAGGAACTTATAATTAATGATATATTACAAACGGACAAATGATCTGGATGTAAGAAAGTCAAACTTTATTAACTAAATAAACTACACCACATGATCAATGTAATCATGGTAAAATTGCTTAGATAGGGGAGGAAAAATGAGCATAACGAGGGAAAACGACTAAAATCACAATTTTAACAAAATCCCACTTTACTCCCCACCCCTATGCCTATCCTAAGTTCCCTTGTGGAAGGTCAGAAAAATATATGCGCACCACTATAATGCCACCTCCGTGCCCTGCGATCTTAGATCTTCACTGCCCAGAAGTGAAAAACACCCCAGTGTTTTAAAAGTAAACTGCTGGTGCTTTACTTCTGCAGACAGACTTCACGAACAGTAGAGGCGCACGAGGCAGGCAAGAGAGAGAGAGATGCTTCTCAGAAGCTATCTTTATATACCCCAACATTGGGGCCGAGATGTTCCCGCCCAAATCCAAGTTCATCTGGGCTAAAACAAAAGGATCCAAACCGTCCCCTATTGTCTGGGATGGGTTTCGAATAAAGCTTGGAGTGGTTTGAATGTGTCTTCATTCTGGGGCCGAAATGTTCCCACCCAAATCCAAGTTCATATGGGTAATGGGTGATTCAAACCCATTAATTCTTAAACTGTTCCTTTTCTTAGTTTAAAAAGTCTCTTCCGTAGTTTCGGTGTGTTCTCACTGTGTGCTGGGCTTTGAATTGAGTTGGATTACTAGGTAAACAGAAGCCCTTTGTCCTGCGGTCACTGAAACTGCAGTCTCAAGTGGTTTAATCCCTTATGTCAACAAGGTAGCAGTTTCCTGTAAACAAATATCGATTGCCTCTGAAAGGAAGGGCAACTCCCTTTTTGATTGACAGAATCTGACTGCCACTGCTTCAATCCTCCCCTTTTCACAGACATCCACGAGTTGCTTCCAAGCCTCTTTGTCCTTGGCCATGCTTTTCTGACGGCCATTTTTAAAGCCCCTTGCAATTTACCAAACTCAAGGGTACAAATTTTAATAAAATGTACTGTCTTAAAGTGTGCGAATTTTTCCACAAAGTTCCTCGATTCTGGTGTTGTCAACATGCTGCCCAGCTCAACGCAGCCCCCCTGCGATTCTGGGTATGTTTAAAACATTGCCCAACCCAGAGGCAATTTAAAACATGCAAAGTCTTTGTCCACGATGTAGATTAATTTCCAGATCTTCGGGGACTGAGGGGATTTTTGCGAACCCCTACAATTGTTGCAAAAATCCTACTGATTCACTGATGTCCTTTAGGGAAGGAACCCAGCTGTCCTTACCCGGTCCCACACCAATGTGGTTGACTCTTAACTGCCCTCTGAGGTGGCCTAGCAAAACACTCAGTTGTAAAAAGAGTCTGCAGTGGTTGAAGAGGGCAGCCCATCATCACAGTCACATGGCTGGCCTTGCCAATGACACCCAAAATCCAAAAATGCCAATTTTAAAGGATCGTAGGTGGCCCATGGTTTGGACAGCATGGCTGCCTCTATCACAAGAGCGTCATCAGAGATATCTCTGTAAAAGACCCCACCCAGCACCAGTGCTATCGGAGGGATGAGACTCCGCCCCGAGCTCCTGGGGATGCCTTCAGCTGATGGTTGCTGACTGTATCAAGTAGTTTCAGGTTGGTAGAACTTGCTCTGGGTTTGGCATCTTGGATTGGTGGATTTGTTTGTGAGTGGGTTGAGCTATCAGCCATGTGGTTCAGGTATTTCTGATTTGTGCTGGTCTAGGAGTCTCCTACTAGGGGCTATAAATATAAGATAGTCAGTAATAAATCCAATGAGGAATTCAGGAGAAACTTCTTTACCCAGAGAGTGGTTAGAATGTGGAACTTGCTACCTCAAGGAGTAGTTGTGGCAACTAGCATACATGTATTAAAGGGGAAGGTAGATAAGCACATGAGGGAGAAAGGAATAGACGGATATATTGATAGGGGTGAGATGAGGTAAAGTGTGGACATAAACACAGGCATAGACCTGTTGGGCCGAATGGCCTGTTTCTGTGCTGTAAAGATTATGTTGTGGCAGAGCCACCAGGGGACTCTGATCTAATGTACATAATTATCTTTAACAAATTATTAGCTACAGAATGAATCTGTATCTTTGTTCATTTTACTGCATGTACATAGCACGGTCCCTTTAAGAATGAGACCAAACACGATGATGTCATCACGTTGATCACGTGATCCTCCAGCGGCGGGGAAACGTGATGACGTCATAATGTCAGGCTGGGGAGCCGCCCGAGCCAGTCCTCAATCTTCTCCAAGGTCGACCTCGTCCGTGGCTACCACCAAGTTCCCGTACACCCGCAGGACGTCCAGGAAACTGCAGTCATCACTCCCTTTGGACTGTTCAAGTTTCTACGGATGCCATTTGGGCTCAAGAATGCTGCACAGCCTTTTCAGCGACTAATGGACTCGGTCCTGCGGGATCTTAAGTTTTTATTTGTCTACCTCGACGACATCCTGATAGCCAGCTCTACCAAAGAGGAACACGTCTCCCATCTACGCACCCTCTTTCGGCGCCTCAGCCAACATGGCCTCATAATCAACCCGGCCAAGTGTCAGTTCGGCATATAGCAGATTGACTTCTTGGGCCACCGCATTACTTCGGAGGGCGCAATTCCGTTGCAATCAAAGGTCAAAGCAATTATGGCATTCCCAAGACCGCAGTCCACCAAGGTTCTTCAAGAATTCCTGGGCATGGTGAATTTCTACCACCGCTTTGTACCGAAGGCAGCAGAACTCATGCAGCCCCTCTACGAGGCCCTCAAAGGCAAGGCTGGAAAGGATACAATAGCCTGGACGGTCGAAATGGACAACGCTTTCGACAACACAAAAACCGCTGTAGCCAAAGCAACTATGTTGGCGCACCCTCTGCCAGGTGCCACCATCACCCTTACCACCGACGCTTCCGACTATGCCATAGGCGCCATACAGGAACAGTGGGTCAATGGGACGTGGCAACCACTGGCGTTTTTCAGCCGCCAACTCCGGCGCAATGAACGCAAATACAGCACTTTCGACCGGGAGTTGCTGGCACTGTTCCTGGCTATCCGCCATTTCCATTTTTTGTTAGAAGGACATCCCTTCACTGCATTTGTAGATCACAAACCACTGACCTTCACCATGGCCAAGACCGCCGAACCGTGGTCGGCTCGACAGCAGCAACAGTTAACTTTCATTTCAGAATTCACGACAGACATCCAACACGTAGCTGGCAAGGACAACTTGGTAGCTGATTGCCTTTCTCGCGCGACCGTACGGGCGGTCCAGCTGGGCATTGATTATGCCCTCATGGCCACCGATCAGGCATCCGACCCTGAAACACAGGTGTATCGCACCGACACCTCTAGCCTCCAACCGGCCGATGTGCAATTCCACGCAGCAGGCACCTCGTTACTCTGCGATGTCTCCATGGGAGATCCCCGCCCGATCATTCCAGTTGCCTGGCGCCGCAAAGTTTTTGACGCCATACATGGGCTTTCCCATCCTGGCGTGAAGACATCTCAAAAATTAATGTCGGCTAAGTTCGTCTGGAGAGGAATGCGTAAGGATATCCGCGACTGGGCTAACACCTGCATCATTGGTCAAAAGTCTAAGGTGCAACGTCACGTCAAGGCCCCATTGGCCACGTTCGCAGTAGCAGAACGTCGATTCGACTATGTCAACGTGGACCTCGTCGGGCCGCTTCCACCATCACAGGGGCTCACACACATCCTCACCATGGTCGATCGTACTACTAGACGGCCAGAGGCAGTTCCTTTGGTGTCTACTACGTCCGCTGATATCGCCAGAGCATTCCTCGTGGGTCGCACGTTTCGGCGTTCCGGCGGACATTTCTTAAGACCGCGGTCCACAGTTCTCTTCCGAGCTCTGGAACGCTGTGGCCCAGGGTCTCGGCACCAAGTTTCACCGCACCACGGCCTATCACCCGCAGGCAAACGGTTTGTGTGAACGTTTCCACAGATCGTTAAAGGCATCGCTGAGGGCCAGCCTCCAAGATGCCGGATGGGTGGATAAGCTTCCGTGGGTCATGTTGGGTCTTCGCACGGCACCCAAAAAGGATCTGCAATCATCCGCCATGGAGCTCGTGTATGGCCAGCCACTCCGCGTACCGGGAGATTTCCTGCCGCTTCCAACTGAGCCGTGGTCCGCAGCCGACCAACTCAGCAACCACCGGGAAACAGCCAAGGCTTTTGCGCCTATCCCAACTTCGCATCACGGCCTTCCATCTTCACACATACCAGCGGAGCTAAAGAATGCTGAATTTGTATTCATTCATCATGATGCCCATAGGGATCCGCTCAAGGCCCCTTACACAGGCCCTTTCTGCATACTGGAGACAGGCGACAAGAGTTTCTCCGTAGACATCGGTGGTAAACCCGACCACATATCCATTGACTGTCTCAAACTGGCACACCTGGACATCGACCGGCTAGTAGAGATCGCACAGCCACCACGACGTGGTCGACCTCCCGCTGCATTCACGCCAGACCCAAGGTTTCCATCCGCCAGCCCGCCAGCTGTTCAACAACATCCACTCCAAGAATACAGGAGTCACTCTGACAGGCTTGTCAAACCTCCTAGTCGATTGACTTTTACTGTTAAAGACAATTCTGGGGGGGACGCATGTGGCAGAGCCACCAGGGGACTCTGATCCAATGTACACAATTATCTTTAACAAATTATTAGCTACAGAATTAATCTGTATCTTTGTTCATGTTATTGCATGTACATAGCGCGGTCCCTTTAAGAATGAGACCAAATGCGATGACGTCATCAAGTTGATCACGTGATCCTCCAGCGGTGGGAAAATGTGATGATGTCATGACGTCAGGCTGGGGAGCCACCCTAGCCAGTCCTCGTGGAGCCAGCAAAGAGTACAGACCTGTAATTTAGTTCTCCTGTGTAGGGGGCATATTTTCTGTGGTTTACGGTAATTTACCTGGTCAGCAGCCTTTGCCTGCACTCTGACCAATTCCAACCTTTTACCTGGTTTACGGTAATTCACCTGGTCAGGCAGCCTTTTGCTGCTACACTGTAAACCAATTTAAACAGCGGTTTCAAATCGCTACCCCACCTTCCAGTTCTGACTGAAGGACTTATAATTAATGATATATTAAAATGGACAACTGGTCTGGGTGTGAGAAAGTCAAACTTTATTTAACTAAAGAAACTATAATCAAATTTTTAAACTATACCACACGAACACAGTAATTACAGTAAATTGCTTAAATGGGGGAAGGCAGATGGCAAAAATGAGGGATTAATGGCTACAATGTTGATTAAACAATCTTAGCAATTTCCCCTAAATTACCACCCCCAACTCCTTACTAGGTTGCCTTGCTGAGGAGGCAGTAAACCTGCTCACCCGTGGTCCAGCGAAGTGAGAGAGAGATAGCTTCTTAGGAGCTATCTTTTATATCCTGCCAACTCCTGTTTGGCACTGAAAATGTCTGTGTGCAAAACTCGCGCCCAAAAGTTCCAATACACAAAAGAAAGGCTGTGATTGGCTGATTCAAAGTGGTTGGAGTGATTTAATGTGTCTGCACTCTGGGGCCAAAGTGTACCCGCCCACATCCGGAGTTCACCTGGGCTAAAACTAAAAGGGAATGCAAAAGCCCTATTGTTCAGAATTGGGTGATTCAAAACCCAGTCATTCCTAAACTGTTGCATATCAAAAGTCCTTTCCACAGTTTCAATGTGCCTCATTGTGTGTGTTGGGGGTTTGAGTGGGTTGAAACTACTGTGTAAACAGAAGCTGGTTGTTCTGCGGTTTAGTCTCAAGTGGTTGTAATCCCTTATGTCAATAAACAACATCGATTGCTTCTGAGAGGGAAACACCCTTTGATTGGCAGGTCTTGGACTGCCACTGTATTTGATCCTCCCACTTTTCCACAGACATACTCCAAGCTGCCTTTTAAGCCCCATTGTCTCTTTTGGCCAATGCTTTCTCTGACAGCCATTTTAAAATCTTTGTGATTGACCAAACTCCAGGGAACAATTATATTAATAAAAATGTACTGTCATTAAGGTGTGCGAAATTTTCTACAGAACTCCACGATTCCGGTGTTGTCCATGTACTGTCCATCTCAACGCAGCCTTTTGTGGTTTTGGGCATGTTTTAAAACATTGTAGACAATTCACATCACCCAATTCTTCGTCCACGATGTGGACCAATATTTCCGATCTTCAGGGAAAATAGGGGAAATCTGCGAACCCCTGCACCTGTGTTTTCGCGTTAAACTCTGTTGAATAGTATTAAACATTGTTTCTTTGATAGACTGACTTGACCTCAGTCCTTTAGTTAGGAATCTAGCCATTCCTACAATGTAAAACTATATAATACTATGTAATCTAAACCAAATCTGATCCTTACTCATACCAACCCAAACTGGCCCCCACCCACCCCTAACCCCACACCTGACCCCCACCCACACCTAACCCCACACCTGACCCGCACCCACCCCTAACCCCACACCTGACCCCCACACCTGACCTTACACACAATTAACCCCACACCTGACCCCCACCCACCCCTAACCCCACACCTGACCCACACCCACCCCTAACCCCACACCTGACCCCTACACCTGACCCCACCTACCCCTAACCCCACACCTGACCCCACACCTGACCCCCACCCACCCCTAACCCCACACCTGACCCTCACCCACCCCTAACCCCACACCTGACCCCTACACCTGACCCCACCTACCCCTAACCCCACACCTGACCCCACACCTGACCCCCACCCACCCCTAACCCCACACCTGACCCCCACCCACCCCTAACCCCACACCTGACCCGCGCCCACCCCTAACCCCACACCTGACCCCCACCCACCCCTAACCCCACACCTGACCCCCACCCACCCCTAACACCACACCTGATGCCCACCCACCCCATACCCCTCACCTGACCCCCACCCACCCCTAACCCCACACTTGAGCCCACACCTGACCCCCATCCCTAACCCCACACCAGACCCCCACCCGCCCCTAACCCCACACCTGACTCCCACCCACCCCTAACCCCACACCTGACGCCCACCCACCGCTAACCCCACACCTGACCCCCACCCATCCCTAATCCCACACTTGACCCCACCCACCCCTAACCCCACACCTGACCCGCGCCCACCCCTAACCCCACACCTGACCCCCACCCACCCCTAACCCCACACCTGACCCCCACCCACCCCTAACACCACACCTGATGCCCACCCACCCCATACCCCTCACCTGACCCCCACCCACCCCTAACCCCACACTTGAGCCCACACCTGACCCCCATCCCTAACCCCACACCAGACCCCCACCCGCCCCTAGCCCCACACCTGACTCCCACCCAACCCTAACCCCACACCTGACCCCCACCCACACCTAATCCCACACCTGACCCCCACCCACCCCTAAACCCACACCTGACCCGCACCCACCCCTGGCCCCACACCTGACCCCACCCACCCCTAACCCCATACTTGACCCCCACCCACCCCTAACCCCACACTTGACCCCACACCTGACCCCCACCCATCCCTAACCCCACACCTGACCTGCACCCACCCCTAACCCCACACCTGACCTGCACCCACCCCTAACCCCACACTTGACCCCCACCCACCCCAACCCCACACCTGACCCACACCCACCCCTAACCCCACACCTGACCTGCACCCACCCCTAACCCCACACCTGACCTGCACCCACCCCTAACCCCACACCTGACCCACACCCACCCCTAACCCCACACCTGACCTGCACCCACCCCTAACCCCACACCTGACCTGCACCCACCCCTAACCCCACACCTGACCCACACCCACCCCTAACCCCACACTTAACTCCACACCTGACCCGCACCCACCCCTAACCCCACACCTGACCCCACACCTGACCCCCACCCACTCCTAACCCCACACCTGACCCGCACCCACCCCTACCCTCACACCTGACCCCACACCTGACCCCACACCTAACCCAAGACCCTGAATAGAAACCTGAGCCTGAAATTTCTATATTGGTGCTCCCAGCAGGCGTGCCCTCTCCCTAGAAGCAGGCACTTCTATCCCTTTAATCTTTACAATTTACTATTTATTCATGTTTCTCCTCTCTTGCTTCTCGCTGCTCTTCCTGTGTTCTGGTGGTGGTGTCTGTATTTTCTACCTCACGTGCTGTCTCTGTTCACTCCTGGCTTCCTCTTCTTCTGCCCGTTTCATTTGAATTCTCCATCTCTTTCTCCTTTTTATTTCTTTCTACCCTCTTTGCTATTTTCAGTCTTCCCAACCTTCAATTCCTTCACTGATTGTTTTAAATCATGGAGTCCCCAGGAGCCCCCATTTGGAGATAGGAGACAGGGTGATGGCAAAAAACAAAGTTCACGATTAGGGTGAGATGGATGACTGAGACTTTCGGTGGTGACAGCATGAAATCATCAGATTTATTTTTTATTTGTTCCTGGGATGTGGGCATCGCTGGTAAGGCCAGCATTTATTGCCCATCCCTAATTGCCCTTGAGAAGGTGGTGGTGAGCCGCCTTATAGAACTGCTGCAGTCCATGAGGTGAAGGTACTCCCACATGGCTGTTAGGGAGGGATTTCCAGGATTTTGACCCAGCGACGATGAAGGATCGGCGATATATTTCCAAGTTAGGATGGTGTGTGACTTGGAGGGGAGCTTGGAGGTGGTGGTGTTCCCATGCACCTGCTGCCCTTGTCCTTCTAGGTGGAAGAGGTCGTGGGTTTGGGAGGAGCTGCCGAAGAAGACATGGCAAGTAGCTGCAGTGCATCTTGTAGAATTTTCTTGATCAATATGTTTCCTGCCCAATGAGGAAGGAGGCATTGTTGGATCTAGTTCTGAGGAATGAAGTGGGTCAAGTGGAGAATGTCACAGTGGGGAGCTTCTCAGGAATATTGATCATAGTATTATAAGGTTTAGATTTGTTATGGAGAGGGACAAGGAGCAATCTAGAATAAAAATACTTAACTGGAGGAGGGCTAATTTCAGCGAATTGAGGAGGAATCTGGCCCGGGTAAATTGGAGTCAAAGACTAGAAGGCGGGAATGTAATGGAGCAATGGGCGGTCTTTAAAGAGGAAATGGTTCGGGTACAGTCCAGGTACATTCCCACAAGGGGGAAAGAGAGGGCCACCAAAGCTGGAGCTCCCTGGATGACTAAGGAGTTAACGTGTAGGATGAAGCAGAAAAAGGGGGCGTATGACAGATGTCAGTCTGATAATACATGGGAGAATCAAGCTGAATAAAAAAAGTACAGAGGCGAAGTGAAAAAGGAAATAAGAGAGGCAAAGAGACAGTACGAGAATAGATTGGTGGCTAACATAAAAGAAAATCCAAAGGTTTTCCACAGGCATATTAACAGTAAAAGGTGTGTCAGAGTAGTGGTGGGGCCCTCCTCAAGTTAAGTATTTTTAATCTAGATTGCTCCTTGTCCTCCTCCATAACTAATCTAACCCTTATGATACTATGATCACTATTCCCAAGATGCTCCCCACTGTGACATTCCCAATATGGCCCACTTCATTCCCCAGGACGAGATCCAAAAATGCCTCCTTCCTCGTTGGGCAGGAAACATACTGATCAAGAAAATTCTACAAGATGCACTGCAGCAACTCGCCAAGCGTCCAAAATGAAGAGCTATTGGCGGAGGCAGAAGGCGTGGCTGAGGTACTAAATGAATACTTTGCATCGGTGTTTACCAAGGAAGAGGATTTTGCCAAAGCTACAGTAAATGAGGAGGTTGTCAGGATACTGGATGAGATAAAAATAAAGAGGATGCACTAGAAAGGCTGGCAGCACTTACAGTGGAGAAGTCACCCGGTCTGGATGGGATGCATCCTAGGTTGCTGAGGGAAGTATGGGTAGAAATTGCAGAGGGTCTGGCTACAACCTTCCAATCCTCCTCAGATACAGGGATGGTGCCAGAGGACTGGAGGATTGCAAACGTTACACCCTTGTTCAAAAAAGGGGAGAAGATAAATCTGGCAATTACAGACCAGTCAGTTTAACATCGATGGTGGGGAAACATTTAGAAACAATAATCTGGGAGAAAATTAACAGCCACCTGGACAAGCATAGACTAATAAAGGAGAGCCAGCACGGATTTGTTAAGGGCAAGTTGTGTTCGACTAATTTGATTGAGTCTTTTGATGAGGTAACAGGGAGGGTAGACGAGGGCAGTGCAGTTGATGCTGTGTATATAGACTTTCAAAAGGCGTTTGATAAAGTACCACAGATTAGCTTTGTCAGCAAAATTGAAGCCCATGGGATAAAAGGGGCAGTAGCAGCATGGATACAAAATTGGATGAGGGATAGAAAACGGAGTGTTGTGGTGAATGGATGCTTTTCGGACTGGAGGGAGGTTTACAGTGGTGTTCACCAAGGTTCAGTACTAGGATCACTGCTGTTTTTGACATACATTAATTACCTGGGGATAGAAATTCGGCTCCTTGGCACTATCGGGGCGCAAAGGGCTTATCGCCTCGGGGGGGGGGGGGAAGCACCTCCTGAGAAATTTGGCAGGTCGTTACTGAGGCGCTACCCGATAGTGGCATGCCCCCACCGGTAGCGCCCCGGGCCACTGCGCCAGCGCTGATGATGTCATTGCCGTGCGCTGCAACCCCTTACCGCCCCGTGGCAGAAATTCGGCTGCGCCCCATGAGGCTGCCGCGAGCAATGTCAGCACCAGCCTCGCAGGCCATGAACTGGGCTGCCCTCCACTCGCGGGGCAGTATTTAAAGGGGAGGTGCGGCTGTGACCCGTGCCGCCATTTTCTTTTTTTGACCGACCTCCAGGTCGGCTCACCGTGGTGGGCCGTGGCGTGGTCCTGGCCGCCATCGCGCAGCCTGGTACTGCCCCACCAGGAAGTGGAGTGCCCGATATTGCACTTCACCTCCTGTGCGGGGCGGCACTTCCATGTTGGGGGCTAAAACGGGGCATAACATAGAAACATAGAAACATAGAAGATAGGAGCAGGAGTAGGCCATTCGGCCCTTCGAGCCTGCTCCGCCATTCAACGAGATCATGGCTGATCATCCAAACCCTAGCACCCGGTCCCTACACCGACAGCCATCCCACCCAAGCCCTATCCCCGTAACCCTGTAACCCCACGTATTTAATCCCCCCTAACACTAAGGGTCAATTTTTATCATGGCCAATCAACCTAACCCGCACATCTTTGGACTGTGGGAGGAAACCGGAGCACCCGGAGAAAACCCACGCAAACATGGGGAGAATGTGCAAACTCCACACAGACAGTCACCCGAGGCCGGATTTGAACCCGGGTCCCTGGCGCTGTGAGGCAACAGTGCTAACCACTATGCCACCGTGACCCGATTCTGCGTCCCTGGACTTGGAGGTACAGTGCACAATTTTGAAATCTGAAGATGACACAAAACGTGGAATATAAGAACATAAGAAATAGGAGCAGGAGTAGGCCATTCGGCTCTTCGAGCCTGCTCTGCCATTCAATGAGATCATGGCTGATCTTCTGCCTCAAATCCATTCACCGGCCCTATCACCATATCTCTTGATGCCCTTACTAGTCAGAAATCTAGCAACTTCTGTTTTGAATATACCCAATGACTGAGCCTCCACAGCCCTCTGGGGTAGAGAATTCCAAAGATTCATCACCCTCTGTGTGAAGAAATTTCTTCTCATCTCAGTCCTGAATGGCCTACCCTTTATCTTGAGGCTGTGGCCACTGGTTCTAGACTCCCCAGCCAAGGGAAACATTCTCCCAGCATCCACCCTATCATGCCCTGTAATAATTTTGTATGCTTCAATGAGACCCCCTCTCATTCTTCTGAATTCAAGAGAATACAGGCCTAGTTTACTCAATCTCTTCTCATACGACAGTCCCGCCATCCCAGGAATCAATCTCGTGAACCTTTATTGCACTCCCTCTATGGCATGTATATCCTTCCTTAGGTAAGGAGATCAAAATTGTACACAGTACTCCAGGTGTGGTCTCACCAAGGCCCTATATAATTGGAGGAAGACTTCTTTACTCCTGTACTCAAATCCTCTTGTAATGAAGGCTAGCATACCATCTGCCTTCCTAATGGCTTGCTGCACCTGCACATTCACTTTCAGTGACTCATGTGCAGGTCCCTTTGAGCATTTGCATTCCCCAATCTTTCAACATTTCGGAAATACTCTGCCTTTCTGTTTTTTCTACCAAAGTGGATAACTTCACATTTATCCACATTATATTCCATCTGCCATGTTCTCGCCCACTCACTGAGCTTGTCGAGATCCCCTTGAAGCCTCTTCACATCCTCTTCACAACTGACACTGCCACCTAATTGTATCATCAGCAAATTTAGAAATGTTACATTTAGTCCCCTCATCCAAATCATTGATATAGATTGTGAATAGCTGGGGCCCAAGCACCGACCCTTATGGTACTCCACTAGTCACAGCCTGCCATCCTGAAAAAGACCCGTTTATCCCTACTCTTTGTTTTCTGTCTGTTAACCAATTCTCAATCCATGCTAGTATATTACCCCCAATTCCATGTGCCCTAATTTTGTTCACCAACCTCTTGTGTGGGACCTTATCGAAGGCTTTCTGAAAATCCAGATAAACCACATTTACCAGTTCCCCATTGTCTACTCCGTTAGTTACATCCTCAAAGAACTCCAATAGGTTTGTCAAACAGGATTTCCCTTTCATAAATCCAAGTGTAGTAAACAGTGAGGAAGATAGTAATAGACTTCAAGAGGATGTAGACAGGCTGGTGGAATCAGCAGTGATATGGCAGATGTAATTTAACACAGAAAAATGTGAGGTGATACAATTTGGTAGGAAGAATGAAGAGAGACAATACAAGCTAAATGGTACAATTTTAAAAGGGGGTGCAAGAAGAGAGAGACCTGGGGCTGCTTGTGCATAAATTTTTGAAATTAGTAGGACAGGTTATCAAAGCAATTAATAAAGCATATGGGATCCTGGGCTTTATAAATAGAGGTATAGAGTACAAAAGCCAGAAAAAAATAAAACAAAAATGGTGGCTCAACCATGGCTAACAAGGGAAATTAGGGATAGCATAAGATCTAAGGAGAGGACATATAAATTGGCCAGAAAAAGCAGCAAACCTGAGGATTGGGAGCAGTTTAGGATTCAGCAAAGGAGGACAAAGGGATTAATTAGGAAGGGGAAAATAGAGTATGAGAGTAAGCTTTCAGGGAACATAGAAACTGACTGTAAAAGCTTTTATAGATATGTGAAGAGAAAAAGATTGGTGAAGTCAAGCGTAGGTCCCTTGCAGTCAGAATCAGGGGAATTTATAATGGGGAACAAAGAAATGGCAGACCAATTAAATACATACTTTGACTCTGTCTTCACAAAGGAGGACACAAATAACCTCCCAGAGAAGTCGGGGAACATAGGGTCTAAAGAGAGGGAGGAACTGAATGAAATCAATATTTGTAGGGAAATGGTGTTAGGGAAATTGACCGATTGAAGGCCGATAAATCCCCAGGGCCTAATAATCTCGATCCTAGGTTACTTAAGGAAGTAGCCCTAGAAATAGTAGATACATTACTGGTTATCTTCCAAAATTCTATAGGCTCTGGAACAGTTCCCATTGATTGGAGGGTAGCTAATGTAACCCCACTATTTAAAAAAGGTAGTAGAGAGAAAACGGGGAATTATAGACCAGTAAGTCTGACATCGGTAGTGGGGAAAATGCTAGAGTCCATTATAAAAGATTTAATAGCAGAGCACTTGGAAAACAGTGACAGGATTGGACAAAATCAACATGGATTTACAAAAGGTAAATCATGCTTGACTAATCTACTGGAATTTTTTGAGAATGTAACTGGTAGAATACATAAGGGAGAACCAGTGGATGTGGTGTATTTGGACTTTCAGAAGGCTTTTGATAAGGTCCCACATAAGAGATTAGCGTGCAAAGTTAAAGCACATGGGATTGGGCATAAGGTACTGACTTGGATAGAGAACTGGTTGGCAGACAGGAAGCAAAGAGTTGGAATAAACGGGTCATTTTCCGAGTGGCAGGCAGTGACTAGTGGGGTACCACAGGGATCGGTGCTAGGACCCCAGCTATTCACAATATATATTAAAGATCTAGATGATGGAACTAGATGTAATATCTCCAAGTTTGCAGATGAAACAAAGCTGGGTGGGCATGTGTGCTGTGAGGAGGATGCAGAGGATCTCCAGTATGATTTGGACAGGTTGGGCGATTGGGCAGATGCAGTATAATGTGGATAAATGCGAGGTTATCCACTTTGGTGGCAAAAACAGGAAGGCAGATTATTATCTGAATGGCAATAGATTGGGAAAAGGGGAAGTGCAACGAGACCTGGGTGTCCTTGTGCACCAGTCGCTGAAGGTAAGCAAGCAGGTGCAGCAGACGATTAAGAAGACAAATGGTATGCTGGCCTTCATAGCGAGATGATTCGAGTACAGGAGCTAGGATGCCTTGCTGCAGTTGTACAGGGCCTTGGTGAGACCACACCTTGAGTACTGTGTGCAGTTTTGGTCGCCTTATCTGAGGAAGGATGTTCTTGCCATGGAGTGAGTGCAGCGATGATTCACCAGACTGATACCTGGGATGAAGAGAGATTGGGTCGATTAGGCTTATATTCACTAGAGTTTAGAAGAATGAGAGGGGATCTCATTGAAACTTATAAAATTCTAACAGGACTAGACAGACTAGATGCAGGAAGGATGTTCCCAATGGCGGGGGATTCCAGAACCAGGGGTCACAGTCTAAGGATAAGGGGTAGGCCATTTAGGACTGAGATGAGGAGGAATTTCTTCACCCAGAGAGTGGTGAACCTGTAGAATTCTCTACCACAGAAGGCAGTTGAGGCCAATTCATTAAATATATTCAAGAAGGAGTTAAATATATTTCTTAAGGCTAAGGGGATCAAGGGATATGGGGAGAAAGCAGGGACAGGGTACTGAATTTGGATGATCAGCCATGATCTCATTAAATGGTGGAGCAGGCTCGAGGGGCCGAATGGCCTACACCTGCTCCTATCTTCTATGTTTCTATGTTTCTAAGTTATGCTAAACCAATATAAAACACTAGTTTGGCTCCAGCTGGAGTATTGTGTCCAATTCTGGGCACCACACTTTGGTAAGGATGTGAAAGCTTTGGAGATGGTACAGAAGAGATTTACTAGAATGGTTCTAGGGATGAGGGATTAGGTACGTGGAGAAGCTGGGGTTGTTCTTGCTAATATTCAACCTCCTTCCTTCTATGGCTCACAACAACACGCTTCGAGTAAGCATGAGACACTTGATGGTGGAGAGTACGGAACAGACTTTATTGATACCTAATTTGAGTGATCAACTTAACTGGACACAGAGAGAGCAGCATTTTGGTTTCTGTATCTTTCGAGCTCTCTGAAGATCTGTTGAAAACTATGCTCCTTTATACCTCAGATTTTGCCTACATCAAAGGTACATGTCATAGATAAGACTTCATGACATATCAATTCCTGAATCCTTTAAAGACAGTCCATTCATGTAAACAGTTGTTTACTCCAAACTTACTTCCCTTAAACAAGACTTCCTGATGTAACTGTTCTTAAATCCTTGGAAGAATAGGCTTTATTAATCATTATCTTTCTATACTATAGTTAATGGATCCCTCTACATTTGTTTATTACCCTCGTCACTAAAGTTATACTTTAATCACTCATGGCTGACATCATTACTGTCACTTATTTCCTTGCACAAGCATTTCTCGTGTATAACACTGTTAGATTCGAATTCGGAGAAACTCTAGACTGAGACAGAATTGAGGAAAAAGTAAAAGTTTTATTAGTAAATAGCTAAAAAGCTTGTGCACAAGGGAGAGAGGCTGATCTCCCCAGAATCGAACCTTTCCTCTCAACGAAATACAATCTACAAGCCTTGATATACATTTCGATAGGTACCGCCCATTAGTTTGCAAAAGTAGGCGTACACATACAAACAGCCTTATTGGTCACTCCCTTATTGGTTGGCGTGATTGGTCACTCAATGTCGGGAGCCGCCCTGAAGTGTTCTGACATACAGCATAACAGTTTCTAGTCTCTGTGAGCAAGGTCGCTTAATTCTTGAGATGTTAAACAATGTCCGCTTTTGGTTGCGAGCAGACATTACAAAGGAAGATAATGGCCTAGAAATTCACTATGGCCCCGCCAGCTGGCTAACGGCCAAAAGTTAGCGCTGGGCACGGAGCCATGTGCGACCGTCAGATATTCACTTTTTGCGCCCCAAGTCGGAACCGGGCGCTATTCCAGGGTGTGCCCGCCCCCGCTTGGGGCGCTGAAACTGAATTTCAGTGCTCTAGGTGCCGCTGCGCCACCCGATGCGGTGCGGCAGGCTGCGGTACTGCAGGCCTCCTCCTTCTCTTAAGGTGGAGGTGCCTGC
This sequence comes from Somniosus microcephalus, assembly GCF_052327205.1. Classification (NCBI taxonomy): domain Eukaryota; kingdom Metazoa; phylum Chordata; class Chondrichthyes; order Squaliformes; family Somniosidae; genus Somniosus; species Somniosus microcephalus. Next base: position 89,763,211 of record NC_140994.1, on the reverse strand, counting down.
AACGGGGAGATCGCCGCTGGATTGTGCCGGCAAATGAGCCCGGCACCACGGAGAAGTGCCGGGCTCGCGGAAAGCAGCCGGCAATGCCACGGGGGGGGGGTGGTGGAGGAGGCCGGGGAAGGAGGTGCGGGCAGGCGGCCGCCGAAAAAGCGGCCGGCCGCACCTCCACCTTTATGCGCCCCACTAAGGCTGCAGTAAGGCCCTGGTCTCCGGATGTTAGTAGCGGCCGCCACGGAGGAGGCGGCGGCAACTGAATATGGGCGTCGGCCCGGCATCGGGGCGGAAACGGGGCATTGCGCACACCGATGACGTCATCGGTGCCGGCGCAGCGCTACCAGCTACCGCCGCCATTACCGCTGAGCTCAATATCAGCGCAACCTCCTCTACTGGCGCAGAAGCCCTCTTTAGGTGGTAACTGGGCGCAAAGCTTGCAACGCCTTACTGAACTTCTAGGCCAATGTGTTTGAGGCAGAGATAGAAATGGATGACTCCCTATGAAGTTCAGTTCCCCTTATCTCTCAGAAGCCCAGTTGCATTAAACACTGCTTCTGTAACACTGATAACAACAAAGACAGAGACTAAGAGTCTAGTAAATATGCTATTCCTACAGTACTTGGTTAACATGATGGTCAAGTATCCCATCATGCTTCGCAGCTACCTAAATGCTACATGTTCATTTTATATATATTTCCTAATACGTGAAGCTAAACATCCTTTGAATGGTTTCTAGTACTGCAGCCCTCCCTACAGCTTTGGTTAATATATTTAAAGACTAGAGGATTCAGGCTTTGATTCACAGGCCTATTTTTGCAACCCAACAGTCCCCCCCTCCAAACCACCTGAAAGGAAACCTTGAGGCAGGTTGGAAAGTGTGCATACCTAAGAGCAGCTGATATAACATGCTGGGAAACCAAGAGCGTGAATGATTGAGGTTTCTTCCAGTTACCGGACCTACTTTGTTATACACCTCCCCCCCTAGACCTCTGGCTACTCCAGGAAGACTACCCGGTATCTGTTGCATAGGGCAGGTGTGAATCCTGTCAAGGTGGCCACCAGGTATGCATCAGATGAGTATGGTTAATTTAAATTTAAACTAAAGTGTTTCCCGATTCATTAAACTACTATCTCAACATTCATATGCTTGATCTCTCCTGCAAACGACCAAAGTCGTCCGAAACACGTGTTTTGTTTTAGCCTGTTTACATTTCTTACATGCCATACATAGCAAACTTAAAACCAGTATTAACTGCACCATGACTAATATGTGTGAAATCAGTCTGATCCATGGGTGTTCCGATTCTGCTCCGCCTGGGGTATCCTCTGTTTCTTCTATCTTTCCTGGTGTTACCCCGCCTGGGGTTTCCTCTATGTTGGATCTTCCCTTTCAGTGTGTTCAATTAACTTGTTAGTCATGGGCATGAGTGCCCGATTGGCTTAGGTATCAAAGTCTTACTACATAGTGTGTACATATATCAAATACACTATCATTATAAGCTGAAGAACTACCAGAGCATGTGAAATAATATGAACATAAGGGTGTGCTGATGTATGTTAAGCCCAATATCTCACCAGTGTGAGTTGTCCTCTATGCTGTCAATTTCAATATCCATTCTCGAGTTGTCTTACCCCAAAACATAAAAATGCTCCAGGGAGGAGTTCAGTCGCATCATGAACTCACTGAAACCCACAAACAACAGGGGAATGTCGTATCCGAATATCCGAATTGTGCCACACAATTGTGCAGCTCTTACTTAAAAACGTGTTGGTTAATCACCTCATACTGGATTCGTACTGGTTTTTCCCACGCTCTGTTACCTACAAAACACAATTATTACAGTCACAGTTAAATTCAGACTTACAATCATTTCCAGCGACATTACAGTTTAACATCTAATAAACAAATCATGGACTTAAAAGATTTTCCAGATCTCTCTTTTACTCTTATCCGTCTTGTGGATAATTCTTACTAAACATGATTTCTCCTTAGCCCTCAACTGAAACTTCAATTTCAATCCCTTTAACAGGTACCAGTGTATTTAACTCTATTCTGATTGTTTCATTAATTAGGTAGTTTCTCGATGGAGTATGTGTCGATGCTTAAAAAGGTTGTCTCACCCTCCTGAGCCACATTAACTATTTCATGTCTGTCTTGCTGTTGTCAAGTAACTGAGCATGTCTGAGACCCGTTCTTCAGTGCAGACTCAACATACATTCCTGGATGGTAATCACCTCATACGTAACGAATCACATTTACACACTCATACCGGTATCTCCATATTATGCCACATGTGCCATCCGATACAAGCCTTTCTCGGGCTTTCAGGTATCTTATCAAAAGATTGTCGTCGTCTGGAGATCTTTGCTCATCTTCCTCTGCATGGTCCCGATGTCTTGGGTAGTGGCCAGGCTATCAAATTCAGTTTTCTTAAAAAGTTCATTAAAGGCAGGGAAACAAATGTCTCCAAGAGAAAGCTATCAATTTACTATTCTTAACTACACTTTCCTGACTTTCACTAGAAAGTTTTGAAAATTCCCATTCAGTAGTGTAATTCTCCTGTTTCAATTTAAACCCTCAATCACTTTCCTTTAATTACCATTCATACCTCATCCATGAGTCCTGGAGAAACTTTACTATCCAGTACAACATTTAACATTGAAAACATAGATCAAACATTCTCACTTGATCCAAGTTATTAACACTTTTTTATTTATCATTATTTTTTTAAGAGGTTCTTTTATTTTTCCCAAAAGTCACCCAATATATAGTGCCTGATTCCATGTTGTTAATACAAAATTATCCTAAAATCCAAACAGCAGTATTATTGAATTGACAATGTTCAATTTCATTTCTATCACTTTATCTTCCATTTCCAATTTCAGAAACAAGTGGTTCCCAGGCTAGGTAGCTTACACAGTGTTTTAACATTAGAGACAGAAGTGCTGCAATTAGTTTACAAGGTAACTTCCATATAACAAAAGAAAGAAGGGAATCCATTGTGACTCTGCTTAGAGCCCAAGGGGTTAATTTATCAAATCATAAATTCCTTCTGTCACTGTGGGGAAATATTAACTTAAAATTAAGAAACTTAAATTATTTAATGTCCAATATCTTTAAACTTCATACTAAAGTTGTTGCTTGGTGAACTTAAACAGCTGTCAGTGGAAAGGGTTAACTCCTTTGCAGGCTTTGAGGAGGTGGAGCAAAACATTATCAAATGCACGCAACTGCGTCAATTCACGTAAATCAAAAAAAAGAACTCTCCCTATCGAAAGACAGTTGTGTTTTCACACTTTAACTAAGCACGAACACGGAGGTAATATGGACAGTGAAGAAAGGCGGGATTGAGCAAAGTTCACAAGCTAAGTAAGTCTTTGTAAGGAACTCTGCAACTATCAGATGTTCTCGCGGAGCGGAGTTATCTTATTCAATGCGGTCTACACAAATTTACACCAACCAGAATTTCACCGTGGCCACAATGAAAGTCTGGTTTTAATAGGTTAATTAACCTCATAACTCCAATTTAATCCAGATCTTGTAAACATTCAAATTAATTTTCTACCAAGCACATTGGCAACTGTAACTTTAAGGCAGAAGCTTATCTTTTCTAAAACTATGAATAGACAAACAAAACAAAATAGCACATTCTTGCAGAAAACAGTAAATTACGTCATATTTTCTTATTGTCCTTTCTTCAGATGTCTTTCCAAAATACTGTAAAAACATTAATATTATAACTGGAGAAAGATTCGTTTTTAACATTTAAACAAATTAAATCAAACTGCTCTGGAAGACTTCACCATAGCAACCACAAAGGGGAGATAATCAGCACTCAAAAGTCAGGGGTATGTCCTGGGATGTATAACAGTCAGGGTGAGCAGGATCACTGGTTAAATTGAAAAACTCAGCTGTTGAAAAGGTCGATCTGTAAGGAAGAGAGAGGTAAATAACAACCCGAAGAATTGACTTAACCCTCCGAACTTGGTCCTAACCTAACCAACCTAACCTAATATTGGGAGGTGGAAGGAAAGAAAGTTAACTCGCATTATTCTTAACCATAGGGTCATTCTCATTTCGCAATTCATCGCACATTGCACATTAGTTGACACACACACACACCATGCAACTTCAATCACAACTTCAAGCCGCAGTCACAATCTCTCTCTCTCTCTCTCTCTCTCTCTCTCTCTCTCTCTCTCTCTCGAGAGAGAGAGAGAGAGAGAGAGAGAGAGAGAGAGAGAAAGTGCGCAGCCTGCGACCTTGAAGAGGGAAGCACAGGCTTTTAAAGGGGCAGTACACTGAAGATGAATGAAAATACACTCAGCAGTTTTTTTTATCCTCAGCCCTAGGGGTCCTGAGGGTTAGGGGAAATTTCTTCCCCGGGCGTCACCATGGGCTTAATCTGGCTCCCGTGTCTCCACCTTACATCAAATTTTTCCTTCAAGCAAACTGAGGTACCTGTACTAAGGAGGGTCTGGAAGGGTCCATCCCTCCGTGGCTCAAAAACACCTCGGACTGGTCACTGGACCCATTGTCCCACACAAGGGGGTGTTTTCCAAACTCCCTCTAACTTTTTGGCATCCCGTGCTTCTTGGAGGTGTTGAACTCGAAAGTGATTAATCTGATTGGTCTCACTGAGTACACGTAGGTACTTCAGGAGGGTAGTCTGGAATTGAGAGGTGTCCCCCGTACCCTGGGGGTGGTGCATCTTGGGGCAACACCATTGCGGGGAGGACGGAGTGCTATCCCCTCCCGGGTCTGTGAAATAGCCTTAGTGATGGGCTGTTTTAGTGTGCGGTTCATTATCCCGGAATTGTCCAACCACCGCACTATACGCCCGGTTGCCCACCCAGTTCCACAGCAGGGAGGGTTTTGCAGGGTCTGGGCGACCCAGGGCAGGTGCACTGGCCAAAGTGATTTTGACCATATCAAAGGCTTTGACTGCCTCAAGTGTCCAATCCAGTCTTGCCTCTCCCGGGGCCCTCCCTTTAGGAGGTTATTTAAGAGACTTGCCAATTCAGTGAAGTCAGCTACGTACGTGCGGCAATAGTTGAACAATCCCCATCACGCTCCGCAGGCCAGAAACAGTGACAGGTCGTGGCATTTGTAAGAGGGCTTGCACCCTCTCAGGGGTCATAGTTCACCCCTCTGGGGAAATGATCTGGCCAAGGTAAATGACACAGGAAAGCCCGACCTGAGCTTTAGTCGGATTCAATTTAAACCCACCTAGGATTAACGTCTCCAGGACACACGTTAGTGCGTCCAAATGAGCTAAGGGCGAGGGGCTACCGATAAGAATATCATCTACACACTGAAGGCAAACGGAGTCTTTCATGCGGGTGTTCACCAGGGCTGGTTGGATGGCCTTTTCCAAACTCTCGTAGAAGATAGTGGGGGAATTGTGGAATCCCTGGGGCAGTAATCCAGCCGGAGCCCAAGTTTTAGACCTTCAAATTGGATTTCATATTGAGCCGTGGTGGCTGGGGGATCTAGGACAAACGCTCCCAGAGCCTCGTAGACCGCGGAGGAACATTTTACCTCAACGATATCTTTTACATCTTGTATGGATAAATTGAAGTGTCGTATTTTTGCCCATACATCAACATTGGGGTTGTATCGCTTTAAATCGGGAATGAGAAGGACAATGCTAGATCTTTCCTGGGGCGTGAAAGGCTGGGACTCTACCACCTGTTTCTCCATTGTTGGCATTAACTCCCGGATTCATCCGGACGGGGGCCAGCCATGGGTTTGGATTTCCCGGCCCCAGATTGAGGCGGTGCTGAAGGGCAGATATGGTTATTCGGTGGGGCACGTAGGTTGTATAGTCTCATGCTGTTGGGCTTCCATGGCCTTGACAATTCCCAACCAATCCTTTAAATCGTCTAAATCCTGAGCACCTGCCGGCTCCAGGTGCAGGAGACTACTAACTCGAACTTTAGCCTCAAGAACAGGCCTCAAGAAGTTCTGTAGTGGAGACGGTCTTCCCCTTTTATCCACAATTATGGGACCCATCTGATCCAACCAACTAGCAAACAAAACCGCCCCGTAGTTCGCTTGCTTAGCCTCCTTTTGTTCCGCCCACCACTTTATTTGATTAGCTAATGGACTAGTTTCCTTCCATTCATTTTTAATCATTTCGCTTTGATATTTCAGATTAGCCTCTCGGACCCATTTTTACTACAGTGACACTGGTGGCCATAGCCGGGATGTCCGGTGAAAGAGGTTTTCCCTTGTCACTCATGTCTAATCACCACACACATCCTTATGCTTTATCTTACTTCATTTTAATCTTATACTTTAAACGGCACAAACGTAACACCTTATACTCTAAATTAGAAATACACATGCAGGTCTCGTCAATTCCGTCAATCTGTGGTCTCCATGGGGAGTAATTTAACTATGTGGATAATTTAATACTGCGGCAGGTGAGGTCTGCGGCGAGAGCGACTCATCTCGAGGGCGTTACCCAGGGGCCCTTACTTTCAGGTCCACCCCTGCTGCAGAGTTACAGGGCTAATCCCTGACTCTTTTTTTCCTAGTGTCGGGGTTCCCCTCACAACCCCTATGGACCAATACCGTCCCATGGACTTACGTCCTACCTGCTCCCTGCGCACCCAGTATCCCACTCTGACACCAACTGTTAGATTTGAATTCGGAGAAACTCTAGACTGAGACGGAATTGAGGAAAAAGTAAAAGTTTTATTAGTAAATAGCTAAAAAGCTTGTGCACAAGGGAGAGAGGCTGATCTCCCCAGAATCGAACCTTTCCTCTCAACGAAATACAATCTACAAGCCTTGATATACATTTCGATAGGTACCGCCCATTATTCAATTCAATTTCAATTTCAATTTTATTGGTCACATAACTAAATACAAGAAGTGAAATCTAGTCAGTGAAATGCTTTTTTCTTGACGAGCCGAGAGCACCAAGCAGCAAGAACACTTAGCTGCCTGGTACGCACGGAGCTCGCAAGGACGGCAGCCATCTTCATCGGCGCCATCACAAAAAAACACATACCGACATATACACGACATAATATAAATAAAGCAGACATAAAATAAATAAAAGACATAAAAAGACAGCACATAAAATGAGCAAGCAATAATGTAAAAAAGTAATTTCTACAGTAATTACAAAAGTAGGCGTACACATACAAACAGCCTTATTGGTCACTCCCTTATTGGTTGGCGTGATTAGTCACTCAATGTCGGGAGCCGCCCTGATGTGTTCTGACATACAGCATAACAGTTTCTAGTCTCTGTGAGCAAGGTCGCTTAATTCTTCAGATAATAAACAATGTCCACTTTTGGTAGCGAGCAGATATTACAAAGGGAGATAAGGTGTTTGAGGCAGAGGTAGAAATGGCCGACTCCCTATGAAGTTCAGTTCCCCTTATCTCTCAGAAGGCCAGCTGCATTAAACACTGCTTCTGTAACACTGATAACAACAAAGACTAAGGGCCCGATTTTTGGCTTGTGTGGGAAATGGTCGGGTTTCCCCGAATGTGGGGTTTCTGACACACAAAAAAATGTGTCAGCCAGCTCCACGCAATTTTCCCTCAAGTGGCCAATTAATTCCCAGCATGTGGGCAGCCTTGCTAATTGTCAAATTCGTGTCAGAAAGCCCCACAGTATGATGTCATCATTCGTGGAAGTGTCCAGCAAGCTTCTCCACCTCTGCAGGCTTCTCAACCACTCTTGCACAATGGCAGAGGAGCCTGCACCAGCTGCTGCCAGCGGCAGAGGCCGAGCTGCGGCCAAATTCAACGAGACGTCATTGCAGACCTTGGTGGATGGGGTAAGGGCCCACAGGGAGGTCCTCTACCCTCGCTCAGGGAGGAAGAGGCCTCCCAAAGAGTCCATGGCTGCCTGGATGGAGGTGGCAGCAGAGGTAAACTCTCTGGGTGTCACCCGTCGCACCTGGCTGCAGTGCAGGAAGCGCTTCCATGACCTTCACCGCACAGGGAAAGCAAGTATGAAGTTTCCATCACCCTCAACCTGATCCCCATTGCCTTTCCCCAACAGCAATCATAAGAACATAAGAAATAGGAGCAGGAGTAGGCCAATCGGCCCCTCGAGCCTGCTCCGCCATTCAATAAGATCATGGCTGATCTGATCCTAACCTCAAATCTACTTTCACTCTCCATCCCACCCAAACCCATGTGATCTCCCGGGAGAGGTGAAAAACCAGATAAAAAACCCAATGGCCAATTTGGGAGAAAAAATCTGGGAAATTCCTCTCCAACCCATCTAGGCAATCGAAACTCGTCCAGGAGATCACTCTGTCCCTGTATTTCCTGTAGTACTTACTTTCTGTAAGAGGTGATCTCCACCCCAGCCAGGAACAGGCCCAATTTACTCTTGAAGGACTCCTAGCTGGCAGCCTGTTCCCGAGGTCTCCACTAATCCCTGTGAATAGAACCATTTCCTGAAATCTAACACAGAATTAGAACACAAGAAGTAGGAGCAGGACCAGGCTACACGGCCCCTGGGCCCGCTCCGCCACCCACAGGGCCATGACCGATCCGAACCTAGCCTCATGTCCGATTTCCTACCCGCTCCCCGTAACCCCTAATTCCCCTTACTTCTAGGAAACTGTCTATTTCTGTTTTAAATTTATTTAATGATGTAGCTTCCACAGCTCTCTGGGGCAGCAAATTCCACAGACCTACCACCCTCTGAGTGAAGAAGTTTCTCCTCATCTCAGTTTTGAAAGAGCAGCCCCTTATTCTAAGATTATGCCCCCTAGTTCTAGTTTCACCCATCATTGGAAACATCCTCACCGCATTCACCCGATCAAGCCCCTTCACAATCTTATATGTTTCAATAAGATCGCCTCTCATTCTTCTGAACTCCAATGAGTAGAGTCGCAATCTATTCAACCTCTCCTCATATATCAACCCCCTCATCCCTGGGATTAACCGAGTGAACCTTCTTTGTACTGCCTCGAGAGCAAGTATGTCTTTTCTTAAGTATGGACACCAAAACTGTATGCAGTATTCCAGGTGTGGTCTCACCAATACCTTGTACAACTGCAGCAATACCTCCCTGTTTTTATATTCCATCCCCCTAGCAATAAAAGCCAACATTCCATTGGCTTTCTTGATCACTTGCTGCACCTGCATACTAACTTTTTGTGTTTCGTGCACCAGGACCCCCAGATCCCTTTGTACTGCAGAACTTTCCAGTTTCTTGCCATTAAGATAATAACTTGCTCTATGATTTTTCCTGCCAAAGTGCATAACCTCACACTTTCCAGTATTATATTCCATCTGCCAAATCTCTGCCCACTTACTTAGCCTGTCTATGTCCCTTTGCAGGTTTTTTATGCCCTCCTCACTCACTACTTTCCCTCCCATCTTTGTATCATCTGCAAACTTTGATATGTTACACTCGGTCCCTTCCTCCAAATCGTTAATATAGATTGTAAAGAGTTGGGGTCCCAGCACTGACCCCTGCGGAACACCACTAGTTACTGATTGCCAGTCTGAGAATGAACCATTTATCCCAACTCTCTGCTTTCTATTAGATAGCCAATCCTCCACCCATGCCAGAATGTTACCCCCAATCCCGTGATTTTTTATCTTGAGCAATAATCTTTTATGTGGCACCTTGTCAAATGCCTTTTGGAAGTCTAAATACACTACGTCCACTGGTTCCCCTTTATCCACCATTGTAGGGGGTTTCTCTTGCTCGTTCTGGTCTCCTACCAGGCTTCGTGCAATAATTACCCTTGAGTGGTTCGACCCACTCTCCCCTACGGTTCTAGACCTTGGTCTTAGGTGCAGGGAACTGCAGTGCAGAGAAAAACTCAATAGACCAGGTTGAATAGCACAAAATGGATGCTTTTATTATTAAACAGTTTGCAGCATTAAGAAATACATGTCATAAGCACAGATTAATGTAACTACAAGCATACACATAGCTATAAACTTAACTCTATGGAAATGGGGAACACACGGCACATCGTAAAAGGGGAAACACATTACGATTACCCTTACCCCCTCCCCTAGGCCTAGACTAAGTTTCGACTTGAGGAACTCGGAATCATGCTCACCACTTTCAGATTCACAAAAGAGGGGGTTCGCAGCCCTTTTTGGCACAGCTTTCCGTCGTCACGTGGATTTGGAAGCTTCTGGCGCAGCTTGTTTTTCTCTCTCTCAGGCGATGAGGCAGCGGACACAGCCTCGATGAGTGCTCGTCATGACTGAATCCGTTAAAAGTTGTTGAAGAACTGGATGCACATGGGAAAGTCCATTCCTGGAAAGCTGAGAATGGGATGTTGAGGCACGGGAGTGCTAGGCTCGGAGTGTCCTTTTTCTCCGGCCTGGATCGTCGGTTTTCCTGATGGTCTTCCCCGGGACGGGGCGCTGGTACCGAATTGCTTTCTTTATGCCGTCATAATTATCCTTCGAGGCAGCGCTGGAGGGTGTCTTCTCCTTCGGCCTGGGTCGTCGATGATCTCCCGACAACAGTACCCGGGCCACCCTCGTCGTCTTCCCGTTGTGGCCGAGCCTTGCCTGGCCGAACACCGACCACGTTCCGAAACCGAAGTGCTTAACCGAAGAGTCCGTCCCGAAGTTTTGAATCGCAATTGCTGAATCGTGTTCCCCAAGCGTGAAGCCTGGATTGTGAAGCGAAGCCTAATCGTAGTCGTAATTGCCATTCGTCCACCCCCTGATGGACTTTTCAAATCCATAGTTATACCCTTTTGGGACAGTCTTATCTCCCGCCAAATCATAGTCCAGTCTTTGTAATATTTTTGGCGGGCAGAAATCTCTGCAGGGGCGCTTTGTCTTGTAATGGGAGCCGATGATAGCTTAACTGGCCTTCCTGGCTGATAATGTCTTTTACTTTGTCACCGTAACTCGGTTCGCATGTTGATCGGTCTGGAGATTGCCCTTGATGGCTGTTAAACGGTCTTTCCTTTGTACAGTAAATGGGTTTAAGTGTTCATTCAATTGTCCGCCCATTTCCTGATGGGCCCCATCCTGTTACCTGAAACTGTTTTGTACTTAGAATCCAATTAATATGTATGCTCAGTTCCCTGAGTTTCGGTTTCCCGATACTGGCTTTCGCGGGCTTACTGTCCTCAATCCACAAGCCTGTCTGGCTTGCAGTAACAGAAATCAAATGGTCCCAGAAACTGATCACGAGGTCTGGCGGCCATTTTGTATGCCCCTTTTTATCAAAGGTTTTTCTGTACAAGCTTTCTCTTGGTCAATAAACTGTCTTATCAACCCTGTTTTGTTGTGTGATTAAATTACGGAAAATTTCGAATCTTACAGTCCCCCCTGTGATACTGATAGCTTGCTTAAAGTATCAATAATCCTTGGTGAGCAAATTTTCCCTGATTCCTCATGTCCAAACATTCCCGAGAATTAACTATCTATGACCCCCACGACACATGCAGTTCCCATTTCAGAAAAATTACCTTGTGTACAGTTGGACAATCATAGGCAGTATCATCTTATACTATCACACATTCATTTTTCAGATGTGAAGGGGCCAATACCCCTTACACCACCTGCATACACCTTTAATTAATCAAAAAAACATAAAATCTTTCCAACGGCTATAACACAACAGTATTCATACACTTAAAACATACAGTAACTAAAACCAAGAGTGGAGGAACGCATTAACCTTAAATACTTAGCAGCTTACTCTGGGGTGTCTTCTTCCCCCACTCGTACATAGCGTTCTCTCCATTCTCCTGTGTTCTCGTGCCTCTGGAGGCGTTTGCCTCTCTTGCAATGCACGAACAATAAAAATATTACAATTAAAACCTGACACACTACTAGGATGTGGGATGCTATTCTAATCCAGGCCGGGATCTCTATATTGGTGAACAGGTCCCACCGTGGTGGTGTGACTATGTCCAATATGTCCTTCCCTATCTCTAATGTCTTCTGCTCCAGTGTGTAGAAATGCTTCTGTGAAACTATAACGGCTATTAAAATCTTGGTGAGATGCTCGGGGAGAGGGGGAATGACATAACCAAAATGCGCGATGAATCGCTGCAAGTCCGTGAAATTCTCTTTTACAGTGAGGTGAACAGTGGAGGGTACAGGAATGGGGACAATCCGTTGTTGTGCCACTTGAACTTCAGCCCTGGGTTTGAAACAGAAACTGCTGTCACTGACCGGACACCACTCGTGCTGTCCGTGGCGGTAGTGAGGCGCTGCAGTGGTGACACAGTATGTCCCACCTCCGATATATGCCACCTGCGGGTGCACATGGTCCTATGCCATTGCCTCCATGGTGCAATTTATCAGCTTCGCGCTAGCGGCTCTGAACCCGCACTGTGGTTTCAAAAAGGCGTTCATGTGCTGGGGACACAGGATGATGTGTGCTCCCCGGCTACGACACCCTGAGAGGTCGGTGCCTGTCATCGTACGCTCCCATCTGATGACATAAGGCGGGACCACTGCGTAACGAATGTGCGCACCCCCTGAATGACTCCAATGTTCTCCACCCTGTATACCGGGGCGGGCTTTGCTGTGGGACCCAACACCGGCATCCTTACCACTATTCCCATAATAGTGTGATTTGAGCGTCCGCAGTCCACTGGGACTGGGTATGCCTCTGCAGCTAGTCTGAGCTGCCACGAGCTTAATGCGTTCTCAAAAGGGTGGAGCGCTTGCAAGTGCTTGTTGCTGATCCAGGACGGGACCAAACCTTGTTTTAAATCCTCCAGATTACTGTGGCCCTCGCCCAGTAACCACGCCCCGTATAGCACACAGGCCTCGTTCTGCGCAGCCTGATCGGACGCGTTCCAATCCTCCTTAATGAGCGCATTTACCGTTCTAGCGTGTTTCTCCAGCTCAGCAATTATTTCCTTTAAGTGTAGTGTCATGGCTTGGTCCTCATGTAGCTCAGAACCCACTACCTTATTCTCGCTTGTCAGTATGTTCCTTAACTGGGCCTTTAAACCATTGATCTGTGTTTGCAGCTCCACGTTGTCTAGAGCGTTGACAACAGACGTTCCGGTGTTAAAAGCAGTGAAAATGTCATTTACAGTACCCCTTCTTTGCCTTCCTACCCGGTCCAAAACTTCCTGTGGTGTGGTGTATAATTTGGCCTTGTCGATGTCGGCAAAGTCAAACTCGTAAAATTGTCTGAACATTCGGGTTAACAGTACCTGGTACAACTGTTCCGTCTCCCTGGGACACCACTCCGGCAATCGTACCTCAGTGAGGTTTAAAATCACTGAGGCCACCGCGTAGTGTACCTCTTGGTACAGCACCTGACCGGTGGGTACCAATACTAGACCGTTCCCGGGTCCCTTTGTGGTGGTGGGGCACCCTTCCTTCTGGGCTAGTGCTACCGGAACCGTTGGCAGGGGCTTTCGTGGGCGGGTGATGAGTTCAGTGGCGTTTACTGGAATCGGGGAGTATGGGGCTCCGCACGCCCGAGTGCTGACATCCCATCTCATCGCCTTTCCTTCATCTTGCCACTGCCTCTGGAAAAAGATGGATACGCCCTTGGGGCAAACGCGTTTCGAACCCCACATACAGACATATATCCCTTCATCTGGTTCCCACCATTTGTCCCAACACACACGTAATTGTCCATGAGTCCCCGTAATTGTCCGATGGGTATTGTTACCCAGTCGTTCCCACTCGATGGTAGAGTTCTTCATGTCCTTCCCCAGCTTTCGTAACCACCACCATCTACTTAACGGTACGTTCCCATTACACACCAAACAGATCCTCTTTCACACGGTAAATCTGACTCTGGGTGCAAGGATCCTCACCCGAGGGCACATTAACGAAGTCTCTTGGTAGGCGAAACCGAAATTGCTGGAGTATTCCGTAGAATTCGTTCCCAGCCAACCTGGCCATCTCCCTTGGTGGAAGTATGTGGCAGTTTCCTCAACCTCTCGCTTCCCCGTCCCATCTGTCGCGATGGGGGCTGTGTCCCCGGAACGTCCGAACACGATGACGTCCTTGGTGCGGCCCCGGTAGGCCAGCCCGCACCCGATCGCCGTGAGTATCACGAGAATCCTCTCCGTCGTATCTCTGGTTTCTGTAATCGATAAGATGATGTAGCCAGGCTCCCAATAGGTGCTGGCTTAATTAAACGGACGCTGGGGTCCCCTGACCCCGCTTCCAAACAACCACACATTCTGGGCAGACTCCGAAAACTACCTTTTAAACATCCCCATCATCTTAAACTTTACACACCTTAAACTATCATTACAATTACCTAACTTAACTCATCATTACCTAAACCTATGTACAGCGCCACCCTCCTTCAGGCGGCCTACCTAATTCCTGTGAGGACTGCAGCGTGCCGCTCCCTGTGGCGGGGCTGCACTGACCTTCGGCTTTGATCCCCCGCAGCCTGTCGCTGCTGAACGGGAATCGTGCCTTTCTAGGGCTGCTCTGGACCGAGGTTGGGGAAGATAGGTCGAATTTGGCCATTGCTTTCTGGGCTGGGGAGTTCGAGTCGACCTACGAGGGGCTGCCTTGGGTGAGGCTCCCAGGGCTGACGGACCGGGGGTTGGGACTTTCACCGTCACAGCCTGTGGTTCCACCACAGCTGCCAGCTCCGGCTCCCTTCCCTCAGGCTCCGCCCCCCCGGGGCCGGAATCTGTGGCGTCCGACTCCACCTCACCTGTCCCTACAGGTAGTAAGTCTCTGCCCCCAATCCCTACCTCCCCTAAGCTTGAGTCGAGGGCGGGATCTTCGTCCTCTGACTCATCCTCCTCCGTGATCGGGTCAAGGGCGGGGCCGAGCCGTTCAGGCTCCTCCCCGTCCGAATCCCAAATCAGAGGGGAGACCTCCCACTCCAATGGGATGACTCCTCCCTTCACGCAGGCCACTGTTCCAGCCTGTGTGGTCTGTGACTCTGTCGCAGGCTGAGGATTTTTGTCCTCAGACCTGGCCACTGTTGTTGGCCCTTGTACACCCGACTTAAACAGTTTACATCGCTTCATGCTAAACCACCTTTTGTGTCGGGACACTTCTACTGTACGAGTGGCGCAGACCGGCAGATTTTGCACCGATTCCGGCTCATCCTCCTGGTCTACGGTTCTCTCGCCAGCGCATAGGGTTAGACCCAAGAATTTTACTTCTCGCCGACCAACCCGCGCTTTCGTAGGGGTTTCCTTAACACCTTCTATCTCCCTCACACTTGCACCCTCTCCCCAGAGACAATGATTTCTCAGGTCCACGTGGATCCCGTGGGCTACCAAGAAATCAGATCCCAGGACTCCCGTTCCACCTCCCTCTTCCCACTTCATCAGGATACACTTCCACGTGGTGTGGAGTGGCCCTAAATGAATGGAGAGGGGAAGGGAATGTGCGCCAGCCTGTTCTTCGCCTGTGAAGCCCAACAGACGATATGGGACCCCGGTGGACAGGGGCGAGGTGGTGGGGTTATCTGCGTGGATTAGGGTGCACGATGCTCCCGTGTCCAACAGATAAGTTTCCTTCACCTCCTCCACCTCCATCTCTACGAAGGGCCGTCTCCATGCATCGTAGCGGAGCGGGCACAGGTAGACGGGCTGCGCCGACTCTAGTCACTTGGGTACAGTGATCGGAGTTTCGGGAGCAGCAAGGCCGGTGGTGACAGCTATTTTCCCCTGCGAGATCATCAGAGACCGCATTGTCTGTATGATTGACTCAATCGCAGCGGGATCCACAACCGCACCATCTCCTGGTGCCGGGGCTGGGGAAGTTTTTCCCTTTAAATCCTTCCAGGGATTTTTACAGTCTCGGCGCCAATTACCCTCCTTTCCACACCCGTAACAACTGCTCTTGGCTTGGGGGGCGCGATTCCCCTCCTGATGCCATTCCTTTTTAGCAGGAGCTGCGGGCCTCGCCTCATGCACCTTTCCTTTTGAGGAAGGCACATCCCTATTCTTGTTGTTCCTGTAACTTATCGTGAGCTGATCAAGTACTACGTCCTCCGTGGAGCGGGGGTTAGTGGGGTCAAACCATGCTTTGGCCTGCTCCCTCAACGGTGGCAAGCAATTGGCGACCAGACACCGGAGCCAATGAGCCCTTTGGTCATCATTTAGCGCGTTCCGGTCCGGTCCTCCCGGGCAGCTGCGCCGGTACACTGGCCACAACCTTCCGGCGAAAACCCGTGGGGCTTCTCCCTCTAGCTGTACTGTCCTTTCCAATCGGAGGAACAGAGTTCCGTCACCCTCCCCTATAATCTCCAGGATCTCATCCCGTATCTCCTCGTACGTCTCTCGCCCTCTTTTGCTCTCGTCAGGGAGACACTGGAGGAGCGAGCTGTCCAGGGAGAACAGCAGCATTTTGGACTGTTCAGCCCCATCGCAGTCATTAACTGCTGCGGTTTGCTCCACGTCCCTAAAATGGACGCAGGGATCTCCTGACTCGGAGAGTTTTGGGATGTGACTTATCATTGCCCTCAGCTGTTGTGCGCTGTGGGGCATTACGATCTGATTCACGAGGGGTCCGTCATCGCCATTGTTTTCGTTCGGACCGAGCCTCCGGTGTCGAGTTGGACACATCGGCGCCGGCCCCGACTCTACTACCTGGTGTTGCTCTACCTCAAGAACCTCTGTGTCTGACTTCTCCGTTTCCTCCCCTGGAGTCCAAGACTCGGTATAGGCGGGAGGTGCTGAGGGCTCGGGGGTTGGTACCCTAACTGCCTCCTTTGGAATTGGTCTTTTTGATTCCTTGGCGAACAGTAACTGGCTCGCTGGCGGGTTTATGAGACACACCAAGCCGGTTGCCTTTGCTAGGGCCATTCTCAGGTCCTCTAGCTCCCTGTGGCAAGCGCTATGATCGGTGTTCTCAGACCTATCCTCCATGGCCATCTTATAAGCTGCCCTAGCCCCTAAGACTCTTTCCTCCTGTGTCGCTATCTGCTTAGCTAGGCGGAAACACCTCTCTTTCATTCTACCTTCACTGGCCTTGGCCTCAATGACTTGACATTCCAAATACTCTATCCTGGTCTCATGGCGGTGAGTTACGGATTGGCGTTCCTGATTCAGCGCGTTAAGCGATTGAATCAGTTTCTGACCTCCCGCAACCTTTTCCTCTACTTCTGTAAGCAGCCCTTTGATCTGGGCTGTCTGTGCCACAACAACCTGGTCCAAAAGCTGGACTTGCTTCGTGTAACACATCAGCCAGACCGCCTTTTCGACCGATTTCTTATGCTCTTTACTTTCTGTCCACTTGATGGCTGCGTCTAGCAGGCGCCTATCTCTCAATAGGTCAGATATCCACTGTTTTGTAAGGTTTACCTTCCCAAAAACATAATCCGCTATTCTCTCATCCATCACATTTCGCTTATTCAAACCTTGATCTAACACGCTACATTCCTGCTGCCAAGGTCCTGCCGCGGTCGCCATCTCTGTAGGGGGTTTCTCTTGCTTGTTCTGGTCTCCTACCAGGCTTCGTGCAATAATTACCCTTGAGTGGTTCAACCCACTCTCCCCTATGGTTCTAGACCTTGGACTTAGGTGCCGAGCCTTGCCTGGCCGAACACCGACCACGTTCCGAAACCGAAGTGCTTAACCGAAGAGTCCGTCCCGAAGTTTTGAATCGCAATTGCTGAATCGTGTTCCCCGAGCGTGAAGCCTGGATTGTGAAGCGAAGCCTAATCGTAGTCGTAATCGCCGTTCGTCCACCCCCTGATGGACTTTTCAAATCCATAGTTATACCCTTTTGGGACAGTCTTATCTCCCGCCAAATCATAGTCCAGTCTTTGTAATATTTTTGGCGGGCAGAAATCTCTGCAGGGGCGCTTTGTCTTGTAACGGGAGCCGATGATAGCTTAACTGGCCTTCCTGGCCGATAATGTCTTTTACTTTGTCACCGTAACTCGGTTCACATATTGATCGGTCTGGAGATTGCCCTTGATGGCTGTTAAACGGTCTTTCCTTTGTACAGTAAATGGGTTTAAGTGTTCATTCAATTGTCCGCCCATTTCCTGATGGGCCCCATCCTGTTACCTGAAACTGTTTTGTAATTAGAATCCAATTAATATGTATGCTCAGTTCCCTGAGTTTCGGTTTCCCGATACTGGCTTTCGCGGGCTTACTGTCCTCAATCCACAAGCCTGTCTGGCTTGCAGTAACAGAAATCAAATGGTCCCAGAAACTGATCACGAGGTCCGGCGGCCATTTTGTATGCCCCTTTTTATCAAAGGTTTTTCTGTACAAGCTTTCTCTTGGTCAATAAACTATCTTATCAACCCTGTTTTGTTGTGTGATTAAATTACGGAAAATTTTGAATCTTACACCCTGTATGTTACGTCCTTAAAGAACTCAAGCAAATTTGTCAAACATGACTTCCCCTTCGTAAAACCATGCTGACTTTGCCCTATTAAATTATGTTTATCCAAATGTCCCGCTACTGTCTCCTTAATAATGGACTCTAAAATTTTACCAACCACAGATGTTAGGCTAACTGGTCTAGTTTCCAGCCTTCTGTCTACTACCCTTTTTAAATAAGGGTGTTACATTAGCAGTTTTCCAATCTGCCGGGACCTTTGCTGAGTCCAGGGAGTTTTGGAAAATTATTACCAATGCATCCACAATCCCTACCGCCACTTCCCTCAAGACCCTAGGATGTAAGCCATCAGGTCCAGGGGATTTATCCGCCTTAAGTCCCAATATTTTACCGAGTACCACTTCTTTAGTGATTTTAATCGTATTTAGCTCCTCCCCCCCAAAGCAGGGCCCCTGTTTGTCCAGTGTTGGGATATTCTTAGTGTCCTCTACTGTAAAGACTGATACAAAATATTTGTTCAGCGTTTTTGCCATCTCCATGTTTCCCACCATTAATTTCCCTGTCTCATCCTCTAAGGGACCAACATTTACTTTAGCCACCCTTTTTCTTTCTATATAACTATAGATGCTCTTGCTATCTGTTTTTATATTTATTGCTAATTTACTTTCATAATCTATCTTCCCTTTCTTAATCAATCTTTTCGTTATTTTTTGCTGTCTTTTAAAGACTTCCCAATCTTCTATCCTCCCACTAGATTTGGCTACCTTATATGCCCTTGTTTTTAGTCGGATACTATCCTTTATTACTTTACTCAGCCACGGATGGCTGTCTTTTCTTTTACACCCTTTTTTCCTCAGTGGAATATATATTTTTTGAAAGTTGTAAAATAACTCCTTGAATGTACACCACTGATCATGTACCGTCTTACCCTTTAATCTATTTTCCCAGTCCACTCTAATCAATTCCGCTCTCATGCCTTCATAGTCTCCTTTATTCAAGCTCAGTACATTTGTTTGAGATCCAGCCTTCTCACCCTCTAACTGAATATGGAATTCAACCATGTTATGGTCACTCATTCTAAGGGGATCCTTTACCAGGACATTTTTAATTAATCCTGTCTCATTACACAGGTCCAGATCTAAGGTTGCTTGCCCCCTGGTCGGTTCAGTTACATACTGCTCAAGAAACCCATCCCTAATACACTCAATGAACTCTTCCTCAAGGCTGCCCTGCCCAATTTGATTTGTCCAGTTAATATGAAAGTTAAAATCCCCCATAATTATAGCTGTTCCCTTATTACAAGCCCCAACTATTTCCTGATTAATACTCTGTCCAACAGAGTTGCAACTGTTAGGAGGCCTATAGACTATGCCCACCAGTGTTTTTTCCCCTTATTATTATTCCTTATCTCCACCCAAACTGTTTCATTATCCTGATCCTTTGACCCAATATCATTTCTGACTATTGCAGTGATTCCTTCCTTTATTAACATAGCCACCCCACCTCCCCTTCCTTCCTGCCTGTCCTTCCTGATTGTTAAATACCCTCGTATGTTTAATTCCCAGTCATGGTCACCCTGCAGCCATGTTTCTGTAATGGCCACAAGATCATACCCATATGTAGTTATTTCTGCCGTCAACTCGTCCATTTTGTTACGAATGCTACGTGCATTCAGATAAAGAACTCAGCTTCAGCAATCTCTTCTTCCACATCCCACTTCACAGTCACATCCATGCACCCTTACCCATTCCGTCTCTCTCTATGCTCACATTCACATAACTTTTCCACCATCCAGTCTTGTAAATAGTTTTAATGCCATCATTTTCCTGTACATAAAAAATCTGGTGCCAGCTGCTGCAGTTATGGCGTCTGTCATTTGGCGAATGGGGATGTCACATAGAGGCCTTAGGATAACTTGCAGATGACTGCAAGCTGGTCAAAGTTGTTGGAAAGTGCAAGCATGGGCCACTGTCCATGGTCAATTCAGAAGCAGTGAGGCTGCAGTGTTTGATGTTCCAGGCTACGCAAATCTGCCCAGGATGAGTGCATTCCTTGCATTCCGCCCAGCAATGTTCTCGCGCACTGGTGCCGCTGGTTGGCGGGCCTCTGCAGGATGCTCGTTTCTGTCCTCCTCCTCCTCCGCATCATCCTCATCCGAGGCAGCTCTGTGTGGAGCCTTTTGGTCCTGCGGAATCGGCAAGCCACGACGCTGTGCCATGTTGTGAAGCACACAGCATACCACAATGATTTTGGAGACCCTGGCTGATGAGTACTGTAGGGCTCCACCTGATCTATCGAGGCATCTGAAGCGCATCTTCAGCAATCCGATGGTTTGCTCGATAATGCATCTGGTGGCAATGTGGCTGGAGTTGTAGCGCTCCTCAGCTTCGCTGGCTGGTCTCCTCAACGGCGTCATTAGCCAAGAGCGCAGGGCATATCCCTTGTCTCCAAGTAGCCACCCTTGAAGTTCGTTTGGCGGACTGAATAGCGGAGGCACAGTAGGCTGGCGCAGTATGAAGGAGTCATGGCAGCTGCCAGGAAACCTGGCACAAACATGTAAAATCACCTTCTTGTGGTCACACACCAACTGAACGTTAAGGGAGTGGAAGCCCTTGCGGTTGACAAAAACTCCTGGCTTGCGGTGGGGTGCTCTAAGGGCCACATGTGTGCAGTCAATGATGCTCTGCACCCTTGGAAAGTCTGCCAGCTGAGCGAATCCACGCGCTCGCGCCCTCACACTTGCGCGATCCCTGGTGAAATGGATGTGATTGTGCGCGATGGCAAAGAGTGCACCGGTTACCTGCATGATGCATGTGTGTGCGGCCGCCTGGGAGATGCCGCTGATGTCTGCTGCTGATCCCTGGAAGGAGCCTGAGGCATAAAAGTTGAGTGCGGTGGTGACTTTGATGGCCACTGGCAAGTAGTGTGGACCTGTTGCTCTGGGCTCCAGGTCTTGCCGCAGCATTGCGCAGATGTCAGTCACAACCTCTCGCGAAAGTCGGAGCCGCCTATGGCACTGCTGCTCAGTCATGTTGAGGTAGCTGACACCCTGTACACCCTGTTTGGGGGGTATCTCCTGCGCCGACGGCCTTCCATGCGCTGACCCCTTCTGGCCTGTGCTGCCTCAGGTGGGTGAGCCGCAGCCTGCCGCTCCTGCTGGTGCTGCTGGTGTTGCTGTTGCTGGAGTTGCTCCAGCCTCCTCTGCTGCTGGAGATCCTCTAATGCCAGGAAGGGAAGGTACAAAAGGCCTCCCATGCTTCTGGCAGATGCCTCCGTTGAGGAGGCTCTGAGTTAGGGTGGTGAGAGGGGCTTCCCAGGAGCTCACACTGGAGAAGTGTGTGAGGCTCCAACTTTCTACAGCTGTGCCTAAGCCTTCAAAAATTCCCCCAAGCCTTGATCAACAAGGTCCTGCAGCCTGCAAATGCTGCCTATTTAAATCTCTGCAGCCCTCATTGACCTGCAGCTGCAAGCAAGCAAGCCAACTGTTTTCACGCCAGGTCTCATCGGCGGGGTTCCCCGCAGGCGTGTTTCACGTGGGGAAAGCCCCAAAGTCGCAACGGCCCCTTAAAATCTACTTAAACAAGGTAATAATTGGTGATTTGTGTTCCGACGGCCAGTCCCGCCAGCGGCGGCCGGGACTGAAGCGGGTCGCAGAGAAACGGCGGTCCGAAAGTCGGATGGGGCGGGGAATCAGGCGGGGGGGGGGTCGCGACCCGCTTTTTCGGCCCCCGGCCGCATGAAAAGTCGCCCGACAGCTGGCAGAAAATCGGGGCCTAGGAGTCTAGTAAATATGTTATTCCTACAGTACTTGGTTAATATGATGGTCAAGTATCCCATCATGCTTCGCAGCTACCTAAATGCTACATGTTCATTTTATATATTTTTCCGAATACATGAAGCTAAACATCCTTTGAATGGTTTCTAGTACTGCAGCCCTCCCTACAGCTTTGGTTAATATATTTAAAGACTAGAGGATTCAGGCTTTGATTCACAGGCCTATTTTTGCAATCCAACAACACTCAGACACTAAATGCATAAGACAAGCCATGTATTCCTCTCATGACACTTCAAAGCCATCCTGTTTATCTTGGAAAGCCTGTTGTTCCAAGATACAAGGAAGTTTGGTTATTAATCCTTAACCCCCCAAGATGTCCAACTGTTCTCCTTAGAGCAGAAGGCTAAGAGCAGATTTGATAGAGGAGTTTAAATTTGTGATGGGTTGAGATACAGTAAATAAATAGAAACTGTTTCCAATGGTTGAAGTGTTGATAACCAGAGAGCACAGATTTAAGGTGATTGGCAAAAGAACCAGAGGCAACATGAGGGAAAACTTTTTTACACAACGAGTGGTTAAGATTTGGAATGCACTGCCTGATAGGGTGGTGTATGCAGATTCAATAGTAGTTTTCAAAAGGGAATTGGATAAATACTTTAAGGAGAAAAAATTGCAGGGCTCTGGGGGAAGAGCGGAGGAGTGGGAGAAACTGGATTGCTCTTCGAAAGAGCCGGTGCAGACTCAATGGGCCGAATGGCCCCCTTCTGTGCTGTACTATTCTATAATTCTATAATTCTAAGAGTGGGGAGAATGTGGAACTAACTAGCACAAGGAGTGGTTGAGGAGAATAGCATAGTTGCATTTAAGGGGATGAAGGAGTGTGGACAACACTCTTGCCTCTGAGTCAGAAGGTTGTGGGTTCAAGTCCCACTCCAGAGATTTGAGCACAAAAATCTAGGCTGACACTCCAGTGCAGTGCTGTGGGAGTGCTGCACTGTCAGAGGTGCTGTCTTTCGGATGAGACGTTAAACCGAGGCCCCGTCTGCCCAATAGGTGGTTGTAAAGAGACAGGATTCAACAGCTAGAGGGATTCATCATGGCTGATTGTAAGTAGCAGGCTTTAGCGCTGTCACCTGCATTTTTAGACTGCTGCAACAGATTCAGGTCCACCCCCTTTCTATCCCTTTCCCCACACCCCTACTCCCTCCTCCCTGCCGCTTCCTTCTTTCACTAAATCTTTGCCCAGCACGGGTCAGTCTGTGTGTCTTCTTGTGCCAATCTTTGTGGAACTCTGACATTAACATATGGAAAACAGGTCAGCTTTAAGAGAATTTCACCAGCTTCATACACAGATTTTTGAAGGTGGCAGGACAAGTTGAGAAGGCTGTTAAAAAAACATATGGGATCCTGGGCTAAACCTTTCTAAATCACTCTAGGTCCCAGCTGGAGTATTGTGTTCAATTCTGGGCATAGACTTTAGGAAGGATATTAAGGCCTTGGAGAGGGTTCAGAGGAGATTTACTAGAATGGTTCCAGGGATGAGGGACCTCACTTATGTGGAGAGACTGGAGAAGTGGGGATTGTTCTCCTTAGAGCAGAGATGGTTAAGGAGAGATTTGATAGAGGTGGCAGAAATTTTTGATGCAGCGAGTTGTTGTGATCTGGAATGCACTGCCTGAAAGGACGGTGGAAGCAGATTCAATAATAACTTTCAAAAGGGAATTGGATAAATACTTGAAAAGGAAAAAATTACAGGGCTATGTGGGAAAGGAGTAGGGGAATGGGACTAATTAGTTAGCTCTTTCAAAGAACCGGCACACACACGATGAGCTGAATGGCCTCCTTCTGCGCTGTAAGAGTCTATTATTCTCTATTATGGAAGGTCTCATTAGTGAGCGCTCTTCTCATTGTCTTGCCATATGAATTGAATGCTGCCTGAAGTTAAAATTGGAACAATTGTTTGGAGCATCCTTTAGTGTAAAGTCCCATGGGGTTGCCGATGGGTATTGTCTTTTGAGAGATTCTTTTCCCTGATCCTCTCCTCACAATAGGACGTTGATTCAAATATCTGTGTTTCCTTGGTTGGTTTTGAATAACCTATCAGCTTCTGTCAAATATGTCTCGAGTCCGTAACATTCGATTAAAGTGGCTAACGTTGGGGGCAACAGAGATAGTCAGTTTGATTTGGAAACGGTGGCCCTGATATTCCTGGGGAGGGGCAGATCTGGAGGGGGTGCTGAGTGGATCATCTGCTGCCCACTGCCATTGCCCCTGACCCCGGTGGAAATCCCGGCGTCAAATTAATTTGAATATTCGGGGTGGGTGCCCACCTTGGGGAGGGAGGGATTTCACTCTGGCAATTTTTAAAATTATAAATTGGGAAATCCTCTTCTGCCAATTTAATAGCAAAAAGAACCTGCATTTATTTAGAACAGTTCACGACCTCAGGACATCCCAAAGCGCTTCACAGCCAATGATGTACTTTTGAAGTGTAGTCACTGGTTTGTAGGACAGCAGGCAATTTGCACACAGCAAGATCCCAGAAACAGCAATGAGCTGAATGGCCAGATAATCTATTTTACTGATGTAGGTTAAGAGATAAATGTTGGCCAGGACACCGGGCGAACTCCTTTGGGTTTCTTCGAATAGTGCCACGGGATCTTTCATGTCCAGTCCAGCAAGCCTCAGTTAACAACAGTGCTATCCAACAGATGGCACCTCCGACAGTGTAGCACTCCCTCAGCACTGCACCTAAGTTATGTGCTTAAAATCCTGGAGTAGGGCTTAAACCCACGACCGTCTGACTCAGAGGCAAGAAGTGCTATGACTGAGCCAGGATTAATGGCTCTGAGATTAACTGCATGCTGATTGCATGGACATTCATGGCACCGAAAGTGCATAACTGTGGAAAATATGTCGGAGTTGGGTTCCTTCCCCCTCCCCCACGTTGGCAGCTGTCTACTGCCCTCCCTGGCCACTGGCATTCCAAGGCTGGTGACTTTAGACTTGAAGAAATAGCATGTAGAGATTAGGCTAGATTTTCCAATCAGTGTTATTTTAATCCATTTAAAATAAATAGACCGGCACTGATCAGGTAATCTCGATGATAGAGACATTTTATTTGGTAATGACGATACAGATTTGTGGTTTTCATGGATGAGAGGGAATTACAGAACATGATCCTGGAAGCATGGTAAAAGTCACCAAAAATGTCATAATCACCTCCAAGTCCAAGAATTGAATTTGACCTGTTCAGTCAGCATAAACCAGTGGGGCTATAAATAAACAGAATCATGGAATGCAACTCCCAAATTACTGGCAAGAATCCCACATAAGCAGAATTTGACTTATTTGCTCTGCGTAACCCAGAGACCCTGATGACAAAGCCTTTTCCAGGTCCTTGATGCCACATGTCATCCAATTATGTTTACAGTCTACTGTTTCAAGTTTTGTGTCTGTAGAAATGTGGAATCATTTCCAGAAGGTGTGAGTGCAGGTAGAGAAAGCCATAAAAATGCCAATAGAATTCTGAGTTTTACAAATGGGTAAAGAAGCAATGACACATTTGTACAGGCTGTGGGTTAGGCCACAGTTAGAGTACTGTGTGCCTCATCATAGGAAGGACATTGAAGCCACAGAGAGAATACAACGTGTGTTCACCAGGATGGTACCAGGATTGGCAAGCTATAGTTACAGGAAGATACTGCGACTATTTCCACTGGAGCAGAGAAAGCTGAGAGGAGAATTAATAGAGGTTTTTTTTCTTTAAATGATTTTTCATACAGTAAATAGGGAAAGACTGTGGGGGCGAAATTCCCATCGTTTGTGCCTCCTGTGGGAGGCTCTAACATGGCGCAAATGGCTTTTCACCCCCCCGCCCCCCCCCCCCCGAGGCGCTAACCGGGAAATTCTGCGGGAGGTTAGCAGCGGCGCTATCGGGTATCACCCCGATCTTCTGCGCCCGGAGATCATGACGTCATCTCCAGGCACAAGGCCCCAGTAGCACCGCGGGAGAAAAATTCCCCCTCGCCGCCCTGCAGCAGCGCCGGGCGATGTTACCGACTGCTGCAGGGGTCGTGAACAGTGAGGCCGGCTGCTCGCGGGGTGCAGCTTAAAAGCGCGGTGGTCAGCCAATATGAAAAAAATTGGCGATTAAAAAAAAATTTCTGAGCACCAGATGCAGGCTGAGTGCCACGATCAGTCAGCCCGCCACTCAGCTTGTGTGCCGGATTGATCGCGCGGCACTCCCGCACCCCGGTGTGCTCCAGCAGATGCAAAAAAAAAATGCAGAGTTCGCAACGGGGAGCACAGCACTTAAATGGCCCTTATCAAAGTCACAAATAATGTCCATATGACTGTGACCGTGGCAAACTATCCCTCCTCATCCTTCTCGACCTGTCTGCAGCCTTTGACACCATTATCCACACCATCCTCCTCCAATGTCTCTCCACCGTCGTCCAGCTGGGTGGGACTGCCTCGCCTGGTTCCATTCTTATCTATCTAATCGTAGCCAGAGAATCTCCTGCAATGGCTTCTCTTCCCGCTCCCACGTCGTTACCTCTGGAATCCCCCAAGTTTCTATCCTTGGTCCCCTTCTATTTCTTATCTACATGCTGCTCCTCGGCTACATCATCTCAATTTATCTCTCTTGGCCCTTGCACCACCTCTCTGGTGTCAGACTGCTTGCCCGACATCCACTCCTAGCTGAGCCCCAATTTCCACCAGTTAAAGATTGAGAAGACCGTCACAAACTCCGGGCCCGAGCCACTAATGCCTTCCCCTCCTTGGCCTCTGTCTCAGCCTGAACCACACTGTCTTAACTGATCCCAAGTAGAACTTTCTTCCCCATATACTCTCCAGTACAAAGACTGCCTACTTCCACCTCTGTAACATCACCCACCTCCGCCCCAGCCTCAATCCTTCTGCTGCTGAAACCCTCAGCCATGCCTTTGTCACCTCCAGACCTGAATATTCCCCAATGCTCTTCTGGCTGGCCTCCTATCTTCCACCCTCCGTAAACTTGAGCTCATTTAGAACTCTGCTGCCCTATCCCAACTCGCGCCAAGTCCCGTTCACCCCTGTGCTCGCTGACCTACATTCGTTCCCAGTCTAGCTATGCCTTGATTTTAAAATTCTCACCCTCATGGTCAAATCCCTCTATGGCCTTGCCACCCCTCCCCCCACCCCAACCAACCCCCACCCCACTATCTCTGTTACCTCCCCCAGCCCTACGACCCAGTGAGAGCTCTATGTTCCTCCAAGTATGACCTCTTGTGTATACCCACACCCTTCGCTCCACCATTGGCGGCCGTGCCTTCAGCTGCCAAGGCCCTAAGCTCTGGAATTCCCTCCTTAAACCTCTCCGCCTCTCCACCTCTCTCTTCTCTTTTAAAATTCTCCTTAACACCTACCTCTTTGATCAAGCTTTTGGTCACCGCCCCCGCCCCCCCGCCCCCCCCAATATCTCCTTCTTTGGCTCGGTGTCACTCTCTGTCTGTTTACACTCCTGTGAAGCACCTTGGGATGTTTTACTATGTTAAAGGTGCTATATAAATGCAAGTTGTTGTTGGAGCAGAGAATGGTTGGCCACAGGGCGTGGTTGAGGCAGAGGCCATTGCATCTTTTAAGGGGAAATTGAATAAATATTTGAAGCAGCGAAAGATACAGAACTATAAGAGAGCAGAGCAAGGAGACATGTTTTGAATTGCTGTAACAAGCAGCTGAACGGCCTCCTGTGCGCTGTAAATGTCTATGATTGTATGTATGATTGTACAGTATAAGTTTTCAAACTGTGGTCGATGAGGGAATCCCATGGGCCTCCGACACCATCAGATTGTGTACTTTCTGCATCTGTTAACTTACTACAGTCCCCACCACTTAAAACGTCCACGTTTAAAATGGGCAGTCATTTATATTGTATGAAATACAATAACCATTAACCATTTGCATTAGTGTCGATTTCAAAGTTACAGCGTATTAAGTGCTCCATTTATTTCGGGCAGAAACACCTCATTAAGGTACACTGAGTGCAAGAACAAACATGAATCAATTTAATGTCAGCCATGGTTCAGTGGGTAGTACCCTCACCCTCGCCTCTGAGTCTCAAGGCTGTGGGTTCAAGTTCCACTCCAGAGTCTTGAGCACAAAAATCTAGGCTGACACTCCAGTGCAGTGCTGAGGGAGTGCCGCACTGTCAGAGGTGCCGTCTTTCAGATGAGACGTTAAACCCGTCTGCTTTCTCAGGTGGATATGAAAGAACCATGACACTATTTCGAAGAAGAGCAGGGGAGTTACCCCGGTGTCCTGGCCAATATTTATCCCTCAATCAACAGGTTATTTGGTCATCATCACATTGCTGTTTGTGGGAGCTTGCTGTGCACAAATTGTCTGCCACGTTTCCCACGTTTCCTACTTTACAACAGTGACTGTACTCCAAAAGTACTTCATCAGCTGTAAAGCGCTTTGGGATGTCCAGTAGTCATGAAAGGCGTTGTAGAAATGCAAGTCTTTCTTTTTCTATACACCTTGTTAATGTTCAGTTACCTTTTGTGTATTTAAGCCCTTCTAACCCTTTCTAAATGGTGTTGAATTACAGTTTGTAAACTGACTGCAGTTTAAATAGAGCTTCAGGTCAGAGTGCAGCTACACAAAAGGAACATTTTTGTTGCTTACTGAAATAGCATTACCCCCATTGTACCGGCCATCTCGTATAAGTGGGCAAATCATGTTCGCACAAACGTGGCCCTTATAAGCGGTGGGGACTGTTTCCCGTTATTATATTACTGCATGTGGGTCCAATGGGAGAAGGGAGTCCAGGTCTGGCATGTGGCGAGAGCCTCCAAGGATGCCTTCTAAGACTTTACCACTAAATGACAAAGATGCTTATTGTTACAGTGTTCGAGTCATATGTTAGTGTAACTGGGCATACAGTGAGGATAGGGCTGTTTTTTAATTAAGTAGATTAACTGATAAATTGATTGAAATTAATTGGATTGTGGATTTTGTGCAATTAGAACTGAGGGACTGGCTAAGAGAACTCACTGATTTGCCGACTGAGTCTTCAGCTAGATTCTTGTCGGTTTATGCAGTCGTGTTACAAGACAATGGGTTTTTTGACAATGAGAGATGGTCAGGAAATGGGCTCACTACCTTAAGCTTAATTATTTACAGTTAATTCTCTCTAGTTTGCCTGGCCTGGTAGACTCAACTGCACTGAGAGAGAATGTGCTTGAATCTGTGAGGCCAGGAAAGGTAAATGAGATTTAGTTCCAATTAATTAAAGTAGAATAGATGCAGTCCGCTTGATCGGCAGCCCCTCCACCACCTTGACCATTCACTCCCTCCACCACCGGTGTACCGTGGCTGCAGTGAGTACCATCTACAAGATGCACTGCAGCAACTCGCCAAGGCTTCTTCGGCAGCACATTCCAAACCCGTGACCTCTTCCACCGAGAAGGACAAGGGCAGCAGGCGAATGGGAACACCACCCCCTCCAAGTAACACACCATCCTGACTTAGAAGTATATCGCCGTTCCTTCATCGTTGCTGGGTCAAAATCCTGGAACTCCCTGCCCAACAGCACTGTGGGAGCACCTTCACCACACGGACTGCAGCGGTTCAAGAAGGCGGCGGCTCACCACCACAGATGGGCAGTAAATACTGGCCTTATCAGCAAAGCCCACATACTGAGAATGAACTAGTGATGTATGCAGCATGTGTGATCTCAGATATTCTTTAAAATTCATTCTCAGGATTTGTGCATCAATGGCAAGGCAAACATTTACTGCCCATCCCTAGGTGCCTTGTAACGGTTTTAATAAAGCTGAGTGGCTTGCTGGGCCATTTCAAAGGGCAGTTAAGAATCAACCACATTGGTGTGGGACTGGAGTCACTTATAGACTAGACCAGGTAAGAACAGGTTTCCTTCCCTGAAGTGACCAGTTGGGTTTTTATGGCAATCCGACAGCTTCATTGTCACTTTTACTGAGAGGGAATGTGAAAAAGACAGGAAGAGAGGGAATGAGAAAGAATGAGGCAAAGAGTGTAGGATCCAGATGAATAGAAACCTGCATCAGTACAGGTAATGGGTTTGGGTTCATGTCTTTTTGCATGGTATACAACATTGAGTCGATGTGTGAGCGTAATGCTACATTACATTTCAAACTGGCTCTGTATCGGCACTCAGTTTCCTTCCCAAACTCCTGAGCCTCGAAATCTTGGTCATTCCTATGCTGGTGTCATGCAAGAGAGCTCTGCTTTGATTGGATGGGGAGATTATTCACCTATCAGCACAGTTTAACCTCAAGTGGTGGAGTGTGGAAAATATTGCCATCAGGAACGTTAGGCAGCGTAGGCTTCTCTTTCTAGCCAGGAGTGAAAACATAACTCTCACCAAGGTTACTTAAGGATACAAGGAGAGAGCTTGTATCTTGCTTTATTAGTTTAGTCAGGTCGGGCTGAAAATGGCCTCGTCACCCTAAGGCTCCCTTCGACACTTCTGGATGTAAATAGTGAAATATGCCGCACTATGTTTTGGTAAGTTTAGGATAGACTATAAGCAATTGGAATAATAACATGTAGTTGTTGCTTTTAACAATTAGTTTATAACTAATTTGAATAGATTTCTAATTACTTAGACCCTTTAAATATGTAGTATGTTAAATATTCAGGAGTATTAATTTTATTTAGCAGATACTTTATTGGATTGGATAGGTCATGTTCTCTTCTGTCTGACTTTGCAGGTGGCTAATCTTGCTTGCTCAATGTCAAATAACGAGGAAGGAATCAATATTATTCAGATGGCAGGTCACCGCATCGAGACCATATGTCCTCAGGTATGGGACACTCAACATTTAAAATGTGTGATGCTTGAACATTATTCATGAGAAGCCGTGTAGAGGCTGAAAAATGCACAAAGAAAACAATTGAGATTGTTGTATTGATCAGATCTTATTACAATCCATCTTTCCCAATTTCCTCCTCTCCTCTCCTGAACCAGCTGACTCTTGTTGGGTTACAGTTCCTCATTATGGTCATTTCCCAGGTCCTTGCCCATCCATCATGTCGCAGCCTAAGGAACTTGCTAAGAAGAAACAGCTTGCCTTTACGTAGCACCCTTTCCATCCTTGGGATATCCCAAAATGCTTCACAGCCGGTGAATTACTTTTAAACTGCCGTCACTGTTGTACTGTAAGCAAATTCAGGGGCTAATTTGTACACAGCAAGGTTCCACAAACAGCAATGAGATGGATGACCAATTTATCTGGGTTTTTTTTTGGTGGGGTTGAATGAGGGGCAATGTTGGTCAGGACACCAGGAGAAACCCTTGCTCTTCTTTGATTAATGCCATAGGGTGTCTTACATCCATCTACACAGGGAGGCAGAAAGACGGCACCTCTGCCAGTGTAGCACTCCCTCAGTACTGCACTGAAGCATCAGCCTAGATTTCATGCTCAAATACTGGAGTGGGCCTTGAACCCATGACCTATTGACCCAGTGGTGAGAGTGCTGAGCCAAACTGACACTTATGTATGAGCCCAGATGATGATAGGTTATTGTGTTGGAGTCGCTAGAAATCAACAGGCTGAGACTTTTGTTGCAGCAAAGGCAAAACGCGTGCTACTTTATTCACTCTCCATGAGGACTGAGGTTCTCAGCCTCGTTGCAGGGCTATGACGTCATCACGCTATCGACACATGATGTCATCATGCTACCGACGCTCTTAAATGGACCCTGCCCCGATAACCCAAACAAGTACGTACATATAACAACGTTGGCTATACATAGTGAATTGTGTTTAGGTACATATAACCACATTGGCTATACATTGTGAATTGTGTTATTGTCCCTATGTGGTCTCCGCCACAATTGAACCTTAAAGACGATTACAGGTGAGCTCGATCCAGATCTCACCTATTGGCTACACAAATCAAGCCGCAGGCACTGGACAGCAATCAGCACTGAAATGTTTGTCTGGTTATGTGCTCCTATCTCTTGGATGACGAGCCTATTGTCAACCCTCAGCTCTAAACCTGGCAGAGATCAGCGATTTCAGCACGCAGCTTGGATAGAGTCTGACTCCCTCAGCTCTGATGTGCTTAGATCAACACCAGGAGGCACCTATACCCACACCAGGGGACACCTATACCCAAATCAGGAGACACCTATACCCACACTTTAGACATTATACCCACACCAGGAGAAAACAATACCCAAACCAGGAGACACCTATACTCACACCAGGAGACACCTATATCCACAACTTGGACACCTATACCCACACCTGGAGATACCTATACCAACACGTGGAGACACCTATACCCACACCAGAAGACACCAATACCCACACCAGGAGACACCTATAACCACACCAGGAGACACCTATAACCACACCAGGAGACACCTATACCCACACCTGCAGACAACTATAACCACACCAGAAGACATCAATACCCACACCAGGAGACACCTAAAATGACACCGACACCTTAGACACCTATACCAAAACCAGGAGACACCTATACCCACAACTTAGACACCTATACCCACACAAGGAGATACCTATACCCACACCAGGAGACACCTATACTCACACCAGGAGACAACTATACCCACACCAGGAGACATCTACACCCACACCAGGAGACACCTACACCCACACCAGGAGACAGCTATACCCACACCAGGAGAAACCTATACCCACACCAGGAGACACCTACACCCACACCAGGAGACACCTATACTCACACCTGGAGACACCTATTCCCACACCAGGAGACACCTATATCCACACCAGGAGTCACCTATACTCACGCCAGGAGAGAGCTATACCCACACTGTATTGATTTGTATGTGGGTTCAATGACGACACATTCATGAAAGAGAATGGGCTAAAAATTCGGTATCGCCGCGCCAGGTCTTTAGTGCCCGAAATTTTGCGCTCGCCCGGATTCCCGTAGCGCCCGCCTGAAATTCAGTTGCGCCGCCCCAAGACGGAGGCGGGCGCTATTGCAGGGTTTGCCCGCCTCGTTTGGGGCGATGAAAGTCAGTTTCAGGCGTCCAGCTGCCGCTGCGGCACCCGATGCGGTGCTGCAGGCTGGGGTACTGCAGGCCTCCTCCTTCTCTTAAGGAGGAGCTGCCTGCAGCCGTGAGATCGCCGCTGGATTCCCCCGGCAAATGAGCCCGGCACCACGGAGAAGTGCCGAGCTCGCGGGAGTCAGACACCAATGCCGCGGGGGGGTGGTGCAGGAGTCCGGGGAGGGAGGTGCGGCCAGGCGGCCGCCGGGAAAGCGGCCGGCCGCCCCTCCACCTTTATGCGCCGGCCTCTCGGAGCTGCAAGGCACCGTTTTTCAAACGCTGTTTGCGGCCGCTACGGGCGAGGCGGCCGCAACTGAATTTGGCCATCGGCACGGAATAGCATTGGAACCGGGGCACTGCGCACACCGATGACGCCATCGGTGCCGGCGCAGCGCTACCGGCTAACGCCGATGTTAGGGACCAACTGAATTTCGGGCGCTAAAAAACTTCTGGCGCAAACCACTCTATAGCCAATAAGTGGGCACAAACGCGACTGAATTTCTAGGCCCTAGTCTTTTAATCTAAAGTATGTTCAACTCAGTTAACAGCATTACAGGAGACACCATGTTAGAGATCCATCTAAAATGAAACTAAAACTAAACTCTCTCTCTCACATGCCCTCTGCTGGTCAGGCATAAATAATCAAACAGGCAAATACCATCACTATTTGCTGATATCATTACATCTCCCTTTCTTAAAACAAAAGTATTTTACTTTTATCTAACAACATGTTTTCTTTGTATTACTCTGCATTTTAACTGTAACCTTAATGAACTTACATTATCATTATCATTATCAAGGTTTTTTAACCTTGTTTTGTGTGTTCACATGAAATATGTAAATACCTAGAACTTGAAGAAAGAATAAGATAACATTACTTCCTTCTATAACAAGAGTCCTTAAACTTGCTCAATGAGTCTCTCAGGAGGCTTCACGTGTCTTGAGGATTTTCTGATTGATTGTCCTTGAATCTGAGTTGTTGCCTCAGATGATGATTCCTCAGCTGTGTGATCAGGTTGTTCAACAGTATCAGTCTTTTGACCTGCTGTGTGATCCGGTTGTTCAACAGTATCAGTCTTTTGACTTGCTGTGGCTGGTCTCATGAGAAGATCCCGACGATTTCTTCTCAGAACAGCACCCTCATCTGTCTGAATGGTGTATGATCTTGGTTGAACTTCACTCAGGACAGTTCCCTTCTGAGTCCATATGTTTGTTTTGTCTTTGAACCTTACTTGGTCACCAGTGTGGAGTTCAGGTAGGTTTTGTGTTCCTCTGTCATAGTAGTACTTTTGCTTTTCTTTCTGTTGTTCTTTGAACTTCCTCACTTCCTCCCCCTCTTTTGTTTTCAGGAGGTTCTCCGGGATGGGTAGGTTTGACCTTAGCAGACGTCCCATAAGGAGTTGGGCTGGTGACATACCACACTCGAGCGGCATTGTGCGGTATACAAGCATGCTCTGGTAGAAGTCAGTTCCACTGTCTTTTGCCTTGTACATCAGTCTTTTCACTGTCTGGACCGATTTTTCCACTAGTCCATTGGACTGTGGAAAGTGAGGACTTGACGTTGTGTGGACAAAGTCCCACTCTTTGGCAAAGTGTCGGAAACTTGCATTGTAAAACTGGGGTCCGTTGTCTGTGAAGACCTCGCTTGCCACGCCATGTCTGGAGAATATGGCTTTCATACATGTTATCACAGCATCTGCAGTGGTGGTGTACAATCTACAAACCTCTGGATACAGGGAGTAATAGTCTGTGACTACAAGATAGTCCTTCCCTTGACATATGAATAGGTCAGCGCCTACCTTCTGGTAAGGTCTGTCTGGTGCTGGGTGTGGCTTTAGTGGTTCTACCGGATTGCTTACTCGATATTTCAGGCATATTGTGCAGTTTGACACCTCATTTGTCACATCTTGGTTGATTTGTGGCCAGTACATCACCTCTCGTGCTCTTTTCTTACACTTTTCGATTCACAGATGTCCTCCATGGATCCTTTTTAGCATCTCTTTTCTCAGACTCTTTGGGATAACTATTTTACATCCTTTGTAGATGATGTCTTCGACCACTGATAGTTCCGCCCTGCAGTTCCAGTACTCTGCCATGTCAGGTGAGCAGTCTTGCTTCATGTTGGGCCATCCATCCAAGATGCTTTTCCTCAGTCGTCTCATTGTTTCATCTTTGTTTGTCTCAGTCTTTATGAGCTCCATTTTTGCATCTGCTATGGGCAGTGCACTTGTGATCATGTCCACGTAGGCGTTCACTTTTTCATCCATTTTGGTGTTTGCGGGCTCACTTGGGTCAACAGCTCTGGACAACGTGTCTGCTGTGTACA
Organism: Somniosus microcephalus; assembly: GCF_052327205.1. Classification (NCBI taxonomy): domain Eukaryota; kingdom Metazoa; phylum Chordata; class Chondrichthyes; order Squaliformes; family Somniosidae; genus Somniosus; species Somniosus microcephalus. The sequence continues at coordinate 89,727,815 of NC_140994.1, read as the reverse complement.
TCAGTTTACCCGGTGTGTACGCAACATTCAGTGTATAGCGTTGCAGCCTGATCATCATTCTTTGTATTCTAAGCGGACAGCTATTTAGTGGCTTTTGGAACAATGCAATCAAGGGCTTATGGTCAGTCTCTACACTGATTGCTTGTCCTGCCACAAACTGGTGAAATCTTTCACAGGCGTATGTGATGCTGAGCAGCTCCTTTTCTATTTGAGCATATCGCGTCTCCGCGTCTGTCATTGAGCGCGATGCATATGCAATAGGTTGCCAGTAGTCATATTTTTGCAGAAGAACGGCACCGAGCCCACTCTGTGATGCATCTGATGATATCTTGATGGGTCTCACTGGGTCATAAAACCTCAGAACTGGTTCCTCTGTGAGCAGTTTCTTTAGATCGCTCCATGAATTCTCATGCTCATGATTCCATTCCCATTCTATGTTCTTTCAGTTAGTAGCCTCAGTGGCGCCATCTTTTCTGAGAGGTTGGATATGAATTTACCCATGTAGTTGATCATTCCAATAAACCTCTGCACGTCCTTTTTGCATTGTGGCTTTGGCATATTCTCAATGGCGGACACCTTTCTGGGATCTGGTCTGATGCCCTCACTGCTAAGGATATCTCCCACGAATGTCAGTTCTGTCACCCCGAGCTGGCATTTCTCTCTATTCAGCTTCAGGTTTGTTTTCCTTGTTGCTTCCAGCACTTTTTCCAGTCTCTCGTCATGCTCAGTTCTTGTGGTTCCCCATACTATGATGTCATCCATTGATGTATCAACTCCCTCCAGATGCTCATAGATCATATGGATAGTTTTGTGATACACTTCAGGAGCTGAGGCAATGCCAAATGGTAACCTTAGGAATCTGTATCTGCCAAATGGACTGTTGAACGTGCACAGTCTTGAACTTGCCTCGTCCAGTTTCATCTGCCAAAATCCTGATGATGCATCTAACTTGCTGAAATACTTTGCATTTGCAAACTGTGACATGATTTCCTCACGTGTAGGAAGCTTGAAGTGCTCTCTCTTTATTGCTCTGTTTAGATCTCTTGGATCCAGGCAAATTCTGAGCTTTCCATTCATTTTGTCCACAACGACGAGGGAACTCACCCACTCAGTTGGCTCATCTATCTTCTGAATCACGTTCAGGCTTTCCATCCTGTCCAACTCTGCTTTCAGTTGCTTTTGAAGAGCAAACGGAACTTTTCTGCATGGATGTATGACCGTTGGCATACTTTTATCTACTCTGATCGTGTGTTCTCCTGGAAGGCAGCCTAGACCCTTAAATAGGTCATTGTACTCTTTCATGAGTTCATCATAGACTGTCTCTCCTTCGCTTTCCACAACGAGGACTCTCTTTACCAGGTTCAGTCTCTCACAGGCTATTAAACCTAGTATGGCTTGCACATCCTTTGGCACCACGATTAATGCTAGCGTGTGCTCTCTGTCCTTGTGTGTCACTTTCACAATGCATTTTCCTTTCACTGGTATATTAGTACCTGAGTATCCTGTCACTTTCACTTTTATTCCATGTATCTTTGGTCTGGGTCTGATTTTCTTAAAATCAGTCTCTGATATCACATTAACTTGTGCTCCAGTATCCAATTTAAATGGAATGTGTATGTCATTCACTTTTAGTGTCAACAACCAGTCTCTTTTTTCTTCTTTGTTTTCAGACACGACATCCACATAGAACTCCTCTATCTCGCTTTCATCTACTGCATGGACCTTGCTTTGTTGCGCTTGGTTCTTACAGCAATGGGCATAATGGTTGTTTTTGTTGCAACTATTGCATGTTTTACCATATGCTGGACACTTTCTTGGTGTATGCTGTGTACCGCATCAACTACATGACTTTCGATTGCCACTTTCATTTTTGTTCGCTGGCCACGCCTCTTTTTTCACATTGGCGCTCTTTTTGTTAAACGGTTTGTGTCTGTTCATTCTCACTGCATCCACGTTGCAGCTACTGTCACTGAACAGCTCCTTTGCCTGCGACTTCACAGTCTCTGTAGCCCTACACAGTGCTATGGCTTTTCCCAGGTCTAGATTTTGCTCTCTTAGCAGTCTTTCCCTTAGACCATTATCTGGAATACCACACACCAGTCTGTCTTTTATCAGCGACTCTGTCAGTCCCCCAAATTCACATGTTTTGCTTCGGTTTCTCAGTTCAGTCACATACTGATCAATAGTCTCTCCCGTTTTCTGTACACATGTGAAAAACCTGTGCCTCTCAAACGTCACGTTACGTTTAGGTATGCAGTAGGCCTCAAACTGTTCCATTGCTTTATCCAACTTCATTTTGTCTCCATCAGCAGTGAATGTGAAGTTATTATACACCTCCAGCACTTCATCAACCACGACATGTAAGAACACTGACGCTTTCATTTTTTGACTTTTCTCGTCAGCTAAATACAACTCCAAACGTTGTTTGAACCTCCTCCAATTTTCAGCCACATTACCTGTCAACTGAAGCTTCGCCGGTGGGTGTAATCCTACCATTTTTTCACTTCGATAGCTATTCTCCAATGGTAAGTAACGATGTTCTCTTTTGGCTTGCTAATCTGTGGAGAGCTGATTTAACTTCAGATTTTTCCTCTTCATCTCTTTCAATCACTTCTTCTGACACCATGTATTGATTTGTATGTGGGTTCAATGACGACACATTCATGAAAGAGAATGTCTTTTAATCTAAAGTATGTTCAGCTCAGTTAACAGCATTACAGGAGACACCATGTTAGAGATCCATCTAAAACGAAACTAAAACTAAACTCTCTCTCTCACATGCTCTCTGCTGGTCAGGCATAAATAATCAAACAGGCAAATATGCTGGTAAGGCATAAATAATCAAACAGGCAAATACCATCACTATTTGCTGATATCATTACACACACCAGGAGACACCTATACCCACACCAGGAGACAACTATACCCACACCAGAGACATCTATACCCACACCAGGAGACACCTATCCTCACACCAGGAGACACCTATACCCAGAGCAGGAGACATCTATACCCACACCAGGAGACACCTATACTCACACCAGGAGACACCTACACTCACACCAGGAGACACCTATACCCACACGAGGAGACATCAATACCCACACCAGGAGACACCTATACCCACACCAGGAGACATCTACACCCACACAAGGAGATACCTATACCCACACCAGGAGACACCTATACCCACACCAAGAGACACCTACACCCACACCAGGAGACACCGATACCTACACCAGGAGACACCTATACCCACACCAGGAGACACCTATACACATACCAGGGGATAGCTAACCTCAAGCCACTAGACACCTATACCCACACCAAGAGACACCTATACCCACACCAGGGGACACCTATACCAACACCAGGGGACACCTATACCCACACCAGGGGACACCTATAACTACACCAGGGGACACCTATACCCACACCAGGACACACCTATGCTCACACCAGGGGACACCTATACCCACACCAGGGGACACCTATAACTACACCAGGGGACACCTATAACCACAGCTGAAGACACCTATACCCACACCTGGAAACACCTATACCCACACCTGGAGACAGCTATACGCACACCTGGAGACACCTATACCCACACGAGGAGACACCGATACCGACACCAGGAGACGCCGATACCCACACCAGGAGACACCTATACACACACCAGGGGATAGCAAACCCAAATCACTAGACATCTATACCCACACCAAGAGACACCTATACTCACAGCAGGGGACACCTATACCCACACCAGGAGTCGCCTATACCCACACCAGGAGACACCAATTCGCACACCGGAGGACACCTATTCCCCCACCATGAGACACCTATACCCACACCAAGAGACACCTATACCACACCAGGGGACACCTATAACCACATCAGGGACACCTATACCCACACCAGGAGACACCTATACTCACACCAGGAGACTCCTATACCCACACCAGGAGACACCTCTACCCATACCAGGGGACACCTATACCCACACCAGGGGACACCTATACCCACACCAGGGGACACCTATACCCACACCAGGGGACACCAATACCCACACCAGGGGACACCTATACCCACACCAGGGGACACCTATACCCACACCAGGGGACACCTATACCCACACCAGGGGACACCTATACCCACACCAGGGGACACCAATACCCACACCAGGGGACACCTATACCCACACCAGGGGACACCTATACCCACACCAGGGGACACCTATACCCACACCAGGGGACACCTATACCCACACCAGGGGACACCTATACCCACACCAGGTGACACCTATACCCACAGCAGGGGACACCTATACGCACACCAGGAGACACCTACACTCACACCAGGGGACCCCTGTAGCCACACCACGGGACACTTATACCCACACCAGGAGACACCTATACCCACACCAGGAGACACCTATACCCACACCAGGAGACACCTATACCCACACCAGGAGACACCTATACTCATACCAGGAGACACCTATACGCACACCTGGAGACACCTATATCCACACCAGGAGACACCTATATCCACAGCAAGAGACACATACCCACACCAGGCGACTCCGATACCCAAATAAGGAGCCAGCTATACCCACACCAGGAGACACCGATACTCACACCTGGAGACAGCTACATGTACACCAGGAGACACCTATAGCCCAACCAGGAGACTCCTGTACCCACACCTGGAGACACCTATACCCACACCAGGAAACACCTATTCCCACACTTCGAGACCTCCTATACATACACCTGGAGACCACTATACCCACACCAGGGGAAACCTATACCCACAGCAGGGGACTCGAAAAGCCACACCAGGAGACACTATACACACACCTGGAGACACCTACACCCAAACCAGGGGACACCTATACCCACACCAGGAGACTCCTATACCCACACCAGGGGACACCTATAACCAGACCTGGAAACACCTATACCCTCACCAGTAGAGATGTATACCAACACCAGGAGGGACCTATACACGCACCAGGGGACATCTATACCCACACCAAGAGACACCTGTACCCACACCAGGGGACACCGATACCCACACCAAGAGACACCTATACCCACACCAGGGGACACCTATACCCACACCAAGAGACACCTATACCCACACCAGGAATCACCTATACCCAAACCAGGAGACACCTGTACCCACACCTGGAGACACGTATACGCACAGCAGGGGACACCTATACCCACACCAGGGGACTCCAAAAGCCACACCAGGGGACACCTATAACCAGACCTTGAAACACCTATACCCACAACAGGAGACACCTATACCCTCACCAGGAGAGACCTATATCCACACCAGGAGTGATCTATACCCACACCAGGAGAAATCTATACACACACCAGGAGGTCACTATAACCACACCTTAGAAACCTATACCCACATCAGTGGACACCTACATCTACACCAAGAGACAACTATACACACACCAGGGGACAGCTAACCTCACACCAGTAGACACCTATACCCACACCAAGGGACACCTATACCCACACCAGGAGACACCGATACCCACACCAGGAGACAACTATACTCACACCAGGAGACTCCTATACCCACACCAGGAGACTCCTATACCCACACCAGGAGACAACTATACTCACACCAGTAGACACCTATACCCACACCAGTAGACACCTATACCCACACCAAGGGACACCTATACCCACACCAGGAGACTCCTATACCCACACCAGGAGACAACTATACTCACACCAGGAGACTCCTATACCCACACCAGGAGACACCTATTCCCACACCAGGAGACACCAATTTGCACACCAGAGGACACCTATTCCCCCACCAGGAGACACCTATACCCACACCAGGAGACACCTATACCCACATCAGGAGACAACTATACCCACACCAGGGACACCTACACTCACACCAGGGGACACGTATAGCCACACCACGGGACACTTATACCCACACCAGCAGACACCTATACCCACACCTGGAGACACGTATACCCACACCAGAAGATACTTATACTCACACCAAGAGACAGGTATAACCTCTGCAGGGGACCCCTACACCCAAACCTGGAGACACCTATACTCACACCAGGAGACACCTATACCCACACAAGGAGACACCTATACCCACACCAGGGGACTCCAAAAGCCACACCAGGAGACACTATACACACACCTGAAGACACCTATACCCACACCAGGAGACAGCTACTCCCACACCAGGGGACACATATAACCAGACCTTGAAACATCTATACCCACACCAGGAGACACCTATACCCTCACCAGGAGAGACCTATATCCACACCAGGAGACACCTATACCCACACCAGGGCACACCTAAACCCACACCTGGAGACATCTATACCCATACCAGGAGACAGCTATACCCACACCTGGAAACACCTATACCCACACCTGGAGACACCTATAACCACACCAGGAGACACCTATGCCCATACCAGGAGACAGCTATACCCACACCAGGCGACTCCTATACACACACCTGGAGACAACTATACCCACACCAGGAGACACCGATACTCACACCTGGAGACAGCTATACATACACCAGGAGACACCTATACCCAAACCAGGAGACTCCTGTATGCACACCTGGAGACACCTATACACACAGCAGGAGACTCCTATACCCACACCAGGAGACACCTATGCCCAAACCAGGAGACAGCTATACATACACCAGGAGACACCTATACCCAAACCAGGAGACTCCTGTATGCACACCTGGAGACACCTATACACACAGCAGGAGACTCCTATACCCACACCAGGAGACACCTATTCCCACACTTGGAGACAAACTATATGCACACCAGGCGATACCTATAAACACACCAGGGGACTCCTATACACACACCTGGAGACCACTATACCCACACCAGGGGACAACTATACCCACACCAGGGGACTCCAAAAGCCACACCAGGAGTCACCTATGCCCAAACCAGGAGACACCTATACCCACACCTGGAGACACATATATGCACACCAGGAGACACCTATACACACACCAGGGGACTCGAGCCACACAGTTCTAACCAGACACTCACCCCGGGGCCCCACAGCCCCATGGTACAGTTGAACAACCCCAGCATAAATACCAGGGAGGAAGCCACACATAGTCCCCCTACCACTTCCAGCTCACCAAGAGAAGAGCAACCTAGCCAGGAAGTGAGTGAGCCCTCCAGCTCCGACCAGGCACACACCCTGGGATCCCACAGCCAGATACAACTAAAGGAGAAATTTAACCAGCTGAAGACAGAGCTGGTTAAACTTATAGAGGAGGTCCTTAAACTGAAAACCGACCAAGAAAACAGCATTTCAGCAATGAAGCATGAACAAAAGCAAGAGAGGGAGAGATACAGGAGAGAGCTGAATTTACTCGGGAATCAGGTGAAAGAGCTGCAGAAAGACAAAGAGAGCCATAGGGGAGAGATAGCGCCATTAGCCCAGCAGCCAGAGGCTAGAGATAAGAAAGTGCAGAGCCCGACTGAACAGCTGCACTCTCACACTGAACAACAGCATCAGACACACAATACAGGGGGAGCCACACAGACCGACCAGCATACTGAAGCTCAGTCTTCCCCCACCACTGTGGAACAACAGGCGAGCCGCTCACAAGAGGAGCACACACACCAGACACGACCACCCCAGTCCAACACACAACCTATGAGTCCAGGCGAAAGCCACCAGCCAGTAAACACCAACAAGGCTGACATCGTAATAGTCATAGACTCAAATGGGAAATTTCTATGGGAAAAAAAGCTCTTCCCTAGACATAAAGTAATAAAGATCCGGTGCCCAACAACAGACAGAGCCCTGGAATGGCTGACCAAAACCCGATTAGGCTCCCCCCAACACATAATAATACACACTGGCACAAATGACCTAAAGGCCCAGCAGAAAAGGGTAGCAACATCGCTCGGATCAGTGATTGAGAAGGCAAGCAATACCTTCCCAAACACTAGAATCACTGTTTCCACACTATTGCCGAGAACAGACTTTAACAACAAAACAATCCATGAGATAAATACCAGCATAGCAAGAGACTGTGAATTAAAACACAACGTGCACCTGGCCCAACACCCCACCCTCGATGTGGAATGTCTCCACGACCACGTCCATATCCACAGGAAGCAAATATCGGTCTTTGCTAAAGTCCTGAAGGACATCGCTTTTAACCGGGTCCATACCCAGACTCCAGGAGGACCCCCCGCCCCGACCACCAGAGACCAGCGGGGTACAGACCAGGACTACTACAGAGACCACCACTACACCAACCGGGACCAGAGAGGATCCCCATGCACAACAACAATGTCGGACCTGCACGACTCCTGTCCTACAGGGGAACAGGACCGCCCCCAGCCAGACAGAGGGAGAGATGCTCAGGGCGTACGCAATACCTCAGGCAGAGACAATCCATTAAGAGACATAATGCAGACGCACAGCAGCATCTACTTCTGCCTTATGGATCAGAAAAAAAATAAGGACTAGTTGCAAGAAAGAGTTGTAACCAATTAGTATCAGCATTTATAGACAATTGAAATGTTCTTTTTTTTCCCCATTTAGACACGACAAACACATATCATATTTTAACCTATCATAGTAAAAGATCAAACTTAACATGAAGTCCTTATATATCTCAACCTGGGATATCCAAGGTCTACGCTCTTTTGTGCGTGGCATGAAGAGTAGGACCCCAGAGTTCCTAGATGAAATTAAAGATCTGGATATTATCTTTTTACAGGAAACTTGGTGTAGAGGAGAAGGACACACTGGCCGTCCCCATGGGTACACAGAGCTGGTGGTCCCCTCCAATAAATTGCCAGGAGTAACCCAGGGCAGAGACTCTGGAGGCATACTGATTTGGTTTAAAACAGAGCTTAGGAATTGCATCAAATTTATAAAAAAGGGCGAAAACCACATATGGCTCAAAATTAAGAGGGGCATCATCTCTAACACACAAGGGCCTAGAAATTCAGTTGTTTGCGCCAGCCGCTAGCGCCTTAGGAGGAGGAGATGTGGGGCGCTAGGCGGCTAGCGGCCGGGCGCAGCGCGATCTGCGCCTCTCCACAACTTCAGTAAAGATTTAGCGGCGGCGCAAATCCTTTGCGCGCGCTCAGCTGCGCGCGCAGATCCTGACGTCATTTCATCGTGCAACGCCCTTTGTGCGCCCCGAACCGGAAATTCAGTGGCGCCGCCCTTCTTTGCGCCTGGCGCCCCCAGCGACTGGTAGAGGGGAACGGTTCCCAGTCGCTGCGGGGCGCGGGGGGCGCTATTTAAAGGGGACTCCTACTGCAGTATAAGTGGCAGCCATTTTGTGCCAATCCCTCTGTGTGAGAGACGGATATTTGGAGAGAGACAAAGGCAGAGAGCTTTCTGCTTTGACTCAGCGCTTGCACAGGTACTTGTGGCTTCAGGCCAGAGCTTTGCACTTGGATTTCACTTTCAGTGCCATAGCCTTGAGTCGCCACATATAATGGGGGCTGCAATGGGTGGAAACGTTGGCTTTCTGCATTGCATTCAAAGGGATCAGAAACGCCGTGAGAGAGTGCCAGTCATGGCCAGACGGAGATTGGCCAACAGGCGTCGGCACAGGAGGCCTTACCCACCCAGGGTATACCGCCAGCAGTTCTCATATCTGAACATGTCTGAGGAGCAGTGTGTTCAGAGGATGCGATTCAGAAGGGAGGTGGTCACTGAGATCTGCCACCTGCTTCGCAGAGATCTGCAGCCACAGCTGAGGAGCAGGGCGTCTCTGTCAGTGGCAGTGAAGGTGACGGTGGCTCTCAACTTCGATGCCACTGGCTCCTTCCAATCCGCTACTGGGGACATTGCCAACATCTCCCAGTTCGCGGTACATTGCTGCATCCGCCAGGTGAACAATGCCCTTTTCAGAAGGAGACATCAGTACATCTCCTTCCCCATGACCCTGGACAAGCAGCAAGAGCGTGCAATCAGCTTTGGAAGAATAACGGGCTTCCCCATGGTTGAGGGCGTACAACTGATGAACCAGCAATGGTCAGGCCTTGCTTCAGGGCTGCAGTGTGCAGGGCATGGCAGCCAAACAAGTCGACCCTTCCCCTTTAAGAGCTGACCGGCGCCAGCGTGTCTGCCTTCATTGAGCAACTCGCCGCACCTGCGCTGTGCCCATCCTCGGTGTTAGCGCCCCGGATCGCCGGCTTAGCGCCTAATGATAGTCGTGCATCGCCTGCTTTAGCGCAGCAGCAACGTCTTGGGGCGATGCCACTGAATATCAGCGAAGGTGGCGCGAAGTTGCGCCGGGCGCAAACTTTAGCGGCCGCCCGGCTGTAGCGCCCCAAACGTGGCTATACTGAATTCCTAGGCCAAGATGTTTTCATTTGCACACTCTCTATCCCCCCAATGGAATCCCCGTACTTTAAAGAGGACACCTTATCCAACATTGAGAGGGAGATTATCCAATTCCAGGCCCAGGGGAACGTGTTGATCTGTGGTGACCTCAATTCAAGAACTGGCGAAGAACCAGACTTCATCAATAATCAGGGGAACAATTACATATTCGGGAATAACCACTTCGATATCCCTTCCCATCCATATAGGCATAACTGCGACAAACAGACAAATGCTAACGGAAAACAGCTCCTGCAGCTCTGTCGAAGCCTGGGTCTGTACATTGTCAATGGTAGGTTCATGGGAGACTCCCTAGGAAGATCGACCTCTTGGCTGCAGCACCGTAGACTATATGATTACGGATTTGGACCCATCCTCTTTCAGAGCATTCACAGTCAAACCACAAACAACACTGTCAGACCACAGTCAAATTACTGTGTATCTTAAAAGGACAGAATCAACCAACACAGAAATACAACCCAGTAAGCCGTACAACATCAAAAAATCCTACAGATGGGCCAAAAACAGCACGGAAAAGTACCAGAAAGCAATTAGCAATCAATCAACTCAAGCTCTCTTGGACACCTTTCTGGAAAACATATACACTCACAATAAAGAAGGTGTAAACCGGGCAGTGAATAACCTAAATAATATTTTTGATAATTTGGCAACAATGTCAAACTTGAAAGTTCGCAAGAATAAACCCAAAACAAAAAACTATGAAAAATGGTTTGACCCAGATTGCCATAACATGAGGAAAAAACTCAGAAAAATATCAAAACAAAAACACAGACAGCCAGAAAACGAGGAATTACGCCTTACTTATTGTCAGGCACTAACACAATACAAAAACACACTCAGAACCAAAAAAGAGCGGTATATTAAGAATACACTCAGCTCCATTGAGGAATCCATTGATTCCAATTGTTTCTGGGACAACTGGAATACATTACACAAAAAACAACACGACGAATTGGCCATTCAAAACGGAGACACATGGGGAAACCATTTTGAAAAATTATACCAGAAAAACACACTAAGCCCAGAGCAATACCAAATATGCAAAAAACTGGAAAAGCTCGAATTGGTCATAAAAGATAACCAAAACCCGCTAGACCCCATAATAACTGAAAAAGAGCTATTTGAAAAACTCAAGGACCTGCGACCAGGAAAAGTTTGCGATGCAGATGGCATCCTAAGCGAGATGATTAAACACACGGACGATAAAATGAAATTGGCTATCCTAAAACTATTCAACTTGGTCCTGAGTGTCGGTTACTTCCCTGATATCTGGAACAAAGGACTCATAACGCCCATATACAAAAGTGGGGACAAAATCGACCCAAATAACTATCGAGGCATCTGTGTAAACAGTAACCTGGGGAAGGTATTCTGTAGTATCATAAACGAAAGACTTATAAACTTCCTTGAGGAGCACAATGTCTTGAGTAAAAGCCAAATTGGATTCCTACCAAACTATAGAACATCAGATCATATCTTCACCCTACAGACCCTAATTGACAAACATGTTCATCAAAACAAAAGCAAAATTTTTGCCTGCTTTATAGATCTCCAGAAGGCTTTCGATTCCATCTGGCACGACGGTCTATTCTTGAAACTTATTGAAAGTGGTGCAGGGGGAAAAACATATGATGTAATTAAATCAATGTATACAAACAAAAAATGTGTAATTAAAATTGGAGACAAACAAACAAAATACTTCCCACAGGGGCATGGTGTGACGCAGGGCTCGCCCATCTCACCAACACTCTTTAATATTTACATAAAAGAATTGGCAAAACTACTTGAACAATCTACAGCACCCGGCCTCACCCTATATGAAACCAAGGTTAAATTCCTCCTCTATGCAGATGACCTGGTTCTGCTGTTGTTGGATCCGTGGTTCAGTGGATATGCTATTATTAAATAATCACACGGATGCTGTACATTAACAAATAACAGGTCTTTACTGGAGGAGGGTAGTCTCTAGACTGGGGGTACAGACGCATGCGCAAAGCTTATATACCGGTGTGGTCACTGCCGGTACTACAGTATACAGGAGCTGTAAAAGTAGTTCTGACTTAAAGGCACATACACTACAATTCCTCCCCTTTTAGATTAGTAATACCCCTAATATTCAAATAACATTTAACATTTCAACATGTACATTAAACAACAAAAGTCCATTTATACATTCAGTCTTTGGGGCGGCTTCCTGACCCTTTCGGGATAGCGCCTTTCCGGAGGTTCTTGTTCTTGGTACAGAGGCGATTCTGACCCCTTTTCATCGGGTAGTTCATCGGGTTCCACTGCTACTAGGTCTGAAGTAGATGCTACCAGTATGTCGGGTTCATCCCCAGGTACTCGAGACATGGGGTTGACACGTTCCTGTGACACTAAGATCTGATCGACGTGGCGTCTCACAATGTTCTCCCCGACATCCACTGTGTACATTAATGGCCCCTGCCTTGTACATATCGTTCCGGGTTGCCATTTCTCTGTTCGATAGTCACGGGCCAAGATTGGTTGCCCTACATTGAACCTCCTTGTCGGCTTCTCATTGATGTGCTGGAATTGTTTGTCCTCAACATTTCTTTGCACATTTGGCCCGAGCAAGTCCAGACGAGATCTCAACTTCGGTTAAAGAACATCATGGCCGGGGTCTGGTTGGTAACTGCATGTGTCGCGCTTTGGTAGACTAATAAGAAATTGTCCATCTTATGCTGTAGTGGAATTTCATCATCGCACATGGCCTTTATCGCCTTCTTAAAGGTTTGTACAAACCTCTCAGCCAATCCATTTGTGGCTGGATGATACGGGGCGGATGTGTAATGCCTTACCCCATTCCTTTTCATAAATTTTTGGAACTCGTCGGACACAAACTGTGGTCCATTATCAGAGCAAATCTGCTCTGGCAAACCGTTTCTGGCAAATATGGTCCGTAGGACTGCAATCGCTTTCTCTGTAGTGGTTGAAGACATTTTTATCACCTCAGGCCACTTTGAATGAGCATCCACTGCTATTAAGAACATTGAGTCCATGAATGGACCAGCGAAATCAATATGCACCCATTGCCATGGAGAGGAGGGCCACTCCCATGGGTGTGGAGGGGCATGTGGTGGTGCATTTTGGAGCTTCTGGCATCCTAAGCAGCTCTTAGTTAGGTCTTCGATTTGTTGATCGATTCCCGGCCACCACACATAAGCCCTAGCAAGGCATTTCATTTTCACTCCCCCCAGATGACCTTCATGTAGCTCATTTAGCACTCTCTCCCTTAACTTGGGTGGAATCACCACTCTGGATCCACACATCACTGTCCCCTGGCATACTGACAGCTGTTCTCTTCTGGATGAGAATGCTGGCAACAGTGAGTCGCCATGTGTTGGCCATCCCCTCACCGTCAATTCATATACCCACGACAGCGTCGGATCATTGCGGGTCTCCTTCTCTATATCCGCGTTTGTTACTGGCAATCGTTCAATTATTGACGAATAAAATATCTCGATAGGGTCCACTGCTGGTGCTTCCTCCACAGTAGGCAGTGGCAGGCGCAATAGCCCATCAGCGTTCCCATGCTGTTTCGTGCCTTTATATTCTATTTCATATTGATTCACCCCTAGAAACAGGGACCATCTTTGTAACCGCTGTGCAGTCATCACTGGAACGCCCTTCTTAGGATTAAAGATGGAGACAAGTGGTTGGTGGTCAGTCAGCAAGGTGAACTTCTGCCCATGTAGATATTGGTTGAATTTTTTTACTCCCCATACTAGGCTGAGGGCCTCCCTGTCAATCTGGGCGTAGTTGCTCTCGGCTGAGGTTAGTGACCGAGACGCAAAGGCTACTGGCTTCTCCAACCCGTCTGGGAATTTGTGCGACAGCACCACTCCAATACCATAGGGTGATGCATCACATGCCAAACGAATTGGTAGTGCTGGGTTGAAATGGGCCAACACCTCTTTTGATGTGATCAATTCTTTACACTTCTGGAAAGCTCATCTAGGTTCGTCATCCCACTTCCATGGTACCCCTGTTTGCAGTAGGGTATTCAGCGGGTGTAATACCATAGACAAATTTGGTAAGAACTTGTGGTAGTAGTTTACCAGCCCGAGGAACGACCTCAGTTGTGACACATTTTCTGGTGCTGGAGCCTTGACTACTGCCTCAATCTTGTCAGGGGACTTATGTAACCCCTCTTCATCGATGACGTGGCCACAATACAAGATCTGTTTCTGGAAAAACTCGCACTTGTGGCGATTAGCTCGTAGCCCATACTCCTTTAATCTGGTGAGCACCTTCTCCAGGTTGGCGAGGTGATCACCGTCATTTTCTCCCGTGACCAAGATATCGTCCAAATAACACTGGGTCCCTGGAATCCCTTGCAGGACCTGATCCATCGCCCTTTGCCAGATAGCCGGAGCCGAGGCTACTCCAAACACCAGCCAGTTGTATTGATAGAGACCTTTATGAGTGTTGATCGTAAGGTAATGTTTCGAAGCTTCTTCTACCTCCATTTGCAAGTACGCCTGGGCTAGATCAATTTTGGTGAAGCATTTACCTCCAGATAGCGAGGTGAAAATATCCTCAATTCGTGGAAGCGGATATTGCACCGTGTGAAGGACTGGGTTCACTGTCACCTTACAATCCCCACGGATGCGGACCTTCTTTGGTTCCCCAGGCGTATTACTCAACGACCTCTTCATTACAGGAACGATGGGTGTAGCCCACTCGCTCCAGTCCACTTCGCAGTAACCCATAAGTTTTTGCACCCATGGAATTTAACAGAACCAGTGCTTTATTAGCATCTGGCACTTCATTCGCCCTGCAGTACACCTCAATACGTTCCACATATGTCGCCCAATCTTCGACTTCATTGTCGAACGTAGAGATACTGCCACTCTTCGACACCCTTGGGTGTGAGTTAACTGTCACAAATGGCACCTCCCGCGCTTCCCCTTCTTCTCCGCTGGCACAAAATGGCGTCTCCCGCGCTTTCCTTCCTTCCCGCGCTCGCTCTTCTTCTCCGATGCGGCTTCTAAAAATGGCGCCTCCTGCGCTCTTCCTTCTTCTCCGCAGCTCAATGGCGTCTCCCCTTTCTTCACCCCGCGGACCCTGTTCAGCCCGTGAGCCCTGGCTGTGCTCTGCGTGTTCTTTTCATAATTTTCGATGCCGCTCAGTCTAGAACCCGGCTGTTTCTTTACCCTCTCTCTCTCCGGTTTGTTTTCTTTTTCTCGATGCCGCTCGGTGGTCAACCCCCGGCTGCGCCCTTCACACTCTGTCTTACCACGTCGACGCTGCTCGGCTTTCTCTCCGCCGTCGGTCGGCTCCAGCCGCCGCTGCTCGGGAAGGGTCTGCGCTGGACCTGTCGTCGGTCTCTTACTGCTCGTCGTGGCTGGGGAACCAAGCCCGGCTCTCCACAGCCTCCCCAGCGAAATTGAATCTCTGCCTGACTGCTGGGCGGTTGCTTGTGGTCGACGCCTGTGTTCCTGGCCTCGACTATTTTTTTTTTATGTTGCAGGTAGATTCAAATCGACACTCTTCGCCACTGTTGGATCCGTGGTTCAGTGGCTATGCTATTATTAAATAATCACACGGATGCTGTACATTAACAAATAACAGGTATTTACTGGAGGAGGGTAGTCTCTAGACTGGGGGTACAGAGGCATGCGCAAAGCTTATATACCGGTGTGGTCACTGCCGGTACTACAGTATACAGGAGCTGTAAAAGTAGTTCTGACTTAAAGGCACATACACTACAGCTGTCACCAACTAAGGAGGGTCTACAGCAGAACCTGGATCTGCTAGAGTCGTACTGTCAGACCTGGGCCCTGACAATAAACCCCCAAAAAACCAAATTCCTTGTGTTCCAGCAAAGATCCAGACATCAGGGACCCAGAATAAATTTCACACTAGGAACAACTAAAATTGAACAAACCACTAACTATACATACTTGGGCTTAAAAATCAGTTCTACGGGAAATTTTCATCTGGCTGTGAATGAACTGAAAGAGAAAGCAAGAAGGGCTTTCTAAGCCATTAAAAAATCAATCCAAATAGAAATCCCAATTACCATTTGGCTCAAAATTTTTAAGTCAGTAATTGAACCAATTGCACTCTATGGCAGTGAGGCGTGGGGACGGCTAACACAGCAAAAATTTGCAAAATGGGACAAACACCCAATTGAGATCCTACATGCAGAATTCTGTAAAAGTATCCTCCGGACTCAAAGGAAAACCATAAACAATGCATGCAGGGCAGAACTAGGCTAAAACCATTAATAATTACTATCCAAAAAAGAGCCACCAAATTTTGGAAACACCTAAAAATGAGCAACCCCCACTGCTATCATTACGAAGCCCTGAAATGCCAAGAGAGGATCATAAAGAAGAATACCCTCAGTCAACTAGTCCTGGGACTCAGTGAAGTAACTACCAACACTACGAACAATAACCAGCCCAGGACAGTGACATCGTAGCACAGAGAATTCGACCCAACACAATTGTCACTAAGCAAAAGGAAAAATATCTGTCATATTGGGCAGAAACAACAAAAACCCAAAACAAACTCAATTGCTACTTGGCCCTAAACAGATAATACAACATGGCTGAATACCTGACCACGGTAAAAGATAGCAAATTGAGAAAAACCTTGACTATGTACAGACTTAGAGAGCATAGCCTGGCTATCGAAAAAGGCAGACACAGACAGACCTGGCTGACAAGAGAGAACAGGATATGCTCTCACTGCAGTCAGGGAGTGGTGGAGACAGAGATGCACTTCCTCACAGCTTGTGGAAAATATCAGGGCATAAGGGAGAATATCTACCCAAAATTCACAAAAATATGCCCTGAATTCAGAAATTTGAATGACGACCAAAAACTCCCATACCTACTAGGGGAACAGAGAAATTGTGTAACCTTAGCGGTACACTATGTTACAGCTTGCCATAAACAGAGGGACAACCATTAAATCTAAGAAAAGAGTATATACAAATTATATGAATGTATATTTATACACTCAGGGATATATCTGTTTATACACTGTATGGATAGATCTGCGTTTACGTGTTCAACCATAAATGTTTTTCGATGCTTTGGCAACATAACATGTACCTTGTCATGCCAATAAAGCAATTTGAATTGAATTGACTCCTATAGCCACACCTGGAGACCACTATACCCACACCAGGGGACTCCAAAGGCCACACCGTGAGACACTATACACACACCTGGAGACACCTACACACAAACCAGGGGACACCTATACCCACACCAGGAGACACCTACTCTCACACCAGGGGAAACCTATAACCAGACCTTGAAACACTTATATGCACACCAGGAGACACATATACCCTCGCCAGGAGAGCCCTATATCCACACCAGGAGTGAACTATTCCCACACCAGGAGACTCCTATACCCACACCCAGGACACACCTATGCCCAAACCAGGAGACACCGATACCCACACCTTCGACACCTATACTCACATCAGGGGACACCTATACCCACACAAGGAGACAACTATACCCACACCAGGAGACACCTATACTGACACCAGGAGACACCGATAACCACAACTGGAGAGACCTACACTCACACCAGGAGACTCCTACACCCACACCAGGAGACACCAATACCCACAACTGGAGACACCTAAACTCACACCAGGAGACACAGATATTCACACCAGGCAACACCAATTCGCACACCAGAGGACACCTATTCCCCCACCAGGAGACACCTATACCCACACCAGGAGACACCAATACCCACACCAGGGGACACCTATACTCACACCAGGAGACACCTATACCCACACCAGGACACACCTGTTCCCACACCAGGAGACACTTATTCCTGCACCAGGAGGCCACTATACCCACACCTTAGACACCTATACCCACACCAGGGGACATCTATACCCACACCAAGAGACACCTATACCCACACCAGGAGACACCTGTACCCACACCAGGTGACTCCTAAACCCACACCAAGAGACACCTATACCCACACCAAGAGACACCTATACCCACACCAAGAGACACCTATACCCACACCAGGGGACACCTATAGCCACACCAGGAGACACCTATACTCACACCAGGAGACTGCTATACCCACACAAGGGGACACCTGTACCCACACCTGGAGACAACTATACCCACTCAAGGAGACACCTCTACCCACACCTGGAGACAGCTATACCCACACCAGTAGACACCTACACTCACACCTGGAAACTCCTATACCCACTCCTGGAGAAACCAATACCCACACCAGGGGACACCTATACACACACACCAGGGAACATCTATAGCCACACCAAGAGACACCTATACCCACACCAGGGACACCTAACCCACACCAGGGACAACTATACCCACACCAGGGGACATCTATACCCACACCAGGAGACACCTATACCCTCACCAGGGGACACCTATACTCACACCAGTAGACACCTATACCCACACCAAGAGACACCTGTACCCTCACCAGGGGACACCTATACTCACACCAGTAGACACCTATACCCACACCAAGAGACACCTATACCCGCACCAGGGGACACCTATTCCTGCACCAGGAGACACCTATTCCCACACCAGGGGACACCTATACCGACACCAAGAGACACCTATACACACACCAAGAGACACCGATACTCACACCAGGGGACCCCTATAACCACACCAGGAGACACCTATACCCACACCAGGGGACACCTATACCCACACCTGGGGACACCTATACCCACACCAGGAGACACCTATACCCACACCAGGGGACACCTATACCCACATCAGGGAACACCTATACCCACACCAGGGGCACCTATACCCACACCAGGGGACACCTATACCCACACCAGGGGACACCTATACCCACACCAGGGGACACCTATGCCCACAACAGGGGACACCTATACCCACACCTGGAGACACCAAAATTCACACCAGGAGACACCTATACCCACACCAGGGGACACCTATACCAACACCAGGGGACACCTATACCCACACCAGGGGACACCTATACCCACACCAGGGGACACCTATACCCACACCAGGAGACACCTATACCCACACCAGGGGACACCTATGCCCACAACAGGGGACAGCTATAACCACACCTGGAGACAACAAACTCACACCAGGGGACACCTATACCCACACCAGGAGACAACTATACCCACACCAGGAGACACCTATACCCACAACAGTGGACTCCTTTACCCACACCAGGGGACACCTATACCCACACCAGGAGACAACTATACCCACACCAGGAGACACATATACCCACACCAGGGGACACCTATACCCACACCAGGGGACACCTATACCCACACCAGGGGACACCTATACCCACACCAGGGGACACCTATACCCACACCAGGGGACAACTATACCCACACGAGGGGACAACTATACCCACACCAGGGGACAACTATACCCACACAAGGGGACACCTATACCCAAACCAGGGGACAGCAATACCCACACCAGGGGACAGCTATACCCACACCAGGGGACAGCTATACCCACACCAGGGGACACCTATACTCACACCAGGAGACACCTATACCCACACCAGGGGACTCCTGTACCCACACCAGGGGACACCTATAACCAGACCTTGAAACAGCTATACCCACACCAGGAGACACCTATACCCACACCAGGAGAGACGTATACCCACACCAGGGGACACCTATACCCACACCTTAGACACCTATAGCCGCACCAGGGGACACCTATACCCACATCAAGAGACACCTATACCCACACCAGGAGACACCTATACCCACACCAGGAGACAACGATACCCACACCAGGAGACACCGATACCCACACCAGGAGACACCGATACCCACACCAGGAGACACCTATACCCACACCAGTAGACACCTATACCCACACCAGGAGACACCTATACCCACACCAGGAGACACCTATACCCACACCAGGAGACACCTATACACACACCAGGAGACACCTATACCCACACCAGGAGACTCCTCTTCCCACTCCAGGAGAAAACTATACCCACACCAGGAGGCACCATTACCCACACCAGGAGACAACTATACCCACACCAGGAGACACCTATAGCCACACCAGGAGACAACTATACCCACACCAGGAGACACCTATACCCACACCAGGAGTCAACTATACCCACACCAGGAGACACCTATACCCACACAAGGGGACACCTATACCGACACCAGGAGACACCTATACCCACACCAGGAGACACCTATACCCACACCAGGGGACTCCTGTACCCACACCAGGAGACACATATACCCACACCAGGAGTCACCTATACCCACACCAGGAGTCACTTATACGCACACCAGGGGACACCTATACCCACACCAGGAGTCACCTATATCCACACCAGGAGACACTTATACCCACACCAGGAGACACCTGTACCCACACCAGGAGACACCTGTACCCACACCAGGAGACACCTATATACACACCAGGAGACACCAGTACCCACACCAGGAGACAACTGTACCCACACCAGGAGACACCTGTACCCACACCAGGAGACACCTATACCCACACCAGTAGACAACTGTACCCACACCAGGAGACACCTGTACCCACACCAGGAGACACCTGTACCCACACCAGGAGACACCTATACACACACCAGGAGACACCTATATACACACCAGGAGACACAAGTAACCACACCAAGAGACAACTGTACCCACACCAGGAGACATGTATACCCACACCAGGAGACACCAGTACCCACACCAGGAGACAACTGTACCCACACCAGGAGACAACTGTACCCACACCAGGAGACACCTGTACCCACACCAGGAGACACCTGTACCCACACCAGGAGACACCTATACACACACCAGGAGACACCTATACACACACCAGGAGACACCTATACCCACACCAGGAGACACCTATACCCACACCAGGGGACACCTATACCCACACCAGGAGACACCTATACACACACCAGGAGACACCTATACACACACCAGGGTACTCCTATACCCACACCAGGAGACACCAATCCCACACCAGGAGACACCTATACCCACACCAGAAGACACCTATACCCACACCAGAGGACACCTATACCCACACCAGGAGACACCTATACCCACACCTGGAGACTCCTATACACACACCAGGAGACACCAATACCCACACCAGGAGACACCTATTCCTACACCTGGAGACACCTATACCCACACCAGGAGACACCTGTACCCACACCAGGAGACAACTGTACCCACACCAGGAGACACCTGTACCCACACCTGGTGAAACCTATACCCACACCAGGAGACACCTATACCCACATCAGGGGACACCTATACCCACACCAGGAGACACCTATACCGACACCAGGAGACACCTATACCGACATCAGGGGACACCTACACCCACACCTGGAGACATCTATACTCACACCAGGGGACAATTATACCCACACCAGGGGACTCCTGTACCCACACCAGGGGACACCTATACCAACATCAGGGGACACCTATTCCCACACCAGGGGACACCTATTCCCACACCAGGGGACACCTATTCCCACACCAGGGGACACCTATTCCCACACCAGGGGACACCTATTCCCACACCAGGGGACACCTATTCCCACACCAGGGGACACCTATACCAACACCAGGAGGCACCTATACTCACACCAGGAGACACCGATACCCACACCAGTAGACACCTATACCCACACCAGGAGTCACTTATACGCACACCAGGGGACACCTATACCCACACCAGGAGTCACCTATACCCACACCAGGAGACACCTATACCCACACCAGGAGACACCTATACCCACACAAGGAGACACCTATACCCACACCAGGAGACACCTATACCCACACCAGGAGACACCTATACACACACCAGGGGACACCTATACCCACACCAGGGGACACCTATACCCACACCAGGGGACACCTATAAACACACCAGGAGTCACCTGTACCCACACATGGAGACATCTACACCCACACCAGGGGACGCCTATACCCACACCAGGAGACGCCTATACCCACACCAGGAGACACCTGTACCCACACCAGGAGACACCTGTACCCACACCAGGAGACAATACAATACAATACAATAATACAAATCGCTTTATTGGCGTGATAAGGTACATCTTATGTTGCCAAAGCATCAAAATACATTTATGGTTGAACACATAAACGCGGTTCCATTCATACAGTGTATAAACAGGTATATCCCTGAGTTTATAAATATACATTCGCCTTGTTTATATATACTCTTGTCTTAGTTTACTGGTTGTCCCTCTGTTCATGGCAAGCTGTAACATAGTGTGCCGCCAGTGTTACACAGCTTCTCTCCTCCCCCAGTAGGAATGGGAGTTTTTGGTTGTCAGTCAGATTTCTGAATTCAGGGCATATTTGTGAGAATTTTTGGTAGAAATTCTCTCTGATGCCCTGATATTTTCCACAGGCTGTGAGGAAGTGCATCTCTGTCTCAACTACTCCCTGACTGCAGTGAGAGCATATCCTGTCTTCTCTTGGCAGCCTGGTCTGCCTGTGTCTGCCTTTTTCGATCGCTAGGCTATGTTCGCTAAGTCTGTACCTTGTCAAGGTTCTTCTCAGTTTGTTATCCTTTACCATGGTCAGGTAATCAGCTATGTTGTATTGTCTGTTTAGGGCCAAGTAGCAATTGAGTTTGCTTTGGGTTTTTGTTGTTTCTGCCCAATATGACAGATATTTTTCCTTTTGCTTAGCGACGATTATGTTGGGTCGAATTCTTTGTGTTACCCTGTCACTGTCCTGGGACTGGTTATTGTTAGTATTGTTATTAGTTACTTTATTGAGTCCCAGGACTAGTTGACTGAGGGTATTCTTCTTTATGGTCAGCTCTTGGCATTTCAGGGCGTCGTAGTGATAGCATTGGGGGTTGCTCATTTGTAGGTGATTCCAAAATTTGGTGGCTCTTTTTTGGATAGTGATTATTAATGGGTATTGGCCTAGTTCCGCCCTGCATGCGTTGTTTACTGTTTTCCTTTGAGTCCGGAGGATACTTTTACAGAATTCCGCATGTAGGATCTCAATTGGGTGTTTGTCCCATTTTGCAAAATCTTGTTGTGTTAGTGGTCCCCAGACCTCACTGCCATAGAGTGCAATTGGTTCAATTACTGCTTTGAAAATTTTGAGCCAAATGCTAATTGGGATTTCTATTTGGATTGATTTTTTGATGGCATAGAAAGCCCTTCTTGCTTTCTCTTTCAGTTCATTCACAGCCAGTTTGAAGTTTCCCGTAGAACTGATTTTTAAGCCCAAGTATGTGTAGTGAGTGGTTTGTTCAATTTTGGTTGTTCCTACTGTGAAATTTATTGTGGGTCCATGTTGTTTGGATCTTTGCTGGAACACAGGGGCCTAGAAATTGAGTTTGCGCTGCGCCAGGGCTTTAGCGCCGGAAGTTAGCGCCGGCGCTAAGTCCCTTTGCGCGCGCCAAAAATTCAGTAGCGCCGCGCCCAAACGGCTGCCGGCGCTACTGAAGGGTTTTAGCGCCTGAAAACTGGCGCAACGCGCTGCATTGCGGCGCTATTCCGGCGCTGTGGCCCCCGCTGCGGTGCGGCAGGCTCGGGAAGAAGTGCAGGCCTCCTCCTTCCGTTAAGGAGGAGCTGCCTGCACCCGGCTGCGGCCCGCGCAAATCTCTTCAAAAATGAGCCCGGCTCCTCAGACAAGTGCCGGGCTTGCATCTGTTCCGGGGGGGTGGGGGGGGGAGAAGTCCGGGGAGGGAGCTGCGGGCAGGCGGCCGGCGGGAAAGCGGCCGGCCGCCGCGGGGCCTTTAATGCGCCGGCGCAAACACATGTTGGACTCTGTTGCCAGAGTCTTAGTTGCGGCTGCCACGGGCGAGGCGGCCGCAACTGAATTTCGGCGCTGGGGCCCGTCGGCATGGCAACCGGGATGCTGCGCACACCGATGACGTCATCGGTGCCGGCGCAGCGCTACCGGTGCAACGCCGCTTTAGGGCCCCTGGGAATTTTTCAACTGGCCATAACTCTGGCGCTAGTCCCTCTAGCGCCTCAAAAGCAGCGCTAAGGCTAGTGAATTTCTAGGCCAAGGACTTTGGTTTTTTGGGGATTTATTGCCAGGGCCCAAGTCTGGCAGTACGACTCCAGCAGGTCCAGGTTCTGCTGTAGACCCTCCTTAGTTGGTGACAGCAGAACCAGGTCATCGGCATAGAGGAGGAATTTAACCTTGGATTCATATAGGGTGAGGCCGGGTGCTGTAGATTGCTCAAGTAGTTTTGCCAATCCATTAATGTAAATATTAAAGAGTGTCGGTGAGATTGGTGAGCCCTGCGTCACCCCCCGCCCCTGTGGGAAGTATTTTGTTTGTTTGTCTCCAATTTTAACTGCACATTTATTGTTTGTATACATTGATTTAATTACATCATATGTTTTCCCTCCTACCCCGCTTTCGATAAGTTTCAGGAATAAACCGTCATGCCAGATGGAGTCGAAAGCCTTCTGGAAATCTACAAAGCTTGCGTAGATTTTGCTTTTGTTATGGTGAACGTGTTTGTCAATTAGGGTCTGTAGGGTGAAGATATGATCGGATGTTCTATAGTTTGGCAGGAATCCAATTTGGCTTTTACTCAAGACATTGTGCTCTTCAAGGAAGTTTATAAGTCTTTTGTTTATGATGCTACAGAATACCTTCCCCAGGTTACTGTTTACACAGATGCCTCAATAGTTGTTTGGGTCGATTTTGTCCCCACTTTTGTATATGGGTGTTATGAGTCCTTTGTTCCAGATGTCAGGGAAATAACCGACACTCAGAACCAAGTTGAAGAGTTTTAGGATAGCCAGTTTCAGTTTGTCGTCTGCGTGTTTAATCATCTCGTTTAGTATGCCGTCTGTCCCGCAAGCTTTTCCTGGTCGCAGGTCCTTGAGTTTTTCAAGAAGTTCTTTTTCTGTTATTATGGCGTCTAGCGGGTTTTGGTTATCTTTTATGGCCATTTCAAGCTTTTCCAGTTTTTTGCGTATTTGGTGTTGCTCTGGTCTTAGTGTGTTTTTCTGGTATAATTTTTCAAAGTGGTTTACCCATGTGTCCCCATTTTGAATGGACAAATCGTCGTGTTGTTTTTTGTGTAGTGTTTTCAAGTTGTCCCAGAAACAATTCGACTCAATGGATTCCTCCATGGAGCTGAGTGTATTCTTAATAAATTGCTCTTTTTTGGTCCTGAGTGTGTTTCTGTATTGTGTTAGCGTCTGACAATAAGTAAGGCGTAATTCCTCGTTTTCTGGATGTCTGTGTTTTTGGTTTGATAGTTTTCTAAGTTTTTTCCTCATGTTATGGCAATCATGGTCAAACCATTTTTCATAGTTTTTTGTTTTGGGTTTGTTCTTGCGAGCTTTCAAGTTTGCATTTGTTGCCAAATTATCAAAAATATTGTTTAGTTTACTAACTGCCCGGTTTACGCCTTCTTTATTGTGAGTGTATATGTTATCCAGAAAGGTGTCTAAGAGAGCTTGAGTTGATGCATTGCTAATTGTTTTCTGGTATTTTTCCGTGTCATTTTTGGCCCATCTGTACGATTTTTTGGTGTTGTACAGTTTACTGGGTTGTGTTTCTATGTTGTTTGTTTCTGTCTTTTTGAGAAACATAGTAATTTGGCTGTGATCTGACAGTGTTGTTTGTGGTTTGACTGTGAATGCTCTGAAAGAGGATGGGTCCAAGTCTGTAATCATATAGTCTACTGTGCTGCAGCCAAGAGGTGAGCAGTAGGTCGATCTTCCTAGGAGGTCTCCTATGAACCTACCATTGACAATGTACAGACCCAGGTTTCGACAGAGCTGTAGTAGCTGTTTACCGTTGGTATTTGACTGCTTGTCGCAGTTATGCCTGTATGGAAGGGAAGGGATGTCAAAGTGGTTATTCCCGAATACGTAATTGTTTCCCTGATTATTGGTGAAGTCTGGTTCTTCGCCCGTTCTTGAATTGAGGTCCCCACAGATCAACACGTTCCCCTGGGCCTGGTATTGGATAATTTCCCCCTCCATGTTGGAGAAGGTGTCCTCTTTGTAGTACGGGGAATCGATTGGAGGGATATAAAGTGCGCAAATGTAAACATCTTGGGTGTTTGAGATAATCTCCCTCTCAAGTTTGAGCCACATATGGTTTTCGCCCTTTTTTATAAATTTGATGTAATTCTTAAGTTCTGTTTTAAACCAGATCAGTATGCCTCCGGAGTCTCTGCCTTGGGTTACACTTGGTAATTTATTGGAGGGGACCACTAGCTCAGTGTACCCTTGGGGACAGCTGATGTGTCCTTTTCCTTTATACCAAGTTTCCTGTAAAATGATAATATCTAGATCTTTAGTTTCCTCTATGAACTCTGGGGTCCTACTCTTCACTTCTCGTACTGAAGAGCGTAGACCTTGGATATTCCAGGTCGAAACATATAAGGATTTCATGTTAAGTTTTATCTTTTTCTATGATAGGTTAAAGAGTGGTACGTGTTTGTCGTGTCTAAGTGTGGGGGAAAAAAAAGATCACCCCAGTTGTCTACAAAAGTTAATACAATTTGGTTACAGTTCTTTCTATTAACTAGTCCTTGATCCATAAGGCGGAAGTAGATGCTGCTGCACATCTGCTTATTGTCTCTTAATGGATTGTTTCTGTCTGAGGTATTGCGTACGTCCTGTGCATCTCTCCCTCTGTCTGGCTGGTAGCGGTCCTATTCCCCTGTGGGACAGGAGTGGTGCAGGTCTGATAATGTTGTTTTGCATGGGGATCCTCTCCGGTCTCGGTTGGTGTGGTGGTGGTCTTTGTAGTGTTCCTGATATGTACCCCGCTGATCTCTGGTGGTCGGGGGGGGTCCTCTTGGAGTCTGGGTATGGACCCGGTTAAAAGCGACGTCCTTCAGGGCTTTAGCAAAGATCGATATTTTTTGCCTTTGGATGTGGACGTGGTCGTAAAGACATTCTTCATCGAGGGTGGGGTGTTGGGCCAGGTGTACGTTGTGGTTTGATTCGCATTCTGTTGCTATGCTGGCATTTATCTCATGAATTGTGTTGTTGTTGAAGTCTGTTCTTGGCAATATTGTGGAAACAGTGATTCTAGTGTTTGGAAATGTACTGCTTGCCTTCCTAATCATTGCTCTGAGCGATGTTGCTACCTCTTTCTGTTTGGCCTTTAGGTCATTTGTGCCCGTGTGTATTATTATGTGTTGGGGGGAGCCTAATCTGGCTTTGGTCAGCCATCCCATGGCTCTGTCTGTTGTTGGGCACCAAATCTTTTCTACTTTACTTCTAGGGAAGAGCTTTTTCTCCCATAGAAATTTCCCATTTGAGTCTATGAGTATTACGACGTCAGCCTTGTTTGTGTTTACTGTCTGGTGGCTTTCACCTGGACTCATAGTGTGTGTGCTGGGCTGGGGTGTCTGGTGTGTGCGTACCTCTTGTGAGCGGCTCGCTTGTGGTTCCATGGTGGTGGGGGAAGATTGCGAGTCAGTATGCTGGTCGGTCTGTGTGGCACCCCTTGTATTGTGTGTCTGTTGCTTTTGTTCCGTGTGGGAGTGCAGCCGTTCCGTCCGGCTCTGTCTTGTCTTATCTCTAGTCTCTGGTTGCTGGTCTAATGGTGTTTTCTCTCCTCTATGGCTCTCTTCTTTTTCCTGCAGCTCTTTCACCTGATTCTTAAGTAGATTCACCTGGTTATCAAGTCTATTCAGCTCTCTCTTGTGTCTCTCCCTCTCCTGCTTTTGTTTGTCATTCAATTTGAGGACCTCCTCTCTAAGTTTAACCATCTCTATCTCTAATTGATTAAATTTATCTTTTGGTTGTATCTGGCTGTGTGATCCCGGGGTATGTGTCTGGTCAGCCCTGGAAGGCTCACTCACTTCCTGGCTAAGCTGGTCGGCCCTGGAAGGCTCACTCACTTCCTGGCTATGCTGCTCTTCTCTTGGTGGGCTGGGAATGGTAGGGGAACTATGTGTGGCTTCCTCCGTGGTAGTTATGCTGGGGTTTGTCAGTTGTATCGTGTGGCTGTGGTTCCCCGGGGTTAGTGTCGGGTTTGAACTGTGTGTCTCGTTCATCCCTTGACCATGCAGATTTTCTCCTGGTAAGTTGTCAATGTTGGGGGGAGTGCGGGCCACTCTGGGGCTGTTCATTCCCCTCGTAGTTGATCTTTTCAGTGTCCTGAAGGCCGTTGCAAATTTGTCGAGGTTGCCTTGCACTAATATTGTTCCGGTATTGTACGCGTTGACAGTCGTGATTGAACTGTCTCCTGGTGTATTAATTTTCATTATGGACCCATTTGCGGTATTTTTTAGCTTAACACTGGTATAGTGTGATTTTATTGCTCTGATCCAAGCCGCTGGCTGATCTGAGTAGAATATGAGGTTACTTTTTGTCCCATTGTTGTAACAGTCAGTAAAGAGAGTTTCTGGTTTTTCTCTCATCTGAGCATGCTTGATCGTTTTTATAGCTTTTTTTGTGGTGTTGGGGGGAATCTGGAAGCGGGGCTGTTGTGGATCTTCTGATTCGCTCATTTTTGGTAAAGTATTGTTGATCTTAGAATAAGCTTTTCTGGGGCCCCGGGTTTGGTGTTACCCTCTCCCTGTTCGCGAACTTTCCCGGTCCCCCTCTCCGACCCCTTGGTCCCTGGGCCTCGGCTCCTGGGTTCACCCTTCTCAGGTCTGAGTCTGTGAGCCGCTGTTTCCCGGTGCCTTTGGGCTGTTCCCCTCCCCCTCAGAGGTCTCTGGGCCTCTGTTTCGGCCTGGCTCCTCGGGCCTTTCCCTGGGCCTCCCTCCCTGGGCCCTGTACTCACGGTCTTGGTTGCGAGCCTTCTGGTTGCTCTCCTTCTCCTCAGAGGTCTCTGTGCCTGCTGGCCTGGCTCCTCGGGCCTTTCCCGTGCTGGATTGTTGGGCTGCAGCCCGAGTCCCCTCGGCTGTGCCGATTGCTGGATTTCCGGGCTGCGTTCCGAATCTCCTCGGCTGTGCCGATTTCTGGGATGCGGCCCGAGTCCTCTCCGCTGTGCCGATTGCCGGGCTGCGTTCCGGATCTCCTCGGCTGTGCCGATTTCTGGGATGCGGCCCGAGTTCTCTCCGCTGTGCCCGTTGCCGGGCTGCGTTCCGATTTCTGGGATGCGGCCCGAGTCCCCTCGGCTGTGCCGGTTGCTGGACCGCTGGGCTGCGGCCCGAGTCACCTCGCCTCTTCGAACTCGGTCCCGATGCCGCCGACGCAACCACCGCTGCTGAACCCCGTGTGGCTGCCGTTCACTGGTTTATGCAGTTCTTCTCTTGTTTCTTTTTTTTTTGCTTTGGCTTTTTTTTTTCCTCTATTTTCATCTGGGTTTTTTTTTTCTTTGGTAGTCTTTCTGGCGGTCTTTTCCTTCTCTACTTTGTCTGGACTAATCTAAACTTAAACTAAAGTAAACTAAACTAACTTAACTAGAACTAAATTTAATTTTAAAACCTTTTAAAAATTGAAATGAAATGAAACTTTTTTTCCCCACTTTAGACACTAAAAACACTAAAATCTCAGCAGCCCATCTTCAGCGTGTGTATTCACTCTGCTGGAACCCCCCCCTGTACCCACACCAGGAGACACCTGTACCCACACCAGGAGGCACCTGTACCCACACCAGGAGGCACCTGTACCCACACCAGGAGACACCTATACCCACACCTGGAGACATCTATATCCACACCAAGAGACACCAATACACACACCAGATGACACCTATGCCCACACCTGAAGACGACTATAGCCGCACCAGGAGTCACCTATACCCACACCAGGAGACACCTGTACACACACCAGGAGACACCTATACTCACACCAGGAGACACCTATACCCACACCAGGAGACACCTATACCCACACCAGGAGACACCTATACCCACACCAGGAGACAGCTATACCCACACCAGGAGACACCTATACCCACACCAGGAGACACCTATACCCACACCAGGAGACACCTATACCCATGCCAGCAGACAACTATTCACACTAGGGGACACCTATACACACACCAGGAGACACCTATAGCCACACCAGGGGACACCTATAACCACACGAGGAATCACCTATACCCACATGTGGAGACATCTATACCCATACCAGGGGACGCCTATACCCACACCAGGAGATGCCTATACCCACACCTGGAGACTCCTATACACACACCAGGAGAAACCTGTACCCACACCAGGGGACATCTATAACCACACCAGGAGTGCCCTATACCTACACCAGGGGACACCTACACCCACACATGGAGACGTCTGTACCCACACCAGGGGACACCTATACTCACACCAGGGGACAGCTATTCCACACCTTAGACACCTATAGCCACACCAGGAGACAACTGTACCCACACCAGGGGACACCTATACCCACACCAGGAGACACCTGTACCCACACCAGGAGACACCTATACCCACACCTGGAGACATCTATATCCACACCAAGAGACACCTATGCACACACCAGACGACACCTATACCCACACCTGCAGACGACTATAGCCACACCAGGAGTCACCTATACCCACACCAGGAGACACCTGTACACACACCAGGAGACACCTATACCCACACCAGGAGACACCTATACCCACACCAGGAGACACCTATACCCACACCAGGAGACACCTATACCCACACCAGGAGACACTTATACCCACACCAGGAGACACCTATACCCACGCCAGCAGACAATTATTCACACTAGGGGACACCTATACACACACCAGGAGACACCTATAGCCACACCAGGGGACACCTATAACCACACGAGGAATCACCTATACCCACATGTGGAGACATCTATACCCATACCAGTGGACGCCTATACCCACACCAGGAGACGCCTATACCCACACCTGGAGACTCCTACACACACACCAGGAGGCACCTGTACCCACACCAGGGGACACCTATAACCACACCAGGAGTCCCCTATACCTACACCAGGGGACACCTACACCCACACATGGAGACGTCTGTACCCACACCAGGGGACACCTATACTCACACCAGGGGACAGCTATTCCACACCTTAGACACCTATAGCCACACCAGGAGACAACTGCACCCACACCAGGGGACAACTATACCCACACCAGGAGACAACTATACCCACACCAGGGGAATACTGTACCCACACCAGGAGTCACCTATACCCACACCAGGAGTCACCTATAACGACACCAGGAGACACCTGTACCCACACCAGGAGACACCTGTACCCACACCAGAAGACACCTGTACCCACACCAGGAGACACCTGTACCCACACCTGGAGACACCTATACCCACACCAGGAGACACCTATACCCACACCAGGAGTCACCTATACCCACACCAGGAGTCACCTATACCCACACCAGGTGACACCTGTACCCACACCAGGAGACACCTGTACCCACACCAGGAGACACCTGTACCCACACCAGGAGACACCTGTACCCACACCAGGAGACACCTGTACACACAACAGGAGACACCTGTACCCACACCAGGAGACACCTATTCCCACACCAGGAGACACCTATACCCACACCAGGAGACAGCTATATCCACACCAGGAGACAGCTATACCCACAACTTAGACACCTATACCCACACCAGGAGACACCTATACCCACACCAGGAGACACCGATACTCACACCAGGAGGCACCAATTCGCACACCAGAAGACACACATTCCCCCACCAGGAGACACCTATATCCACACCAGGAGACACCGATACTCACACCAGGAGACACCGATACTCACACCAGAAGACACCTATTCCCCCACCAGGAGACTCCTATCCCCACACCAGGGGACACCTATACCCACACCAAGAGACACCTATACCCACATCAGGGGACACCTATACGCACACCAGGAGACAGCTATACGCACACCAGGAGACACCTATACCCAAACAAGGAGACACCTGTACCCAAACCAGGAGACACCTGTACCCACACCTGGAGACGCATATACCCACACCAGGAGACACCTGTGCCTACAACAGGAGACACCTATACCCACACCAGGAGACACTGATACCCACACCAGGAGACACCTATACCTAAACCAGGGGACATCTATACCCACACGTGGAGACAGCTATACGCACACCAGGAGACACCTATACCCAAACAAGGAGACACCTGTACCCAAACCAGGAGACACCTGTACCCACACCTGGAGACGCATATACCCACACCAGGAGACACCTATTCCCACACCAGGAGACACCTATTCCTGCACCAGGAGACACCTATAACTACACCAGAAGACTCCTATACCCACACCATGAGGTCACTATACCCAAACCTTAGACACCTATACCCGCACCAGGGGACACCTATACCCACACCAAGAGACACCTATAACCACACCAGGGGACAGCTCTCCTCACAACAGTAGACACCTACACCCACACCAAGAGACACATATACCCACACTAGGGGACACCTATACCCACACCAGGAGACACTATACACACACCTGGAGACACCGATACACAAACCAGGGGACACCTATACACATACCAGGAGACACCTAAACCCTCACCAGGAGAGACCTATATCCACACCAGGAGAGAAGTATACCCACACCAGGGGACACCTATACCCACACCAGGAGACACCTAATCCCACACCTGTAGACACCTATACCCACACCAGGAGACATCTATACCCATACCAGGAGACACCTATACCCACACCAGGAGACACTATACACACACCAGGAGACACCTATACCCACACCAGTAGACACCTGTTCCCACACCAGGAGACACCTATACCCACACCAGGAGACACCTATACCCACACCAGGAGACACCTATACCCACACCAGGGGACACCTACACCCACACCAGGAGACACCTGTTCCCACACCAGGAGACACCTATACCCACACCAGGAGACACCTATACCCACACCAGTAGACACCTGTTCCCACACCAGGAGACACCTATACCAACACCAGGAGACACCTATACCCACACCAGGAGACACCTATACCCACACCAGGGGACACCTATACCCACACCAGGAGACACCTGTTCACACACCAGGAGACACCTATACCCACACCAGTAGACACCTGTTCCCACACCAGTAGACACCTATACCCACACCAGTAGACACCTGTTCCCACACCAGTAGACACCTATACCCACACCAGGAGACACCTATACCCACACCAGGAGACACCTATACTCAATTCAATTCAATTCAATTCAAATCGCTTTATTGGCATGACAAGGTACATCTTATGTTGCCAAAGAATCGAAAAACATTCATGGTTGAACACATAAATACAGATCTATCCATACAACATATAAACAGATATATCCCTGAGTGTATAAATATACATTCATATAATTTGCATCTACTCTTTTCTTATATTTAGTGGTTGTCCCTCTGTTTATGGCAAGCTGTAACATAGTGTGCTGCTGAGGTCACACAATTTCTCTCTTTCCCTAGTAGGTTTGGGAGTTTTTGGTCGTCATTCAAATTTCTGAATTCCGGGCATATTTTTGTGAATTTTGGGTAGAAATTCTCCCTTATGCCCTGATATTTTCTACAAGCTGTGAGGAAGTGCATTTCTGTCTCCACCACTCCCTGACTGCAGTGAGAGCATATCATGTCCTCTCTTGGTAGCCGGGTCTGCCTGTGTCTACATTTTTCGATCGCCAGGCTATGTTCACTAAGTCTGTACATTGTCAAGGTTTTTCTCAGTTTGCTATCCTTAACCATGGTCAGGTAATCAGCCATGTTGTATTGTCTGTTTAGGGCCAAGTAGCAATTGAGTTTGTTTTGGGTTTTTGTTGTTTCTGCCCAATATGACAGATATTTTTCCTTTTGCTTAGTGACGATTGTGTTGGGTAAAATTCTTTGTGTCACGCTGTCACTGTCCTGGGGCTGGTTATTGTTAGTAGTGTTAGTAGTTACTTCACTGAGTCCCAGGACTAGTTGACTGAGGGTATTCTTCTTTATGGTCCTGTCTTGGCATTTCAGGGCTTCGTAATGATAGCAGTGGGGGTTGCTCATTTTTAGGTGTTTCCAAAATTTGGTGGCTCTTTTTTGGATAGTGATTATTAATGGTTTTGGCCTAGTTCTGCCCTGCATGCATTGTTTACGGTTTTCCTTTGAGTCCGGAGGATACTTTTACAGAATTCTGAATGTAGGATCTCAATTGGGTGTTTGTCCCATTTTGCAAATTCTTGTTGTGTTAGCGGTCCCCACACCTCACTGCCATAGAGTGCAATTGGTTCAATTACTGATTTAAAAATTTTGAGCCAAATGCTAATTGGGATTTCTATTTGGATTGATTTTTTAATGGCATAGAAAGCCCTTCTTGCTTTCTCTTTCAGTTCATTCACAGCCAGATGAAAATTTCCCGTAGAACTGATTTTTAAGCCCAAGTATGTGTAGTTAGTGGTTTGTTCAATTTTGGTTGTTCCTAGTGTGAAATTTATTTGGGGTCCCTGATGCCTGGATCTTTGCTGGAACACAAGGACTTTGGTTTTTGGGGAATTCATTGTCAGGGCCCAGGTCTGGCAGAACGACTCTAGCAGATCCAGCTTCTGCTGTAGACCCTCCTTAGTTGGTGACAGCAGAACCAGGTCACCTGCATAGAGGAGGAATTTAACCTTGGATTCATATAGGGTGAGGCCGGGTGCTGTAGATTGTTCAAGTAGTTTTGCCAATTCATTTATGTAAATATTAAAGAGTGTCAGTGAGATGGGCGAGCCCTGCATCACCCCCCGCCCCTGTGGGAAGTATTTTGTTTGTTTGTCTCCAATTTTAACTGCACATTTATTGTTTCTATACATTGATTTAATTACATCATATGTTTTTCCCCCTACTTTCGATAAGTTTCAGGAATAGACCGTCGTGCCAGATGGAATCGAAAGCCTTCTGGAAATCTATAAAGCATGCGTAGATTTTGCTTTTGTTTTGATGAACATGTTTGTCAATTAGGGTCTGTAGGGTGAAGATATGATCTGATGTTCTATAGTTTGGTAGGAATCCAATTTGGCTTTTACTCAAGACATTATGCTCCTCAAGGAAGTTTATAAGTCTTTTGTTTATGATACTACAGAATACCTTCCCCAGGTTACTGTTTACACAGATGCCTCGATAGTTATTTGGGTCAACTTTGTCCCCACTTTTGTATATGGGCGTTATGAGTCCTTTGTTCCAGATATCAGGGAAGTAACCGACACTCAGAACCAAGTTGAAGAGTTTTAGGATAACCAGTTTCATTTTATCGTCTGTGTGTTTAATCATCTCACTTAGTATGCCGTCTGCACCGCAAGCTTTTCCTGGTCGCAGGTCCTTGAGTTTTTCAAATAGTTCTTTTTCTGTTATTATGGAGTCTAGCGGCTTTTGGTTATCTTTTATGGCCATTTCGAGCTTTTCCAGTTTTTTGCATATTTGGTGTTGCTCTGGCCTTAGTGTGTTTTTCTGGTATAATTTTTCAAAGTGGTTTTCCCATGTGTCTCCATTTTGAATGGCCAATTCGTCGTGTTGTTTTTTTGTGTAATGTATTCCAGTTGTCCCAGAAACAATTGGAATCAATGGATTCCTCAATGGAGCTGAGTGTATTCTTAATATACTGCTCTTTTTTGGTTCTGAGTGTGTTTCTGTATTGTGTTAGTGTCTGACAATAAGTAAGATGTAATTCCTCGTTTTCTGTCTGTCTGTTTTTGGTTTGATATTTTTCTAAGTTTTTTCCTCATGTTATGGCAATCTGGGTCAAACCATTTTTCATAGTTTTTTGTTTTGTGTTTGTTCTTGCGAGCTTTCAAGTTTGACCTTGTTGCCAAATTATCAAAAATATTATTTAGGTTATTCACTGCCTTCTATATTGTGAGTGTATATGTTTTCCAGAAAGGTGTCCAAGAGAGCTTGAGTTGATTGATTGCTAATTGCTTTCTGGTATTTTTCCGTGCTGTTTTTGGCCCATCTGTACGATTTTTTGATGTTGTACAGCTTACTGGGTTGTGTTTCTGTGTTGGTTGTTTCTGTCCTTTTAAGATCCATAGTAATTTGACTGTGGTCTGACAGTGTTGTTTGTGGTTTGACTGTGAATGCTCTGAAAGAGGATGGGTCCAAATCCGTAATCATATAGTCTACGGTGCTACAGCCAAGAGGTGAGCAATAGGTCGATCTTCCTAGGAGGTCTCCCATGAACCTACCATTGACAATGTACAGACCCAGGCTTCGACAGAGCTGCAGGAGCTGTTTTCCGTTAGTATTTGTCTGTTTGTCGCAGCTATGACTGTATGGATGGGAAGGGATATCGAAGTGGTTATTCCCGAATATGTAATCGTTTCCCTGATTATTGGTGAAGTCTGGTTCTTCGCCAGTTCTTGAATTGAGGACACCTATACCCACACCAGAAGACACCTATACCCACACCAGGAGAAACCTATACCCACACCTTAGTCATCTCTACCCACACCAGGAGACACCTATACCCACACCAGGAGGCACCAATACTCACACCAGGAGACACCAATACTCACACCAGGAGACAGGAATTCGCACACCAGAAGACACGAATTCCCTCACCAGGAGTCACCTGTACCCACATCAGGAGACACCTGTACCCACACCAGGAGACGCCTGCACCCACACCAGGGGACGCCTGCTCCCACACCAGGGGACGCCTGCTCCCACAGCAGGGGACGCCTGCTCCCACACCAGGGGACGCCTGCTCCCACACCAGGGGACGCCTGCACCCACACCAGGAGATGCCTGCACCCACACCAGGGGACGCCTGCACCCACAGCAGGGGATGCCTGCACCCACACCAGGGGACGCCTGCTCCCACACCAGGGGACGCCTGCTCCCACACCAGGGGACGCCTGCACCCACACCAGGGGACGCCTGCACCCACACCAGGCGACGCCTGCACCCACACCAGGGGACGGCTGCACCTACACCAGGGGACGCCTGCACCCACACCAGGGGACGCCTGCACCCACACCAGGGGACGCCTGCACCCACACCAGGGGAAGCCTGCACACACACCAGGGGACGCCACCACCCACACCAGGGGACGCCACCACCCACACCAGGGGACGCCACCACCCACACCAGTGGACGCTTGCACCCACACCAGGGGACGCCTACACCCACACCAAGGGACGCCACCACCCACACCAGGGGACGCCTACACCCACACCAGGGGACGCCTACACCCACACCAGGGGACGCCTACACCCACACCAGGGGACGCCTACACCCACACCAGGGGACGCCTACACCCACACCAGGGGACGCCTACACCCACACCAGGCGACGCCTGCACCCACACCAGGGGATGCCTGCACCCACACCAGGGGAGGCCTGCACCCACACCAGGGGACGCCTGCACCCACACCAGGGGACGCCTGCACCCACACCAGGGGACGCCTGCACCCACACCAGGGGACGCCTGCACCCACACCAGGGGACGCCACCACCCACACCAGGGGATGCCACCAGCCACACCAGTGGACGCCTACACCCACACCAGGGGACGCCTACACCCACACCAAGGGACGCCACCACCTACACCAGGGGACGCCTACACCCACACCAGGGGACGCCTACACCCACACCAGGGGACGCCTACACCCACACCAGGGGACGCCTACACCCACACCAGGGGACGCCTACACCCACACCAGGGGACGCCTACACCCACACCAGGGGACGCCTACACCCACACCAGGGGACACCTACACCCACACCAGGGGACCCCTACACCCACACCAGGGGACGCCTACACCCACACAAGGGGACACCTATACTCACACCAGGAGACACTGATACTCACACCAGGAGACACCAATTCGCTAACCAGAAGACACCTATTCCCTCACCAGGAGTCACCTGTACCCACACCAGGAGACATCAATACACACACAAAGAGACACCAATACTCACACCAGGAGACACGAATTCGCACACCAGAAGTCACGAATTCCCTCACCAGGAGTCACCTGTACCCACATCAGGAGGCACCTGTACCCACACCAGGAGACACCTGCACCCACACCTGGGGACTCCTGCACCCACACCAGGTGTCGCCTGCACACACACCAGGGGACGCCTGCTCCCACAACAGGGGACGCCTGCTCCCACACCAGGGGACGCCTGCTCCCACACCAGGGGAAGCCTGCACCCACACCAGGGGACGCCTGCACCCACACCAGGGGACGCCTGCACCCACACCAGGGGACGCCTGCACCCACACCAGGCGACGCCTGCACCCACACCAAGCGACGCCTGCACCCACACCAGGGGACGCCTATACCCACATCAGGGGACGCCTGTACCCACACCAGGGGACTCCTGTACCCACACCAGGAGACACCTCTTCCCACAGCAGGGGACACCTATTCCCACACCAGGGGACACCTATTCCCAGACCAGGGGATACCTATTCCCACACCAGGGGACACCTATTCCCACACCAGGGGACACCTATTCCCACACCAGGGGACACGTATTCCCACACCAGGGGACACTTATTCCCACACCAGGGGACACCTATTCCCACACCAGGGGACACCTATTCCCACACCAGGGGACACTTATACCAACACCAGGAGGCAACTATACTCACACCAGGAGACACCGATACCCACACCAGTAGACACCTATACCCACACCAGGAGTCACATATAAGCACACCAGAGGACACCTATACCCACACCAGGAGACAACGATACCCACACCAGGAGACACCTATACCCACACCAGGAGACACCAATACCCACACCAGGAGACA
Source organism: Somniosus microcephalus (assembly GCF_052327205.1). Classification (NCBI taxonomy): domain Eukaryota; kingdom Metazoa; phylum Chordata; class Chondrichthyes; order Squaliformes; family Somniosidae; genus Somniosus; species Somniosus microcephalus. Next base: position 89,688,575 of record NC_140994.1, on the reverse strand, counting down.
CCTATACCCACACCAGGAGACACCTATACCCACACCAGGAGACACCTATACCCACACCAGGAGACACCTATACCCACACCAGGGGACACCTATACTCACACCAGGGGACACCTATAACCACACCTGGAGTCACCTGTACCCACACATGGAGACATCTATACCCACACCAGGGGACGCCTATACCCACACCAGGAGACGCCTATACCCACACCAGGAGACACCTGTACCCACACCAGGAGACACCTGTACCCACACCAGGAGACACCTGTACCCACACCAGGAGACACCTGTACCACACCAGGATGCACCTGTACCCACACCAGGAGGCACCTGTACCCACACCAGGAGTCACCTATACCCACACCTGGAGACATCTATATCCACACCAAGAGACACCTATACACACACCAGATGACACCTATACCCACACCTGAAGACGACTATAGCCACACCAGGAGTCACCTATACCCACACCAGGAGACACCTGTACACACACCAGGAGACACCTATACCCACACCAGGAGACACCTATACCCACACCAGGAGACACCTATACCCACACCAGGAGACACCTATACCCACACCAGGAGACACCTATACCCACACCAGAAGACACCTATACCCACACCAGGAGACACCTATACCCACGCCAGCAGATAACTATTCACACTAGGGGACACCTATACACACACCAGGAGACACTTATAGCCACACCAGGGGACACCTATAACCACACAAGGAGTCACCTATACCCACATGTGGAGACATCTATACCCATACCAGGAGACGCCAAAACCCACACCTGGAGGCTCCTATACACACACCAGGAGGCACCTGTACCCACACCAGGGGACACCTATAACCACACCAGGAGTGCCCTATACCTACACCAGGGGACATCTACACCCACACATGGAGACGTCTGTACCCACACCAGGGGACACCTATACTCACACCAGGGGACAGCTATTCCACACCTTAGACACCTATAGCCACACCAGGAGACAACTGTACCCACACCAGGGGACACCTATACCCACACCAGGAGACACCTATACCCACACCAGGAGACACCTATACCCACACCAGGAGACACCTATACCCACGCCAGCAGACAACTATTCACACTAGGGGACACCTATACACACACCAGGAGACACCTATAGCCACACCAGGGAACACCTATAACCACACGAGGAATCACCTATACCCACATGTGGAGACATCTATACCCATACCAGGGGACGCCTATACCCACACCAGGAGACGCCTATACCCACACTTGGAGACTCCTATACACACACCAGGAGGCACCTGTACCCACACCTGGGGACACCTATAACCACACCAGGAGTCCCCTATACCTACACCAGGGGACACCTACACCCACACATGGAGACGTCTGTACCCACACCAGGGGACACCTATACTCACACCAGGGGACAGCTATTCCACACCTTAGACACCTATAGCCACACCAGGAGACAACTGTACCCACACCAGGGGACAACTATACCCACACCAGGGGACAACTATACTCACACCAGGGGAATCCTGTACCCACACCAGGAGCCACCTATACCCAAACCAGCAGTCACCTATACCCACACCAGGAGACACCTGTACCCACACCAGGAGACACCTGTACCCACACCAGAAGACACCTGTACCCACACCAGGAGACACCTGTACCCACACCTGGAGACACCTATACCCACACCAGGAGACACCTATACCCACACCAGGTGTCACCTATACCCACACCAGGAGTCACCTATACCCACACCAGGAGACACCTGTACCCACACCAGGAGACACCTGTACCCACACCAGGAGGCACCTGTACCCACACCAGGAGACACCTGTACCCACACCAGGAGACACCTGTACACACACCAGGAGACACCTGTACCCACACCAGGAGACACCTATTCCCACACCAGGAGACACCTATACGCACACCAGGAGACAGCTATATCCACACCAGGAGACAGCTATACCCACACCTTAGACACCTATACCCACACCAGGAGACACCTATACCCACACCAGGAGACACCGATACTCACACCAGGAGACACCAATTCGCACACCAGAAGACACACATTCCCCCACCAGGAGACACCTATACCCACACCAGGAGACACCGATACTCACACCAGGAGACACCGATACTCACACCAGAAGACTCCTATCCCCACACCAGGGGACACCTATACCCACACAAAGAGACACCTATACCCACATCAGGGGACACCTATACCCACACCAGGAGACAGCTATACGCACACCAGGAGACACCTATACCCAAACAAGGAGACACCTGTACCCAAACCAGGGGACACCTGTACCCACACCTGGAGACGCATATACCCACACCAGGAGACACCTGTGCCTACAACAGGAGACACCTGTAACCACACCAGGAGACACTGATACCCACACCAGGAGACTCCTATACCTACACCAGGGGACATCTATACCCACACCTGGAGACAGCTATACGCACACCAGGAGACACCTATACCCAAACAAGGAGACACCTATACCCAAACCAGGAGACACCTGTACCCACACCTGGAGATGCATATACCCACACCAGGGGACTCCTGTCCCCACACCAGGAGACACCTATTCCTGCACCAGGGGACACCTATTCCCACAGCAGGGGACACCTATTCCCACACCAGGGGACACCTATTCCCACACCAGGGGACACCTATTCCCACACCAGGGGACACCTATTCCCACACCAGGGGACACTTATTCCCACACCAGGGGACACCTATTCCCACACTAGATGACACCTATTCCCACACCAGGGGACACCTATTCCCACACCAGGGGACAATTATTCCCACACCAGGGGACACCTATTCCCACACCAGGGGACACCTATTCCCACACCAGGGGACACCTATACCAAAACCAGGAGGCACCTATGCTCACACCAGGAGACACCGATACCCACACCAGTAGACACCTATACCCACACCAGGAGTTACTTATACGCACACCAGGGGACACCTATACCCACACCAGGAGTCACCTATACCCACACCAGGAGACACCTATACCCACACCAGGAGACACCTATACCCACACCAGGAGACACCTATACCCACACCAGGAGACACCTATACCCACACCAGGAGACACCTATACCCACACCAGGAGACACCTATACACACACCAGGGGACACCTATACACACACCAGGGGACACCTATAACCACACCAGAAGTCACCTGTACCCACACATGGAGAAATCTATACCCACACCAGGGGACGCCTATACCCACACCAGGAGACGCCTATACCCACACCAGGAGACACCTGTACCCACACCAGGAGACACCTGTACCCACACCAGGAGACACCTGTACCCACACCAGGAGACACTTGTACCACACCAGGAGACACCTATACCCACACCTGGAGACATCTATATCCACACCAAGAGACACCTATACACACACCAGGAGACACCTATACCCACACCAGGAGACACTTATACCCACGCCAGCAGACAACTATTCACACTAGGGGGACACCTATACACACACCAGGAGACACCTATAGCCACACCACGGGACACCTATAACCACACGAGGAATCACCTATACCCACATGTGGAGACATCTATACCCATACCAGGGGACACCTATACCCACACCAGGAGACGCCTATACCCACACCTGGAGACTCCTACACACACACCAGGAGGCACCTGTACCCACACCAGGGGACACCTATAACCACACCAGGAGTCCCCTATACCTACACCAGGGGACACCTACACCCACACATGGAGACATCTGTACCCACACCAGGGGACACCTATACTCACACCAGGGGACAGCTATTACACACCTTAGACACCTATAGTCACACCAGGAGACAACTGTACCCACACCAGGAGACAACTATACCCACACCAGGGGAATCCTGTACCCACACCAGGAGTCACCTATACCCACACCAGGAGTCACCTATACCCACACCAGGAGACACCTGTACCCACACCAGGAGACATCTGTACCCACACCAGGAGACACCTGTACCCACACCTGGAGACACCTATACCCACACCAGGAGACACCTATACCCACACCAGGAGTCACCTATACCCACACCAGGAGTCACCTATACCCACACCAGGAGACACCTATACCCACACCAGGAGACACCTGTACCCACACCAGGAGACACCTGTACCCACACCAGGAGACACCTGTACCCACACCAGGAGACACCTGTACCCACACCAGGAGACACCTGTACCCACACCAGGAGACACCATTTCCCACACCAGGAGACACCTATACCCACACCAGGAGACAGCTATATCCACACCAGGAGACAGCTATACCCACTCCAGGAGACACCGATACTCACACCAGGAGACATCAATTCGCACACCAGAAGACACATATTCCCCCACCAGGAGACACCTATACCCACACCAGGAGACACCGATACTCACACCAGAAGACACCTATTCCCCCACCAGGAGACTCCTATCCCCACACCAGGGGACACCTATACCCACACCAAGAGACACCTATAACCACACCAGGGGACAGCTCTCCTCACACCAGTAGACACCTATACCCACACCAGGAGACAGCTATATCCACACCAGGAGACAGCTATACCCACACCATAGACACCTATACCCACACCAGGAGACACCTATACCCACACCAGGAGACACCGATACTCACACCAGGAGACACCAATTCGCACACCAGAAGACACATATTCCCCCACCAGGAGACACCTATACCCACACCAGGAGACACCGATACTCACACCAGGAGACACCGATACTCACACCAGAAGACACCTATTCCCCCACCAGGAGACTCCTATCCCCACACCAGGGGACACCTATACCCACACCAAGCGACACCTATACCCACATCAGGGGACACCGATACCCACACCAGGAGACAGCTATACGCACACCAGGAGACACCTATACCCAAGCAAGGAGACACCTGTACCCAAACCAGGAGACACCTGTACCCACACCTGGAGACGCATATACCCACACCAGGAGACACCTGTGCCTACAACAGGAGATACCTATACCCACACCAGGAGACACTGATACCCACACCAGGAGACACCTATACCTACACCAGGGGACATCTATACCCACACCTGGAGACAGCTATACGCACACCAGGAGACACCTATACCCAAACAAGGAGACACCTGTACCCAAACCAGAAGACACCTGTACCCACACCTGGAGACGCATATACCCACACCAGGAGACACCTATTTCCACACCAGGAGACACCTATTCCTGCACCAGGAGACACCTATTCCTGCACCAGGAGACAACAATAACTACACCAGAAGACTCCTATACCCACACCAGGGGACACCTACACCCACACATGGAGACGTCTGTACCCACACCAGGGGACACCTATACTCACACCAGGGGACAGCTATTCCACACCTTAGACACCTATAGCCACACCAGGAGACAACTGTACCCACACCAGGGGACACCTATACCCACACCAGGGGACACCTATACCCACACCAGGAGACACCTATACCCACACCAGGAGACACCTATACCCACGCCAGCAGACAACTATTCACACTAGGGGACACCTATACACACACCAGGAGACACCTATAGCCACACCAGGGAACACCTATAACCACACGAGGAATCACCTATACCCACATGTGGAGACATCTATACCCATACCAGGGGACGCCTATACCCACACCAGGAGACGCCTATACCCACACTTGGAGACTCCTATACACACACCAGGAGGCACCTGTACCCACACCTGGGGACACCTATAACCACACCAGGAGTCCCCTATACCTACACCAGGGGACACCTACACCCACACATGGAGACGTCTGTACCCACACCAGGGGACACCTATACTCACACCAGGGGACAGCTATTCCACACCTTAGACACCTATAGCCACACCAGGAGACAACTGTACCCACACCAGGGGACAGCTATACCCACACCAGGGGACAACTATACCCACACCAGGGGAATCCTGTACCCACACCAGGAGCCACCTATACCCACACCAGGAGACACCTGTACCCACACCAGAAGACACCTGTACCCACACCAGGAGACACCTGTACCCACACCTGGAGACACCTATACCCACACCAGGAGACACCTATACCCACACCAGGTGTCACCTATACCCACACCAGGAGTCACCTATACCCACACCAGGAGACACCTGTACCCACACCAGGAGACACCTGTACCCACACCAGGAGGCACCTGTACCCACACCAGGAGACACCTGTACCCACACCAGGAGACACCTGTACACACACCAGGAGACACCTGTACCCACCCCAGGAGACACCTATTCCCACACCAAGAGACACCTATACGCACACCAGGAGACAGCTATATCCACACCAGGAGACAGCTATACCCACACCTTAGACACCTATACCCACACCAGGAGACACCTATACCCACACCAGGAGACACCGATACTCACACCAGGAGACACCAATTCGCACACCAGAAGACACACATTCCCCCACCAGGAGACACCTATACCCACACCAGGAGACACCGATACTCACACCAGGAGACACCGATACTCACACCAGAAGACTCCTATCCCCACACCAGGGGACACCTATACCCACACAAAGAGACACCTATACCCACATCAGGGGACACCTATACCCACACCAGGAGACAGCTATACGCACACCAGGAGACACCTATACCCATCAAGGAGACACCTGTACCCAAACCAGGGGACACCTGTACCCACACCTGGAGACGCATATACCCACACCAGGAGACACCTGTGCCTACAACAGGAGACACCTGTAACCACACCAGGAGACACTGATACCCACACCAGGAGACTCCTATACCTACACCAGGGGACATCTATACCCACACCTGGAGACAGCTATACGCACACCAGGAGACACCTATACCCAAACAAGGAGACACCTATACCCAAACCAGGAGACACCTGTACCCACACCTGGAGACGCATATACCCACACCAGGGGACTCCTGTACCCACACCAGGAGACACCTATTCCCACAGCAGGGGACACCTATTCCCACACCAGGGGACACCTATTCCCACACCAGGGGACACCTATTCCCACACCAGGGGACACCTATTCCCACACCAGGGGACACCTATTCCCACACTAGATGACACCTATTCCCACACCAGGGGACACCTATTCCCACACCAGGGGACAATTATTCCCACACCAGGGGACACCTATTCCCACACCAGGGGACACCTATTCCCACACCAGGGGACACCTATACCAAAACCAGGAGGCACCTATGCTCACACCAGGAGACACCGATACCCACACCAGTAGACACCTATACCCACACCAGGAGTTACTTATACGCACACCAGGGGACACCTATACCCACACCAGGAGTCACCTATACCCACACCAGGAGACACCTATACCCACACCAGGAGACACCTATACCCATACCAGGAGACACCTATACCCACACCAGGAGACACCTATACCCACACCAGGAGACACCTATACCCACACCAGGAGACACCTATACCCACACCAGGGGACACCTATACACACACCAGGGGACACCTATAACCACACCAGGAGTCACCTGTACCCACACATGGAGAAATCTATACCCACACCAGGGGACGCCTATACCCACACCAGGAGACGCCTATACCCACACCAGGAGACACCTGTACCCACACCAGGAGACACCTGTACCCACACCAGGAGACACCTATACCCACACCAGGAGACACTTGTACCACACCAGGAGACACCTATACCCACACCTGGAGACATCTATATCCACACCAAGAGACACCTATACACACACCAGGAGACACCTATACCCACACCAGGAGACACTTATACCCACACCAGGAGACACCTATACCCACGCCAGCAGACAACTATTCACACTAGGGGGACACCTATACACACACCAGGAGACACCTATAGCCACACCACGGGACACCTATAACCACACGAGGAATCACCTATACCCACATGTGGAGACATCTATACCCATACCAGGGGACACCTATACCCACACCAGGAGACGCCTATACCCACACCTGGAGACTCCTACACACACACCAGGAGGCACCTGTACCCACACCAGGGGACACCTATAACCACACCAGGAGTCCCCTATACCTACACCAGGGGACACCTACACCCACACATGGAGACATCTGTACCCACACCAGGGGACACCTATACTCACACCAGGGGACAGCTATTCCACACCTTAGACACCTATAGCCACACCAGGAGACAACTGTACCCACACCAGGAGACAACTATACCCACACCAGGGGAATCCTGTACCCACACCAGGAGTCACCTATACCCACACCAGGAGTCACCTATACCCACACCAGGAGACACCTGTACCCACACCAGGAGACATCTGTACCCACACCAGGAGACACCTGTACCCACACCTGGAGACACCTATACCCACACCAGGAGACACCTATACCCACACCAGGAGTCACCTATACCCACACCAGGAGTCACCTATACCCACACCAGGAGACACCTATACCCACACCAGGAGACACCTGTACCCACACCAGGAGACACCTGTACCCACACCAGGAGACACCTGTACCCAGACCAGGAGACACCTGTACCCACACCAGGAGACACCTGTACCCACACCAGGAGACACCATTTCCCACACCAGGAGACACCTATACCCACACCAGGAGACAGCTATATCCACACCAGGAGACAGCTATACCCACTCCAGGAGACACCGATACTCACACCAGGAGACACCAATTCGCACACCAGAAGACACATATTCCCCCACCAGGAGACACCTATACCCACACCAGGAGACACCGATACTCACACCAGGAGACACCGATACTCACACCAGAAGACACCTATTCCCCCACCAGGAGACTCCTATCCCCACACCAGGGGACACCTATACCCACACCAAGAGACACCTATAACCACACCAGGGGACAGCTCTCCTCACACCAGTAGACACCTATACCCACACCAGGAGACAGCTATATCCACACCAGGAGACAGCTATACCCACACCATAGACACCTATACCCACACCAGGAGACACCTATACCCACACCAGGAGACACCGATACTCACACCAGGAGACACCAATTCGCACACCAGAAGACACATATTCCCCCACCAGGAGACACCTATACCCACACCAGGAGACACCGATACTCACACCAGGAGACACCGATACTCACACCAGAAGACACCTATTCCCCCACCAGGAGACTCCTATCCCCACACCAGGGGACACCTATACCCACACCAAGCGACACCTATACCCACATCAGGGGACACCGATACCCACACCAGGAGACAGCTATACGCACACCAGGAGACACCTATACCCAAGCAAGGAGACACCTGTACCCAAACCAGGAGACACCTGTACCCACACCTGGAGACGCATATACCCACACCAGGAGACACCTGTGCCTACAACAGGAGATACCTATACCCACACCAGGAGACACTGATACCCACACCAGGAGACACCTATACCTACACCAGGGGACATCTATACCCACACCTGGAGACAGCTATACGCACACCAGGAGACACCTATACCCAAACAAGGAGACACCTGTACCCAAACCAGAAGACACCTGTACCCACACCTGGAGACGCATATACCCACACCAGGAGACACCTATTCCCACACCAGGAGACACCTATTCCTGCACCAGGAGACACCTATAACTACACCAGAAGACTCCTATACCCACACCATGAGGTCACTATACCCAAACCTTAGACACCTATACCCGCACCAGGGGACACCTATACCCACACCAAGAGACACCTATAACCACACCAGGGGACAGCTCTCCTCACACCAGTAGCCACCTATACCAAAACCAAGAGACACCTATACCCACACTAGGGGACACCTATACCCACACCGGGAGAAACTATACACACACCTGGAGACACCGATACACAAACCAGGGGACACCTATACACATACCAGGAGACACCTAAACCCTCACCAGGAGAGACCCATATCCACACCAGGAGAGAAGTATACCCACACCAGGGGACACCTATACCCACACCAGGAGACACCTAAACCCACACCTGTAGACACCTATACCCACACCAGGAGACACCTAAACCCACACCTGTAGACACCTATACCCACACCAAGAGACATCTATACCCACACTAGGGGACACCTATACACACACCAGGAGACACTATACACACACCTGGAGACACCGATACACAAACCAGGGGACACCTATACCCACACCAGGAGACACCTAAACCCTCACCAGGAGAGACCTATATCCACACCAGGAGAGAAGTATACCCACACCAGGGGACACCTATACCCACACCAGGAGACACCTAAACCCACACCTGTAGACACCTATACCCACACCAGGAGACATCTATACCCATACCAGGAGACACCTGTTCCCACACCAGGAGACACCTATTCCTGTACCAGGAGACACCTACAACTACACCAGAAGACTCCTATACCCACACCAGGAGGTCACTGTACCCACACCTTAGACACCTATACCCGCACCAGGGGACACCTATACCCACACCAAGAGACACCTATAACCACACCAGGGGACAGCTCTCCTCACACCAGTAGACACCTATACCCACACCAAGAGACACCTGTACCCACACCAGGGGACACCTATACCCACACCAGGGGACACCTATACCCACACCAGGGGACACCTATACCCACACCAGGAGACACCTATACCCACACCAGGAGACACCTATACCCACACCAGGGGACACCTTTACCCACACCAGGAGACACCTATACCCACACCAGTAGACACCTATACCCACACCAGGAGACACCTATACCCACACCAGGAGACACCTATACCCACACCAGGAGACACCTATACCCACACCAGGAGACACCTATACCCACACCAGGGGACACCTATACCCACACCAGGAGACACCTATACTCAATTCAATTCAATTCAATTCAAATCGCTTTATTGGCATGACAAGGTACATCTTATGTTGCCAAAGAATCGAAAAACATTCATGGTTGAACACATAAATACAGATCTATCCATACAACATATAAACAGATATATCCCTGAGTGTATAAATATACATTCATATAATTTGCATATACTCTTTTCTTATATTTAGTGGTTGTCCCTCTGTTTATGGCAAGCTGTAACATAGTGTGCTGCTGAGGTCACACAATTTCTCTCTTCCCCTAGTAGGTTTGGGAGTTTTTGGTCGTCATTCAAATTTCTGAATTCCGGGCATATTTTTGTGAATTTTGGGTAGAAACTCTCCCTTATGCCCTGATATTTTCTACAAGCTGTGAGGAAGTGCATCTCTGTCTCCACCACTCCCTGACTGCAGTGAGAGCATATCATGTCCTCTCTTGTTAGCCGGGTTTGCCTGTGTCTGCCTTTTTCGATCGCCAGGCTATGTTCACTAAGTCTGTAAATTGTCAAGGTTTTTCTCAGTTTGCTATCCTTTACCATGGTCAGGTAATCAGCCATGTTGTATTGTCTGTTTAGGGCCAAGTAGCAATTGAGTTTGTTTTGGGTTTTTGTTGTTTCTGCCCAATATGACAGATATTTTTCCTTTTGCTTAGTGACGATTGTGTTGGGTAAAATTCTTTGTGTTACGCTGTCACTGTCCTGGGGCTGGTTATTGTTAGTAGTGTTAGTAGTTACTTCACTGAGTCCCAGGACTAGTTGACTGAGGGTATTCTTCTTTATGGTCCTCTCTTGGCATTTCAGGGCTTCGTAATGATAGCAGTGGGGGTTGCTCATTTTTAGGTGTTTCCAAAATTTGGTGGCTCTTTTTTGGATAGTGATTATTAATGGTTTTGGCCTAGTTCTGCCCTGCATGCATTGTTTACGGTTTTCCTTTGAGTCCGGAGGATACTTTTACAGAATTCTGAATGTAGGATCTCAATTGGGTGTTTGTCCCATTTTGCAAATTCTTGTTGTGTTAGCGGTCCCCACACCTCACTGCCATAGAGTGCAATTGGTTCAATTACTGATTTAAAAATTTTGAGCCAAATGCTAATTGGGATTTCTATTTGGATTGATTTTTTAATGGCATAGAAAGCCCTTCTTGCTTTCTCTTTCAGTTCATTCACAGCCAGATGAAAATTTCCCGTAGAACTGATTTTTAAGCCCAAGTATGTGTAGTTAGTGGTTTGTTCAATTTTGGTTGTTCCTAGTGTGAAATTTATTTGGGGTCCCTGATGTCTGGATCTTTGCTGGAACACAAGGACTTTGGTTTTTTGGGAATTCATTGTCAGGGCCCAGGTCTGGCAGAACGACTCCAGCAGATCCAGCTTCTGCTGTAGACCCTCCTTAGTTGGTGACAGCAGAACCAGGTCACCTGCATAGAGGAGGAATTTAACCTTGGATTCATATAGGGTGAGGCCGGGTGCTGTAGATTGTTCAAGTAGTTTTGCCAATTCATTTATGTAAATATTAAAGAGTGTCGGTGAGATGGGCGAGCCCTGCGTCACCCCCCGCCCCTGTGGGAAGTATTTTGTTTGTTTGTCTCCAATTTTAACTGCACATTTATTGTTTCTATACATTGATTTAATTACATCATATGTTTTTCCCCCTACTTTCGATAAGTTTCAGGAATAGACCGTCGTGCCAGATGGAATCGAAAGCCTTCTGGAAATCTATAAAGCATGCGTAGATTTTGCTTTTGTTTTGATGAACATGTTTGTCAATTAGGGTCTGTAGGGTGAAGATATGATCTGATGTTCTATAGTTTGGTAGGAATCCAATTTGGCTTTTACTCAAGACATTATGCTCCTCAAGGAAGTTTATAAGTCTTTTGTTTATGATACTACAGAATACCTTCCCCAGGTTACTGTTTACACAGATGCCTCGATAGTTATTTGGGTCGACTTTGTCCCCACTTTTGTATATGGGCGTTATGAGTCCTTTGTTCCAGATATCAGGGAAGTAACCGACACTCAGAACCAAGTTGAAGAGTTTTAGGATAACCAGTTTCATTTTATCGTCTGTGTGTTTAATCATCTCACTTAGTATGCCGTCTGCACCGCAAGCTTTTCCTGGTCGCAGGTCCTTGAGTTTTTCAAATAGTTCTTTTTCTGTTATTATGGAGTCTAGCGGCTTTTGGTTATCTTTTATGGCCATTTCGAGCTTTTCCAGTTTTTTGCATATTTGGTGTTGCTCTGACCTTAGTGTGTTTTTCTGGTATAATTTTTCAAAGTGGTTTTCCCATGTGTCTCCATTTTGAATGGCCAATTCGTCGTGTTGTTTTTTTGTGTAATGTATTCCAGTTGTCCCAGAAACAATTGGAATCAATGGATTCCTCAATGGAGCTGAGTGTATTCTTAATATACTGCTCTTTTTTGGTTCTGAGTGTGTTTCTGTATTGTGTTAGTGTCTGACAATAAGTAAGATGTAATTCCTCGTTTTCTGTCTGTCTGTGTTTTTGGTTTGATATTTTTCTAAGTTTTTTCCTCATGTTATGGCAATCTGGGTCAAACCATTTTTCATAGTTTTTTGTTTTGGGTTTGTTCTTGCGAGCTTTCAAGTTTGACCTTGTTGCCAAATTATCAAAAATATTATTTAGGTTATTCACTGCCTTCTATATTGTGAGTGTATATGTTTTCCAGAAAGGTGTCCAAGAGAGCTTGAGTTGATTGATTGCTAATTGCTTTCTGGTATTTTTCCGTGCTGTTTTTCGCCCATCTGTACGATTTTTTGATGTTGCACAGCTTACTGGGTTGTGTTTCTGTGTTGGTTGTTTCTGTCCTTTTAAGATCCATAGTAATTTGACTGTGGTCTGACAGTGTTGTTTGTGGTTTGACTGTGAATGCTCTGAAAGAGGATGGGTCCAAATCCGTAATCATATAGTCTACGGTGCTACAGCCAAGAGGTGAGCAATAGGTCGATCTTCCTAGGAGGTCTCCCATGAACCTACCATTGACAATGTACAGACCCAGGCTTCGACAGAGCTGCAGGAGCTGTTTTCCGTTAGTATTTGTCTGTTTGTCGCAGTTATGACTGTATGGATGGGAAGGGATATCGAAGTGGTTATTCCCGAATATGTAATCGTTTCCCTGATTATTGGTGAAGTCTGGTTCTTCGCCAGTTCTTGAATTGAGGACACCTATACCCACACCAGAAGACACCTATACCCACACCAGGAGAAACCTATACCCACACCTTAGTCATCTCTACCCACACCAGGAGACACCTATACCCACACCAGGAGACACCAATACTCACACCAGGAGACACCAATACTCACACCAGGAGACAGGAATTCGCACACCAGAAGACACGAATTCCCTCACCAGGAGTCACCTGTACCCACATCAGGAGACACCTGTACCCACACCAGGAGACGCCTGCACCCACACCAGGGGACGCCTGCTCCCACACCAGGGGACGCCTGCTCCCACACCAGGGGACGCCTGCTCCCACACCAGGGGACGCCTGCTCCCACACCAGGGGACGCCTGCACCCACACCAGGAGATGCCTGCACCCACACCAGGGGACGCCTGCACCCACAGCAGGGGACGCCTGCACCCACACCAGGGGACGCCTGCTCCCACACCAGGGGACGCCTGCTCCCACACCAGGGGACGCCTGCACCCACACCAGGGGACGCCTGCACCCACACCAGGCGACGCCTGCACCCACACCAGGGGACGCTTGCACCCACACCAGGGGACGCCTGCACCCACACCAGGGGACGGCTGCACCCACACCAGGGGACGCCTGCACACACACCAGGGGACGCCTGCACACACACCAGGGGACGCCACCACCCACACCAGGGGACGCCACCACCCACACCAGGGGACGCCTACACCCACACCAGGGGACGCCTACACCCACACCAGGGGACGCCTGCACCCACACCAGGGGACGCCTGCACCCACACCAGGGGACGCCACCACCCACACCAGGGGATGCCACCAGCCACACCAGCGGACGCCTACACCCACACCAGGGGACGCCTACACCCACACCAAGGGACGCCACCACCCACACCAGGGGACGCCTACACCCACACCAGGGGACGCCTACACCCACACCAGGGGACGACTACACCCACACCAGGGGACGCCTACACCCACACCAGGGGACGCCTACACCCACACCAGGGGACGCCTGCTCCCACACCAGTGGACGCCTACACCCACACCAGGGGACGCCTACACCCACACCAGGGGACGCCTACACCCACACCAGGGGACGCCTACACCCACACCAGGGGACGCCTACACCCACACCAGGGGACGCCTACACCCACACCAGGGGACGCCTGCTCCCACACCAGTGGACGCCTACACCCACACCAGGGGACGCCTACACCCACAGCAGGGGCCGCCTACACCCACACCAGGGGACGCCTACACCCACACCAGAGGACCCCTACACCCACACCAGGGGACGCCTACACCCACACCAGGGGACGCCTACACCCACACCAGGGGACGCCTACACCCACACCAGGGGACGCCTACACCCACACCAGGGGACCCCTACACCCACACCATGGGACGCCTACACCCACACCAGGGAACGCCGACACCCAATACAATACAATACAAATCGCTTTATTGGCATGATAAGGTACATCTTATGTTGGCAAAGCATCAAAATACATTTATGGTTGAACACATAAACGCGGTTCCATTCATACAGTGTATAAACAGGTATATCCCTGAGTTTATAAATATATTTTCGCCTTGTTTATATATACTCTTGTCTTAGTTTACTGGTTGTCCCTCTGTTCATGGCAAGCTGTAACATAGTGTGCCGCCAGTGTTACACAGCTTCTCTCCTCCCCCAGTAGGAATGGGAGGTTTTGGTTGTCAGTCAGATTTCTGAATTCAGGACATATTTGTGAGAATTTTTGATAGAAATTCTCTCTGATGCCCTGATATTTTCCACAGGCTGTGAGGAAGTGCATCTCTGTCTCAACTACTCCCTGACTGCAGTGAGAGCATATCCTGTCTTCTCTTGGCAGCCTGGTCTGCCTGTGTCTGCCTTTTTCGATCGCTAGGCTATGTTCGCTAAGTCTGTACCTTGTCAAGGTTCTTCTCAGTTTGTTATCCTTTACCATGGTCAGGTAATCAGCTATGTTGTATTGTCTGTTTAGGGCCAAGTAGCAATTGAGTTTGCTTTGGGTTTTTGTTGTTTCTGCCCAATATGACAGATATTTTTCCTTTTGCTTAGCGACGATTGTGTTGGGTCGAATTCTTTGTGTTACCCTGTCACTGTCCTGGGGCTGGTTATTGTTAGTATTGTTATTAGTTACTTTATTGAGTCCCAGGACTAGTTGACTGAGGGTATTCTTCTTTATGGTCAGCTCTTGGCATTTCAGGGCGTCGTAGTGATAGCATTGGGGGTTGCTCATTTGTAGGTGATTCCAAAATTTGGTGGCTCTTTTTTGGATAGTGATTATTAATGGGTATTGGCCTAGTTCCGCCCTGCATGCGTTGTTTACTGTTTTCCTTTGAGTCCGGAGGATACATTTACAGAATTCCGCATGTAGGATCTCAATTGGGTGTTTGTCCCATTTTGCAAAATCTTGTTGTGTTAGTGGTCCCCAGACCTCACTGCCATAGAGTGCAATTGGTTCAATTACTGATTTGAAAATTTTGAGCCAAATGCTAATTGGGATTTCTATTTGGATTGATTTTTTGATGGCATAGAAAGCCCTTCTTGCTTTCTCTTTCAGTTCATTCACAGCCAGTTTGAAGTTTCCCGTAGAACTGATTTTTAAGCCCAAGTATGTGTAGTGAGTGGTTTGTTCAATTTTGGTTGTTCCTACTGTGAAATTTATTGTGGGTCCATGTTGTTTGGATCTTTGCTGGAACACAAGGACTTTGGTTTTTTGGGGATTTATTGTCAGGGCCCAAGTCTGGCAGTACGACTCCAGCAGGTCCAGGTTCTGCTGTAGACCCTCCTTAGTTGGTGACAGCAGAACCAGGTCGTCGGCATAGAGGAGGAATTTAACCTACACCCACACCAGGGGACGCCTACACCCACACCAGCGGACGCCTACACCCACACAAGGGGACGCCACCACCCACACCAGGGGACGGCTACACCCACACCAGGGGATGCCACCACCCACACCAGTGGACGCCTGCACCCACACCAGGGGACGCCTACACCCACACCAAGGGAGGCCACCACCCACACCAGGGGACGCTTACACCCACACCAGGGGACGCCTACACCCACACCAGGGGACGCCTACACCCACACCAGGGGACGCCTACACCCAAAGCAGGGGCCGCCTACACCCACACCAAGGGACGCCACCACCCACACCAGGGGACGCTTACACCCACACCAGGGGACGCCTACACCCACACCAGGGGCCGCCTACACCCACACCAGGGGACGCCTACACCCACACCAGGGGACGCCTACACCCACACCAGGGGACGCCTACACCCACAGCAGGGGTCGCCTACACCCACACCAGGGGACGCCTACACCCACACCAGGGGACGCCTACACCCACACCAGGGGACACCTACACCCACACCAGGGGAGGCCTACACCCACACCAGGGGACGCCTACACCCACACCAGGGGACGCCTACACCCACACCAGGGGAGGCCTACACCCACACCAGGGGAGGCCTACACCCACACCAGGGGACGCCTACCCCCACACCAGGGGACCCCTACACCCACACCAGGGGACGCCTACACCCACACCAGGGGACGCCTACACCCACACCAGGGGACGCCTACACCCACACCAGGGGACGCCTACCCCCACACCAGGGGACGCCTACACCCACACAAGGGGACGCCTACACCCACACCAGGGGACGCCTACACCCACACAAGGGGACGCCTACACCCACACCAGGGGACGCCTACACCCACACAAGGGGACGCCTATACTCACACCAGGAGACGCTGATACTCACACCAGGAGACACTGATACTCACACCAGGAGACACCAACTCGCTAACCAGAAGACACCTATTTCCACACAAGGAGTCACCTGTACCCACACCAGGAGACATCAATTCACACACCAGGAGACAGCAATACTCACACCAGGAGACACGAATTCGCACACCAGAAGACACGAATTCCCTCACCAGGAGTCACCTGTACCCACATCAGGAGACACCTGTACCCACACCAGGAGACACCTGCACCCACACCAGGGGACTCCTGCACCCACACCAGGTCTCGCTTGCACCCACACCAGGGGACGCCTGCTCCCACACCAGGGGACGCCTGCTCCCACACCAGGGGACGCCTGCTCCCACACCAGGGGACGCCTGCACCCACACCAGGGGACGCCTGCACCCACACCAGGGGACGCCCGCACCTAACCAGGCGACGACCGCACCCACACCAGGGGACGCCCGCACCCACACCAGGGGACGCCCGCACCCACACCAGGGGACGCCCGCACCCACACCAGGGGACGCCTGCACCGACACCAGGGGACGCCTGCACCCACACCAGGGGACGCCTGCACCGACACCAGGGGACGCCTACACCCACGCCAGGGGACGCCTACACCCACACCAGGGGACGCCTACACCCACACCAGGGGACGCCTACACCCACACCAGGGGACGCCTACACCCACACCAGGGGACGCCTACACCCACACCAGGGGACGCCTACACCCACACCAGGGGACGCCTACACCCACACAAGGGGACACCTATACTCACACCAGGAGACACTGATACTCACACCAGGAGACACTGATACTCACACCAGGAGACACTGATACTCACACCAGGAGACACCAATTCGCTAACCAGAAGACACCTATTCCCTCACCAGGATTCACCTGTACCCACACCAGGAGCCACCAATACACACACCAGGAGACACCTGTACCCACAGCAGGAGTGACCTATACTGACATCAGGAGTCACCTATACCCACACCTGGAGTCATCTTTACCCACACCTGGAGACATCTATACCCGCACCAGGGGACACCTATACCCACACCAAGAGACACCTATACCCACACCAGGGGACATCTATACCAAAACCAGGGACACCTATACCCACACCAGGGGACACCAATACCCACACCAGGGGACACCTATACCCACACCAGGGGACACCTATACCCAAACTAGGAGAAACCTGTACCCAAACCTTAGTCATGTATACCCACACCAGGAGTCACCAATACTCACATCAGGAGTCACCTTTTCCCACACCAGGAGACGCCTATACCCACACCAGGAGTCGCCTATACCAACAGCAGGAGTCGCCTATACCAGCACCAGGAGTCGCCTATACCCACACCAGGAGACGCCTATACCTACACCAGGGGACGCCTATAACCACACCAGGAGTCGCCTATACCTACACTAGGGGACACCTACACCCACACCTGGAGACATCTACACCCACACCAGGGGACTCCTGTACCCACACCAGGGGACTCCTGCACCCACACCAGGGGACGCCTGCTCCCACACCAGGGGACGCCCGCACCCACACCAGGGGACGCTCGCACCCACACCAGGTGACGCCCGCACCCACACCAGGGGACGCCCGCACCCACACCAGGGGACGCCTGCACCCACACCAGGGGACGCCCGCACCCACGCCAGGGGACGCCTGGACCGACACAAGGGGACGCCTGCATCCACACCAGGGTACGCCTACACCCACACCATGGGACGCCTACACCCACACCAGGGGACGCCTACACCCACACCAGGGGACGCCTACACCCACACCATGGGACGCCTACACCCACACCAGGGGACGCCTACACCCACACAAGGGGAGACCTATACTCACACCAGGAGACACTGATACTCACACCAGGAGACACTGATCCTCACACCAGGAGACACCAATTCGCGAACCAGAAGACACGTATTCCCTCACCAGGAGTCACCTGTACCCACACCAGGAGACACCAATACACACACCAGGAGACACCTGTACACACACCAGGAGTCACCTATACTGACATCAGGAGTCACCTATACCCACACCTGGAGTCATCTTTATCACACCTGGAGACATCTATACCCGCACCAGGGGACACCTATACCCACACCAAGAGACACCTATACACACACCAGGGTACATCTATACCAAAACCAGGGACACCTATACCCACACCAGGGGACACCTATACCCACACCAGGGGACACCTATACCCACACCAGGGGACAACTATACCCATGGGCCAATACCCATTAATAATCACTATCCAAAAAAGAGCCACCAAATTTTGGAATCACCTACAAATGAGCAACCCCCAATGCTATCACTACGACGCCCTGAAATGCCAAGAGCTGACCATAAAGAAGAATACCCTCAGTCAACTAGTCCTGGGACTCAATAAAGTAACTAATAACAATACTAACAATAACCAGTCCCAGGACAGTGACAGGGTAACACAAAGAATTCGACCCAACACAATCGTCGCTAAGCAAAAGGAAAAATATCTGTCATATTGGGCAGAAACAACAAAAACCCAAAGCAAACTCAATTGCTACTTGGCCCTAAACAGACAATACAACATAGCTGATTACCTGACCATGGTAAAGGATAACAAACTGAGAAGAACCTTGACAAGGTACAGACTTAGCGAACATAGCCTAGCGATCGAAAAAGGCAGACACAGGCAGACCAGGCTGCCAAGAGAAGACAGGATATGCTCTCACTGCAGTCAGGGAGTAGTTGAGACAGAGATGCACTTCCTCACAGCCTGTGGAAAATATCAGGCAGTCAGAGAGAATTTCTACCAAAAATTCTCACAAATATGCCCTGAATTCAGAAATCTGACTGACAACCAAAAACTCCCATTCCTACTGGGGGAGGAGAGAAGCTGTGTAACACTGGCGGCACACTATGTTACAGCTTGCCATGAACAGAGGGACAACCAGTAAACTAAGACAAGAGTATATATAAACAAGGCGAATGTATATTTATAAACTCAGGAATATACCTGTTTATACACTGTATGAATGGAACCGCGTTTATGTGTTCAACCATAAATGTATTTTGATGCTTTGGCAACATAAGATGTACCTTATCATGCCAATAAAGCGATTTGTATTGTATACCCACACCAGGGGACACCTATACCCACACCAGGGGACACCTATACCCACACTAGGAGAAACCTGTACCCAAACCTTAGTCATGTATACCCACACCAGGAGACACCAATTCTCACACCAGGAGACACCAATTCTCACACCAGGAGACATCAATTCGCATACCAGAAGACACGTATTCCCTCACCAGGAGTCACATATACCCACACCAGGAGACGCCTATACCCACACCAGGAGTCGCCTATACCAACACCAGGAGTCGCCTATACCAACAGCAGGAGTCGCCTATACCAGCACCAGGAGTCGCCTATACCCACACCAGGAGACACCTATACCCACACCAGGAGTCGCCTATACCAACAGCAGGAGTCGCCTATACCAGCACCAGGAGTCGCCTATACCCACACCAGGAGATGCCTATACCCACACCAGGGGGCGCCTATACCCACACCAGGGGACGCCTATAACCACACCAGGAGTCGCCTATACCTACACCAGGGGACACCTACACCCACACCTGGAGACATCTACACCCACACCAGGGGACTCCTGTACCCACACCAGGGGACGCCACCACCCACACCAGGGGACGCCACCACCCACACCAGTGGACGCCTACACCCACACCAGGGGACGCCTACACCCACACCAAGGGACGCCACCACCCACACCAGGGGACGCCTACACTCACACCAGGGGACGCCTACACCCACACCAGGGGACGCCTACACCCACAACAAGGGACGCCACCACCCACACCAGGGGACGCTTACACCCAAACCAGGGGCCGCCTACACCCACACCAGGGGACGCCTACACCCACACCAGGGGACGCCTACACCCACACCAGGGGACGCTTACACCCAAACCAGGGGCCGCCTACACCCACACCAGGGGACGCCTACACCCACACCAGGGGACGCCTACACCCACACCAGGGGACGCCTACACCCACACCAGGGGACGCTTACACCCAAACCAGGGGCCGCCTACACCCACACCAGGGGACGCCTACAACCACACCAGGGGACGCCTACACCCACACAAGGGGACGCCTACACCCACACAAGAGGGCACCTATACTCACACCAGGAGACACTGATACTCACACCAGGAGACAATGATACTCACACCAGGAGACACCAATGCGCTAACCAGAAGACACCTATTCCCTCACCAGGAGCCACCTGTACCCAAACCAGGAGACATCAATACACACACCAGGAGACACCAATACTCACACCAGGAGACACGAATTCGCACACCAGAAGACACGAATTCCCTCACCAGGAGTCACCTGTACCCACATCAGGAGACACCTGTACCCACACCAGGAGACACCTGCACCCACACCAGGGGACTCCTGCACCCACACCAGGGGACGCCTGCACCCACACCAGGGGACGCCTGCTCCCACACCAGGGGACGCCTGCTCCCACACCAGGCGACGCCTGCACCCACACCAGGGGACGCCTGCTCCCACACCAGGGGACGCCTGCTCCCACACCAGGGGACGCCTGCTCCCACACCAGGGGACTCCTGCACCCACACCAGGCGACGCCTGCACCCACACCAGGGGACGCCTGCTCCCACACCAGGGGACGCCTGCTCCCACACCAGGGGACGCCTGCTCCCACACCAGGGGACGCCTGCACCCACACCAGGGGACGCCTGCACCCACACCAGGGGACGCCTGCACCCACACCAGGGGACGCCTGCACCCACACCAGGGGACGCCTGCTCCCACACCAGGGGACGCCTGCACCCACACCAGGGGACGCCTGCACCCACACCAGGGGACTCCCGCACCCACACCAGGGGACGCCCGCACCCACACCAGGGGACGCCCGCACCCACACCAGGGGACGCCCGCACCCACACCAGGGGACCCCCGCACCCACACCAGGGGACGCCTGCACCCACACCAGGGGACGCCTGCACCGACACCAGGGGACGCCTGCACCCACAGCAGGGGACGCCTGCACCGACACCAGGGGAGGCCACCACCCACACCAGTGGACGCCTACACACACACCAGGGGACGCCTACACCCACACAAGGGGACGCCTACACCCACACCAGGGGACCCCTACACCCACACCAGGGGACGCCTACACCCACACCAGGGGACGCCTACACCCACACCAGCGGACGCCTACACCCACACCAGGGGACGCCTACACCCACACCAGGAGACCCCTACACCCACACCAGGGGACGCCTACACCCACACCAGGGGACGCCTACACCCACACCAGGGGACACCTACACCCACACAAGGGGACACCTATACTCACACCAGGAGACACTGATACTCACACCAGGAGACACTGATCCTCACACCAGGAGACACCAATTCGCTAACCAGAAGACACCTATTCCCTCACCAGGAGTCACCTGTACCCACACCAGGAGACACCAATACACACACCAGGAGACACCTGTACCCACACCAGGAGTCACCTATACTGACATCAGGAGTCACCTATACCCACACCTGGAGTCATTTTTACCCACACCTGGAGACATCTATACCGGCACCAGGGGACACCTATACCCACACCAAGAGACACCTATACCCACACCAGGGGACATCTATACCAAAACCAGGGACACCTATACCCACACCAGGGGACACCTATGCCCACGCCAGGGGACGCCACCACCCACACCAGGGGACGCCTACACCCACACCAAGGGACGCCAACACCCACACCAGGGGACGCCGACACCCACACCAGGGGACGCCTACACCCACACCAGGGGACGCCTACACCCACACCAGGGGACGCTTACACCCAAACCAGGGGCCGCCTACACCCACACCAGGGGACGCCTACACCCACACCAGGGGACGCCTACCCCCACGCCTGGGGACGCCAATACCAAAAGCAGAGGACACCTATACCCACAGCAGGGGACACCTATACCCACAGCAGGGGACACCTATACCCACAGCAGGGGACACCTATACCCACAGCAGGGGACACCTGTACCAAAACCAGGGGACACCTATACCAAAACCAGGGGACACCTATACCAAAACCAGGGGACACCTATAGCAAAACCAGGGGACACCTATACCCACAGCAGGGGACACCTATACCCACAGCAGGGGACACCTATACCCACAGCAGGGGACAGCTATACCCACAGCAGGGGACACCTATACCCACAGCAGGGGACGCCTACACCCACACCAGGGGACGCCTACACCCACACCAGGGGACGCCTACACCCACACGAGGGGACACCTATACTCACATCAGGAGACACTGATACTCACACCAGGAGACACTGATACTCACACCAGGAGACACCAATTCGCTAACCAGAAGACACCTATTCCCTCACCAGGAGTCACCTGTACCCACACCAGGAGACACCAATACACACATCAGGAGACACCTGTACCCACACCAGGAGCCACCTATACTGACATCAGGAGTCACCTATACCCACACCTGGAGTCATCTTTACCCACACCTGGAGACATCTATACCCGCACCAGGGGACACCTATACCCACACCAAGAGACACCTATACCCACACCAGGGGACATCTATACCAAAAACAGGGACACCTATACCCACACCAGGGGACACCTATACCCACACCAGGGGACACCTATAACCACACCAGGGGACACCTATACCCACACCAGGGGACACCTATACCCACACTAGGAGAAAACTGTACCCAAACCTTAGTCATCTATACCCACACCAGCAGACACCAATACTCACACCAGGAGACACCAATTCGCACACCAGAAGACACGTATTCCCTCACCAGGAGTCACCTATACCCACATCAGGAGACGCCTATACCCACACCAGGAGTCGCCTATACCAACACCAGGAGTGGCCTATACCCACACCAGGGGACTCCTGTACCCACACCAGGGGACATCTGTACCCACACCAGGAGTCGCCTATACCAACACCAGGAGTCGCCTATACCCACACCAGGAGTCACCTGTACCCACACCAGGGGACATCTGTACCCACACCAGGGGACATCTGTACCCACACCAGGGTGCACCTGCACCCGCGCCAGGGGACACCTGCACCCGCGCCAGGGGACTCCTGCACCCGCGCCAGGAGACGCCTGCACCCGCGCCAGGAGTCGCCTGCACCCGCGCCAAGGGACGCCTGCACCCGCGCCAAGGGACGCCTGTAACCCGCGCCGTGGGATGCCTGCCCCCGCGCCGGGGGACACCTGCCCCCGCGCCGGGGGACGCCTGTACCCCCGCCGGGGGACGCCTGCCCCACCGTCGGGGGACGCCTGCCCCCACGCCGGGCGACGCCTGCCCCCACGCCGGGCGACGCCTGCCCCCACGCCGGGGGACGCCTGCCCCCACGCCGGGGGACGCCTTCCCCCACACCGTGGGTCGCCTACCCCCACGCCTGGGGACGCCTATACCAAAAGCAGGGGACACATATACCCACAGCAGGGGACACCTATACCCACAGCAGGGGACACCTATACCCACAGCAGGGGACACCTATACCCACAGCAGGGGACACCTATACCCACAGCAGGGGACACCTGCACCAAAACCAGGGGACACCAAAACCAAAACCAGTGGACACCTATACCAAAACCAGGGGACACCTATAGCAAAACCAGGGGACACCTATACCCACGGCAGGGGACACCTATACTCACAGCAGGGGACACCTATACCCACAGCAGGGGACACCTGTACCCACAGCACGGGACACCTATACCCACAGCAGGGGACACCTATACCCACAGCAGGGGACACCTATACCCACAGCAGGGGACACCTATACCCACAGCAGGGGACACCTATACCCACAAGTGGGGACGCCTACACCCACAACAGGGGACGCCGACACCCACACCAGGGGACGCCTACACCCACACAAGGGGACACCTATACTCACACCAGGAGACACTGATACTCACACCAGGAGACACTGATACTCACACCAGGAGACACCAATTCGCTAACCAGAAGACACCTATTCCCTCACCAGGAGTCACCTGTACCCACACCAGGAGACACCAATACACACACCAGGAGACACCTGTACCCACACCAGGAGTCACCTATACTGACATCAGGAGTCACCTATACCCACACCTGGAGTCATCTTTACCCATACCTGTAGACATCTATACGCACACCAGGGGACACCTATACCCACACCAAGAGACACCTATACACACACCAGGGGACATCTATACCAAAACCAGGGACAGCTATACCCACACCAGGGGACACCTATACCCACACCAGTGGACACCTATACCCACACCAGGAGACACCAATACTCACACCAGGCGACACCAATTCACACACCAGAAGACACGTATTCCCTCACCAGGAGTCACCTATACCCACACCAGGAGACGCCTATACCCACACCAGGAGTCGCCTATACCAACACCAGGAGTCGCCGATACCAACACCAGGAGTCGCCTATACCCACACCAGGAGACGCCTATACCCACACCAGGGGACGCCTATACCTACACCAGGGGACGCCTATAACCACACCAGGAGTCGCCTATACCTACACCAGGGGACACCTACACCCACATCTGGAGACATCTACACCCACACCAGGGGACTCCTGTACCCACACCAGGGGACGCCTGCACCCACACCAGGGGACGCCACCACCCACACCAGGGGACGCCACCACCCAAACCAGGGGACGCCACCACCCACACCAGTGGACGCCTACACCCACACCAGGGGACGCCTACACCCACACCAAGGGACGCCACCACCCACACCAGGGGACGCCTACACCCACACCAGGGGACGCCTACACCCACACCAGGGGACGCCTACACCCACACCAGGGGACGCCTACACCCAAACCAGGGGCCGCCTACACCCACACCAGGGGACGCCTACACCCACACCAGGGGACGCCTACACCCACACCAGGGGACGCCTACACCCACACCAGGGGACGCCTACACCCACACCAGGGGACGCCTACACCCACACCAGGGGACGCCTACACCCACACCAGGGGACGCCTACACCCACACCAGGGGACGCCTACACCCACACCAGGGGACCCCTACACCCACACCAGGGGACCCCTACACCCACACCAGGGGACGCCTACACCCACACCAGGGGACGCCTACACCCACACCAGCGGACGCCTACACCCACACCAGGGGACGCCTACACCCACACCAGGGGACGCCTACACCCACACCAGGGGACGCCGACACCCACACCAGCGGACGCCTACACCCACACCAGGGGACGCCTACACCCACACCAGGGGACGCCTACACCCACACCAGCGGACGCCTACACCCACACCAGGGGAGGCCTACACCCACACCAGGGGACGCCTACACCCACACCAGGGGACGCCTACACCCACACAAGGGGGCACCTATACTCACACCAGGAGACACTGATACTCACACCAGGAGACACTGATACTCACACCAGGAGACACCAATTCGCTAAGCAGAAGACACCTATTCCCTCACCAGGAGTCACTTGTACCCACACCAGGAGACATCAATACACACACCAGGAGACACCAATACTCACACCAGGAGACACAAATTCGCACACCAGAAGACACGAATTCCCTCACCAGGAGTCACCTTAACCCACATCAGGAGACACCTGTACCCACACCAGGAGACACCTGCACACACACCAGGGGACTCCTGCACCCACACCAGGTGTCGCTTGCACCCACACCAGGGGACGCCTGCTCCCACACCAGGGGACGCCTGCTCCCACACCAGGGGCCGCCTGCTCACACACCAGGGGACGCCCGCACCCACACCAGGCGACGCCCGCACCCACACCAGGGGACGCCTGTACCCACA
This sequence comes from Somniosus microcephalus, assembly GCF_052327205.1. Taxonomy (NCBI): domain Eukaryota; kingdom Metazoa; phylum Chordata; class Chondrichthyes; order Squaliformes; family Somniosidae; genus Somniosus; species Somniosus microcephalus. The sequence continues at coordinate 89,660,566 of NC_140994.1, read as the reverse complement.
CCAGGGGACGCCTGCACCCACACCAGGGGGCGCCTGCACCCACACCAGGGGACGCCTGCACCGACACCAGGGGACGCCACCACCCACACCAGTGGACGCCTACACCCACACCAGGGGACGCCTACACCCACACCAGGGGACGCCTACACCCACACCAGGGGACGCCTACACCCACACCAGGGGACACCTACACCCACACCAGGGGACCCCTACACCCACACCAGGGGACGCCTACACCCACACAAGGGGACACCTATACTCACACCAGGAGACACTGATACTCACACCAGGAGACACTGATACTCACACCAGGAGACACCAATTCGCTAACCAGAAGATACCTATTCCCTCACCAGGAGTCACCTGTACCCACACCAGGAGACACCAATACACACACCAGGAGACACCTGTACCCACACCAGGAGTCACCTATACTGACATCAGGAGTCACCTATACCCACACCTGGAGTCATCTTTACCCACACCTGGAGACATCTAAACCCGCACCAGGGGACACCTATACCCACACCAAGAGACACCTATACCCACACCAGGGGACATCTATACCAAAACCAGGGACACCTATACCCACACCAGGGGACACCTATACACACCAGGGGACACCTATACCCACACCAGGGGACACCTATACCCACACCAGGGGACACCTATACCCACACTAGGAGAAACCTGTACCCAAACCTTAGTCATGTATACCCACACCAGGAGACACCAATACTCACACCAGGAGACACCAATTCGCATACCAGAAGACACGTATTCCATCACCAGGAGTCACCTATACCCACACCAGGAGTCGCCTATACCCACACCAGGAGTCGCCTATACCAACACCAGGAGTCGCCTATAACCACACCAGGAGACGCCTATACCCACACCAGGGGACGCCTATACCCACACCAGGAGTCGCCTATACCAACACCAGGAGTCGCCTATAACCACACCAGGAGACGCCTATACCAACACCAGGAGTCGCCTATAACCACACCAGGGGACTCCTGTACCCACACCAGGGGACTCCTGTACCCACACCAGGGGACTCCTGTACCCACACCAGGGGACTCCTGTACCCACACCAGGGGACTCCTGTACCCACACCAGGAGTCACCTGTACCCACACCAGGGGACTCCTGTACCCACACCAGGAGTCACCTGTACCCACACCAGGGGACACCTGTATCCACACCAGGAGGCACCTGTACCCACACCAGGAGTCACCTGTACCCACACCAGGAGAGACCTGTACTCACACGTGGAGACACCAGTACCCACGCCAGGAGTCACCTGCACCCACGCCAAGGGACACCTGCACCTGCGCCAGGGGACACCTGCACCCGCGCCAGGGGACTCCTGCACCCGCGCCAGGAGACGCCTGCACCCGCGCCAGGAGTCGCCTGCACCCGCGCCAAGGGACGCCTGCACCCGCGCCGGGGGACGCCTGCCCCCCCGCCGGGGGATGCCTGCCCCCCCGCCGGTGAACGCCTGACACCCCGCCGGGGGACGCCTGCCCCCACGCCGGGCGACGCCTGCCCCCACGCCGGGCGACGCCTGCCCCCACGCCGGGGGACGCCTGCCCCCACACCAGGGGACGCCTACACCCACACCAGGAGACACCAATACTCACACCAGGAGACACCAATTCGCACACCAGAAGACACGTATTCCCTCACCAGGAGTCACCTTTTCCCACACCAGGAGACGCCTATACCCACACCAGGAGTCGCCTATACCAACACCAGGAGTCGCCTATACCAACACCAGGAGTCGCCTATACCCACACCAGGAGACGCCTATACCCACACCAGGGGACGCCTATAACCACACCAGGAGTCGCCTATACCTACACCAGGGGACACCTACACCCACACCTGGAGACATCTACACCCACACCAGGGGACTCCTGTACCCACACCAGGGGCCGCCTACACCCACACCAGGGGACGCCTACACCCACACCAGGGGACGCCTACACCCACACCAGGGGACGCCTACACCCACACCAGGGGACGCCTACACCCACACCAGGGGACGCCTACACCCACACCAGCGGACGCCTACACCCACACCAGGGGACGCCTACACCCACACCAGGGGACGCCACCACCCACACCAGGGGACGCCACCACCCACACCAGTGGACGCCTACACCCACACCAGGGGACGCCTACACCCACACCAGGGGACGCCTACACCCACACCAGGGGCCGCCTACACCCACACCAGGGGACGCCTACACCCACACCAGGGGACGCCTACACCCACACCAGGGGACGCCTACACCCACACCAGGGGACGCCTACACCCACACCAGGGGACGCCTACACCCACACCAGCGGACGCCTACACCCACACCAGGGGACGCCTACACCCACACCAGGGGACGCCTACACCCACACCAGGGGACGCCTACACAAACACCAGGGGACGCCTACACCCACACCAGGGGACGCCTACACCCACACAAGGGGGCACCTATACTCACACCAGGAGACACTGATACTCACACCAGGAGACACTGATACTCACACCAGGAGACACCAATTCGCTAACCAGAAGACACCTATTCCCTCACCAGGAGTCACTTGTACCCACACCAGGAGACATCAATACACACACCAGGAGACACCAATACTCACACCAGGAGACACGAATTCGAACACCAGAAGACACGAATTCCCTCACCAGGAGTCACCTGTACCCACATCAGGAGACACCTGTACCCACACCAGGAGACACCTGCACACACACCAGGGGACTCCTGCACCCACACCAGGGGACTCCTGCACCCACACCAGGTGTCGCTTGCACCCACACCAGGGGACGCCCGCACCCACACCAGGGGACGCCCGCTCCCATACCAGGGGACGCCCGCACCCACACCAGGGGACGCCTGTACCCACACCAGGGGACGCCTGCACCCACACCAGGGGACGCCTGCACCCACACCAGGGGACGCCTGCACCGACACCAGGGGACGCCACCACCCACACCAGGGGACGCCTACTCCCACACCAGGGGCGCCTACACCCACACCAGGGGACGCCTACACCCACACCAGGGGACCCCTACACCCACACCAGGGGACGCCTACACCCACACAAGGGGACACCTATACTCACACCAGGAGACACTGATACTCACACCAGGAGACACTGATACTCACACCAAGAGACACCAATTCGCTAACCAGAAGATACCTATTCCCTCACCAGGAGTCACCTGTACCCACACCAGGAGACACCAATACACACACCAGGAGACAACTGTACCCACACCAGGAGTCACTTATACTGACATCAGGATTCACCTATACCCACACCTTGAGTCATCTTTACCCACACCTGGAGACATCTATACCCGCACCAGGGGACACCTATACCCACACCAAGAGACACCTATACCCACACCAGGGGACATCTATACCAAAACCAGGGACACCTATACCCACATCAGGGGACACCTATACACACCAGGGGACACCTATACCCACACCAGGGGACACCTATACCCACACTAGGAGAAACCTGTACCCAAACCTTAGTCATGTTTACCCACACCAGGAGACACCAATACTCACACCAGGAGACACCAATTCGCACACCAGGAGACACCAATTCGCACACCAGAAGACACGTATTCCCTCACCAGGAGTCACCTATAACCACACCAGGAGACGCCTATACCCACACCAGGAGTCGCCTATACCAACACCAGGAGTCGCCTATACCAACACCAGGAGTCGCCTATAACCACACCAGGAGACGCCTATACCCACACCAGGGAACGCCTATACCCACACCAGGGGACGCCTATAACCACACCAGGAGTCGCCTATACATACACCAGGGGACAACTACACCCACACCTGGAGACATCAACACCCACACCAGGGGACTCCTGTACCCACACCAGGGGACACCTGTACCCACACGAGGGGACTCCTGTACCCACATCAGGGGACTCCTGTACCCACACCAGGGGACACCTGTACCCACACGAGGGGACTCCTGTACCCACATCAGGGGACACCTGTACCCACATCAGGGGACACCTGTACCCACATCAGGGGACACCTGTACCCACACCAGGGGACACCTGTACCCACACCAGGGGACACCTGTACCCACATCAGGGGACACCTGTACCCACACCAGGGTACACCTGTACCCACTCCAGGAGTCACCTGTACCCACACCAGGAGACATCTGTACTCACACGTGGAGACACCAGTACCCACGCCAGGAGTCACCTGCACCCGCGCCAAGGGACACCTGCACCTGCGCCAGGGGACACCTGCACCCGCGCCAGGGGACTCCTGCACCCGCGCCAGGAGTCGCCTGCACCCGCGCCAAGGGACGCCTGCACCCGCGCCGGGGGACGCCTGCCCACCCGCCGGGGGACGCTTGCCCCCCCCCGCCGGGGGACGCCTGACACCCCGCCGGGGGACGCCTGCCCCCACGCCGGGCGACGCCTGCCCCCACGCCGGGGGACGCCTGCCCCAATGCCGGGGGACGCCTGCCCCCACGCCTGGGGACGCCTATACCAAAAGCAGGGGACACCTATACCCACAGCAGGGGACACCTATACCCACAGCAGGGGACACCTATACCCACAGCAGGGGACATCTATACGCACAGCAGGGGACACCTATACCCACAGCAGGGGACACCTGTACCAAAACCAGGGGACACCTGTACCAAAACCAGGGGACACCTATACCAAAACCAGGGGACACCTATAGCAAAACCAGGGGACACCTATACCCACAGCAGGGGACACCTATACCCACAGCAGGGGACACCTATACCCACAGCAGGGGACACCTATACCCACACCAGGGGACACCTATACCCACAAGTGGGGACGCCTACACCCACAACAGGGGACGCCTACACCCACACAAGGGGACACCTATACTCACACCAGGAGACACTGATACTCACACCAGGAGACACTGATACTCACACCAGGAGACACTGATACTCACACCAGGAGACACCAAATCACTAACCAGAAAACACCTATTCCCTCACCAGGAGTCACCTGTACCCACACCAGGAGACACCAATACTCACACCAGGAGACACCAATTCGCACACCAGAAGACACGTATTCCCTCACCAGGAGTCGCCTATACCAACACCAGGAGACGCCTATACCCACACCAGGAATCGCCTATACCAACACCAGGAGTCGCCTATACCAACACCAGGAGTCGCCTATACCCACACCAGGGGATGCCTATAACCACACCAGGAGTCGCCTATACCTACACCAGGGGACACCTACACCCACACCAGGGGACTCCTGTCCCCACACCAGGGGACACCTGTACCAACACCAGGAGTCGCCTATAACAACACCAGGAGTCGCCTATACCCACACCAGGGGACTCCTGTACCCACACCAGGGGACTCCTGTACCCACACCAGGGGACACCTGTACCCACACCAGGGGACACCTGTACCCACACCAGGGGACACCTGTACCCACACCAGGGGACTCCTGTACCCACGCCAAGGGACACGTGCACCCGCGCCAGGGGACACCTGCACCCGCGCCAGGAGTCGCCTGCACCCGCGCCAAGGGACGCCTGCACCTGCGCCGGGGGACGCCTGCCCCCGCGTGGGGGACGCCTGCCCCCGCGCCGGGGGACGCCTGCCCCCCTGACGGGGGACGCCTGCCCCCACGCCGGGCGACGCCTGCCCCCACGCCGGGGGACGCCTGCCCCCACGCTGGGGGACGCCTGCCCCCACGCCGGGGGACGCCTACCCCCACGCCTGGGGATGCCTACACCAAAAGCAGGGGACACCTATACCCACATCAGGGGACACCTATACCCACAGCAGGGGACACCTATATACACACCAGGGGACACCTATACCCACAGCAGGGGTCACCTATACCCACAGCAGGGGACACCTGTACCAAAACCAGGGGACACCTATACCCACAGCAGGGGACACCTATACCCACAGCAGGGGTCACCTATACCCACAGCAGGGGACACCTATACCCACAGCAGGGGACACCTATACCCACAGCAGGGGTCACCTATACCCACAGCAGGGGACACCTGTACCAAAACCAGGGGACACGTATACCAAAACCAGGGGACACGTATACCAAAACCAGGGGACACCTATAGCAAAACCAGGGGACACCTATAGCAAAACCAGGGGACACCTATACCCACAGCAGGGGACACCTATACCCACAGCAGGGGACACCTATACCCACAGCAGGGGACACCTAAACCCACAGCAGGGGACACCTATACCCACAGCAGGGGACCCCTATACCCACAGCAGGGGACACCTACACCCACACCAGGGGACACCTACACCCACACCAGGGGACACCTACACCCACATCAGGGGACACCTATACCCACACCAGGAGACACCAATTCGCAAACCAGAAGACACCTATTCCCTCACCAGGAGTCACCTATACCCACACCAGGAGACACCAATACACACACCAGGAGACACCGATACCCGCACCAGGAGACACCTATACCCACACCTGGAGACATCTATACCCACACCAGGGAACACCTATACCCACACCAGGAGTCACCTATACCCACACCAGGGGACACCCGTACCCACACCAGGGGACTCCTGTACCCCCACCAGGAGTCACCTATACCCAGACCAGGAGACACCTATACTCACACCAGGAGACACCTATACGCACACCAGGAGACACCTATACTCACACCAGGAGACAGCTATGCCCACATGGTCATCTGGGAAGCTAATTAGCTCAATTTTTGCTCCAATCAATCACCTGTCACTTACATTTTGACTTTTGATCAGTTCACCTTTTGATTTTGTGGCTGCAGGTGTTTTTATGGATTGATTAAGTTCAGTGAACGAAGACCGCTACAAAAATTATTTTAAAAGGGGAATAGTTAAAACAAAACATTCTCATTAAATTGTTTAAGTCATCTATGGCTGAAGGTTTATTCATGAACATTATGCTGAACCTATTTTCTAAATGTCCTATGAGGTGTTAAATATGAAATTGACGGGCAGAAAAAAACCAGCTGGTCCATCATGCCTGCCCCACACCATGATGGGTGGACCATCATGACTACACACTTCTTCCCTCCCCCTCCCACCACCATCGCCACGCCCCACACACACCCACGCTCACAGCCATGTCACCTCCTGGGAGGGCAAAGAAACAGAAATAACCCAGGGCCAATGAGGGGAAAAATACACTGTAAAATACCTCTCCCACAGCCTCAAGTGCTCGAAACCAGTTCAGGAGATCACTTCGACCAAGTGTTACTATAAAGACACTTCCCTTCGATATGATGCGATCTCTGCCCAATCAGGAAACAGTCCAGCTCCCACCTGAAGGTGTACATGGTGTCAGCACCCATCACACCAGCCTGCAATGTATTCCAGAGACTCGCTACTCTCTGGGAAAAGAAGAGCCTCCTAACAGCCAGTCTATTCTTACTCTTACATAGTTTAAATTCGAGTCCCTCCCCAATCTGTTAAACTGGAATAATCTATCAATAGGCACGCTGTCCTGCCCTTCAGTTATTTTCTAGACCTCTATCAGGTCACTTCTAAGTCTACGCTGCTCTAAAGTAAATAGACCAAGGCCCTTGAGCCTATCTGAGTAGCTGAGGTGCTTTAAGCTAGGAATCAATCTTGTGGCTCTCCTCTGGACTGTTTCCAAAGCCACTATAACACCCACCATGTGGGGGACCAAAACTGGGCACAGTATTCCAGATACAGTCTGACCAGCGACCAGCATAGTGTCAAAATGGTGTCCTTTGATTTATACTGAATGGTTCTATTAATACAACCCAATACCCTGTTAACTTTGGCTACAGTTTCTCTACATTGGTCAAGAACCTTTAGTGATCTGTGCACAATAATACCAAGATCTTTTTCTCTCTCAACTTCTTTCAGTATTGTTCCCTGCCAATGATATGTGTATTGTGTGTTGGCCCAAGCAACATGCATGACACTACATTTACCTAAATTAAATGCCATTTGCCATTGTGTGGCCCACTGCCCCAGCACATCTAAATCTTTTTGGATTTGATTTCACTCATCTACCATCTTAATCCTTGCACAGATTTTGGTTTCATCTGCAAACATACTAACCATACTCCCAACACACTGTGCAGGTCTGTAATAAAGACCGTGAAGAGTAGCGGGCCTAGAACGGATCCCTGGGTGACACCACTAGTAACACGTCTCCAAGCTCAACCATGTCCGTTAACAACAACGTTTTGGCTGCGGGATTGGAGCCAATTCCTAATCCAGTCCTTCAAATTTTTACTGATATCACAAGCTTCTACCTTGTGAAGTAATCTAGTGTGAGATACCTTATCAAAGGCTTTCTGAAAGGCCAGGTAGACAACGTCTGCTGGATTTCCCTCATCCATTACCTTAGTGACCTCCTCAAAAAACTCTATCACATTTGTTAGGCCTGACCTATTTTTTCAGAAGCCGTGTTGTGAATTTGTAATGGCCATTCCCTTTCCTAGTGATCATAAAGGGCATCTCTTACGATCCCTTCTAGCATCTTCCCAATTATGGACGTCAGGCTGATAGGTCTGTAGTTCCTGGGCTCTGATTTGTCCCCTTTTTTTGAAAATAGGAACTACATAAACTAGCTTCCAGTCTAAGTGAAGCATCCCTGACTCTATTGAACTATTGCTGATATGGGCAAGGGGCTCACAGAGCACCCGTCCCGTCTCTTTCACCACCCTTGGATGGATATTATCCGAAATTAAACCCCTATCAATTTTGAGGTTGCTTAATCTATCTAATTGTATTGAACTCCTATAGACCCTTCAGAGCTCTCACAGCTGTCCGCAGGTGTGACTGGTAAACCGATGTCGCATCATGCCTGTGTTCTTTATGTTAAATAACCTACTGACACTCATCAAGGCTCATACTTAACTGTCAGCCTTGGCTCAGCATGTAGCACCTTTGCCTCTGAGTCAGTCGGATTCTGGGTTCAAGTCTAACTCCAGAAACTCAAGCACAGAAATCGAGTTTGATGAGCCAGTGCCTTGCTGAGGGAGGTGTTCTCTCTCAGATGAGCTGTTGAACCATATCCTTGTTTAAGTGGATATAAAAGATCCCATGGGACTATTCGAAGAAGAGCAGGGAGTTCTTTTGATGTCATGGCCAACATTGCAACATCGCTAAAACAGAGATTAACAGGTCATTGATCCTATTGGCTCGGCTTTTCAAGATGGCTCAAGATTACTCTTGCTAACCATCAGGTCCTTAATGGCGGAAGTGTTTAAGCAAGATAAACAGGAAACTAAAGTTTCCTCGCGACACTCGTGTGAAACTAATATATCTAACAAAGAGGAAATCAGCCTTTTAATGCCTGTAAAAAGCTAAAGGATAAATTAATTGCTGCCGCACTCCCAGTGGAAAGTGATGCTCAGAGGGAGCGCAGTACAGGAATAGAGCAGCAACATGAGCCCCAGATCTACAAGCTACACATCTTTCAAGAGCATCTTTCCACTAGGAGTGCAGGATTGGTTAATCTGCCCTTCAATATCTATCAATCCAGATGTTGAGCACAATTTCTAAGAAAAGCTTCCTTTCCCCTCACTGCCGTGTCGCAGTATAGTACGAACCACCCATTGGCTGGCTTAAAGATGGTTAGCTCCATGGAAGGAGCATTCACATCATGGCCTGTCAGACTGTTAAACAGCCTGCGAATCCTTCCACTAGATCACACTGCTCTCCAAGGGAAGAGTGCAAAGGTGTGACAGCAACGTTGCAGGAAATCCACGGCCTGGAATTTGCGGTGGGGAATAACTGCCAACGAACAGCATTCGCTGTTATTACCCCTTTGAAACTGACCATGATTTCAGGATGTAGCGCATGCGCATCCTAACACAGAAATCCATTCACTGTCACCCCCTCCCACCACCCCCCATATCCAGCAATCAGTGTAATCAGTGAATCTGGCGAAAACTTGGACTTTTCCGGTAATATCGCTGTTCCATTAAATATTAGTCCTTGTTGGATTAGGTGTAACTGGGGTTTTAACAGTGTATTGACTGCTAAGCAAACGTTATGGCCCTGAAAAACTAATTTAAATTTTGTGGAGTGTCAAATTTCTCCACTATAATAAAAATTACAATATTTAAGAATTTTTTTTAAAAGTGTGTATTTTTAAAAGTTTCTTCAAATTTATTTCAGGTTTACCTTCTCCCCATGTGAGAGCCCCAACATTTTACTGGTTCCCTGTCTGTGAGAATTCAGCATTGTGATTGGCTGCTCAGACAGCTTGTTGACATCACAGCAGCTCGCGTTATGGGATTCCCACTACACTACACTGATCTCAAATGCACATCGAAAAAGGCAAACTTCTCGCCACAGAGATCACAAGATCTTGGTGGGCAGCTTTCTTCAAGGCCAGCGGTGGGAGCCTTTGCTTCACCACTGACCACAAATTCCGAGCCTAAGTGGTTTCATGAGTACAAAAACTGGCCATCAACCAGTAACCAAGCAAAATCAAGAGTGGTGCATCAGAGGTGATGAAAGAATTTCTTGCACCAGAACAGGCAGGTTGTACTGGAGAATTCAAAGGATATAATGGAGGCTGAAGTGTGCTGAAGCAATAGTGGTCTTGGTAAGTGTCTTTCATTCTATGGTAGGTTGTCCGCTACACTTCCAACGATAGGAACAGGCTTTATTTAAATTGTTTAATAAATCGTAGAATGATTACAGCACAGGAGGCCATTCGGCCCGTCGAGCCCGTGCCGGCTCTCTGCAAGACCACTTCAGCTAGTCCCACTCCCCCGCCCTTTCCCCGTAGCCCTCCAATTTTTTTCCTTCAGGTACTTATCCAATTCCCTTTTGAAAGCCACAATTGAATCTTCCTCCATCACCCTTTCAGGCAGTGCATTCCAGATCCTAATCACTCGCTATGTAAAAAAGTCTTTCCTCATGTCGCCTTTGGTTCTTTTGCCAATCACCTTAAATCTGTCCCCTCTGGTTCTCGACCCTTCCACCAATGGAAACAGTTTCTCTCTATCTACTCTGTCCAGACTCCTCATGATTTTAAACACCTCTATCAAATCTTCTCTCAATCTTCTCTGCTCTAAGGAGAACAACCCCAGCTTCTCTAGTCTATCCACATAAATGAATGTGCAAAAAGCTCTTGCATCTGATTGTGTTGTGTATGTGCTACAGTATAGGCATTTCTGTACTTGCACCTTAGTGCTCAGGCCTCCGAGAGGTCACAGGTATCCGTGACCCAAGATCTAATCAGTGGGCCCGTCTTTAAGGACATGTTGGAGCACCAACAATGCAGCTTCCATGTCTTGGCCACCGTACATGTTTCGATAAACGAAAGGCTGGGAAAGATGGATGGCTCCAAGTCAGTGATGAGTGCCTCCATTGCTGTCCTATGTCATGGATCAGTAGTTGGCTGTGGTAAAGGACATCACAGAGACAGGAGATAAGCAAGAATGTGACTCCATTCCATAATACTCTCACTGCAGCTATGTTTCAAAGGGCTCGAATAATCAAGGTTGAATCGTTCTGGAGAGAGAGAATAGTGTCGACCATGAGGGAAGGTTTTCCTGTCTGCATGGATGCATGTTGCAGACATGAGGAGATGCCCATCCCCAGTGGCCGCCTGTGCAAAATGAAGCTGATCAAATTAGGTTGGGCTATATCTATAGAAGCCCAATCTAAGAGGAACTTACAGGGTTATGGACAAAAAGCGGGTATGTGGGACTAAGCACGACTGCTCTTTCAAAGAGCCAGCACAGGCACGGTGGGCCGAATGGCCTCCTTCTGTGCTATAACATTTCAATGTTTCTAAGCCCATCAGGGGTACAGGCATTTGAGAATATCGCTAACCAAATGATGATTCTCAGTCATAACAACAGAAAATGCTGGAAAAACTCAGGAGGCCAGGCAGCATCCGTGGAGAGAGAAACAGAGTTAACATTTCAGGTCGAAGACCTTGCGTCAGAACTGGAAAAAAAACAGGAAAGGGGATAGATTTTAAAGCAAGTAGGGGCTGGGAAAAGGGGGAGGGGATGAAAGAACAAAAGGGAAGGTCAGCGATAGGATAGAAAGCAGGAGAGACAGGAGATAAGCAAGAATGTGACTCCATTCCATAATACTCTCTCTGCAGCTATGTTTCAAAGGGTTCGAATAATCAAGGTTGAACCATCCTGGAGAGAGAGAATAGTGTCGACCATGAGGTTTCCTTCCTGCTTTCTATCCTGTCGCTGACCTTCCCTTTTGTGCTTTCATCCCCTCCCCCTTTTCCCAGCCCCTACTTGCTTTAAAATCTATCCCCTTTCCTGTTTTTTTTCCAGTTCTGACGAAGGGTCTTCGACCTGAAACGTTAACTCTGTTTATCTCTCCACGGATGCTGCCCTGGCCTGCTGAGTTTTTCCAGCGTTTCCTGTTGTTATTTCGGATTTCCAGCATCCGCAGTATTTTGCTATCGATGATTATCAGTCTGTGGTCTTATGGCCTTCAGGGTGTTAGATTTTGATGCACAGTGGACCAAAGTGATTGAAGATTGAGTGAGTGTGAAGTACTGGTTAGTCCAAATAAAGGTCTATGGAGCATTATTCAGAGCCTTAAGGTAGACGGCTCAAGCCTGTTGGTAGACTTTGGTGGAGGAAATTATTTGTTGGTCATGTATGGATAAGCTGAAGGTGTCCATAAGGCTTCGAAGAAGAGCAGGGGAGTTCTCCTGGCCAATATTTATCCCTCAACCAACATCACTAAAACAGATTATCTGGTCATTATCATTTTGCTGTTTGTGGGAGCTTGCTGTGTGCAAATTAGCTGCCGCGTTTCCTACATTACAGCAGCGACTACACTCCAAAGAGTACTTCATTGCCTGTAAAACGCTTTGGGACGTCCGGTGGTTGTGAAAGGCGCGATATAAATGCAAATCTTTCTTTTTCCCATGGACTCAGGATGCCCCAGTGTTTGGAGATTAATTGCTGACTGGTTAGGACATGCAGTGGTGATTTCATGGCCTTGCCATTAACATGGCCTCACAGTGTCACGATCTATCCCATTTCCGAATTGTTTTTGCTAAGTTGACAAATAGATTGGCCTGGCTGGCACTAGAAATTAGACTCACGGGGGACACCATGGGTAAGAAACAGATAGCAGCAGTGGGACGAGAATGGGGCGGGGTATAAAATGGCCAGATCATTGCGGCCTGAATCCCACCCAGGGGGCAGAGTTCAAATTGATCCCCTGGAGCTTCGCATCAGTATTTGTGCGCGCGTATAAGTTTGAAAATAAATTGTCTCTGTCCTCAGCTGTCTTGGGGGTAGGCCGACAAAGTAAATGAAAGCATCGAGCTGTTAAACTAGCCCTGTGGAATTACATAATTCAAAGTGAAGCTGACCGTGGTGAACCCATTGAATATTTCTTTGCATCAGACAAATGCCTCCAAGCTGTTCAAAAAGCCCCATGAGTTCATCTGGTGAGCAGCTAAGACATACGGACCAGATTTGATTCAATATTATGTGGGACAGTGTCAAATACCTTCCTGAAATCTAGGTAGATAACGTCCACTGACTCTCCTCTATCTACCGAGTCTGTCATCTCCTCAAAGAAAGCCAAAAAATTGTCAATCATGATCTCCCACTCCTAAAAGGAGTGAGAGTGTGTGGTGGAGGAGGGGTGTGAGAGGGCGAGGTGAGATTGTGTGGTGGGGGAGGGGGAGGGGTGTGAGAGGGCGAGGTGAGATTGTGTGGTGGGGAGGGGGAGGGGTGTGAGAGGGCGAGGTGAGATTGTGTGGTGGGGAGGGGGAGGGGTGTGAGAGGGCGAGGTGAGATTGTGTGGTGGGGAGGGGGAGGGGTGTGAGAGGGCGAGGTAAGATTGTGTGGTGGGGAGGGGGAGGGGTGTGAGAGGGCGAGGTAAGATTGTGTGGTGGGGAGGGGGAGGGGTGTGAGAGGGCGAGGTGAGATTGTGGGGAGGGGGAGGGGGAGGGGTGTGAGAGGGCGAGGTGAGATTGTGTGGTGGGGGAGGGGGAGGGGTGTGAGAGGGCGAGGTGAGATTGTGTGGTGGGGAGGGGGAGGGGTGTGAGAGGGCGAGGTGAGATTGTGTGGTGGGGGAGGGGGAGGGGTGTGAGAGGGCGAGGTGAGATTGTGTGGTGGGGAGGGGGAGGGGTGTGAGAGGGCGAGGTAAGATTGTGTGGTGGGGAGGGGGAGGGGTGTGAGAGGGCGAGGTAAGATTGTGTGGTGGGGAGGGGGAGGGGTGTGAGAGGGCGAGGTAAGATTGTGTGGTGGGGAGGGGGAGGGGTGTGAGAGGGCGAGGTGAGATTGTGTGGTGGGGTGGGGGAGGGGTGTGAGAGGGCGAGGTGAGATTGTGTGGTGGGGAGGGGGAGGGGTGTGAGATTGTGTGGTGGGGAGGGGGAGGGGGAGGGGTGTGAGAGGGCGAGGTAAGATTGTGTGGTGGGGAGGGGGAGGGGTGTGAGATTGTGTGGTGGGGAGGGGGAGGGGGAGGGGTGTGAGAGGGCGAGGTGAGATTGTGTGGTGGGGAGGGGGAGGGGTGTGAGATTGTGTGGTGGGGAGGGGGAGGGGGAGGGGTGTGAGAGGGCGAGGTGAGATTGTGTGGTGGGGAGGGGGAGGGGTGTGAGATTGTGTGGTGGGGAGGGGGAGGGGGAGGGGTGTGAGATTGTGTGGTGGGGAGGGGGAGGGGGAGGGGTGTGAGAGGGCAAGGTGAGACTGTGTGGTGGGGAGGGGGAGGGGGAGGGGTGTGAGATTGTGTGGTGGGGAGGGGGAGGGGGAGGGGTGTGAGATTGTGTGGTGGGGAGGGGGAGGGGGAGGGGTGTGAGTGTACGAGGTGAGACTGTGTGGTGGGGAGGGGGAGGGGGAGGGGTGTGAGATTGTGTGGTGGGGAGGGGGAGGGGGAGGGGTGTGAGAGGGCGAGGTGAGACTGTGTGGTGGGGAGGGGGAGGGGGAGGGGTGTGAGACTGTGTGGTGGGGAGGGGGAGGGGGAGGGGTGTGAGAGGGCGAGGTGAGACTGTGTGGTGGGGAGGGGGAGGGGGAGGGGTGTGAGACTGTGTGGTGGGGAGGGGGAGGGGGAGGGGTGTGAGACTGTGTGGTGGGGAGGGGGAGGGGGAGGGGTGTGAGTGTACGAGGTGAGATGCCGTGGTACTGCACGTCTTCCTCCCAGCTGGACCACCAGGGATCGGGGTGCTGGCAAAAGTGTCCGGCATTCAAGAGGTGTGCCAGGCTGACTGATCGCAGCCAGCACCCCATGGGGGGGACGGCAGAGGGGGCAGGTGGCCAGCAATAAAAATGGCTGCCCGACACCTCCCCTTTAAATATCGCCATCCTTGCTGCAAGAACGCCCCCCTGACCCTGTCGGACATAGCGTCTGGTGGTACGTCAGGGGGCACAACCGAAGTTTGTGGCCAGGGCGCTGTGCTTCCAGTGATGACGTCATCGCTGGAGGCACAGCGCCGCGGGGAGCTACTGGCTACTGCCATCGTTAACCTCCTACTGAATTTCATGGGAGGCGTTAACGGTGCAGTGCCCAGGTGCTAGTTGCTTTGCCCCCCTTAGGGCGCTAACGGGAGGCGCAAAGCAACCGAATTTTGCCCCCCTTGAGTTCTAACTCCACATGGTACGTATAGACAAAGAGCGAGAGGAGCTACTATTGACCCAGAGAGAGTTCGACCCGGAGAAGGAGAACATTAGACTGCATAAGGCCAACACAACCCCGTGGAATGTCTGTGAATCAGAATGAATATATGAGTTACCAGCCACTGTTCCTCAGACCCATACCTCAAGTCAGCAGAGCTTTCTGGAATAACAGACATTCCACCCGTTGCTGTGTACTCGAGAGAATGATTAACACCAGCTCCAGAATGAGGCTGCTAGCTGCACCATTCTAAAGCAAGTCCTGCTTTAATTGCAAGGTCTCAACATGAAGCACAGAGAGGAGCAGCAGTGAGGCACAAGGTTTCCCTGTGCCATGGAAAGCTGCTTTTCTGCCCAAACACTATCCACAAGCACCTTTGCCTTGACCACCTCCTGAAAACCAGGGATCTGCAGTCTGATCATCTCAGGTCACCCACTTTGAGTCAGTCATGCTTTTAACATGCACTTAGCTGTATATATACCCACTAGATCAAGAAAGATTTGCCACATTTCATAAATAGAGTGCACAAGTGCACAAGGTTTCTCATTCAGGAACTTGGAAAGTAGGAAACATCAGAGTGAACTAATTAACGTTTTCATGATTGTGAAGGGAGTTGACAAGTTTGATCCAGTCCAATTGTTTCACTGTGGTGCAGTGTTCAAGTATTAAGGGACACGAGTTAAAAATGAGTAAGTTAGGAGTAAGAAGGGAAACGGATCTCTTTTTATGTACAAAGGGTGGCAGAGCTGTAGAATAAGCTGGAAGGGAACGAAGATTAAATTGAGCAAGATAAATGGGTTCAAAAGGCAACGAGGTGCATTTGGACGATTGCATAAGGGAGAAGATATTAAAACCAGAAATGTTAAGATTTCAATCAATAGAAATAACCCAGAGCTAGAAGCCATAGCGCTAATTATCTACAGTACTGACATCACCTCTGATTCCTCCTTCAGCCCTGGGGCTTTTTTGAGGAATGCTCATTAAATTAATGAGGTCCTGAAACCACTCGATTTCAAAATGTCATTATGTCTTCAGGTTTCCTTTCTAATCTTGTAAGAGCTCCCAAACTGGGCATAAGAAAACTGACTGCGAATTCAAACTGTTTGTTTTTAAGGATGATTGCTGACTCACTCGCAAAGAAAACCTGAATAAAACACGATTACATTTTAATCTTATCTTGAAACAGAGTTATTTTGTTTCAGAGTCTTCACAGATCACAGAAACCCCACAGTGCAGATAGAGGCCATTTCAGCCCATCGAGCCTGCACCGACACATATCCCACCCGATCCCCGTAACCCCTACACCAACACATATCCCACCCTATCCCCGTAACCCCATGTATTTAATCCCCCTAACACTAAGGGTCAATTTATCACAGCCAATCAACCTAACCCGCATATCTTTGGACTGTGGGAGGAAACCAGAGCACCCGGAGAAAACCCACGCAAACACGGGGAGAATGTGCAAACTCCACACAGTCGCCCGAGGCCGGATTCGAACCCGGGTCCCTGGCGCTGTGAGGCAACAGTGCTAACCACTATGCCACCGTGCTGTTGTTCAATGAAGGCCATGTAGAAAGGTAGTTTTGGATCAAATAATATTAGGGTTGGATTTTCTGCCCATTCAATAGCTGGCTCTAAATGTTCATTATTGAAGTGAGGACTAGGGGCTTTACATAGAGTCACATTGAGGGTACAGCACAGAAACAGGCCATTTGGCCCAACTGGTCCCTGCCGATGTTTATGCTCCACACGAGCCTCCTCCCACCCTACTTCATCCAACCCTGTCAGCATGTCCTTCTATTCCTTTCTCCTTCATGTGCTTATCTAGACTAAAACAAAACTGGCGATGGCAGCTCCTTGAAACTTCTTCCATTTTCAAGTACCACAGGGTCACCCCTTGTGCCGTTTTTATGTGGGCGTCTCTTTGACTTTCATTGCCAGCTCCCACCCCCCCAGCCCACCCCCCCCCACCTACCCCCAACCGCCACAGGAGGAAAAAACTGCGGAAAGTGTTCCACCCTCACTTCCATGTCACTACTACAACACTTCCATAGCCCTGCTGAATTTGGAAGATACCCTTTCGAGCAGAGGTCAGTTGGCAAGGTACTGGCCTGGATTTCTCTAGATTTGGAATCCCCTCCACAAGCTAAGAACAGTTAGGTCAGCACAGGCCGGAATCAAACCTGGGACCTGAATCATCTACACAGCTCAGCAGTTCCCTGAATAAGCTCATCAGGCCAGCAGACGTTCCCACGGAAGCCAAAAACAAAAACAAAGCCCTGAATGCTCTCTTAGTGCAAAGGCATTGGTGGTAATTGTAGCAATGGAAAGTCATTCTCTTCACTCCAAGTTGTACTAATGCCAAGTTTCATGTGGTATCAAGCAGCACTGGACTGTTTCAACACTGCCATAATAAATGCCCCCCCTCCTCCGGTGAGTTTTGTACCAATGAATACATTAGAAGCAGTTTCAGATTTATTTACTCAGTGTGTGCAATGCTCTGCTTCATTTTTCAAAGCTGTTCTTGGGCATTAATCATGTTCTACCTCATCTGAGTTCAGCCAGGCATTTTACATAAACAGCCAAGTGAACATTAAATAGAGCTCCTGAGTACCCCCTCAGGACATCCCATTGCATCACACAATCAATGAATTAGTTTTCAAATGCAGTCACTGTAGTTATGTAAACACAGCAAGATCCCATAAATAACAAATAAGATGAATGAGTATTATTCTCTTTCTGGTGACGTTGAGTGAGGCCTGTTGTGTAGGGCACAAGCAGAATGTCCCGATCATCAGTCAACAGTGCCATGAGATCCTTCACTTCCACCTGAATGGGCAGATACCACCTCTGTTTAACATCTGATACAGAAAAGAGACTTCCGGTCCTTTTTAAATATGCAGATCGGATCCAATTACATCCTCGGGACACAATAGGAATTGATAGCGGAAGCCTGAGCTGAGGATCAGTGACAGCTTCCCATCAGGGCAGACCTGCCGAGAGGGAGATCCTGGGCCATGAGAGGCCCAGCAGGTATCATTTTAATTTTAATTTTAGGTTTCCCTGTGGGCCAGGTGGAGCACTCCTCCTCCTCCAGGCCTCAGAAGAAAGCCTTGGGCCTCCCTTACCCCCGGCTTCCCCGCCCCTCCCCCTATCACCTTCGCTGGCTGCACCCCCCGCCGCGCCCCCCCCGCTTTTACCTGACTGCTGGGGACTGATGCCGTGGGTTCCTGCCTGTGATTTTCAGCTCCCGCCCGCCCGCCAGCCAGGCAGTGGATCTGGCCGGGTTCAGATGGGACTCTGATGAAAGTTATGGTAATGAGGCCTCCATGTACCCAGATTCCCTGGGTACGCCACCCACTTTGGGGCTTGTGCGCACCATACCCATCCTCCCCACTTTAAAACCTGGCTCCAAATGCTTGTGGCGGATTATGAGATTTAATGAGATCATGTTGCTCAGGACCAAGAATGAAAGGAACACAAATAGAACAAGAATCAAATAGAATTCGGAAGGTGTTAAAGGATACGTTTACACGTGGTTAAACTCAAGAAGCTTTAGAAATAAAGGGGGAAAAATTCAGTCTGTTAGCGCCTCCTGCTAACGGGGCGCTCGGAACTTAGCGCCCCCGCATGGCGATTTTAGCGCCGCTCGCAAAATTGACCAGTCGTTTTGCAGCGGCGCTAAACACTACCGCTATGATCTCCTGTGCCTGCAGATCATGACATCAGTCAAGCGTGCAACGCCCCGGTAAAGCACCGGACCAGATATTGAGTCACACCCCCTGCCTTAGCGCCTGCCGCTAGGAATGACAGCTAGAGGGTAACGTTTTCAAGTCGGGAAGGGGCTGGGGGAGCGCTATTTAAAGGCGGGCACTTCCTGTCTTTTTCTTGTCGACAAAATTTTTGGTACCCGCAGATTGAGAGGGAGAGAGACGTCTGGAGAGATTTAACAGTGACCTAAGGAGTTTTGGTCCTCAGCACCACTTTTGAGGTTCCTAACTGCCGAGCTCTTTCCCTGGGCCTATCCATTAGTGCATCCAACACAATTGCTTTTGAGGTCTCTCCAGGCCGAGATTCAAGGCTGCAATAAGTAGGGTGTGGCTGGCCAGCAAGATGGTCCCTCCCCTTTAAAAACCAGACAGCCAGTCTGTCTGGCTTCCATGGTAATTGGCATCACCTGAGCTTCGGCAATGTTCTGAGGTAGCACATCGCTCCCCAACATTAACGCTTTAAGAGAGGTGTGTAGCGCCTGATTTAGCGCTCAAATCATCTCCGGGGCAACAGAGGCGAATTTTGCAGTCACAGGCAATAATTAGTGCTGGGCGCTAAACTATGCACCTAGCCGATATTAGCGCTTCAAAATGGGCGATACCCAATTTTTCCCCCAAACAGCTTTAATTGGGCCTACACATAGCTGGTAGGAGTATTGGTGCTACTCTGCCTGAGATATCGTGAGTGGCAGATGGGTTAAGATGGGTGTATATCGAATTTAACAAGGTGGGCCTGTTAAGCTAGGGCAAGGATAGCCTTCTTCCCGAAGGATAATATAGCAGCAATTGGAAGTATGGATATAAGAGGAGGATGCGAAACAGAAGCTGCAATCTAGATCAGAAATTAGCAATGCTAAGTGAAACTAAGCATGAATTGTGCAACTGCTACCAACCAAATCAGGAAGAACAAGTAGGCAGATAGGATGTTTCGCTATGTGAGAGAGGATACAATGTGAGAGTGTCCTACAGATACAATACCCAGCCCTACATATACAATAGCCAGCCCTACAGATACAATAGCCAGCCCTACAGATACACTACCCAGCCCTACAGATACAAGACCCAGCCCTACAGATACAAGACCCAGCCCTACAGATACAAGACCCAGCCCTACAGATACAAGACCCAGCCCTACAGATACAAGACCCAGCCCTACAGATACAAGACCCAGCCCTACAGTAACACTACCCAGCCCTACAGTAACACTACCCAGCCCTACAGTAACAAGACCCAGCCCTACAGGTACAAGACCCAGCCCTACAGGTACAATACCCAGCCCTACAGGTACAATACCCAGCCCGACAGGTACAATACCCAGCCCTAAAGTTACAATAACCAGCCCTACAGATGCAATACCCAGCCCTAAAAATACAATACCCAGCCCTACAGATACAATACCCAGCCCTACAGATACAATAACCCAGCTCTACAAATACAATACCTAGCCCGACAGATACAATCCCCTACCGTACAGATAGAATACTCAGCCCTACAGGGACAATACCCATCCCTACAGATACAATACCCAGCCCTACAGATACACTACCCAGCCCTACAGATACACTACCCAGCCCTACAGATACACTACCCAGCCCTACAGATACAATACCCAGCCCTACAGATATAATACCCAGCCCTACAGATACACTACCCAGCCCTACAGATACAATACCCAGCCCTACAGATACAATACCCAGCCCTACAGATACAATACCCAGCCCTACAGATACACTACCCAGCCCTACAGATACAATACCCAGCCCTAGAGGAACAATACCCAGCCCTAGAGGAACAATACCCTGCCCTACAAATACAATACCCAGCCCTACAGATACACTACCCAGCCCTAGAGGGACAATACCCAGCCCTACAGATACACTACCCAGCCCTAGAGGGACAATACCCAGCCCTACAGATACACTACCCAGCCCTAGAGGGACAATACCCAGCCCTACAGATACACTACCCAGCCCTAGAGGGACAATACCCAGCCCTACAGATACACTACCCAGTCCTAGAGGGACAATACCCAGCCCTACAGATACACTACCCAGCCCTAGAGGGACAATACCCAGCCCTACAGATACACTACCCAGCCCTAGAGGGACAATACCCAGCCCTACAGATACACTACCCAGCCCTAGAGGGACAATACCCAGCCCTACAGATACACTACCCAGCCCTAGAGGGACAATACCCAGCCCTACAGATACACTACCCAGCCCTAGAGGGACAATACCCAGCCCTACAGATACACTACCCAGCCCTAGAGGGACAATACCCAGCCCTACAGATACACTACCCAGCCCTAGAGGGACAATACCCAGCCCTACAGATACACTACCCAGCCCTAGAGGGACAATACCCAGCCCTACAGATACACTACCCAGTCCTAGAGGGACAATACCCAGCCCTACAGATACAATACCCAGTCCTAGAGGGACAATACCCAGCCCTACAGGTACAAATATCACTGTCCGGATGCATCTTTGATCAATGAAACGGATTCCCCAGGCATTTTCAACAAATGGAGTGGAAGGAACTCTGGTGTTGAGGTTCGACAGTCTGAAGGGATTTTTAGATAATGTGCTCTTCCGGCAGATTTACTGCCAATGCAGAAATATTGATCTGATATATAAATGCCTATCTGTACACAAAGTAACAGCCATTTCTCAAGTCCCAGTTTTGCTGATGTAGGGAATTTCAAGGCTACTTGTTAAAGGGAGATACATACAGCATTAACTCATCATTCTCCTATCTGTTTAATGCTGTTTTGTACTGGAGCCTTCTAAAGATCGATTATTGATTCTCAGACTCCTTCTCAGTCAATAGCCAGATTTAACCTGTGATTCTCTGCCCTACTTTTGACCTCCCTTCCTGCTTGGTAGATGGTTGGCCTGTGGGCACTGCTCACCCTCCAGGATCTCCTGCAACTGACCATTACTCATGGTCAAGGCTCGATAATGAGTGTTGGCAAGCTGGTCGACTGCAGTGGGCAAGGGAGGGGGAATAATCCCAGCCAATGCCGATCCAGCTCTTGTCTCATGTCCACAGGTGCCTATCCAGCAAGGATTGCTAGATGGCAGCCAGGAGTGGGAACCCTGGCTGGTCTTCCTCTGCCTCACTGAGGGTGCTGAGGGCAACTGTCGCTCCGCTGGTTACTGCCCAGGCTGCCACCGGGCAATGGGATCGCAACCAGGAATTCCCTGTTCTGTGGGAGTGAGCACTCTGTAAACTCACCCAGCTAGCAGTAGCGCCCAGAGCTAATCTTAATGGTTCGTTCGAGATTTCGGCCCCCGATATTAACGGGAGTGTGGGGCCGGTGCACCTGGGCCCCGAAGTGGGAAGCAAGAGGGACGGCAAGACCTCAGCCGCCCATCGACCAAAAAGGCTGGAAAGTCAGTGAGAAGCAGTTGCCTATTAAAACCGTGCCTGTTGGAGGCTTCCATCGGGGAGCCATGGCACCAATATAGGCAGTGCGGGGATCCCCTGGCAATGGAGGCCCAAGGTTTCCTTGTGGCCTGGAGGAGCGCTCAATCCCCTCCTGGCCCACAAGGAAATTAAAGCATTTTTTTTAAACTTACGTCATTGGGTCTCCTCTGACCCTTGAACCAGCTCCTGGCAGGTTTGGCTGAGCAAGGAAGCCACCACTGCTACCCCACTCAGACCTTGAGTTAAACTAGCAGATTGGGCCACGATGACATCATCAGAGCTTGACCTGCCTATTTAACGAGGACCCCGTCGGCTCAGGGCAGGTGACCTTGCTGCCTGCAATTTAGATCGGGGCGTGACAGGAATGGGTAAATCCTCCCACTCCATTTTAATTACCCACCCCTCGCTCCCTCCGCCCATGCCACCTGGTTTCTGCTAGGCAGGGGAAGTTAAAATCGAGGCCACTGATTTAAAAGAGATAGGCTAGAGATTCTTTCTAGCCCAGGAATGGGCGGTATCTTTAGTAAAGTTTGAGAATTAGCGCCAGGCACTAATGCTTTAGACTGCACGCAAAATTCATTCTCACTGCTCAAAGAAATGATTGGGGCGCTAAATCAAGTCTTAAGGGCCTAGCTCAGTGGTGTTACACTCAAAGGGTGGACCAATATCGGGTGCAGTCTAATTTCAACTCATCATTGCCACAGGCTTTTCCCAGTACTTAAAGGGGAGGTTCATTGATACTGCAGCACCTCATTCTCAGCAATGCTGGCTGGGCAGCTGCCTCAGCAAGGAGAAGCATAACAAGGAGAAGGAGCCAGAGGACTGCAGCAGGTGTGCTCATGGCAGATCCACCTCAGTCGGGTGGTCAGGGTGATTGAATGCTTCAACAAATGCTACATACCACCATCTGTACCATAGTCTTCACACACTGCCCGAAGCACCAGACCCCCAGCACTCACCCAGCAACAATCTCTACCTACCAACACTCACACCCACATCTCACGTCTTGCACACAATGACAACTATGGCAGGCAGAAGGGTCATTAGTTATTAGAATGAATGTGGTATGTGTGATATGTTTATGCATAAATTTATTCATGGAGTTTGCAATATTTTGTGGTCTCTCATTTCACCTTTGCACCCAGGAGGAGGCTGTGATATGGCACGACACAGGGATGGTATGATGAGCATGTGGTGAGCAAAAGGCATCTGGGGTTTAAGTCATTCTGCTGTGAGGCTGGAGGTCTGTTTGGAGGAGGTGGCAGAGTTCTGTGACCACCACCTTGGTGATGTGGAGCTATCTAATACACTGTTCCTCGCTTAATTGACGTTAGGAGAAGTGCTGTCAGAATACCCTCGGAGGGTAAGGCCTCCTGGTGAGAGCCCTGATGACCCTCCTCATCTCTCTGCACACATGTTCCCATATTTCTCTCTGCCTATGCTCCCTCCGCCATAGATCCTGAAGGGCGAGGCGGCGCCACTACACGTTACCAAGTGTAGCAGTTTGAATCTTTGAACAGTAAATGTAGCCACTTAACACTCGCCAGAAGATTTGCTGATAAAAAGAAGTTTGAAATTACTCATACAAACTGCTCTACTGGCTGAAACTGACAAGAAGCCACTGAAACTAACCTGCCCTGACAGCTGGGAGTAATTAATGCTGATGCCTTTAAATAACATCACTGGAGCCGGCTTCCGTCAGCAGTGCACCTGCTCTCCCTGTCGCTGTCTGATCGAGGTGCAAAGGTAAGTGGCGACAATGAATTTTGCAGATCGGGCGCCTGATGAGCAATGCACACTCACTGACAGCATGATCTGCCTGGCGTTGAAGTCCCCGGTGGTACCTCGTACATGCGATGCAACGAGCGGGCCAGATTTGCTCTGCGGCACTGGATTCTCCTCGCCCAGCACTACTGCATCAGCGCCCCATTACCACCCTCTGCAGGCGCTAACGGGAGGCACTAACCTTCCAAATTTCCCCCCAAAATATTACAAGCTTGGGGGGATGATTTGCTTGCCATGCTACATCCAGGGAAATGTGGGTTGATGACTTATTTACACTTGCCACACAGTGTCTGCTCCCTCACTGCACAATCCCTCCAGCCTTACCACCAGTTGTCAGTATTTCACTCAGCGCCACACTGAAGACATCTAGTGGCAGAGCTTTGTTGCACACCAATGTGTTAATCAAATCATTGGGTTAATGGCTCAATATTATGGCCAGATTTCCCACTTATTTCAGTTCAGCAGATGGAATATATTTTTTGGCAAAGAATTTCATGCTCCATCTGTGTTGAATGGCTGTTTGAAATCATTCTACTGAGAATTTTAAAAAAAACATGCAGGGATTTGATCCACTATTCTCCAGTTAAGTTTGTGGGAATCTCCAAGGTAATAATCAGAGTCTCCTTTCCCTGAAGATTCCGGGTGTATGCCTCTAATCGAGGAGCATTGCAGACACTTAACCTAACTTTATAAAGTTTCTTGATTGCACCTCTTACCAACCTATTACTGGACTAAATCACTGAGCCATGGCTTGGTGGGTAACACTCTCGCCTCTGAGTCAGAAGGTTGTGGGATTACGTCCCACTCCAGTAGACCTGAGCACATAAATCCAGGCTGACACTGCAGTGTAGTGTAGTACGGAGGCAGTGCTGTGCTGTCAGAGGTGCCACCTTTAGGATGAGACATTAAACCAAGATCCTGTCTGCCTTCTCAGGCGGATGTCAAAGTGCCCACGGCACTATTTCGAAGAAGAGCAGGTGAGTTTTCCCCAGTATCCTAGCCAATATTTATCCTTCAACCAACATCACTAAAAAGACATAGATAATCGGGTTATTAACTCACTCCTGTTTGTGGGAGCTTGCTGTGCACAATTTGGTTGCCGTGTTTCCTAAATTACACCAGTGGCTACATTTCAAAATTACCTTGTTGGCTGTGCAGGACTTTATCACATCCTCAAGATGTTGCAATGTGCTCTGTAAATGCAAGTCTTTCTTCCTGATACCACACTGCACATTCACCCCATTTGATTCTCAGCATCCTAAACTTAATTCCACACAGAGTTACACAAACACACTATTTCTTATATATTTCTAATCTTTTTGAGCTGGCAGAAGCCCACGGCAACATTCAGCGCTGTGTTATGGGATGGTGAACCCAGTATACTGTCACAAACACAATTACAATGCAACTACACAGAGTGAGCAGGAGAATACATGCATCTGGTCCTTAGAACTGATGAGGAACGCAGCTAATATGTAGCACTACGGTCTGGTGACTACAGTTTGCTTAAAACACTCTTGCCGTCAACAGTAGTAAAAACAAGAAAACAATCAGATGTTTAAAAAGTCAAATTGTCAAAGGAATGAGGTGAGATAAGAGTATTGCTGGGACAATAAGTCCTCGTGAAGCAACCAGCCTTCAAATCGCATCAGCTGCCTGAATACGTCACGATCCAAAATAAAGGCAAATTACACAAAAAGAGAAAAGGGGAGATTTGTGGGGCAAGGTTAGGGATTCAATAACAAGATAAAAGGAATAGCAACAGGTTGAATACAAGCCACTGATGCAAAGCCTCACTCCACACGAGTCAGTGGGCACAGTGGGAGAATAGATTATTGGAGTAAAAACTAAGATACAAAGTATAAACTGAGATACTGTTAAACTGTTAAAGGAGTATGAGCAGCTAGGGGTCAAATTAAAAAGCAGAACCTCAAGGGTAATAATCTTTGGATTATTACCTGAGCCACGAGCGAATTTGGCTAGGACAAATAAAATTAGAGAGTTAAATGCGTGGCTCAAAGACTGGTGTGGGAGAAATGGGTTTTGCTTCCTGGGACACTGGCACCAGTACTGGGGCAGGAGGGAGCTGTTCCATTGGGACGGGCTTCACTTGGCCAGTGCTGGGACTAGAGTCCTGGCGGATCATATAACTAGGGCTGTAGAGAGGGCTTTAAACTAACTAGTGGGGGGGAGGTTCCTAGAAAGCAAATAATAAACATGACAACAGAGAAGGTCATAGACTTAGGTAGCACTGGGGAAATTAAAAACCAGAATGTGTCAGGAAGGGGCAGAAGGTATGGAGTAAAAGGTAAAGTAATAAAAAGAGCAAAAGCAGGAACTAAGTGTCACAAAACATATTTGAAAGTTTTCTATCTGAATGCACGTAGCATTCGTAACAAAATAGATGAGTTAATGGCACAAATAACTACATATGGGTATGATCTTGTGGCCATTACAGAAACATGGTTGCAGGGTGACAATGCCTGGGAATTAAACATACCAGGTTATTTAACGATCAGGAAGGACAGGCAGGAAGGAAGGGGAGGTGGGGTGGCTATGTTAATAAAGGAAGGAATCACTGTAATACAGAGAAATGATATTGGGTCAAAAGATCAGGATAATGAAACAGTTTGGGTGGAGGTAAGGGATAATAAGGGGAAAGAAACACTAGTGGGCGTAGTCTATAGGCCTCCGAACAGTTGCAACTCTGTTGGACGGAGTATCAATCAGGAAATAGTTGAGGCTTGTAATAAGGGAACATCTATAATTATGGGGGATTTTAACCATCATATTAATTGGACAAATCAAATTGGGCAGGGCTGCCTTGAGGATGAGTTCATTGAGTGTATTAGGGATGGGTTTCTTGAGCAGTATGTAACTGAACCGACCAGGGGGCAAGCAACCTTAGATCTGGTCCTGTGTAACGAGACAGGATTAATTAAAAATGTCCTAGTAAAGGATCCCCTTGGAATGAGTGACCATAACATGGTTGAATTCCATATTCAATTAGAGGGTGAGAAGGTTGGATCTCAAACAAGCATGCTAAGCTTGAATAAAGGAGACTATGAACGTATGAGAGCGGAATTGAGTAGAGTGGATTGGGAAAATAGATTAAAGGGTAAGACGATACATGATCAATGGTGTACATTTAAGGAGTTATTTTACAACTTCCAAAAAAAATATATTCCACTGAGAAGAAAAGGGTGTAAAAGAAAAGACAGCCATCCGTGGCTAAGTAAAGAAATTAAGGATAGTATTCGACTAAAAACAAGGGCATATAAGGTCGCCAAATCTAGTGGGAGGATAGAGGATTAGGAAAACTTTAAAAGACAACAAAAAGGTAACAAAAAGATTGATTAAGAAAGGGAAGATAGATTATGAAAGTAAATTAGCAAAAAATATAAAAACAGATAGTAAGAGTTTTTATAGTTATATAAAAAGAAAAAGGGTGGCTAAAGTAAATGTTGGTCCCTTAGAGGATGAGACCGGGAAATTAATGGTGGGAAATATGGAGATGGCAAAAACACTGAATGAATATTTTACATCAGTCTTTACAGTAGAAGACACTAAGAATATCCCAACACTGGACAAACAGGGGGCTATAGAGGGGGAGGAGCTAAACACGATTAAAATCACGAAGGAAGTGGTACTCAGTAAAATAATGGGACTCAAGGCAGATAAATCACCTGGACCTGATGGCTTACATCCTAGGGTCTTGAGGGAAGTGGCGGTAGGGATTGTGGATGCATTGGTAATAATTTTCCAAAACTCCCTGGAATCAGCAAAGGTCCCAGCAGACTGGAAAACTGCTAATGTAACGCCCTTATTTAAAAAGGGCAGTAGACAGAAGGCTGGAAACTATAGACCGGTTAGCCTAACATCTGTGCTAGGTAAAATATTGGAGTCCATTATTAAGGAGACAGTAACAGGACATTTGGATAATCATAATTTAATAGGACAAAGTCAGCATGGTTTTATGAAGGGGAAGTCATGTTTGACAAATTTGCTTGAGTTCTTTGAGGAAGTAACATATAGGGTGGATAAAGGGGAACCAGTGGACATAGTGTATTTAGACTTCCAAAGGGCATTTGACGGGGTGCCAAAAAATAGAGGATTGGCTATCTAACAGAAAGCAGAGAGTTGGGATAAATGGTTCATTCTCGGACTGGCAGTCAGTAACTGGTGGTGTTCCACAGGGGTCAGTGCTGGGTCCCCAACTCTTTACAATCTATATTAACGATTTGGAGGAGGGGACCGAGTGTAACATATCAAGTTTGCAGATGATACTAAGATGGGAGGGAAAGTAGTGAGTGAGGAGGACATAAAAAACCTGCAAGGGGACATAGACAGGCTAAGTAAGTGGGCAGAGATTTGGCAGATAGAATACAATACTGGAAAGTGTGAGGTTATGCACTTTGGCAGGAAAAATCGTAGAGCAAGTTATTATCTTAATGGCAAGAAACTGGAAAGTACTGAAGTACAAAGGGATCTGGGGGTCCTGGTGCATGAAACTCAAAAGGTTAGTATGCAGGTGCAGCAAGTGATTAAGAAGGCCAATGGAATGTTGGCTTTCATTGCTAGGGGGATAGAATATAAAAATAGGGAGGTATTGCTTCAGTTGTACAAGGTATTGGTGAGACCGCACCTGGAATACTGCATACAGTTTTGGTGTCCATACTTAAGAAAAGACATACTTGCTCTCGAGTCAGTACAAAGAAGGTTCACTCGGTTAATCCCGGGGATGAGGGGATGGACATATGAGGAGAGGTTGAGTAGATTGGGACTCTACTCATTGGAGTTCAGAAGAATGAGAGGCGATCTTATTGAAACATATAAGATTGTGAAGGGGTTGGATCAGGTGGATGCGGGGAGGATGTTCCCGATGATGGGTGAAACTAGAACTAGGGGGTATAGTCTTAGAATAAGGGGCTGCTCTTTCAAAACTGAGATGAGGAGGAACTACTTCACTCAGAGGGTGGTAGGTCCATGGAATATGCTGCCCCAAAAAGCTGTAGAAGCTATATCATTACATAAATTTAAAACAGAAATAGACAGTTTCCTAGAAGTAAAGGGAATAAAGGGTTATGGGGAACGGGCAGGAATTTGGACATGAGCCGAGGTTCGGATCGGTCATGGCCCTGTGGGTAGCGGAGCGGGCCCAGGGGCCATGTAGCCTGATCCTGCTCCTATTTCGTGTGTCTAATTCTGTTAGATTCAGGAGATGGTTCAGTGATAGTAGATTGGCGGTTAGGATCAGATCAGCCATGATCTTATTGAATGGCGGAGCAGGCTCAAGGGGCCGATTGGCCTACTCCTGCTCCTATTTCTTATGTTCTTATGTTCTTATACAAAGTACAAACTGAGATCCAAAGTATAAACTGAGGTACAAAGTACAAACTGAGATCCAAAGTATAAACTGAGATACAAAGTACAAACTGAGATCCAAAGTACAAACTGAGATCCAAAGTATAAACTGAGATACAAAGTACAAACTTAGGCTTAGAAATTGGACATTGGCAACAACCAAGAAGCATCCGACCCGAAGTTCCCATCCAGGAGTGTCGCTGCAGCTTCTTACAGCCTGTAGGAGCAAGGCGGTGTTGTTCACAATGAATTGTGGGCAATTAAAAGGGCTAAGCATTAAAGGGGCCATGCTTTCAGAAATAATAATAATAATAATCAAGTGAAAAATGCATTTTCAGCCCTTAAAACCTTTCAAAAAAAACATTAACATTAAAAAGAAGTCCCAAATAGGAGTCCTCAGCATGTAAACCTGAATTCCCTTCTGAACCTCAAAAAATCGGAAAACTGCTTTAGCACTAACACATATGACTCAGCAAGCCAGGGAAGGGGTTTCCAGGTCTCGCACGCAGCACCAGAAAGAATGATGTGGGACTACATCACCGAGGCCATCACTGCCAGCAGTGCCGCCCCCATGACTTGCCTCCAGTGCCGAAGGAAGCTTCATGACCTCAGACCAGTGGTCAAGGTCAGTGAATGCATCATCAAAAGCCATCTCCTACCAACTGCACCACTAGCCTCACACACAACTCAATGCACGACCCCCACCCGCAATCATTCAACTACTAACAATCTGCAGCAATCACGAGGCACATCACCCATTCCTAGCCTTACCTCACCCCCTTGGAGGAGACGGTGCAGGCCATTCTTGGCAGAAGCATGGTTGAGCCCTTGGCCAGCGGCAGGGCTGAAAGGATATAAGATGCTGGTATCCTCATACGTTATCCTCCTTCTCGCATGTACATATTGCTTTCCCGCCTTCCCCTCACCACAACTCCACCCTTGTGCCTTCCTCATTTCACACACCCAAGAAAAAAAGGAGGAGGAGGAAGGGAAAGAGGAGGAGGAAGAGGAGGAGGAAGAAGAGGAGGAAGAAGAGGAAGAATAGGAGGAAGAGGAGGAAGAGGAGGAGGAGGAGGCGGAGGAGGAGGAGGAGGAGGAGGAGGATGATGATGATGATGATGGACACTCCCAGCCACCACATTCTCATGTTCCCCGGGGTACACTGCATGACATCACTAAGCAATGCTGAGGAGGTCATATTGAATGGGTAGATGTATAAAGTTGGATTGGAAATGTTGCTTTGTGCTGGCATTGTGGCCAAGAGGATGCTGTGATGGTCAGTAACAGAGGGAAGGTAAGGTGTGGGACAAATGTTAAAAGAGGAATTTGGGTTGTAGTCACTGGGATCGCAGGCAGATGATTCCATCCCAGATACCCTGGCGAGAATGCGGCTGTCTGGGTTGCACCTTCCTTTTGCTTCCTCCTCTTCAGATTCCTCCTCTTTGGCTTCCTCCTCTTTGACTTCTTCCTGTTCTGTTTCTTCCTCTTCTGTGTCTTCCTCTTCCCTCTTTGCGTGGATTCTGTAAATTTGAAATGACAGCATAAAATGCTGCAAATACTCAGCTGGTCAAGCAGCAGCTCGACCTGAGACGTAAACTCTGCTTTTCTCTCCACTGATGTTGCCTGACCTGCTGAGTATTTGCAGCATTTTCTGTCTTCTCATAGGCCTTCCTTTACCATCTGAAGCCTTGCAAGCATCCAGCAGCACTCCCCACACATTTAAGAAACTTTTAATATCTGTTGCAGCAAGCCACTACTTCAGTAAAAAAAAATTAAAAGTCCAAAAGCTTAATCACAAATTTACCTGAAAGATGTGTGTGTCCCTTTAAGAGGTGCTGATAGCACCTCTTTGAGTTTGCTTGCTGGGTTTACCTGGCGTGCTTAGGACCCAACGCTGAACTCAGCACTGGGGTTGAAGTTCGCCGTGGTGACGTTCACCACAGCCCCAATTTTCTTTTCAGGGCGATGCTACTTACTGGCACACTACCGGGACTTTGAAAATGGAGGACACCATGGGACCTGCAACCAATTGGCGGAAGAGCGGTGGCTGCCGCTTTCTGCACATTATGCCGCACTAACGGGTGGAGATAAGTTAGGGAATTTCTGTTCTCTCAGGTGGATGGAAAAGATCCCATGATGCTATTTTGAATTAGAGCAGGGGAGTTATCCCCGGTGTCATGGCCACTATTTATCCCTCAATCAACATCACTAAAATAGGTTATCTGGTCGTTACCACATTGCTGTTTGTGGGAGCTTGTTGCGCACAAATTTGCTTCTGCGTTTCCTACATTACAACAGTGACTCCACTTCAAAAGTACTTAATTGGCTGAAAAGCACTTTGGGACATCCAGTGGTCATAAAGTACGCTATATAAATGCAATTCTTTCTTTCTTAGACTGGACTGTTCCAATGCTCTCTTGCTCCCTCTGTAAACTTGAGCTCACCAAATCTGCTGTCCATATCCTAACTAATACCAAGTCCCATTCACCCATCACCCCTGAGCTCCCTGACTTACATTGTCCCTCATTCTGGCAGCACCTTGATTTTAAAATTCTCATCCTTGTTTTAAAACCCCTCCGTGACCTCACTCCTCCCTATCTCTGTAAGCTACTCCAGCCTTACAACTCTCCGAGAACTCTGCGCTCCTCCAATTCTGGCCTCTTGCATATCCCTGATTTTCTTTGCTCCACCATTGGCAGCCGTGCCTTTAGCTGCTGAGGCCCTAAGCTCTGGAATTCCCTCGCTAAAGCTCTCCATCTCTCTACCTCTCTTTCATCCTTTAAGATGCTCCTTAAAACCTACCTCTTTGACTAAGCTTTTGATCATCTGTCCTAATATCTTCTTATGTGGCTCGGTGTCAACTTTTGTTTGATAATGCTCCTGTGATGTGCCTTGGGATGTTTTACTATGTTAAAGGTGCTATATAAATGCAAGTTGTTGTTGTTGCTGTTGTTTAAGGCACCTTCCTGTATTCACTATATCCAGGTGGTCCAATCACCCTAGTTTGTAAAAGAGATGGTGTGAGATTTTCTCTTTGAACAGACATTGTTTTGTTTATTTTTTCCCTCCTGAATGAACATCCAATTCAGTGCAATGTAATTATGGATTATCCTATCAGAAATCATGTTCGAAAATAATATAGGATGGTAGAACTAAATAGTACACTTTATAAAATCACAGGCAAAGCATTGAACTGAGAGATTGTACTGTACGGGGAATAGTAGCATAGTGGCTAATGATCCACAGACGTGAGTTCAAATCCCACCACGGCAGCTGGGGAATTTAAATTCAGTTAATTAAATAAATCTGGAATTTAAAAAAAGCTAGTATCAGTAATGGTAACCATGAAACTATCAGATTGTCATTAAAACCCATCTGATTCACTAATGTCCTTTAGGGAAATCTGCTGTCCTTACCTGGTCTGGCCTATATGTGACTCCAGACCCACAGCAATGTGGTTGACTCTTAACTGCCCTCTGAAATGGCCTAGCAAGCCACTCAGTTGTAACAAGCTGCTATGAAACACAATAATAAGAATAAAACCGGACAGACCACCTGGCATCAATTCAGCACCGACTATGGACATGACAACGGCACACCCAGCCCAATCGACCCTGCAAAGTCCTCCTCACCGACATCTGGGGACTTGTGCCAAAATTGGGAGAGCTGGCCCACAGACTAGTCAAGCAACAACCTGACATAGTCATACTCACAGAATCATACTTTTCAACCAATGTCCCAAACTCCTCCATCACCATCCCTGGGTATGTCATAAAGTTATACAGCACAGAAAGAGGCCCTTCGGCCCATCGTGTCTGTGCTGGCCATCAAGCCCTGCCTCTACCATCCTTTCAGGCAGTGAGTTCCAGATTCCAACCATCCTCTGGGTGAAAAAGTTTTTCCTCAAATCCCCTCTAAACCTCCTGCCCCTTACCTTGAAACTATGCCCCCTGGCTATTGACCCCTCTACTAAGGGGCAAAGTTCCTTTCTATCTACCCTATCTATGCCCCTCATAATTTTATACACCTCAATCAGGTCCACCCTCAGCCTTCTCTGCTCTAAGGAAAACAACCCCAGCCTGTCCAGTCTCTCTTCATAGCTGAAGTGCTTCAGCCCAGGTAACATCCTGGTGAATCTCCTCTGCACCCTCTCCAATGCAATCACATCCCTCCTATAGTGTGGTGACCAGAACTGCATACAGTATTCCAGCTGTGGCTTAATTAGCGTTTTGTACAGCTCCATCATAACCTCCCTGCTCTTATATTCTATGCCTCGGCTAATGAAGGCAAGTATCCTATATGCCTTTTTACTACCTTATCTACCTGTCCTGCTGCCTTCAGGGATCTATGTACATGCACACCAAGGTCCCTCTGATCCTCTGTCCTTCCTAGGATCCTACCATTCATTGTATATTCCCTTGCCTTTTTAGTCCTCCCAAAATGCATCACCTCATACTTTTCAGGGTTAAATTCCATTTGCCACTGTTCTGCCCATTTAACCATCCAATCTATATGGTCCTGTAGCCTGAGGCTTCCCTCCTCACTATTTATCACTCCACCAATTTTTGTGTCATCTGCGAACTTACTGATCATACCTCCTACATTCATATCTAAATCATTAATGTACACTACAAACAGCAAAGGACCCAGCACCAATCCCTGCGGTACACCACTGGACACAGGCTTCCAGTCACAAAAACAACCTTTGACCATCACTCTCTGCCTCCTGCCACTAAGCCAATATTGGATCCAATGTGCCAAATTGCCCTGGATCCCAAGGGCTCGTACCTTCTTGACCAGTCTCCCATGTGGGACTTTATCAAATGCCTTACTGAAGTCCATGTAGACTACATCAACTGCACTACCCTCATCCACACACCTAGTCACCCCCTCGAAAAATTCAATCAAATTGGTTAGACATGATCTCCCCCTGACAAAGCCATGCTGGCTACCCTTGATTAATCCTTGCCTCTCCAAGTTGAAACTAATTCTGTCCCTCAGAATTTTTTCCAATAATTTCCCTACCCCTGATGTTAGGCTCACTGGTCTGTAATTCCCTGGTTTATCCCTACTACCCTTCTTGAACAATGGTACTACGTTAGCTATTCTCCAGTCCTCTGGCACATCCGCTGTGGCCAGAGAGGTTCTGCAAATTTGTGTCAGAGCCCCTATAATCTCCTCCCTTGCCTCACACAGCAGCCTGGGATACATCCAGTCAGGGCCTGGGGATTTATCCACTTTTAAGCCTGCTAAAACCACTAGTACCTCCTCCCTCTCAATATTAATTTGTTCAAGTATATCACAATCCCCCTGCCTGATTTCTATGCCTACATCACCCTTCTCCATAGTGAACACTTATTCAGTTAAAACCTCACCCACATCTTCCACCTCTACACACGGATTGCCACTTTGGTCCCTAATAGGCCCTACTCTTTCCCTGGTTATCCCCTTGCCCTTAATATACTTATAAAACACCTTGCAATTTTCCTTTATTTTGCCAGCCAGTGTTTTTTTATGCCCTCTCTTTGCTCTCCTAATTTCTTTTTTAAGTACCCCCCTGCACTTTCGATACTCCTCTAGGGCTTCCACTGTTTTTAGTCCTTTGTATCTGCCAAAAGCCTCCCTCTTTTTCCTAATCCATTCTTGTATATCCCTTGACATCCAGGGTTCCCTGGGCTTGTTGGTCCCACCCTTGACCTTTACGGGAACATGTTGGCGTTGTACTCTCTCTATTTCCTTTCTGAATGACTCCCATTGCTCTGATGTGGATTTTTCTACAAGTAGCTGATCCCAGTCCATTTTAACCAGATCCTGCCTTAACATATTAAAATCGGCCTTCCCCCAATTTAGTACCTTTATTTCTGGTCCATCTTTGTCCTTTTCCATGACTACCTTAAATCTCACCGAATTATGGTCACTGTCACCAAAATGCTCTCCTACTGACACTTCTACCACTTGCCCGGCTACATTCCCTAGAATTAGGTCCAGTACCGCCGCCTCTCTTGTAGGACTTTCTACATGCTGGCTCAAAAAGCTCCCCTGAATACACTTTAAGAATTCCACACCCTCTAAGCCTCTCACACTCTGACTATCCCAGTTAATATTGGGGATGTTTAAATCCCCTACTATTATTACTCTATTATTTCTACAGTTCTCTGAGATTTGCCTACATATCTGTTCCTCTATCTCCCCCTGACTGTTTGGGGGCCTATAGTACACTCCCAGGAAAGTGCTTGCCCCATTTTGTTTTTAAGTTCTACCCATATGGCCTCATTAGAGGAACCTGCTAAGATATCATCCCTCCTTACAGCAGTAATTGACTCCTTTATTAATATTGCGACACCCCCTCCACTTTTACACCCACCTCTGTCCCACCTGAAGATTCTATACCCCAGAATATTGAGCTGCCAGTCCTGCCCCTCCCTCAACCATGTCTCTGTGATAGCAACAATATCATACTCCCATGTGTTCATCAACACCTTCAATTCATCTGCCTTATTCGCAAGACTCCTTGCATTAAAATAAATGCCATCCAGTCTTGCCATACTCCCTTGTGCCATTACAAGGGAAATTAGGGATAGCATAAGGTCCAAGGAGAGGGCATATAAATTGGCCAGAAAAAGCAATAATCCTGAGGATTGGGAGCAGTTTAGGATTCAACAAAGGAGGACAAAGGGATTAATTAAGAAAGGGAAAATAGAATATGAGAGTAAGCTTGCAGAGAACATAAAAACTGACTGTAAAAGCTTTTATAGATATGTGAAGAGAAAAAGATTGGTGAAGTCAAGCGTAGGTCCCTTGCAGTCGGAATCGGGGGAATTTATAATGGGGAACAAAGAAATGGCAGAGCAACTAAATACATATTTTGGTTCTGTCTTCACAAAGGAGGACACAAATAGCCTCCCAGAGATGCCGGGGAACATAGGGTCTGATGAAAGGGTGGAACTGAAAGAAATCAGTATTGTAGGGAAATGGTGTTAGGAAAATTGATGGGACTGAAGGCCGATAAGTCCCCAGGGCCTGATAATCTACATCCCAGGGTACTTAAGGAAGTGGCCCTAGAAATAGTAGATGCATTGCTGGTCATCTTCCAGAACTCGATAGGCTCTGGAACGGTACCCATGGATTGGTGGGTAGCTAATGTTACCCCACTATTCAAAAAAGGTGGTAGAGAAAAGACGGGGAATTATAGACCGGTAAGCTTGACATCGGTAGTGGGGAAAATGCTAGAGTCCATTATAAAAGATGTAATAGCAGAGCACTTGGAAAGCAGTGACTGGATCGGACAAAGTCAACATGGATTTACAAAAGGTAAATCATGCTTGACCAATCTACTGGAATTTTTTGAGGATGTAACTGGTAAAATAGATACGGGAGAACCAGTGGATGTGGTGTATTTGGACTTTCAGAAGGCTTTCAATAAGGTCCCGCATAAGAGATTAGCGTGCAAAATTAAGGCACATGGGATTGGGGGCAAGGTATTGACTTGGATAGAGAACTGGTTGGCGGACAGAAAGCAAAGAGTTGGAATAAACTGGTCGTTTTCCGAGTGGCAGGCAGTGACTAGTGGGGTACCGCAAGGATCGGTCCTAGGACCCCAGCTGTTCACAATATATATTAATGATCTGGATGAGGGAATTGGATGTAATATCTCCAAATTTGCAGACGACACAAAGCTGGGGGGGAGAGTATGCTGTGAGGAGGATGTCGTGAAACTCCAGCATGATTTGGACAGGTTGGGTGATTGGGCAGAAACATGGTAAATGCATTATAATGTGGATAAATGTGAGGTTATCCACTTTGGTGGCAAAAACAGGAAGGCAGATTATTATTTGAATGGTAATAGATTGGGAGAAGGGGAAGTGCAAAGAGACCTGGGTGTTCTTGTACACCAGTCACTGAAGGTAAGCATGCAGGTGCAGCAGGCGGTTAAGAAGGCAAATGGTATGTTGGCCTTCGTAGCAAGAGGGTTCGAGTACAAGAACAAGGATGTCTTGCTGCAGTTGTACAGGGCCTTGGTGAGACCACACCTTGAGTATTGTGTGCAGTTTTGGTCGCCTTACCTGAGGAAGGACGTTCTTGCCATGGAAGGACTGCAGTGAAGATTCACCAGGCTGATACCTGGGATGGCAGGAATGACGTATGAGGAGAGATTGTGTCGATTGGGCTTATACTCACTGGAGTTTAGAAGATTGAGAGGGGATCTCTTCGAAACCTATAAAATTCTGTCAGGCCTGGACAGACTAGATGCAGGAAGGATGTTTCTGATGGCCGGGGAGTCCAGAACCAGGGGTCATAATCTAAGGATAAGGGGTAAGCCAGTTAGGCCTGAAATGAGGAGGAATTTCTTCACCCAGAGAGTGGTGAACCTGTGGAATTCTCTGCCACAGAGGGCGGTGGAGGCCAGTTCATTAAGTATATTCAAGAAAGAGTTGGATATATTTCTTTAGGCTAAAGGAATCAAGGAATATGGGGAGAAGGCAGGGACCGGGTACTGAATTTGGATGATCAGCCATGATCTCATTGAATGGCGGAGCAGGCTCGAAGGGCCGAATGGCCTACTCCTGCTCCTATCTTCTATGTATCTATGTATCTACGTACATATTTGCTCTGCCTTCCAGGCTGACTTGTATTTTCCTCTATATTTGGCTGTGCTTCACCCCCTACTATAGCTCCACTCCGTATCCCACACCCCTGCCAAGTTAGTTTAAACCCCCCCCCCAACAGTACCAGCAAACCTTCCCGCAAGGATGTTGGTCCCGTTCCGGTTCAGATACAACCCATCTGACTTCTACAGGTCCCACCTGCCCCAGAAGCAGACCCAGTGATCCAGGAATCTAAAGCCCTCTCTCCTGCACCAACTCTTTAGCAATGCATTCACCTGCTCTATCCTCCTATTTCCATACTCACTAGCATGTGGCACCAGGAGTAATCCAGAGATTACAACCTTTGAGATCCTGTTTTTTAATCTGCTACCTAGCTCCCTAAATTCTTGTTGCAGGACCTCATCCCTCTTTCTACCCATGTCATTGGTACCAATGTGAACCACGACCTCTGACTGTTCACCCTCCCCCTTCAGAATGCCCTGCAGCTGCTCAGTGACATTCTTGACCCTCGCACCAGGGAGGCAACATACCATCCTGGAGTCACGTCTGCGGCCACAGAAATGACTATCTGTTCCCCTTACGATAGAATCCCCTATCACTATTGCTCTCCCCCTCTTTTTCCTCCCCTCCTGTGCAGCTGAGCCACACATAGTGCCACAGACTTGGCTCTTGCTGCATTCCCCTGAGAAACCATCTCCCCCAGCAGTATCCAAAATGGAAAATCTGTTGGAAAGGGAGATGGACCCAGTGGACTCCTGCACTACCTTCCTAGTTCTTTTACTCTGTCTGGCGGTCACCCATTTCCTG
This sequence comes from Somniosus microcephalus, assembly GCF_052327205.1. Taxonomy (NCBI): domain Eukaryota; kingdom Metazoa; phylum Chordata; class Chondrichthyes; order Squaliformes; family Somniosidae; genus Somniosus; species Somniosus microcephalus. Next base: position 89,621,131 of record NC_140994.1, on the reverse strand, counting down.
TCTGCCAGTGCACTCTTTACCTGTGGTGTGACCACCTCATTAAACATGCTATCCACGAAGATCTCAGCTTCGCGGATGCTCCACAGTGACTCCAGCCGCAGCTCCAGCTCTGAAACGCGGATTTCGAGTAGCTGCAGCTGGAGACACTTCCTGCACATGTGTTTGCCCTGGACACCGAAAGTTTCCCTGACTTCCCACATAGCACAGGAGGAGCACTCCACGCAGCCGAGCTGCCCTGCCATGTCCTACCCTTAATTTACTCCCTTTACTTCCTTTAAATTAAAGAATATTAAATACACTAGGGACCTTACTTCCCTTTAAACACTACTTACTCTAAACTAGAGACCTTACTTTGACTTTAACGACTGGACTGTAGAAATACTCACCAGGTCCTACTTACCAATAAGCTCCTTCCCTGGTTGTGACGTCACTTTAGCAGTTTCGCAGTTGTTGTTGTTTGACTGCTCCCGCTCTCAGACTCTTTCCTTGGTGTACAGCAAGAACCAATGCCTACAGGGTGAAAAGTTAGGAAAAACAAAGGCAAAGCAAGAGAGCTCCTCCTTCCATTCCTCACCTAAATCCCTGACTCACCCAACTCGCAGCACTCTGTTTAAACCGCACTCAGTCTCTGTGCTCAGTCTCCACCCAGGGCCGCTCTCGCTGCATCTGCTGCTGGTGAGTCTGGGCCACTCTCTCTCTCCCCCCGCCTCTTTAAATCCTCGGTCTCTGTGCTCGGTCTCCACCCAGGGCCGCTCCCACCAGCAGGACAGACCCACCAGGGGTGGCTGAAAAGTGGTATACAGTCGGGAAGGAGTGGCCCTGGGTGTCCTCAACATTGACTCTGGACCCCATGAAGTCTCATGGGTTTAGGTCAAGCATGGGCAAGGAAACCACCTCCTCATTTCCATCTACCGCCCTCCCTCAGCTGATGAATCAGAACTCCACCACTTGGAAGAAATACTGAGAGTAGCAAGGGCACAGAATGTACTCTGGGTGGGAGACTTCAATGTCCATCACCAAGACAGGCCGAGTCCTGAAGGACATAGCTGCCAGTTTGGGCCTGCAACAGGTGGTGAGAGAACCAACACGAGGGAAAAACCTACTCACCAATCTACCTGTCGCAGATGCATCTGTCCATGACAGCATTGGTAGCAGTGGCAGTGACCACCACACAGTCATTGTGGAGACAAAGTCCCATCTTCACATAGAGGACACCCTCCATCATGTAATATGGCACTACCACTGTGCTAAATGGGATAGATTCAGAACAGATCTAGCAGCTCAAAACTGGGCATCCATGAGGCGCTGTGGGCCATCAGCAGCAGCAGAATTGTATTCACCACAATCTGTAACCACATGGCCCAGCATATCCCTCACTCTACCATTATCATCAATAACCCTGGTTCAATAAGGAATGTAGAAGAACATGCCAGGAGCAGCACTAGGCGTACCTAAAAATGAGGTGCCAACCTGGAGAAGCTGCAACACAGGACTACATGCATGCTAAAAAGCGGAAGCTGCATGCTTTTGACAGGGCTAAGCGATCCCACAATCAATGGATCAGATCAAAGCTCTGCAGTCCTCCCACATCCAGTCGTGAATGGACCATTGAACAACTAATGAGAGAAGGAGTCTCCATGAATATCCCCATCCTCAATGATGGTGCAGCCCAGCACGTGAGTGCAAAAGACAAAGCTGAAGCGTTTGCAACCATCCACAGCCAGAAGTGCCAAATGGATGATCCATATTGGCCTCCTACTGAGAGCCCCACCATCACAGAAGCCAGTCTTCAGCCAATTCGATTCACTCCGTGTGATATCAAGAAACGGCTGAGCGCACTGGATACAGCAAAGGCTATGGGCCCCGACAACATCCCGGCTATTGTGCTGAAGACTTGTGCTCCAGAACTAGCCACGCCTCTAGTAAAGCTACAACTCTGGCATCTATCCGACAATGTGGTATGTCCTGTCCACAAAAAGCAGGACAAATACAATCTGGCCATTACCGCCCCATCAGTCTACTCTCAATCATCAGCAAAGTGATGGAAGGTGTCATCAACAGGGTAAACAAGCGGCACTTACTTACCAATAACCTGCTCACTGATGCCCAGTTTGGGTTCCACCAAGACCACTCGGCTCCTGACCCCCTGACAACCTTGGTCCAAACAAGGACAAAGGAGCTGAATTCCGGAGGTGAGGTGAGAGTGACTGCCCTTGAAATCAGGGCAGCATTTGACTGAGTGTGGCATCAAGGAGCCCTAGTAAAACTGAAGTCAATGGGAATCGGGGGGAAAACTCTCCACTGGTTGGAGTCATACCTAGCACAAAGGAAGATGGTTGTGTTGAATGGAGGTCAATCATCACAGCCCCGGGACATCGCTGCAGGAATTTCTAGGCCCAACCATCTTCAGCTGCTTTATCAATGACCTTCCCTCCAACATAAGGTCAGAAATGGGGATGTTCGCTGATGATTACACAGCGTTCAGTGCCATTCACAATTCCTCAGATAATGAAGCAGTCCATGCCCGCATGCAACAAGACCTGGACGACGTTCAGGCTTGGGCTGATAAGTGGCAGGTAATATTCACGGCACACAAGTGCCAGGCAATGACTGTCTCCAACAAACGAGAGTCTAACCACAGCCCCTTGACATTCAACGGCATTACCATCGCTGAATCCCCCACCATCAACATCCTGGGGGGTCACCATTGACCAGGAACTTAACTGGACCAGCTACATAAATACTGTGGCAACAAGAGCAGGTCACAGGCTAGGTATTCTGCGGCGGGTGTCTCACCTCCAGACTCCCCAAAGCCTTTCCACCATCTACAAGGCACAAGTAAGGAGTGTGATGGAATACTCTCCACTTGCCTGGATGAGTGCAGCTCCAACAACACTCAAGAAGCTCAACACCATCCAGGACAAAGCAGCCCACTTGATTGGCACCCTATCCAACACCTTAAACATTCTCTCCCTCTACCAATTGTGTACCATGGCTGCAGTGTGTACCATCTACAAGATGCACTGCAACAACTCACCAAGGCATCTTCGGCAGCACCTCTCCAACCCGCGACCTATTCCACCTAGAAGGACAAGGGCAGCAGGTGCATGGGAACACCACCACCTCCAAGTTCCCCTCCAAGTCACACACCATCCTGACTAGGAAATATATCGCCGTTCCTTCATCGTCGCTGGGTCGAAATCCTGGAACTCCCTACCTAACAGCACTGTGGGAGTTCCTTCACCACACGGACGGCAGCAGTTCAAGAAGGCAGCTCACCACCACCTTCTCAAGGGCAACTAGGGATGGGCAATAAATGCTGGCCTTGCCAGCGATGCCCACATCCCGTGAATGAATAAAAATAAAGATTGAAGACATTACATTTTTTGTACTGCTGTTGGTTCACACACCACTAACAATTAGTTTGAATGTTCAGTGAGCTGAGGCGAATGTATTATATTGGGGAGAATTTAAGTCCCTCCACCCAGTGGAATGGGGGCAGTTGCAGACTCCGATGTAATTTAACTTGCTTTGTGGGGAGGGGTGGGGGGTGAGCTGCGGACACTCCACTCAGTAAGACCTGGCAAGGCAGCAGAAGAGGCCCGAAAAGTTTTGTTTCAAAATTATTTTTGTGGGGCTCCCCAAGTATAATGTGGGACACTAGTGCCCCTGGTCTCCATCCTCAGCCACAGAGGTCGCTCCCCCAGACCTACCTCCCTCCCGATATTGCGCATTTGGCACTCCTACCTAGCCGGCGGCATGGTAACCAGGCCCCACCCTCCCGCTGGCAGGGGTGCCTGGCGCACTGCCCAGGCCCCGTTGTCTCTGAGCTCGCAGTTGGCATTTATTGTAATGGGTTTGCAGCTCTTTAGGGAGCAGTGAATCTTTGAGGGGAGAGGGCAGGCAGTGTCTGTAGTGACCGTCTGAAAGCTATGACACTTCTGAGGCCCCTTCTCCTCAGCCCTTCATGCTGAAGGTTGCATACGAAGTGTGAGCTCAGCTCCGACCCATAACCTTTACAAAGGCAGGAGCCCTGCTAGGAACAAGAAGCAGCGATGAGATATGTGATGCAGTCCCCCGACATCCACCTCTTTTATACACAGCCTTTCCACTTCGTTGATTCAGAAGAAATATTATAAATTAGAAGACATTTTTTGTTTTGTTTTGTAAAGCTACATTCTCAGGCAGTTATTTTAGTATCGAATGCAATTTTTATGAGGGTAATTTTCACTTGGGTGGGGGGGGTTATCTGGCGCTGACGGATTGGGGGCCCATTCTACATCTCGCACGACTTTCCTTTGCTTTGAAGACTTCCACCACCACCTAAAGTGAAAATTATTCTCTTAAGTGTATTGGTGATTAGCTGCAATCCCTTTGTCATTAACGTGAACCAAAATGCACGTTGTGAAGATAAAGGCCGCGATTTCCCCTACCTCGGCGGGTCCGGTGCGGCCGGGATCGGTGGCGGGGTGCAACCCCGCTGCTGGCTCCAGCCTGCTGTCTAAAGTGATCTTATGTTGATTGGGCTTGTTAAGCCCGCCCTGCCCGTTTCTCGGCCAATTGAAGGAAGTGGGTCTGATGACGTCATTTGATGACGCGTCATCAGCCGGTTTCCTTAAAGTGAACATGCGCAAATTGAATTTGACAGTTCTGTTTTCAGTGTTCTACAGCATTGAGGTGCTGCAAACACTGACAAGCACTGCACAAAGGTGCACAGCTGCAACCAGGCTCTCCCAAGACTCCCTTCATATGCACGCAGGGAGGTTCTCTTCCCTTCCCATGGGCGGAAGAGACCTCCCTAGGAGACCAATGCAGCCTTGTTGCACATTGCATAGGAGGACACAAGCAAGGATGTCATTAGGAGGACCAGGCTGCAATGACGCAAACCTTTCAATGATCTCAGTAGATCACGAAACATTACTGCAAAGCCACACTCAACCTCATCCTGCTGTGCCACTCATTACATCCTCATCACTCTGCCTTCCTACCATACTCCTGCACATCCTTACTCACACCAACTTACCTTGCACCTCCACCCATCCCTCTCTATCTACATTATCACTTCCCCATCTCACTAGCCACCCCTCACACTCACCCTCATCCTAATCCAATCATACCAACTAACAACATACAAGGGTAGGCACTTGAGTGTTTTATGCAATGTTCATGTAAAGTTTCTGTTAATGTGGTGTCAAACATTGAAACCTTTATTTTCAAAACTTTGCGTTCTTGGACAGATTTGTGTGCACCTTTGGAAGTGGCTTAGTGAGTTACAGTGAATGGTGAGACATAACAGTACCCCCCTGCAATGGTGATGAGTGTGAAAGGAATGGCTTGGGCATTGTAGAGAAACTTTATGGTGTTGGTGTGGGCTGGTGCCAACCTGGCGCATCATGTGGCAGCCAGGGTGTACAGCATCAACTGAAGTAAATCTGGCTATAGCGAGGCCATCCCTGGCCTCCCAGCCAGCAATGTGGTCAAGTGCTGATGCCCTGTGTCCTGTGCAGCATCAGTTGATTGCGGAGAAGGTTGGTGTTGTTGCTGGTGTTGGGCTGATTGTGGTGGGATTCTGAGGACCAAGGTGCGATAGTTTCAAGGGCACCAATGCTGATGTAATAGATGGCAGGTGAAGTTGAGATGACAGAAGCGATCTGTCAGTGGTGAGAGAGGTTGTTCCAATGAGGTGACACTGGATACAGAGTTCACTCCAAACAGTTGCAGCCTGCATAAAGCTCAATCTGTCTTCCATAGAAACATAGAAACATAGAAGATAGGAGGAGTAGGCCGTTCGGCCCATCGAGCCTGTTCCGCCATTCAATGAGATCATGGCTGATCATCCAAACTCAGTACCCTGTCCCTGCCTTCTCCCCATATCCCTTGATCCAAATGCAGTAAGCAACATTTTCTGACCTTGGAAAGTGAACAGCTATGAAATGGTAGCTTTTCTTGAACATTTGCAGCTGTCAAGAAAAGGGATAATTTCATGGTGACACAACTCCCGACCTGCTTACCTGACGTGATCCCTGAGCAGCGTGGACTCTATGGGCAACCTCGTAAAATGTAAAGGTGAGCTCAAAATAGTTTTCAAGTGGCTGTTAATGAGCTCTTAATCACTTAAATTGCCTCCCCCGCTGCTTGGTGTCGGGTCTGTTCAGCGCTGACAGACCTGACATCTGGGAAACTAGCGTGGCAGCAGGTTGGCAGCGGGTTCGCTACCCGCTGTCAAAAAAAAAACATTTTCCCACCCGACCCAACACCAAACGCACCCGCTGACTCCCCAAAAAATCTGCTCCAAGGTCTGCATATGGTGTCACCACCACTTGGGAGTCTTAGGTAAGTCATCTTATCTCTGCTTTTTTTTCACAGTAAAACCCCAGCAATCTGTTACTGGATTGTTTTTCCCACTCACCCACCTTCTACCCACCAAAAAAGAAATAACAACAGCCTACACTTCACCAACCATCTTACCCATCCACCACCGGCGCACTATGGCTGCAGTGTGTCCATCTACAGTCTGCGCTGCAGCCACTTGCCAAGGCTTCTTCGGCAGCACCTCCCAAACCTACGACCTCCACCATCTAGAAGGGTAAGGGTACCAGTTGCATGGGAACATCATCACGTACAAGTTACCCTCCCTTGTACCATCTACAAGATGCACTGCAGCAACTCACCAAGGCTTCTTCGGCACCACCTCCCAAACCCACAGCCTCTACTACCTAGAAGGACAAGGGCAGCTGGCACATGGGAACACCACCACCTCCAACTTCCCCTCCAAGTCACACACCATCCTGACTTGGAAATATATCGCCGATCCTTTATCGTTGCTGGGACAAAATCCTGGAACTCCCTCCTTAACAGCACTGTGGGAATACTTTCACCACGGACTGCAGTTGTTCAAGAAGGTGGCTCACCACCACCAAAGGCAACTAGGGATGGGCAATAAATGCCAGCCTTGCCAGTGATGCCCACATCCCAGGAATGGAAAAAAATATGCGAGGATCGGTGTGAGGCAAATGGAGCTATTTAGGAACTCAAGTACAGGAGAAGGCCATTCAGCCCCTTGAGCCTGTTTCTCCATTCAATGAGATCATGGCTGATCTGCACCTGAACTCCATTTAGCTGTCTTAGCCTCACAGCCCTTGATACCCTTACCCAACAAAAATCTATTGCCCTCAGTCTTGAAAGCTGCAATTGACCCCCAGCATTCATAGCCTTTTTCAGGAGAGAATTCCAGATTTCCCCTACCCTTTGTGTGAAAAAATGCTTCCTCATTTCACCCCTGGATGGCCTGGCTCTAATTTTAAGATGATGTCCCCAGGTCCCTGATTCCCCCACCAGAGGAAATCATTTCTCTGTATCTACCCTACTTTATTTAAGTAATTATTCATCTGAACTCTAATTTATAGTTTTTACTACATCATACTTTCAGAGGGTAGGACAGAAAGAGACTTTCAAAACATATTAAGTAAAAATAATAAATTTGAGTGAGTAAAAAGAAATAATTTAATAAACAATAACACAAGAAGAATTTCTATTTGTGTTAAATATATAACTAGGTTTGGCAGGATCAGAGTCTGGAGTCATATGTGTGACATGCGTGATGTGGACATGCCTGAACTCACGTACCATGCTAGGTGAATACATGGGTGAAGTGTGCGAAGGTTGCACTCCATGAGCAGAAAGTTGCCCAGCTTGAGAGTCAATGGGACTCACTCCGCAACATTGGGGAGGGAAAGCTTTGCATGGAGCTTGATGTTCCTGAGGGTGAGGTCGGTCAGTGTCCTGATCCAAACTGTGTAGGGTAGAATAGGAAAGGCTGAGGGAGCATTTCTGTTATCTGCTCCATTACATTTGAACTTCTTTTAATTTACAGGTTTTTGTTTGTGCTCCCCTCATGTTTAATGTTGGACCAGCACTTTAATAGAAGTAACTTGTTCTTAAGGTTTGGCAGTTTGGCACACTTCATTCTGCATGTAAGTTAAAAATGCATGAAAAGGACTTTTGTAAAATTAAGATTGCTTTTTTTCCCCCAAATATAATTAAAACAAAGACATCCTTCCTTAATTCTAAGTGGTTATTTTCCATAGATTGTTGTCAAAGGGGAGAGAAGGCGGTGGACTTTCACCAGCCACTGCTGAGCTCTGGGAGAAGCCTACGAGGGGCTGCCGGTAACTCGCCCTGCACGTCTTTCTTTTCCTTCCTTCTTTACTTTCCTTCCTTCCTTCCTTCCTCCCTCCCTTCTTCCCTTCCTTCCTCCCTTCCTCCATCCCTCCCTCCCTCCCGCCCTCCCTGGAAACTGTTGTTTGGGGAATTTCATGGGTAAAGTTGAACCAAAAATAATGCACCATGGCAACACCTCTCCTTTTTAACACATTGCTGCCTTTTGATTCTGATGGAATTTTTATTGATCAAACAATCCATTTCATTTAAAATAGAAACAGAAAATGCTGGAAATACTCAGCAGGTCAGGCAGCATCTGTGGAGATAGAAACAGAGTTAACGTTTCGGGTCATTAATGTTTAAACTCATTTAAATAATTTTTTTACTGGCCTGAGACACATGAAGAAGCTGGCGTTGAACTGGTATTACTTGTTTGTTGAAGAAGTTTTCGGGTTCTGGTTAAAAGTAGTTTACTTGAAGTGATTTTTTGAGATGGTTGTGGGACTTTGTATATTGTGGTATTATTGACCCGTTTTAGGCATGGAATTAGCCCAATCTGGGTAGGACAGGAATTTAGGGATGGGAGCTGCTTATCACCATGTCTCTTTGCTTTTCTGGCCTGGTTGCTAAATTCTGATGGGGTGGGGATGTGAACACGTTTTCCACTGGCTCCCCTCCATCGTGATGTCACCTTTGGAGGTGGAGCTAGTGGGATGCTAGGCTCCTCCCCCCAAGAAATCCCACCAGTTCCATCTATGGCCAACAAGAAGTGCAGGTGTACGTGCCTTAGATGGAGCCCATAATGCTGTATCGCCAAGGCGATTGATTGATGGAGCCCATAATGCTGTATCGCCAGGGCGAGTGATATGAGATTGACTGGCATTAGGGAAGCAGCACTTTAAGTTTTGGTATTGCACACTCAGAAGGTACAGGGTGGCATTCCGAAATCCTGGCTCCCCAACAGAGTGGGTGTCCCAGTAGCACCGTGAATGATGTTGTGATGATCCCGCCCCATTATGCAAAATTCCCCATCCTCCCGGTCCCTGGGATTTGGATCAGGGTCAGGGCCAGTCCCCTCTTGACCCACCACACTTCCAGAGGTGGAACGAGGCTCCTGGAATTTCTGGGCTAGCATCTTTGGAAGAGGTGAATGAAACAATTTTTTTCATGACCGGTCGAAGGGCATGGAGAAGATTGAGAAGCAAAGAAAAGAAAAGTCATGAAATAAAGATGAAATGAAAGAATGTGGAGCAAATTCAATGAGAAAAAGAAGGAGTGAACAAAGCAAAATGAGGGAAAGTTAGGGACCGGACAACAACAACTTGCATTTATATAGCCTCTTTAACATAGTAAAACACCTCAAGGCACTTCACAGGAGTGATTATCAAACAAAATTTGACATTGAGCAACATAAGGAGATATTAGGACAGGTAGGTAGATTTTATGGCGTGTATTAAAGGAGGAGAGAGAGGTAGAGGCGGAGAGGTTTCAGGAGGGAATTCCAGAGCTTAGGGCCTAGACAGCTGAAGGCACCGCCGCCAATAATGAGGCGAAAGAAATCGTGGATTCACAAGCGGCCAGAATTGGAGGAACTCAGAGTTCTTGGAGGGTTGTAGGGCTGGAGGAGGTTATAGAGATAGGGAGGGGGGTGAGGCCATGGAGGGATTTGAACAAGGCAAAGAAACATTGAAACAAAAGGGACAAAAGTAGACAGAGAAAAGGTGATAAAATAATAAATACATAATGGAAAGATCCTTCTAGTAGCACTGGTCTGACAAAATGGAACTGGACATGAGAGAACGATTTGGATAATGTACTGTGTTGTTTATTTAGGGGAAGCTGCTTTTCTCTGAGAATGGTTTGTCCATATAATACTTTCTTTCTTTGACAACACTGCAATGCTTCTTGCGATTGATGTTGAGTCTTGAGCACCATATAATGATGATCCTAGTGCTCTAATTGGTTCCAGGTCCCCTGTGCCAGTGCGAAACACTAGAATAATGTTCACTATGCTGATTAGTAAATAGGTGAGATTAAATTGTAATGCAGCTAATGAGCTATGACAATTGAGGCAGTTGTCAAAATGCAGGCCGTCATTGCACATTAATGCTTGCTCTCTCAGCCAATCCAGGCACTTATTTATAATAATCAATCTACAAATTCAGATTAGCAGCTTGTCTGATTGAAATCTAAGATTCTGACTGACTGGCCAGCAGTTAAAATGCGGTGTGTTTGACAGCTCGTTTGACAATTTGAAAACAACGAACATAAAAGTGCATGCCAGGATTCCATTCCACGTTTCTAACTGTTAACAGCAGGTCAAGCGTGCTCCCCGAAGTCAAGGTAAAAATGCTAAATCTGGATCACCTACTGATGCTTCGAGTGAATAATGCGCCCAGGTCTGGGTTTGAGCAGCAGAATAGATTGAGTTAAGGCCACTCAGCTTTTGCATTTATGGTAATCAGTTTTTATTTTCTCCCTCTTACTTTCTTTCTGCGTTGCCCTTATTTATCCCTCTTATTGTCATAAACTGTGGTGGTGCAATAGAGCAAACAAAGCTTTATTCTGAAGTATTTCACATTGAGCATTCCTAATACAAAGCAAACCATCATATAACTTCACAATAAGAGTGCTCGGAAAGAAAATTCCTTCCTGCTGTGGAAGGTGTGAGTGACGGAGGGACAAATGTAGAGAGCATGCTCTTCATTCGCCTGTGAGTCAAGTGTCTGTGGGTTCCAGCTCCACTCCAGAGACTTGAGCACCTAATCCAGACTGACACTCTAGTGCAGTGCTGACGGAGAGCTGCACTGTCGGGGGTGACCGCCTTTGAAAGAAAAGTTAAACTGAGGCTCCATTTGTCCTTGCAGGTGGACTTAACGATCTCATGGCCAATATATTTATCCCTCAACCAACATCATTACAACAGATTATCTACTGATTTATCTCATTGCTGTTTCTGGCACCTCGCTGTGCGCAAATTAGATCTCATGTTTCCTACATTACAGAAGTGACTACACTTCAGAAATACTTTAATGCCTGTAAAGTGCCTTGTGACATCCTGAGATCATGAGAGGCACTGTGTAAATGCAAGTCTTTCTTTTAAGTACCTTCATTACACAGATTCCGCAGACCTCTCACATTGTGATGAGTGAATCGCAACACTTCCACCTCCTCCACGGCGTTCAGTTGGCAAATGAAGATCAATATCTTGAGGATACCATGGCCCTGAACATCCGCAATGGGGGTTCTTCCCAGAGAAAGTGCCGATATGTGCCCGCTGGGAACCTCCACCACTCACCCTGGTCAGCTTTACCAGGTCAGGGGGAGCTTTACTCAGTAGCCTGCCAATAAACGGTGCCCACGCTACTAAGGGTGCCTCTACGGTACCCACAAGAAAATCTGAACAAAGAGTGCCCGTCTGGGGAGTTTGGGTTGCTGAGTGCTACCCTGGAAACCACACAAAGAGACTACATTGAAAAATATACTGATTGTCTTCAGGGGGAGGGAGGGGGGTGGGCACTAGCCCCAATCCTGGACTGGACCCTCAGGTAAAACCCACTTTCTCCCTGATCAACCGGTACCTCCACCAACCCTGCACTGGGTCCTAATGAGGGTTAGGAAAGTGGGAACTCTTGATGTAGGACGTCTCCATCCCGGTGTTTACATTCTCATATGCTGATGGTCTTGTTTGAACCAGGTGGAGACTTCACCCCCACCAAGCCATCCAGAACCCCTGACCTCAGGCCAAAATACGACGTATTGTGGCCGTGATTTCTGGCGTATTGTGTTTGTGAACTAGTTTCTGGCATATTGGGGTCATGACCTACATTCTGGCATATTGGGGTCATGACATAGTGTCTGCTGTGTTGGGGTCATGGCCTAAATTCTGGCATATTGGGATCGTGACCTAGATTTTGGCATATTGGGATCGTGACCTAGATTCTGGCCCTCCAAACGGACTCCTGCGCAAGTTACAATGGGAGCACTCCCGAAAGGTTACAGATTTTCCAGGCTTAATCCTTCATGCCTCTTCCAACACCAAGCAATAGTTGCCTCCTCTGAACCTTTGACGACTTCACCCATACACCGTCATCTGTTGACATTTGTGGCCTCACTTTGTCCTCTGACCTCACGTGGAACTCTCAGATCACCTCCATTGCTTAATCTGCTTCCAAGAAGCTTGGTTTCCTCTTTTGTGCTAAACCTCCCATTTCTTCTTTAATCTCGGTGGGCTATATTTTTCTCTATTTGCTTATTTTAACAAAAAAAGGTAGTTGGGAGCAGAAAGCTAGGAACACAATCTGTTTTTAATTTTCCTAACAAAAGAGAATTGAGTAAATTGTACTCTGTAAATCCTGAATCCAGCCCAAACATTAATATTGCTTGCATATTTTCAAACTTATTTGACACTGATGGACAGAGTACAGGACAGGGCTTGTAGTCTGATGGACAATTGATCACTATCTCTTTGTCCTCTAACCTTGGGACAGAAGACTGCTAGGAGCATGGAAATGGCATTGCCAGAAAGCAGTTGGTCCATTTGATATAATGGAGGTGTAAGTGTCAACAAAAGCTGGATTATTTTGAAGGGTTAAGGAGAACTTTTGAAGAGAAAAAAATCTCCTCAGGTATTTAAGTGGGGTTATGATTGGGCATATTCTGAATGGTCCGTGGAAGTAGCAAACTTGATTACTAAAGGCTTTTACTGTTCCATGATTAATGCTCTTCCCTATATTTCTTCCCTACTCAGTATTCACTGGAAAAGACTGCGGTATTTCGGTCTGAAATTTCATTGTAGCCCGAGTGAGATATTCACTGACAGTTGCATAGCACTCCTCACATACAGAGAGACATCTCAGCACTTAGAGTAGCGGCTAATGGGGGGAAAAGGAGAAGGAGAAGGGGAGTGAAATGACAGTCAAAGAATAGGCGGGGGTGGGGGGGAGATTTGTGGCCGCTGTGCGGCAACTCGGGTTAATGGCTGCTGAAAATGGACGAAACGCTACCCGAGATAAATTTGCGCTGGGGGCTAAAGATTCTTAGCCCAGCGCTAACTTACTGTGTAACGCCCTCCTGGTGGGATTAGTGCAGGTCTGGAAGTCGAAGTTCCCATCCTGAAGTGGCGTTCCCGCTTCTAACAGCCAATGGGAGTGAGGCTGTGGAGTTCACAAGGAATTGTGGGCATTTAAAAGGGCTACAAATTAAAGGGGCCATGTGTTGAGAACTAATAAAAATTAAAATGAAGTGAAAAAATGCAGTCTTCAGCCCTTACTGCCTTTAAAAAAAATGAACATTAAAAAGAAATCCCAAATGGGAGTCTTCAGCTCTTGAAGCTGAATTGCCTTCCGAACCTCAAAAAATGGGAAAAGGGCTTCAGCCCTAACACAAATGGCTCAGCAAGCCAGGGAAAGGGCTCCCAGGGTCTCGCACGTGGCATTCCAGCTTTGTGCAGGGGGTCAACACTGCAAGACAGGTCCTCTACCCACAGGGGCCAGGAGACCCTCCAGAAAGAAGGATGTGGGACCACATCACTGAGGCCGTCGCTGCCAGCAGTGTTGCCCCCACGACCTGGCTCCTGTCCCCAAAGAGGTTTCAAGACCTCAGACCACTGGTCAAGGTCAGTGAATGCACCTTCAAAAGTCATCTCCTACCAACTGCACTACTCGCTTCACACACAGCTCAATGCACGACCCCCACCCCCAATCACTCACTTACCGATAATCTGTCCCAATCACGAGGCACATCTCCCATTCCTAGCCTCACCTCACCCTGTTGGAGGAGATGATGCTGGCCATTCTGGGCAGGGGCATGGCTCAGCCCTTGGCCAGCAGCAGGGCTGAAAGGATACATGATGCTGATATCCTTATACGTTATCCTCTTTCTCGCATGCACCTCTTGCTTTCCCGCCTTCCCCTCGCCACAACTCCACCCTTGTGCCTTTCTCATTTCACACACCCAGGAAATGCAGCCTGCCCAGCCCATAGTTGACCAAGAAGAGGGAGAGGAGAGTGAAGAAAAAGAAACACCGTCACTCGATTTAACACTCCCAGTCACCAGCTCCTCGAGGTCGACCTGCAAGGCCATCTGCAGCGTTTCCCACTGAAAGTCAGCAGCTTTCCACCAGCCATGCTGCAGCCACTGGGATAGCACTGCATGACATCAGTAGGATAGGCAAAGGCACACACAAGACAGTCACTAAGGGAATGCATAAGGGTGATTAGTTGATTTCTTGATGTCATATTGGATGGATATATATATATATATATAAATGGATTGGAAAGTTTGCTTTGTGGTGGCTTTTATTTCAGCTTCATGGCCAAGAGGTTGCTGTGATGGTCAGTAACAGAGAGAAGGTAAGGTGTGGGACAAATGTTGACAGGGGAATTGGGGTTGTGGTCACTGGTACCGTAGGCAGATGATTCTATCCCAGATATCCTGCCCAGAAAGGGTCTGTCTGGGTTGCACCTTCCTTCTGCTTCCTCCTCCTCAGCTTCTTCTTCTGTTTCCTCCTGTTCTGCGTCTTCCCCTTTCCTCTGCGAGCAGATGCTGTAAATCTGAAATGACAGCAAAAAATGCTAGAAATACTCAACAGTTCAGGCAACATCGTGACATGAGATGTGAACTCTGCTTCTCTCTCCATGGATGTTGCCTGACCTGCTGAGTATTTGCAGCATTTTCTGTCTTCTCAGAGGCCTTCCTTTACCATCCGAGGCCTTGCAAGCATCCAGCAGCACTCCCGACCCACTTAATAAACTTTTAACATCTATTGCAGCAAGCCACTACTTCAGTAAAAAAAAATGTTAAAGTCCAAGAGGGCGCTAAGTGGGGCGCAAACCAACTAGCGCCCGGGCGCGGCACTGCCCACGCCTCCCGCAAAATTCAGCGGGAGGTTAGTGGTGGCGCTAACCAGTAGCGCCTTGCGGTGCTGCGCCACTGGCGATGACTGCATTGGTGTGCGCAGCGCCCCGCTTACGCCCCGCCCGCGATCTTCGGGAGCGCCCCCAGATTTACCGCCGAATGCTATGTCCGACAGGGTCGGGGGGCGTACCTGCGGCCAGGGAGGCGCAATTTAAAGGCGAGGTGCGGGGCGGCCATTTTTGTTGCTGGCCGCCTGCCAGCACCTGCCTGCGATCCTGTCCCCGGCCTCCTGAACCCCCCCCCCGCCCGCCGCCCGTAGAGTGCCGGCTGCGCTCCAAGAGCCCGGCACTTCTCTTGGGTGCCAGGCTCTTTTGATGTACTCCTGATCCCCGAGGGCCCAGCTGGGCCCCAGGTCACACTGCACAAGGCCCCTCCCCTTTAAGAAGGGGCGGAAGGCCTGCAATACCGCGGCATGTAGTGCCACGATATTCACTCGCAGCGCCCCAAGAGGGCAGCGGGGCACTTTCAGTAGTGCCCCGCTTCCCTCTTGGGATGCAACCACTGAATTTCTGGCATGGGGGCGCTAATTTTTCCGGGGCACTACTGTTAGCGCCCCGGCGAAGTTAGCGCCTCAATTGGGGCGCTACTCAATTTTTAGCCCAAAAGCTTAAATACAAACTTACCTGAAAGATGTGTGTGTCCCTTTGAGAGGTGCTGACATCACCTCTGTGAGTCTGCTTGCACGCCAGGTTTACCTGGCGTGCTTAGGACCCAGCGTTGAGTTCAGCACCAGGGTCGAAGTTCACCGTGGTGATATTAAATTGGTGTTGCACGCCGACAGATGTCACCACTCCCTCATTTTTCTTTGCAGGGCGATACTTCTAAACAGCAGCCCTATCAGGCCTGGGAAAATGGAAGTTGCCGTGGGACCTGCCAGCAGCTGGCGAAAGAGTGATGGTTGCCCACATTTTGACATTTTTTGCTGGTAACGGGTGGCGTTAAGCCCCCAAATTTTTAGCCCAGGGTCTTTTAAGGCAGAGAGGGATAGGCGACAAGGCAACGATACTGAGGGAAGCAGTTCCAAAGGAAGGGGCCATGGTTGCTGAAGAAGTGACCACCAATAAGGACGCTGGGTACAAGAAGTAAGCCGGAGGCAACAAACTGGAGGATGTGCATGAGGACTTGTGGCAGCAGGAGATTGAAGCTAGAGATGGGCAAGGCGTGGAAAGATGTGAAACTAAAGCCAAAGATATTGAATCATAGAATCATAGATGTTTACGGCACAGAAGGAGGCCATTAAGCCCATCGTGTCTGTGCTGGCCGGAAAAGAGCTATCCAGCCTAATCCCACTTTCCAGCTCTTGGTCTGTAGCCCTGTAGGTTATGGCATTTCAGGTGCATATCCAAGTGCTTTTTAAATGTGATGAGGGTTTCTGCCTCTACCACCCTTTCAGGCAGTGAGTTCCAGACCCCCACCACCCTCTGGGTAAAAAAAGTTCTCCTCAACTCCCCTCTAATCCTTCTACCAATTACTTTAAATCTATGCCCCCTGGTTATTGACCTCTCTGCTAAGGGAAATAGGTCCTTCCCATCTATCTTGGCCCCTCATAATTTTATACCCGTCAATTAAATCTCCCCTCAGCCTCCTCTGTTCCAAAGAAAGAAACCCAATCTTCCCTCATAGCTAAAATTCCCCAGGCAACATACTCGTAAATCTCCTCTGTACCCTCTCTAGTGCAATCACATTTTTCCTGTAATGTGGTGACTAGAACTTTACACAGTACTCTAGCTGTGGCCAAACTAGCGTTTTATATAGTTCCAGCATAACCTCCCTGCTCTTATATTCTATTGAGGGTCACTCTCTGGGGCAGTTCACTAATTACAACGACAAGTATTTTGAGAAGCAGAAGGATAGCATGGCTGCCCTTTTAATTTTAGAATGTGTAATGCTTGCTGAGAAGCACCTTTAATTTGCCAAAATAATAATGGCAAATAAAGGTTGCAGTGTTGGAAGAAAAGGTCACGATGTTTTTGCGCTAGTAAGCAGTAATTATCCAATTGTATCCCTGTCAGTTTAGGGCTCAGTATGGCTTCCAAAGAATTTGGCTGAAAAAATAACTCACAGCCTTCACATTTTTCAACCTAATTATTTAAGGTATTACAGTAATTAATTGACTCATCTGTTGAGCTGAGAGGAGACTCCTTTCAGATTCCATTCTGTGCTGTAGAACCATTCGTTCGAGGGCCTAATCAAATATAGTTAGTATTTTAAAGAGCCGCTTTAGAAATAATTGTTAAAGTTCGCCCATTTCTGATTGCGATTGCTATCTGTCAATCAAACTGATGGTACATATGGGTTTTGAGGAAATCTACATGATATAAGGGGTTAATTTCAAGTGTTTGCTGGGTAAAAGTTTTCAGACTTGACACTAGGCAAGTGTCGATGTGTAACTAGAGCTATTGCACGTACTCGAACTACAGCCAAGAACAGATGCCTGCCCACCTAATGGTACCAATGACCTGATAACTTGTGACCGAAAGCAAAGCTTGCCTCCCTTATATATGATTAAAGAGGACCTCCGGTTACACGATTCATGCCCTGTTATAGATTAACGGTTGACTTATGTGTCCAGGATCCTTCTGTCAATATGTTATTTCTACCTGATGATTAATCTAAAATGTATCCTGATAGAGGAACAAAGGGATTTCAATCAAACTTGTTTGTTACACTGTATAAATATAGAACGTTTACACTGTATCATTGGAATAGTAGCCTCACCCCTTGAGTGGAGGTACTGATTCCCCTTGCAAGAGAAGTTAAATAAAAGGCCTGTCCGTCTGACGAATCCAAGTGTGTATTGAGTCATTACCCAGAGCTAAGAAGTAAGGCACTTCTACAATTTGGAGGTCCCACCGAGATGGCTTGCTGTACCAATTGGTGAGTTAACAGACACCGAGTACGTTGCTCGGTTGGGAAAATCCCATCGGCCGAAGGTGGTGTTTTGCCACATTTTTGGGACTTTCCCTGCCATAAGCATAGCTGCGCACAGTCTGTTTATTCCATTGGACAGCACTGCCATCGGGTAATTGACTCACAAGGTTCGGGGGTTAAACTGCCGTTGTGACTGCTTCCCTTTCAGAAACGGAACAGAGGACCAGCCATGAGGCGCTGACGCCCCGCGAACAGGATCGTGCAGAAAAGGACTGTAGGAAGCGCTGAAATAAAGGTACCAGAGAGAGAAGGTTAAGTCAGGAATTTGATTAACTAAGGAGCTAGCGATTTATTGGAAATTGAACTAGCAAGGTTCCAGCTTGCTGAGAGAGAAGGTTAAGTCAGGAATTTGATTAACTAAGGAGCTAGCGATTTACTGGAAATTGAACTAGCAAGGTTCCAGCTTGAAGTTAGCTGGGACAAATTGAAGGCCCTTTTTGCTAAAGATTTGGCTAAAGGGAGTAGGGTAGAAGGAGAGAAGAGCTTGAAGTTAGCTGGGACAAATTGAAGGCCCTTTTTGCTAAAGATTTGGCTAAAGGGAATAGGGTAAAAAAAAAAGAGAGAAGAGTGGGCGGTTGTCTGAAACACAGTGTCAATGTTTAATGTTTATGAGAGTGAGTATTTAACTACTTGTTATTATCAATCAACTTTGCAGCTTTGTCCAGTAAGGCTGCATAGGTTGGGGATTTAGTAACACTTTGGTTGTTGTTTAACAAGTGTATTGTTTATTGTTTATTGTTATATGTATTAATGTTTAGTCATGTCTGATCTGTAGAGGCGTCCCACGCAGATCATAGAGTGTTACGGAATTGTTGTATGTTTTAACTAAAATATTTAAGCTGAAAAAAAACTGCAGAAGGGGTTGGAAAAGACCCAAGCCGGGGAAGTGAGTCCCGCGGCAGAATGTATGGTTGAGAAAATAGTGATGTCTTTTACATGATCCACTAAGCTATTGTGGATTCAGTATTTTCCCCAGTTAGAAATACCTTCCACGAGGGTTGAGAACCCTCGAGTTTTATACGTATGTATAGTTTATTAATCTGATCTGTAGGGGCGTACAACGCAGATCATGGATTGTCACGGGAGTTTAGATTGTTTTAAGTGAACCATTTAAGCTGCTAAAATGAGTGCTAGCGCCAGTAAGCCACCCGAGAAAGGCACGCCAGCAGCCTTTATGTTAAAGAACTGGTCAATCATCCATTGATCACCTACCAAATTGGTCCAAATGGACTGTAAATAAGACTAGACCCTTTCCCTCAGATAGTCATTTAACATAGAAAGAATTACTTGCCTCGAGAAATGTTTAACGGACGAGAGAGAAATAGAGAACAGCCAGATAAAAAGACTGCCTCTATGTTTGTTGAGTCAGAAAAAAAATTACCCCGAAGAAACACCTTTCTCCTCTATTATGGTAGGATAACAAGGTAACTATAGAAGGATGAATAGAAGGGAATATAGAGGAAGACGTGGTAGAATAAGAGGGTATGGACGATCTGGTAATTGTTACAATTGCGGACAACCCGGACATTGGGCAAACCAATGCCCTGCGAAAAATTGTCAGAACCAAACCTCCAATAATGGACCTCCGTTAGAGAATAAAGGTCCTAATTTCACTGTCCATAACCCTTTTTCGGACCAGTCAGGAGGTTACCCTACAAACGGACAGGGATTTAGGAGAAATAGAGATCAGAATTACTGACTGACACCAGCAGCCCCAGGCGCCACAGACCACCAAATGCCCGTTGTTTCTTTAAATTCACGCAGCCAACCTGAAGTTAAAATGCAAATAGCTGGGAGACCTATGTCATTTTAGTAGATACAGGAGCAACCTTTTCGGTGTTAGGGAAAGGATATTCTGAAGGAATGCCTATTAATGGGAAAAAGACCCCGATAGCTGGATTGGCTGGAATACTACAATGCTTGAATCAATCGACTCCCCTCACAGTAAAAGTAGAAGAATTTGAGGAAGAACACTCCTTTCTGTTATCAGGAGATGTCTCTATGAATTTATGTGGAAGAGACTTGCTGTGCAAAATGAATGCTACAATCATTTGCTCCCCATCAGGAGTAACGGTAGAAATCCAAGTAGATAAGGCATATGCGTACCCAGTAACAGAAATAAAACACCCTGTTCTTTACGCATGGGAAATTGCCGACCCAAGTTTGAGTCCCAAACTTGTCAGTCTGTTAGGAGCGTGGGGATTCGTTACAAGCTCCATAAAACAATACCAGGAATCCCTGAAACTAGGGAAATGGCATTCAAAATTGCACTGCACGGCCTGCTATGACAAAACAGGACAAGATTATCAGCCGTTTTTAAATTTAAAATACCTCCTAACTATTAGACTGCACAGCCCTATAAAGTTACAATTAATCCAGCTGCACCATTACCCAAAAGGTCACAGTATCCATTGTCAGAGAAAGCAGAAAAAGGAGTTGAGCCAGTGATGAGATCATTGTTAAAACAGGGAGTTAACGCCGGATAGAATAAAGGTTGTTTGCAACACATCGTTGCCAAAAACTAAAGGAGAAATGAAGCATTTTCTAGGAATGACTGGCTATTGTAGACAATGAATACATGAGCATGACAAATTTGGAAAATTCGCGGTTACCTGACTTCCTCGGGAACCCAGATTAAAAATGCACAAGAAGTGAAAAATCTTTTACAAGCTATTCAGAGACGTAAACAGATTGCAATTATTAAGTGCCAAGCGCACACGGGGCATTTGGACAAGGTTGCGCTTGGAAACGCTGCTGCAGATAGCGCTGCTAAGTCAGTAGCTATATCAAGTACTGAACGACAAGTTTCAGCCTTCCCTGTTAGG
This sequence comes from Somniosus microcephalus, assembly GCF_052327205.1. NCBI lineage: Eukaryota > Metazoa > Chordata > Chondrichthyes > Squaliformes > Somniosidae > Somniosus > Somniosus microcephalus. The sequence continues at coordinate 89,600,297 of NC_140994.1, read as the reverse complement.
GAAAAGCCAGAGATACCGCAGCCCCCGTCCTTAGATGATGTGCTGACCCATCAAAATAGGGCCAGTTCTGATGAAGTAAAGGAATGGGTTGTTAATCATTGTTTTAAAAACACTGACGGCTTATGGGTTCATCATGACGGCCGCATGGTGGCACCCAAATCATTACTATCACCAATTGCCCGATGTGTTCATAAATTCACCCATGCGGGCAAAAGGGGGATGGCGGACTATATCCTCAAGACCTGGTATGCACCAGGAATCTCAAAAGTTGGCAAAACAAATATGTGAAAATTGTATTATCTGCCAGACCATGAATGCAGGAAAAAAAAAATAAAGAAGGTACAGCCCGCATCCCATCCAAACCCCATGGGTCCTTTTGTACACTTGCAAATGGATTTTATTGAACTACCTGTGTGTATAAGCTTTAAATATGTATTAGTTATTGTTGATATGTTTTCAAGATGGATTGAAGCGTTTCCTTGTAGAAAGAGTGACGCCACCACTGTTGCTAAATGTTTATTGAAGGACATTGTGCCTCGCTTTGGGATACCAGCAAAACTGTCAAGTGACAATGGGTCCCATTTTACAGGAACAGTGATTAAGGAACTATGCAAAGCCTTACAGATTAACCAGCACCTCCATTGCAGTTATCATCCACAGTCGGCTGGACTAGTGGAAAGATATAACGGGATGCTGAAAAACAAGCTTGCAAAACTGTGTAAAGAAACTGGACTTAAATGGGTTGATTTGTTGCCCATAGCTTTAATGATAATGCGGTCTGCTACCAACAGAACTACAGGATTGTCGCCTTACGAGATCGTCATGGGAAGACCACAGAGATTGCCCTTTTCGGCACCTTTAACAGCTAAACAAATGGACATTCATAAAATGGAGGAAGATATGTTGAGTTATTGCATTGCACTAACCAAATGCATTTCTAGTTTCCATCAGCAGGTAAAGGAAGCCCAGGTCGGCCCCGCTGAAGGAAAGTGCCATACTTTCGAGCCAGGAGATAACGTCTACATAAAAATCTTCAAGTGAAAGAATGGCCTTCAACCCAGATTTGAGGGACCCTTCCAAGTACTCCTGACCACAAACACCGCTGTAAAAGTAAAGGAGCGACCAACATGGATACATGCGTCCCATTGTAAGAAGGCATCAGTTGAAGATGATACACTGCCAAGATGAACTGGATTTGGACTCTAATAAGACTGTTCCCTTTGTTAACGATAATTGAAACTGCCATATTGACTTATCAGATCCCCTGAAGGGCAAACCATGCATAGAAGAATGTGTACTTTTAAACAGTGATTTCTTTTATATTATATGCTATAACGAGACTATGAAGGTTCAGCTTCAGGATCACACTATGCAGGTACCCCCGTATCAACCCCTGAGTCTTAGGATTAGGCAGGATAAGGTAGTAGAAGAAGATAGATGGAGTGAGTGCAAATGTAACTACACTTTGACTAAAACTACTACTAAACCACCGGGTGCAGTCGAATGGCCCTATTGGGGATGGTGGAACCTGTCCACAGTACAAAATTTGACTAGTAAAAAAATCTGGAAAGGAGAACACGGAATAGGAATGATGCACCAGATATGGAACAAATTTGAAGCCTATAATAACACCTATTTCATCTGTGGGCATAGAGCATACCCCTGGTTACCACAAAATTGGACTGGGTCATGTTATTTGGGATATGTAGTGCCTTATATACATCACATTTCATCTTTGGATAGCCACCCTGGGACACGAGCAAAACGAGCCATTACAGAAACTGAAAGGTTCTTTGCTATAGCATTTCCCTGGTATGGAACAGGGAAGTTAACAAGAGAATCTATAAATATGGCAGCAGTGTTGGAACAAATAGCCAATGATACTGCAGATGCTCTTAGTGATGTAAACGCAGAAATGGTGGCTTTGCGCACTGTTGCCTTACAAAACCGCATGGCTCTGGACTATTTGTTGGCAAAAGAAGGGGGCACATGTGCAATCATAAAAACCGAATGTTGCACCTATATCCCAGATAGCTCAGAAAATATCACCAATCTGGTAAACCACATAAAGAAGGCCGTAGAGAAACTACGTCAACCTGAACCATGGTCAATGTGGGATTGGATTTCAGGATGGGGAGGAGCATTGGGAAAGCAAATTTTGGAAGCTTTTATCGCAATTGTGATGATAATAATTTTAATTAGTTTATTGATTGGTTGTTTAAAATTATTGTGTACAAAAGTCCTTTCCTTATTAGCGTCAACTCCTCCAGTACCAATGATGTCTGAATATGAGGATATTAAGGGTGAGACCTTTGATGTAGAGTTTCTTAAACTTAGCGAGATAGATTGTCCTTAGAAAGGACAAAAGGGGGGAATGAGGAAATCTACATGATATAAGGGGTTAATTTCAAGTGTTTGCTGGGTAAAAGTTTTCAGACTTGACACTAGGCAAGTGTCGATGTGTAACTAGAGCTATTGCACGTACTCGAACTACAGCCAAGAACAGATGCCTGCCCACCTAATGGTACCAATGACCTGATAACTTGTGACCGAAAGCAAAGCTTGCCTCCCTTATATATGATTAAAGAGGACCTCCGGTTACACGATTCATGCCCTGTTATAGATTAACGGTTGACTTATGTGTCCAGGATCCTTCTGTCAATATGTTATTTCTACCTGATGATTAATCTAAAATGTATCCTGATAGAGGAACAAAGGGATTTCAATCAAACTTGTTTGTTACACTGTATAAATATAGAACGTTTACACTGTATCATTGGAATAGTAGCCTCACCCCTTGAGTGGAGGTACTGATTCCCCTTGCAAGAGAAGTTAAATAAAAGGCCTGTCCGTCTGACGAATCCAAGTGTGTATTGAGTCATTACCCAGAGCTAAGAAGTAAGGCACTTCTACAGTTTCCTCGTGTTCGATTCAATAATATTGCCCAGCAGAAAGTGGCAGTCGCCACCTCCACTGACGTTCATTTTCCTACTTCTTCAGGAGTTAATAAGTAGGTTGATCACCAGAACTTGCAAACAGGCTGTGCATACAGCTCTGCGTTGAGGGAATCAGAATGTGAGTGCTGGTAACCCCACTTTACTGATCAAGAAGGTGGCCCACCATCCAACTTCAGGCCCAGCCTGCCTGCACTTGGAATACATACCATAATAACACTGGCTGAGAAACCCAGGGGTGTGGGGCGGGGTGGCAGGGGGGGTTGGGGGGGGGCAGCACGGAAGGATGTGAGAAGTAAATACCAAGACTTGAGGACAGGCACCAAAATAGTCTGGAAAGTGAACAGCGAAAGCTGCAGCCTTTAACCTAATTATTTAAGATATTGCGGACAAACGTCAGGTCAGGAGTTAGATCCTGTTACTATAGTTACAGTAGATGGTACGACCTGTGATTGCTCAACACTGAGGCCTAGAAATTCAGTGAGCTTTGCGCCCAGTTACCGCCCAAAGAGGGCTTCTGCGCCAGTTATCAAACTTCGGGCGAACTTCATTGACGCGCTAATTGCGGCAGTAGCCATTAGCGCTGCGCCGCCACCGATGACGTCATCGGTGTGCGCAGCGCCCTGGTACCGCCCCGACACCGGCCCGACCCCCATCTTCAGTGGCGGCCGCCTCTTCCGTGGCGGCCGCTAATAACATTCGGAGACCGGGTCCATACAGCAGCCTTAGTGGGGCGCTTTAAGGTGGAGGTGCGGCCGGCCGCTTTTTCGGTGGCCGCCTGCCCGCACCTCCTTCCCCGGCCTCCTCCACCACCCCCCCCGCGGCATTGCCGGCTGGTTTCCGGGAGCCCGGCACTTCTCCGTTGTGCCGGGCTCTTTTGCCGGCACTCGCGATCGGGGCTGCGGCTGCTGCAGGCACCTCCCCCTTAAGAGAGGGAGGAAGGCCTGCAGTACCGCAGCCTGCCGCTCCGCTGCGGGTGGCGCTGCGGCCACTAGCGTGCCGATATTCAGTTTCAGCGCCCCAAGTGGGGGCGGCCACACCCTTGAACAGCGGCCATCCTCGACTTTGGGCGCTGAAACTGAATATCGGCTGGGCGCGAGTGGCTCCGCGCCCAGCGGTAAATTCTGGCCGCCAGCAAGCTGGCGGGGCTATAGCTAATTTCTAGGCCTGAGTGCCAAGTGGTGATTAAGTAATCCTTGAATTAACCAATGGCATCCACAAGCAAGCTGTGACAGAGCCACAGTACAGAACAAGGCAATGAAACACCATGGACTGTCCAAAGCACAACACCAGGGTCAAGTTCCTGCCCAGAGATGGAGGAGAGTCACAGGAGCTGTGATGATAGTCGACAAATAATGATGATTGTAGACATTGGGTAAAATTTCTGCAGAGGTTCTCCCGATCTATTGGCCTGTTTACACTGCTTCGTCAGGATTTCCAATCTTCCAGTGAAATTACAGGAGAGAACGAAGAATGTCAGCGGGAATTCCAGGCGAGAGTCTTTGGAAGCCATACTTAGCTATGACCTCAACATTAACTCCGGACCCGATAAAGTCTCATGACTTCAGGTCAAGCATGAGCAAGGAAACCTCCTGCTGAATACCACCTACTGCCCTCCCTCAGTTGATGAATCAGTACTCCTCCATGTTGAACACCGCTTGGAAGAGACACTGAGGGTAGCAAGGGCACAGAATGTACTCTGGGTGGGGGACTTCAATGTCCATCACCAAGGGTGGCTCCGTAGCACCACTACTGACCGAGCTGGCTGAGTCCTGAAGGACATTGCTGCCAGACTGGGCCTGTGATAGGTGATGAAAGAACCAACATGAGGGGAAAATCTACCTGATCTCGTCCTCACCAATCTACCTGTTGCAGATGCATCTGTCCATGACAGCATTGGCAGCAGTGACCACCACACAGTCATTGTGGAGATGAAGTCTCGTCTTCACACTGAGGACACCCTCCATCTTGTTGTGTAGCACTCCCACTGTGCTAAATAGGATAGATTCAGGACAGATCTAGCAGTGGGCACCTATGAGTTGCTGTGGGCTATCAGCAGCAGCATCATTGCATTCGACCACAATCTGTAACCTCATGGCCCGGCATATCTCTCACTCTACCATTACCATCAAGCCAGGCGACCAACCCTGGTTCACTAAGGAGTCCAACAGAGCATGCCAGGAGCTGCACCAGGTGTACCCAAAAATGAGGTGCCAACCTGGGGAAGCTGCAACACAGGACTACATGCATGCTAAAAAGCGGAAGCAGCATGCTATAGACAGGGCTAAGCGATCCCACAATCAACAGATCAGATCAAAGCTCTGCAGTCCTGCCACATCCAGTCATGAATGGTGGTGGACAATTAAACAATTAACGAGAGGAGAGGCTCCAAGAATATCCCCATCCTCAATGATGGTGGAGCCCAGCATGTGAGTGCAGAAGACAAGGCTGAAGTGTTTGCAACCATCTTCAGCCAGAAGTGCTGAGTGGATGATCCATATCGGCCTACTCCTGAGGTCGCCACCATCACAGAAGCCAGTCTTCAGCCAATTCGATTCACTCCACGTGATATCAAGAAACGGCTGAGCGCACTGGATACAGCAAAGGCTATGGGCCCCGACAACATCCCGGCTATCGTGCTGAAGACTTGTGCTCCAGAACAGGCTATGCCTTTAGCCAAGCTGTTCTAGTACAGCTACAACACTGGCATCTACCTGACAATGTGGACAACTGCCCAGGTACATCCTGTCCAGAAAAAGCAGGACAAATCCAATCCAGCCAATTACCGCCTCATCAGTCTAATCTCAATCATCAGCAAAGTGATAGAAGGTGTCATCGACAGTGCTATCAAGCGGCACTTACTCACCAATAACCTGCTCACTGATGCTCAGTTTGGGTTCTGCCAGGACCATTTGACACCAGACCTCATTACAGCCTTGTTCCAAACATGGACAAAGGAGCTGAATTCCGGAGGTGAGGTGACAGTAACTGCCTTAGACATCAAGGCAGCATTTGACTGAGTGTGGCACCAAGGAGCCCTAGTAAAACTGATGTCAATGGGAATCAAGGGGAAAACTCTCCACTGGCTGGAGTCATACCTAGCACAAAGAAAGATGGTTGTCGTTGTTGGAGGTCAATCATCATAGCCCCAGGACATCACTGTAGGAGTTCCTCAGGACAGTTCATCAATGACCTTCCCTCCATCATAAGTTCAGAAGTGGGGATGTTCTCTGATGATTGCACAATGTTCAGTTCCATTCACAACTCCTCAGAAAATGAAGCTGTCCATGCCCGCATGCAACAAGACCTGGACAACATCCAGGATTGGGCTGATAAGTGGCAGGTAACATTCGCGCCGCACAAGTGCCAGGCAATGACTATCTCCAACAAGCGAGAGTCTAACCACCTCCCTTTGACATTCAATGGCATTACCATCACCGATTCCCCACCATCAACATCCTGGGGTTACCATTGACCAGAAACTTAACTGGAAAAGCCACATAAATACTGTGGCAACAAGAGCAGGTCAGAGGCTGGGTATTCTGCAGTGAGTGTCTCACCTCCTGACTCCCCATAGCCTTTCCACCATCTACAAGGCACAAGTCAGGAGTGTGATGGAATAATCTCCACTTGCCTGGATGAGTGCAGCTCCAACAACATTCAAAAGAGGCATCCAGGACAAAGTAGCCCACTTGGTTGGCACCACATCCACCACCTTAAACATTCACTTCCTCCACCACCGGCACACTGTGGCTGCAGTGTGTACCATCTACAAGATGCACAGCAGCAACTCACCAAGGCTTCTTCAGCAGCACCTCCCAAACCCACCACCTCTACCATCTAGAAGGACAAGGGCAGCAGACGCATGGGAACACCATCACCTGTAAGCTCCCCTCCAAGTCACACACTATCCTGACTTAGAAGTATATCGCCGATCCTTCATCGTCGCTGGGTCAAAATCCTGGAAATCTCTCCCGAACAGCACTGTAGGAGTGTCTTTACCACACAGACTGCAGTGGTTCAAGGAGGCAGCTCACCACCACCTTCTCAAGGGCAATTAGGGATGGGCAATAAATGCTGGCCTTTCTAGCAACACCCACATCCCAGGAATGAATACAAAAAAATCTGACACATTTACAATTAAACTTATGTTGATGCAACTGCACTGACATGGTTACAATTGTGATCAAACTATTACAATTGAATTGTCATTGTTATAATTGAACTGTCATTGTTACAATTGAATTGACACTGTTACAATTGAATTGTCATTGTTACAATTGAACTGTCACTGTTACAATTGAACTGTCACTGTTACAATTGAATTGTCACTGTTACAATCGAACTGTCACTGTTACAATTGAACTGTCACTGTTAAAATTGAACGGTCACTGTTACAATTGAATCGTCACTGTTACAATTGAACTGACACTGTTGCAATTGAACTGTCATTATTACAATTGAACTGTCACCGTTACAATTGAATTGTCACCGTTGCAATTCAACTGTCACTGTTACAATTGAACTGTCATTGTTACAATTGAACTGTCACTGTTACAATTGAATTGTCACTTTTACAATTGAATTGTCACTGTTACAATTGAACTGTCACTGTTACAATTGAATTGTCACTGTTACAATTGAACTGTCACTGTTACAATTGAACTGTCACTGTTAAAATTGAAATGTCACTGTTACAATTGAATTGTCATTGTTACAATTGAACTCTCACTGTTACAATTGAATTGTCATTGTTACAATTGAACTGTCACTGTTATAATTGAACTGTCACTGTTACAATTGTACTGTCATTGTTACAATTGAATTGTCATTGTTACAATCGAACTGTCACTGTTACAATAGAACTGTCACTGTTACAATTGAATTGTCATTGTTACAATTGAATTGTCACTGTTACAATTGAACTGTCACTGTTACAATTGAAATGTCACTGTTACAATTGAATTGTCATTGTTACAATTGAATTGTCACTGTTACAATTGAACTGTCCCTGTTACAATTGAATTGTCATTGTTACAATTGAATTGTCATTGTTACAATTGAATTGTCACTTTTACAATTGAATTGACACTGTTACAATTGAACTGTCACTGTTACAATTGAACTGTCACTGTTACAATTGAACTGTCACTGTTACAATTGAATTGTCACTGTTACAATTGAATTGTCATTGCTACAATTGAACTGTCACTGTTACAATTGAACTGTCACAGTTACAATTGAACTATCACAATTACAATTGAATTGTCATTGTTACAATCGAACTGTCACTGTTACAATTGAACTGTCATTGTTAGAATTGAACTGTCACTGTTGCAATTGTACTGTCACTGTTACAATTGAACTGTCATTGTAAAAATTGAACTGTCATTGTTACAATTGAACTGTCACTGTTACAATTGTACTGTCATTGTTACAATTGAATTGTCATTGTTACAATCGAACTGTCACTGTTACAATTGAACTGTCACTGTAACAATTATACTATCACTGTTACAATTGAATGGTCACTGTTACAATTGAATTGTCACTGTTACAATTATACTGTCACAGTTACAATTGATCTGTCACTGTTACAATTGAATTGTCATTGTTACAATTGAACTGTCACTGTTACAATTGAACAGTCACTGTTATAATTGTACTGTCACTGTTACAATTGAATTGTCACTGTTACAATTGAATTGTCACTGTTACAATTGAACTGTCACTGTTACAATTGAACTGTCACTGTTACAATTGAACTGTCGCTGTTACAATTGAATTGTCACTGTTACAATTGAACTGTCACTGTTACAATTGAATTGTCACTGTTACAATTGAAATGTCACTGTTACAATTGAACTGTCACTGTTACAATTGAATTGTCACTATTACAATTGAACTGTCACAGTTACAAGTGAACTGTCATTGTTACATTTGTACTGTCACAGTTACAATTGAACTGTCATTGATACAATTGAACTGTCACTGTTACAATTGAATTGTCACTGTTACAATTGAACTGTGACTCTTACATTTGAAATGACACTGCTACAATTGAACTGTCACTGTTACAATTGAACTGTCACTGTTACAATTGAAATGTCACTGTTACAATTGAACTGTCACTGTTACAATTGAACTGTCACTGTTACAATTGAACTGTCACTGTTACAATTGAATTGTCACTGTTACAATTGAACTGTCACTGTTAAAATTGAACTGTCATTGTTACAATTGAACTGTCATTGTTACAATTGAACTGTCATTGTTACAATTGAATTGTAACTGTTACAATTGAACTGTCATTGTTACAATTGAACTGTCACTGTTACAATTGAACTGTCATTGTTACAATTGTACTGTCACTGTTACAATTGAACTGTCACTGTTACAATTGAACTGTCACTGTTACATTAGAACTGTCACTGTTATAATTGAACTGTCACTGTTACAATTGTACTGTCACTGTTACAATTGAACTGTCACTGTTACAATTGAACTGTCACTGTTACATTTGAACTTTCACTGTTACAATTGAATTGTCACTGTTACAATTGAACTGTCACTGTTACAATTGAATTGTCACTGTTACAATTGAACTGTCACTGTTACAATTGAACTGTCACTGTTACAATTGAACTGTCATTGTTACAATTGATCTGTCATTGTTACAATTGAATTGTCACTGCTACAATTGAACTGTCACTGTTACAATTGAACTGTCACTGTTACAATTGAGCTGTCACTGTTACAATTGAACTGTCACTGTTACAATTGACCTGTCACTGTTACAATTGAATAGTCACTGTTACAATTGAACTTTCACTGTTACAATTGAACTGTCACTGTTACAATTGAATTGTCACTGTTACAATTGAACTGTCACTGTTACAATTGAATTGTCACTGTTACAATTGAACCATCACTGTTACAATTGAACTGCCACTGTTACAATTGAACTGTCACTGTTACAATTGAACTGTCACTGCTACAATTGAACTGTCATTGTTACAATTGAACTGTCACTGTTACAATTGAATTGTCACTGTTACAATTGAACTGTCACTGTTACAATTGAATTGTCATTGTTACAATTGAACTGTCATTGTAACAATTGAACTGTCACTGTTACAATTGAATTGTCACTGTTACAATTGAATTGTCACTGTTACAATTGAATTGTCATTGTTAGAATTGAATTGGCATTGTTACAATTGTACTGTCACTGTTACAATTCAACTGCCACTGTTACAATTGAATAGTCACTGTTACAATTGAATTGTCATTGTTACAATTGAACTGTCACTGTTACAATTGAACTGTCACTGTTTCAATTGAACTGTCACTGTTACAATTGAATTGTCACTGTTACAATTGAACTGTCACTGTTATAATTAAACTGTCATTGTTACAATTGAATTGTCACTGTTACAATTGAACTGTCACTGTTATAATTGAATTTTCATTGTTACAATTGAACTGTCACTGTTACAATTGATCTGTCATTGTTACAATTGATCTGTCATTGTTACAATTGAACTGTCACTGTTACAATTGAATTGTCATTGTTACAATTGAACTGTCATTGTTACAATTGAATTGTCACTGTTACAATTGAACTGTCACTGTTACAATTGAATTGTCATTGTTACAATTGAACTGTCACTTTTACAATTTAATTGTCATTGTTACAATTGAACTGTCATTGTTAAAATTGAACTGTCATTGTTACAATTGAACTGTCATTGTTACAATTGAACTGTCACTGTTACAATTGAATTGTCACTGTTACAATTGAACTGTCACTGTTACAATTGAATTGTCATTGTTACAATTGAACTGTCACTGTTACAATTTAATTGTCACTGTTACAATTGAACTGTCATTGTTACAATTGAACTGTCACTGTTACAATTGAATTGTCACTGTTACAATTGAACTGTGACTGTTACATTTGAAATGTCACTGCTACAATTGAACTGTCACTGTTACAATTGAACTGTCACTGTTACAATTGAAATGTCATTGTTACAATCGAACTGTCACTGTTACAATTGAACTGTCATTGTTAGAATTGAACTGTCACTGTTACAATTGTACTGTCACTGTTACAATTGAACTGTCATTGTAAAAATTGAACTGTCATTGTTACAATTGAACTGTCACTGTTACAATTGTACTGTCATTGTTACAATTGAATTGTCATTGTTACAATCGAACTGTCACTGTTACAATTGAACTGTCACTGTAACAATTATACTATCACTGTTACAATTGAATGGTCACTGTTACAATTGAATTGTCACTGTTACAATTATACTGTCACTGTTACAATTGATCTGTCAATGTTACAATTGAATTGTCATTTTTACAATTGAACTGTCACTGTTACAATTGAACAGTCACTGTTACAATTTAATAGTCACTGTTACAATTGTACTGCCACTGTTACAATTGAACTGTCACTGTTAAAATTGAATTGTCATTGTTACAATTGAACTGTCACTGTTACAATTGAACTGTCACTGTTACAGTTGAATTGTCACTGTTACAATTGAACTGTCAATGTTACAATTGTACTGTCACTGTTACAATTGAACTGTCATTGTTAGAATTGAATTGTCACTGTTACAATTGAACTGTCACTGTTACAATTGAATTGTCACTGTTACAATTGAATTGTCACTGTTACAATTGAATTGTCATTGTTACAATTGAACTGTCACTGTTACAATTGAACTGTCACTGTTACAATTGAACTGTCGCTGTTACAATTGAATTGTCACTGTTACAATTGAACTGTCACTGTTACAATTGAATTGTCACTGTTACAATTGAACTGTCACCCTTACAATTGAACTGTCACCCTTACAATTGAACTGTCACTGTTACAATTGAACTGTCACTGTCACAATTGAATTGTCACTATTACAATTGAGCTGTCACTGTTACAATTGAATTGTCACTGTTACAATTGAATTGTCACTGTTATATTGAACTGTCACTGTTACGTTACAATTGATTTGTCACTGTTACAATTGAATTCTCACTGTTACAATTGAACTGTCACTGTTACAAGTGAACTGTCACTGTTTCAATTGTACTGTCACTGTTACAATTGAACTGTCATTGTTACAATTGAACTGTCACTGTTACAATTGAATTGTCACTGTTACAATTGAACTGTGACTGTTACATTTGAAATGTCACTGCTACAATTGAACTGTCACTGTTACAATTGAACTGTCACTGTTAGAATTGAAATGTCACTGTTACAATTGAACTGTCACTGTTACAATTGAACTGTCACTGTTACAATTGAACTGTCACTGTTACAATTGAAATGTCACTGTTACAATTGAACTGTCACTGTTACAATTGAACTGTCACTGTTACAATTGAATTGTCACTGTTACAATTGAACTGTCACTGTTAAAATTGAACTGTCGCTGTTACAATTGAATTGTCACTGTTACAATTGAACTGTCATTGTTACAATTGAACTGTCATTGTTACAATTGAATTGTAACTGTTACAATTGAACTGTCATTGTTACAATTGAACTGTCACTGTTACAATTGAACTGTCATTGTTACAATTGTACTGTCACTGTTACAATTGAACTGTCACTGTTACAATTGAACTGTCACTGTTACATTAGAACTGTCACTGTTATAATTGAACTGTCATTGTTACAATTGTACTGTCACTGTTACAATTGAACTGTCACTGTTACAATTGAACTGTCACTGTTACATTTGAACTTTCACTGTTACAATTGAATTGTCACTGTTACAATTGAACTGTCACTGTTACAATTGAATTGTCACTGTTACAATTGAACTGTCACTGTTACAATTGAACTGTCACTGTTACAATTGAACTGTTATTGTTACAATTGATCTGTCATTGTTACAATTGAATTGTCACTGCTACAATTGAACTGTCACTGTTACAATTGAACTGTCACTGTTACAATTGAGCTGTCACTGTTACAATTGAACTGTCACTGTTACAATTGACCTGTCACTGTTACAATTGAATAGTCACTGTTACAATTGAACTTTCACTGTTACAATTGAACTGTCACTGTTACAATTGAATTGTCACTGTTACAATTGAACTGTCACTGTTACAATTGAATTGTCACTGTTACAATTGAACCGTCACTGTTACAATTGAACTGCCACTGTTACAATTGAACTGTCACTGTTACAATTGAACTGTCACTGCTACAATTGAACTGTCATTGTTACAATTGAACTGTCACTGTTACAATTGAATTGTCACTGTTACAATTGAACTGTCACTGTTACAATTGAATTGTCATTGTTACAATTGAACTGTCATTGTTACAATTGAACTGTCACTGTTACAATTGAATTGTCATTGTTAGAATTGAATTGTCATTGTTACAATTGTACTGTCACTGTTACAATTCAACTGCCACTGTTACAATTGAATAGTCACTGTTACAATTGAATTGTCATTGTTACAATTGAACTGTCACTGTTACAATTGAACTGTCACTGTTTCAATTGAACTGTCACTGTTACAATTGAATTGTCACTGTTACAATTGAACTGTCACTGTTATAATTAAATTGTCATTGTTACAATTAAATTGTCACTGTTACAATTTAACTGTTACTGTTATAATTGAATTGTCATTGTTACAATTGAACTGTCACTGTTACAGTTTAATTGTCATTGTTACAATTGAACTGTCATTGTTACAATTGATCTGTCATTGTTACAATTGAACTGTCATTGTTACAATTGAATTGTAACTGTTACAATTGAACTGTCATTGTTACAATTGAACTGTCACTGTTACAATTGAACTGTCATTGTTACAATTGTACTGTCACTGTTACAATTGAACTGTCACTGTTACAATTGAACTGTCACTGTTACATTAGAACTGTCACTGTTATAATTGAACTGTCATTGTTACAATTGTACTGTCACTGTTACAATTGAACTGTCACTGTTACAATTGAACTGTCACTGTTACATTTGAACTTTCACTGTTACAATTGAATTGTCACTGTTACAATTGAACTGTCACTGTTACAATTGAATTGTCACTGTTACAATTGAACTGTCACTGTTACAATTGAACTGTCACTGTTACAATTGAACTGTTATTGTTACAATTGATCTGTCATTGTTACAATTGAATTGTCACTGCTACAATTGAACTGTCACTGTTACAATTGAACTGTCACTGTTACAATTGAGCTGTCACTGTTACAATTGAACTGTCACTGTTACAATTGACCTGTCACTGTTACAATTGAATAGTCACTGTTACAATTGAACTTTCACTGTTACAATTGAACTGTCACTGTTACAATTGAATTGTCACTGTTACAATTGAACTGTCACTGTTACAATTGAATTGTCACTGTTACAATTGAACCGTCACTGTTACAATTGAACTGCCACTGTTACAATTGAACTGTCACTGTTACAATTGAACTGTCACTGCTACAATTGAACTGTCATTGTTACAATTGAACTGTCACTGTTACAATTGAATTGTCACTGTTACAATTGAACTGTCACTGTTACAATTGAATTGTCATTGTTACAATTGAACTGTCATTGTTACAATTGAACTGTCACTGTTACAATTGAATTGTCATTGTTAGAATTGAATTGTCATTGTTACAATTGTACTGTCACTGTTACAATTCAACTGCCACTGTTACAATTGAATAGTCACTGTTACAATTGAATTGTCATTGTTACAATTGAACTGTCACTGTTACAATTGAACTGTCACTGTTTCAATTGAACTGTCACTGTTACAATTGAATTGTCACTGTTACAATTGAACTGTCACTGTTATAATTAAATTGTCATTGTTACAATTAAATTGTCACTGTTACAATTTAACTGTTACTGTTATAATTGAATTGTCATTGTTACAATTGAACTGTCACTGTTACAGTTTAATTGTCATTGTTACAATTGAACTGTCATTGTTACAATTGATCTGTCATTGTTACAATTGAACTGTCACTGTTACAATTGAATTGTCATTGTTACAATTGAACTGTCATTGTTACAATTGAATTGTCACTGTTACAATTGAACTGTCACTGTTACAATTGAATTGTCATTGTTACAATTGAACTGTCACTTTTACAATTTAATTGTCATTGTTACAATTGAACTGTCATTGTTAAAATTGAACTGTCATTGTTGCAATTGAACTGTCATTGTTACAATTGAACTGTCACTGTTACAATTGAATTGTCACTGTTACAATTGAACTGTCACTGTTACAATTGAATTGTCATTGTTACAATTGAACTGTCACTGTTACAATTTAATTGTCACTGTTACAATTGAACTGTCATTGTTACAATTGAACTGTCACTGTTACAATTGAATTGTCACTGTTACAATTGAACTGTGACTGTTACATTTGAAATGTCACTGCTACAATTGAACTGTCACTGTTACAATTGAACTGTCACTGTTACAATTGAAATGTCACTGTTACAATTGAACTGTCACTGTTACAATTGAACTGTCACTGTTACAATTGAACTGTCACTGTTACAATTGAAATGTCACTGTTACAATTGAATTGTCACTGTTACAATTGAATTGTCACTGTTACAATTGAACTGTCACCGTTACAATTGAATTGTCACTGTTACAATTGAACTGTCACTGTTAATATTGAACTGTCACTGTTACAATTGAATTGTCACTGTTACAATTGAACTGTCATTGTTACAATTGAACTGTCATTGTTACAATTGAATTGTCACTGTTACAATTGAACTGTCATTGTTACAATTGAACTGTCACTGTTACAATTGAACTGTCATTGTTACAATTGTACTGTCACTGTTACAATTGAACTGTCACTGTTACAATTGAACTGTCACTGTTACATTAGAACTGTCACTGTTATAATTGATCTGTCACTGTTACAATTGTACTGTCACTGTTACAATTGAACTGTCACTGTTACAATTGAACTGTCACTGTTACATTTGAACTTTCACTGTTACAATTGAATTGTCACTGTTACAATTGAACTGTCACTGTTACAATTGAATTGTCACTGTTACAATTGACCTGTCACTGTTACAATTGAACTGTCACTGTTACAATTGAACAGTCATTGTTACAATTGATCTGTCATTGTTACAATTGAATTGTCACTGCTACAATTCAACTGTCACTGTTACAATTGAACTGTCACTGTTACAATTGAGCTGTCACTGTTACAATTGAACTGTCACTGTTACAATTGACCTGTCACTGTTACAATTGAATAGTCACTGTTACAATTGAACTTTCACTGTTACAATTGAACTGTCACTGTTACAATTGAATTGTCACTGTTACAATTGAACTGTCACTGTTACAATTGAATTGTCACTGTTACAATTGAACCGTCACTGTTACAATTGAACTGTCACTGTTACAATTGAACTGTCACTGCTACAATTGAACTGTCATTGTTACAATTGAACTGTCACTGTTACAATTGAATTGTCACTGTTACAATTGAACTGTCACTGTTACAATTGAATTGTCATTGTCACAATTGAACTGTCATTGTTACAATTGAACTGTCACTGTTACAATTGAACTGTTATTGTTACAATTGATCTGTCATTGTTACAATTGAATTGTCACTGCTACAATTGAACTGTCACTGTTACAATTGAACTGTCACTGTTACAATTGAGCTGTCACTGTTACAATTGAACTGTCACTGTTACAATTGACCTGTCACTGTTACAATTGAATAGTCACTGTTACAATTGAACTTTCACTGTTACAATTGAACTGTCACTGTTACAATTGAATTGTCACTGTTACAATTGAACTGTCACTGTTACAATTGAATTGTCACTGTTACAATTGAACCGTCACTGTTACAATTGAACTGCCACTGTTACAATTGAACTGTCACTGTTACAATTGAACTGTCACTGCTACAATTGAACTGTCATTGTTACAATTGAACTGTCACTGTTACAATTGAATTGTCACTGTTACAATTGAACTGTCACTGTTACAATTGAATTGTCATTGTTACAATTGAACTGTCATTGTTACAATTGAACTGTCACTGTTACAATTGAATTGTCACTGTTACAATTGAATTGTCACTGTTACAATTGAATTGTCATTGTTAGAATTGAATTGTCATTGTTACAATTGTACTGTCACTGTTACAATTCAACTGCCACTGTTACAATTGAAAAGTCACTGTTACAATTGAATTGTCATTGTTACAATTGAACTGTCACTGTTACAATTGAACTGTCACTGTTTCAATTGAACTGTCACTGTTACAATTGAATTGTCACTGTTACAATTGAACTGTCACTGTTATAATTAAATTGTCATTGTTACAATTAAATTGTCACTGTTACAATTTAACTGTTACTGTTATAATTGAATTGTCATTGTTACAATTGAACTGTCACTGTTACAGTTTAATTGTCATTGTTACAATTGAACTGTCATTGTTACAATTGATCTGTCATTGTTACAATTGAACTGTCACTGTTACAATTGAATTGTCATTGTTACAATTGAACTGTCATTGTTACAATTGAATTGTCACTGTTACAATTGAACTGTCACTGTTACAATTGAATTGTCATTGTTACAATTGAACTGTCACTTTTACAATTTAATTGTCATTGTTACAATTTAATTGTCATTGTTACAATTGAACTGTCATTGTTACAATTGAACTGTCACTGTTACAATTGAATTGTCACTGTTACAATTGAACTGTGACTGTTACATTTGAAATGTCACTGCTACAATTGAACTGTCACTGTTACAATTGAACTGTCACTGTTACAATTGAAATGTCACTGTTACAATTGAACTGTCACTGTTACAATTGAACTGTCACTGTTACAATTGAACTGTCACTGTTACAATTGAAATGTCACTGTTACAATTGAATTGTCACTGTTACAATTGAATTGTCACTGTTACTATTGAACTGTCACCGTTACAATTGAATTGTCACTGTTACAATTGAACTGTCACTGTTAATATTGAACTGTCGCTGTTACAATTGAATTGTCACTGTTACAATTGAACTGTCATTGTTACAATTGAACTGTCATTGTTACAATTGAATTGTCACTGTTACAATTGAACTGTCATTTTTACAATTGAACTGTCACTGTTACAATTGAACTGTCATTGTTACAATTGTACTGTCACTGTTACAATTGAACTGTCACTGTTACAATTGAACTGTCACTGTTACATTAGAACTGTCACTGTTATAATTGAACTGTCACTGTTACAATTGTACTGTCACTGTTACAATTGAACTGTCACTGTTACAATTGAACTGTCACTGTTACATTTGAACTTTCACTGTTACAATTGAATTGTCACTGTTACAATTGAACTGTCACTGTTACAATTGAATTGTCACTGTTACAATTGACCTGTCACTGTTACAATTGAACTGTCACTGTTACAATTGAACTGTCATTGTTACAATTGATCTGTCATTGTTACAATTGAATTGTCACTGCTACAATTGAACTGTCACTGTTACAATTGAACTGTCACTGTTACAATTGAGCTGTCACTGTTACAATTGAACTGTCACTGTTACAATTGACCTGTCACTGTTGCAATTGAATAGTCACTGTTACAATTGAACTTTCACTGTTACAATTGAACTGTCACTGTTACAATTGAATTGTCACTGTTACAATTGAACTGTCACTGTTACAATTGAATTGTCACTGTTACAATTGAACCGTCACTGTTACAATTGAACTGTCACTGTTACAATTGAACTGTCACTGTTACAATTGAACTGTCACTGCTACAATTGAACTGTCATTGTTACAATTGAACTGTCACTGTTACAATTGAATTGTCACTGTAACAATTGAACTGTCACTGTTACAATTGAATTGTCATTGTCACAATTGAACTGTCATTGTTACAATTGAACTGTCACTGTTACAATTGAATTGTCACTGTTACAATTGAATTGTCACTGTTACAATTGAATTGTCATTGTTAGAATTGAATTGTCATTGTTACAATTGTACTGTCTCGGTTACAATTCAACTGCCACTGTTACAATTGAATTGTCACTGTTACAATTGAATTGTCATTGTTGCAATTGAACTGTCACTGTTACAATTGAACTGTCACTGTTTCAATTGAACTGTCACTGTTACAATTGAATTGTCACTGTTACAATTGAACTGTCACTGTTATTATTAAACTGTCATTGTTACAATTGAATTGTCACTGTTACAATTGAACTGTCACTGTTATAATTGAATTGTCATTGTTACAATTGAACTGTCACTGTTATAATTTAATTGTCATTGTTACAATTGAACTGTCATTGTTACAATTGATCTGTCATTGTTACAATTGAACTGTCACTGTTACAATTGAATTTTCATTGTTACAATTGAACTGTCATTGTTACAATTGAATTGTCACTGTTACAATTGAACTGTCACTGTTACAATTGAATTGTCATTGTTACAATTGAACTGTCATTTTACAATTTAATTGTCATTGTTACAATTGAACTGTCATTGTTACAATTAAATTGTCACTGTTACAATTTAACTGTCATTGTTACAATTGAATTGTCATTGTTACAATTGAATTGTCACTGTTACAATTGAATTGTCATTGTTACAATTGAACTGTAACTGTTACAATTGAATTGTCACTGTCACAATTGAACTGTCACTGTTACAATTGAATTGTCACTGTTATATTGAACTGTCACTGTTACGTTACAATTGAATTGTCACTGTTACAATTGAATTCTCACTGTTACAATTGAACTGTCACTGTTACAAGTGAACTGTCACTGTTACAATTGTACTGTCACTGTTACAATTGAACTGTCATTGTTACAATTGAATTGTCACTGTAACAATTGAACTGTGACTGTTACATTTGAAATGTCACTGCTACAATTGAACTGTCACTGTTACAATTGAACTGTGGCTGTTACAATTGAAATGTCACTGTTACAATTGAACTGTCACTGTTACAATTGAACTGTCACTGTTACAATTGAACTGTCACTGTTACAATTGAAATGTCTCTGTTACAATTGAATTGTCACTGTTACAATTGAATTGTCACCGTTACAATTGAACTGTCACTGTTACAATTGAATTGTCACTGTTACAATTGAACTGTCACTGTTAAAATTGAACTGTCGCTGTTACAATTGAATTGCCACTGTTACAATTGAACTGTCATTGTTACAATTGTACTGCCATTGTTACAATTGAATTGTCACTGTTACAATTGAACTGTCATTGTTACAATTGAACTGTCACTGTTACAATTGAACTGTCATTGTTACAATTGTACTGTCACTGTTACAATTGAACTGTCACTGTTGCAATTGAACTGTCACTGTTACATTAGAACTGTCACTGTTATAATTGAATTGTCACTGTTACAATTGTACTGTCAGTGTTACAATGGAACTGTCACTGTTACAATTGAACTGCCACTGTTACATTTGAACTTTCACTGTTACAATTGAATTGTCACTGTGACAACTGATCTGTCACTGTTACAATGGAATTGTCACTGTTACAATTGAACTGTCACTGTTACAATTGAACTGTCACTGTTACAATTGAACTGTCATTGTTACAATTGATCTGTCATTGTTACAATTGAATTGTCACTGCTACAATTGAACTGTCACTGTTACAATTGAACTGTCACTGTTACAATTGAGCTGTCTCTGTTACAATTGAACTGTCACTGTTACAATTGACCTGTCACTGTTACAATTGAATAGTCAATGTTACAATTGAACTTTCACTGTTACAATTGAACTGTCACTGTTACAATTGAATTGTCACTGTTACAATTGAACTGTCACTGTTACAATTGAGCTGTCACTGTTACAATTGAACTGTCACTGTTACAATTGACCTGTCACTGTTACAATTGAATAGTCACTGTTACAATTGAACTTTCACTGTTACAATTGAACTGTCACTGTTACAATTGAATTGTCACTGTTACAATTGAACTGTCACTGTTACAATTGAATTGTCACTGTTACAATTGTACCGTCACTGTTACAATTGAACTGCCACTGTTACAATTGAACTGTCACTGTTACAATTGAACTGTCACTGCTACAATTGAACTGTCATTGTTACAATTGAACTGTCACTGTTACAATTGAATTGTCACTGTTACAATTGAACTGTCACTGTTACAATTGAATTGTCATTGTTACAATTGAACTGTCATTGTTACAATTGAACTGTCACTGTTACAATTGAATTGTCACTGTTACAATTGAATTGTCACTGTTACAATTGAATTGCCATTGTTAGAATTGAATTGTCATTGATACAATTGTACTGTCACTGTTACAATTCAACTGCCACTGTTACAATTGAATAGTCACTGTTACAATTGAATTGTCATTGTTACAATTGAACTGTCACTGTTACAATTGAACTGTCACTGTTTCAATTGAACTGTCACTGTTACAATTGAATTGTCACTGTTACAATTGAACTGTCACTGTTATAATTAAATTGTCATTGTTATAATTAAATTGTCACTGTTACAATTTAACTGTTACTGTTATAATTGAATTGTCATTGTTACAATTGAACTATCACTGTTACAGTTTAATTGTCATTGTTACAATTGAACTGTCATTGTTACAATTGATCTGTCATTGTTACAATTGAACTGTCACTGTTACAATTGAATTGTCATTGTTACAATTGAACTGTCATTGTTACAATTGAATTGTCACTGTTACAATTGAACTGTCACTGTTACAATTGAATTGTCATTGTTACAATTGAACTGTCACTTTTACAATTTAATTGTCATTGTTACAATTGAACTGTCATTGTTAAAATTGAACTGTCATTGTTGCAATTGAACTGTCATTGTTACAATTGAACTGTCACTGTTACAATTGAATTGTCACTGTTACAATTGAACTGTCACTGTTACAATTGAATTGTCATTGTTACAATTGAACTGTCACTGTTACAATTTAATTGTCACTGTTACAATTGAACTGTCATTGTTACAATTGAACTGTCACTGTTACAATTGAATTGTCACTGTTACAATTGAACTGTGACTGTTACATTTGAAATGTCACTGCTACAATTGAACTGTCACTGTTACGATTGAACTGTCACTGTTACAATTGAAATGTCACTGTTACAATTGAACTGTCACTGTTACAATTGAACAGTCACTGTTACAATTGAACTGTCACTGTTACAATTGAAATGTCACTGTTACAATTGAATTGTCACTGTTACAATTGAATTGTCACTGTTACAATTGAACTGTCACCGTTACAATTGAATTGTCACTGTTACAATTGAACTGTCACTGTTAATATTGAACTGTCGCTGTTACAATTGAATTGTCACTGTTACAATTGAACTGTCATTGTTACAATTTAACTGTCATTGTTACAATTGAATTGTCACTGTTACAATTGAACTGTCATTGTTACAATTGAACTGTCACTGTTACAATTGAACTGTCATTGTTACAATTGTACTGTCACTGTTACAATTGAACTGTCACTGTTACAATTGAACTGTCACTGTTACATTAGAACTGTCACTGTTATAATTGAACTGTCACTGTTACAATTGTACTGTCACTGTTACAATTGAACTGTCACTGTTACAATTGAACTGTCACTGTTACATTTGAACTTTCACTGTTACAATTGAATTGTCACTGTTACAATTGAACTGTCACTGTTACAATTGAATTGTCACTGTTACAATTGACCTGTCACTGTTACAATTGAACTGTCACTGTTACAATTGAACTGTCATTGTTACAATTGATCTGTCATTGTTACAATTGAATTGTCACTGCTACAATTGAACTGTCACTGTTACAATTGAACTGTCACTGTTACAATTGAGCTGTCACTGTTACAATTGAACTGTCACTGTTACAATTGACCTGTCACTGTTACAATTGAATAGTCACTGTTACAATTGAACTTTCCCTGTTACAATTGAACTGTCACTGTTACAATTGAATTGTCACTGTTACAATTGAACTGTCACTGTTACAATTGAATTGTCACTGTTACAATTGAACCGTCACTGTTACAATTGAACTGTCACTGTTACAATTGAACTGTCACTGTTACAATTGAACTGTCACTGCTACAATTGAACTGTCATTGTTACAATTGAACTGTCACTGTTACAATTGAATTGTCACTGTTACAATTGAACTGTCACTGTTACAATTGAATTGTCATTGTCACAATTGAACTGTCATTGTTACAATTGAACTGTCACTGTTACAATTGAATTGTCACTGTTACAATTGAATTGTCACTGTTACAATTGAATTGTCATTGTTAGAATTGAATTGTCATTGTTACAATTGTACTGTCTCGGTTACAATTCAACTGCCACTGTTACAATTGAATTGTCATTGTTACAATTGAACTGTCACTGTTACAATTGAACTGTCACTGTTTCAATTGAACTGTCACTGTTACAATTGAATTGTCACTGTTACAATTGAACTGTCATTGTTACAATTGATCTGTCATTGTTACAATTGAACTGTCACTGTTACATTTGAATTGTCATTGTTACAATTGAACTGTCATTGTTACAATTGAATTGTCACTGTTACAATTGAACTGTCACTGTTACAATTGAATTGTCATTGTTACAATTGAACTGTCATTTTACAATTTAATTGTCATTGTTACAATTGAACTGTCATTGTTACAATTGATCTGTCATTGTTACAATTGAACTGTCATTGTTACAATTGAACTGTCACTGTTACAATTGAATTGTCACTGTTACAATTGAACTGTCACTGTTACAATTGAATTGTGATTGTTACAATTGAACTGTCACTGTTACAATTTAATTGTCATTGTTACAATTGAACTGTCATTGTTACAATTGAACTGTCATTGTTACAAAAGAACTGTCATTGTTACAATTAAATTGTCACTGTTACAATTTAACTGTCATTGTTACAATTGAATTGTCATTGTTACAATTGAATTGTCACTGTTACAATTGAATTGTCATTGTTACAATTGAACTGTAACTGTTACAATTGAATTGTCACTGTTACAATTGAACTGTCACTGTTACAATTGAATTGTCACTGTTATATTGAACTGTCACTGTTACGTTACAATTGAATTGTCACTGTTACAATTGAATTCTCACTGTTACAATTGAACTGTCACTGTTACAAGTGAACTGTCACTGTTACAATTGTACTGTCACTGTTACAATTGAACTGTCATTGTTACAATTGAACTGTCACTGTTACAATTGAATTGTCACTGTAACAATTGAACTGTGACTGTTACATTTGAAATGTCACTGCTACAATTGAACTGTCACTGTTACAATTGAACTGTGGCTGTTACAATTGAAATGTCACTGTTACAATTGAACTGTCACTGTTACAATTGAACTGTCACTGTTACAATTGAACTGTCACTGTTACAATTGAAATGTCTCTGTTACAATTGAATTGTCACTGTTACAATTGAATTGTCACTGTTACAATTGAACTGTCACTGTTACAATTGAATTGTCACTGTTACAATTGAACTGTCACTGTTAAAATTGAACTGTCGCTGTTACAATTGAATTGCCACTGTTACAATTGAACTGTCATTGTTACAATTGTACTGCCATTGTTACAATTGAATTGTCACTGTTACAATTGAACTGTCATTGTTACAATTGAACTGTCACTGTTACAATTGAACTGTCATTGTTACAATTGTACTGTCACTGTTACAATTGAACTGTCACTGTTGCAATTGAACTGTCACTGTTACATTAGAACTGTCACTGTTATAATTGAATTGTCACTGTTACAATTGTACTGTCAGTGTTACAATAGAACTGTCACTGTTACAATTGAACTGCCACTGTTACATTTGAACTTTCACTGTTACAATTGAATTGTCACTGTGACAACTGATCTGTCACTGTTACAATTGAATTGTCACTGTTACAATTGAACTGTCACTGTTACAATTGAACTGTCACTGTTACAATTGAACTGTCATTGTTACAATTGATCTGTCATTGTTACAATTGAATTGTCACTGCTACAATTGAACTGTCACTGTTACAATTGAACTGTCACTGTTACAATTGAGCTGTCTCTGTTACAATTGAACTGTCACTGTTACAATTGACCTGTCACTGTTACAATTGAATAGTCAATGTTACAATTGAACTTTCACTGTTACAATTGAACTGTCACTGTTACAATTGAATTGTCACTGTTACAATTGAACTGTCACTGTTACAATTGAATTGTCACTGTTACAATTGAACCGTCACTGTTACATTTGAACTGTCACTGTTACAATTGAACTGTCACTGTTACAATTGAACTGTCACTGCTACAATTGAACTGTCATTGTTACAATTGAACTGTCACTGTTACAATTGAATTGTCACTGTTACAATTGAACTGTCACTGTTACAATTGAATTGTCATTGTTACAATTGAACTGTCATTGTTACAATTGAACTGTCACTGTTACAATTGAATTGTCACTGTTACAATTGAATTGTCACTGTTACAATTGAATTGTCATTGTTAGAATTGAATTGTCATTGTGACAATTGTACTGTCACTGTTACAATTCAACTGCCACTGTTACAATTGAATTGTCACTGTTACAATTGAATTGTCATTGTTAGAATTGAACTGTCACTGTTACAATTGAACTGTCACTGTTTCAATTCAACTGTCACTGTTACAATTGAATTGTCACTGTTACAATTGAACTGTCACTGTTATTATTAAACTGTCATTTTTACAATTGAATTGTCGCTGTTGCAATTGAACTGTCACTGTTATAATTGAATTGTCATTGTTACAATTGAACTGTCACTGTTACAATTTAATTGTCATTGTTACAATTGAACTGTCATTGTTACAATTGAACTGTCATTGTTACAATTGAACTGTCACTGTTACAATTGAATTGTCATTGTTATAATTGAACTGTCATTGTTACAACTGAATTGTCACTGTTACAATTGAACTGTCACTGTTACAATTGAATTGTCATTGTTACAATTGAACTGTCACTTTTACAATTTAATTGTCATTGTTACAATTGAACTGTCATTGTTACAATTGAACTGTCATTGTTACAATTGAACTGTCATTGTTACAATTGAACTGTCACTGTTACAATTGAATTGTCACTGTTACAATTGAACTGTCACTATTACAATTGAACTGTCACTGTTACAATTGAACTGCCACTGTTACATTTGAACTTTCACTGTTACAATTGAATTGTCACTGTGACAACTGAACTGTCACTGTTACAATTGAATTGTCACTGTTACAATTGAACTTTCACTGTTACAATTGAACTGTCACTGTTACAATTGAACTGTCATTGTTACAATTGATCTGTCATTGTTACAATTGAATTGTCACTGCTACAATTGAACTGTCACTGTTACAATTGAACTGTCACTGTTACAATTGAGCTGTCACTGTTACAATTGAACTGTCACTGTTACAATTGACCTGTCACTGTTACAATTGAATAGTCACTGTAACAATTGAACTTTCACTGTTACAATTGAACTGTCACTGTTACAATTGAATTGTCACTGTTACAATTGAACTGTCACTGTTACAATTGAATTGTCACTGTTACAATTGAACCGTCACTGTTACAGTTGAACTCTCACTGTTACAATTGAACTGTCACTGTTAAAATTGAACTGTCACTGCTACAATTGAACTGTCATTGTTACAATTGAACTGTCACTGTTACAATTGAATTGTCACTGTTACAATTGAACTGTCACTGTAACAATTGAATTGTCATTGTTACAATTGAACTGTCATTGTTACAATTGAACTGTCACTGTTACAATTGAATTGTCACTGTTACAATTGAATTGTCACTGTTACAATTGAATTGTCATTGTTAGAATTGAATTCTCATTGTGACAAATGTACTGTCACTGTTACAATTCAACTGCCACTGTTATAATTGAATTGTCACTGTTACAATTGAATTATCATTGTTACAATTGAACTGTCACTGTTACAATTGAACTGTCACTGTTTCAATTGAACTGTCACTGTTACAATTGAATTATCATTGTTACAATTGAATTGTCACTGTTACAATTGAACTGTCACTGTTACATTTGAATTGTCACTGTTACAATTGAACTGTCACTGTTACAATTGAATTGTCATTGTTACAATTGAACTGTCACTGTTACAATTTAATTGTCATTGTTACAATTGAACTGTCATTGTTACAATTGAACTGTCATTGTTACAATTGAACTGTCATTGTTACAATTAAATTGTCACTGTTACAATTTAACTGTCATTGTTACAATTGAATTGTCATTGTTACAATTGAATTGTCACTGTTACAATTGAATTGTCATTGTTACAATTGAACTGTAACTGTTACAATTGAATTGTCACTGTTACAATTGAACTGTCACTGTTACAATTGAATTGTCACTGTTATATTGAACTGTCACTGTTACGTTACAATTGAATTGTCACTGTTACAATTGAATTCTCACTGTTACAATTGAACTGTCACTGTTACAAGTGAACTGTCACTGTTACAATTGTACTGTCACTGTTACAATTGAACTGTCATGGTTACAATTGAACTGTCACTGTTAAAATTGAAGTGTCACTGTAACAATTGAACTGTGACTGTTACATTTGAAATGTCACTGCTACAATTGAACTGTCACTGTTACAATTGAACTGTGGCTGTTACAATTGAAATGTCACTGTTACAATTGAACTGTCACTGTTACAATTGAACTGTCACTGTTACAATTGAACTGTCACTGTTACAATTGAAATGTCTCTGTTACAATTGAATTGTCACTGTTACAATTGAATTGTCACTGTTACAATTGAACTGTCACTGTTACAATTGAATTGTCACTGTTACAATTGAACTGTCACTGTTAAAATTGAACTGTCGCTGTTACAATTGAATTGCCACTGTTACAATTGAACTGTCATTGTTACAATTGTACTGCCATTGTTACAATTGAATTGTCACTGTTACAATTGAACTGTCATTGTTACAATTGAACTGTCACTGTTACAATTGAACTGTCATTGTTACAATTGTACTGTCACTGTTACAATTGGACTGTCACTGTTGCAATTGAACTGTCACTGTTACATTAGAACTGTCACTGTTATAATTGAATTGTCACTGTTACAATTGTACTGTCAGTGTTACAATAGAACTGTCACTGTTACAATTGAACTGCCACTGTTACATTTGAACTTTCACTGTTACAATTGAATTGTCACTGTGACAACTGATCTGTCACTGTTACAATTGAATTGTCACTGTTACAATTGAACTGTCACTGTTACAATTGAACTGTCACTGTTACAATTGAACTGTCATTGTTCCAATTGATCTGTCATTGTTACAATTGAATTGTCACTGCTACAATTGAACTGTCACTGTTACAATTGAACTGTCACTGTTACAATTGAGCTGTCTCTGTTACAATTGAACTGTCACTGTTACAATTGACCTGTCACTGTTACAATTGAATAGTCAATGTTACAATTGAACTTTCACTGTTACAATTGAACTGTCACTGTTACAATTGAATTGTCACTGTTACAATTGAACTGTCACTGTTACAATTGAATTGTCACTGTTACAATTGAACCGTCACTGTTACAGTTGAACTGTCACTGTTACAATTGAACTGTCACTGTTACAATTGAACTGTCACTGCTACAATTGAACTGTCATTGTTACAATTGAACTGTCACTGTTACAATTGAATTGTCACTGTTACAATTGAACTGTCACTGTTACAATTGAATTGTCATTGTTACAATTGAACTGTCATTGTTACAATTGAACTGTCACTGTTACAATTGAATTGTCACTGTTACAATTGAATTGTCACTGTTACAATTGAATTGTCATTGTTAGAATTGAATTGTCATTGTGACAATTGTACTGTCACTGTTACAATTCAACTGCCACTGTTACAATTGAATTGTCACTGTTACAATTGAATTGTCATTGTTAGAATTGAACTGTCACTGTTACAATTGAACTGTCACTGTTTCAATTCAACTGTCACTGTTACAATTGAATTGTCACTGTTACAATTGAACTGTCACTGTTATTATTAAACTGTCATTTTTACAATTGAATTGTCGCTGTTGCAATTGAACTGTCACTGTTATAATTGAATTGTCATTGTTACAATTGAACTGTCACTGTTACAATTTAATTGTCATTGTTACAATTGAACTGTCATTGTTACAATTGAACTGTCATTGTTACAATTGAACTGTCACTGTTACAATTGAATTGTCATTGTTACAATTGAACTGTCATTGTTACAACTGAATTGTCACTGTTACAATTGAACTGTCACTGTTACAATTGAATTGTCATTGTTACAATTGAACTGTCACTTTTACAATTTAATTGTCATTGTTACAATTGAACTGTCATTGTTACAATTGAACTGTCATTGTTACAATTGAACTGTCATTGTTACAATTGAACTGTCACTGTTACAATTGAATTGTCACTGTTACAATTGAACTGTCACTATTACAATTGAACTGTCACTGTTACAATTGAACTGCCACTGTTACATTTGAACTTTCACTGTTACAATTGAATTGTCACTGTGACAACTGAACTGTCACTGTTACAATTGAATTGTCACTGTTACAACTGAACTTTCACTGTTACAATTGAACTGTCACTGTTACAATTGAACTGTCATTGTTACAATTGATCTGTCATTGTTACAATTGAATTGTCACTGCTACAATTGAACTGTCACTGTTACAATTGAACTGTCACTGTTACAATTGAGCTGTCACTGTTACAATTGAACTGTCACTGTTACAATTGACCTGTCACTGTTACAATTGAATAGTCACTGTAACAATTGAACTTTCACTGTTACAATTGAACTGTCACTGTTACAATTGAATTGTCACTGTTACAATTGAACTGTCACTGTTACAATTGAATTGTTACTGTTACAATTGAACCGTCACTGTTACAGTTGAACTCTCACTGTTACAATTGAACTGTCACTGTTACAATTGAACTGTCACTGCTACAATTGAACTGTCATTGTTACAATTGAACTGTCACTGTTACAATTGAATTGTCACTGTTACAATTGAACTGTCACTGTAACAATTGAATTGTCATTGTTACAATTGAACTGTCATTGTTACAATTGAACTGTCACTGTTACAATTGAATTGTCACTGTTACAATTGAATTGTCACTGTTACAATTGAATTGTCATTGTTAGAATTGAATTCTCATTGTGACAAATGTACTGTCACTGTTACAATTCAACTGCCACTGTTATAATTGAATTGTCACTGTTACAATTGAATTATCATTGTTACAATTGAACTGTCACTGTTACAATTGAACTGTCACTGTTTCAATTGAACTGTCACTGTTACAAATGAATTGTCACTGTTACAATTGAACTGTCACTGTTATAATTAAACTGTCATTTTTACAATTGAATTGTCGCTGTTGCAATTGAACTGTCACTGTTATAATTGAATTGTCATTGTTACAATTGAACTGTCACTGTTACAATTTAATTGTCATTGTTACAATTGAACTGTCATTGTTACAATTGAACTGTCATTGTTACAATTGAACTGTCACTGTTACAATTGAATTGTCATTGTTACAATTGAACTGTCATTGTTACAATTGAATTGTCACTGTTACAATTGAACTGTCACTGTTACAATTGAATTGTCATTGTTACAATTGAATTGTCATTGTTACAATTGAACTGTCATTGTTACAATTGAACTGTCATTGTTACAATTGAACTGTCACTGTTACAATTGAATTGTCACTGTTACAATTGAACTGTCACTGTTACAATTGAATTGTCATTGTTACAATTGAACTGTCACTGTTACAATTTAATTGTCATTGTTACAATTGAACTGTCATTGTTACAATTGAACTGTCATTGTTACAATTGAACTGTAATTGTTACAATTAAATTGTCACTGTTACAATTGAACTGTCATTGTTACAATTGAATTGTCATTGTTACAATTGAATTGTCATCGTTACAATTGAAATGTCATTGTTACAATTGAACTGTCACTGTTTCAATTGAATTGTCACTGTTACAATTGAACTGTCACTGTTACAATTGAATTGTCATTGTTACAATTGAATTGTCATTGTTACAATTGAACTGTCATTGTTACAATTGAATTGTCACTGTTACAGTTGAACTGTCACTGTTACAATTGCATTGTCATTGTTACAATTGAACTGTCATTGTTACAATTGAACTGTCATTGTTACAATTGAACTGTCATTGTTACAATTTAATTGCCATAGTTACAATTGAACTGTCATTGTTACAATTGAACTGTCATTGTTACAATTGAACTGTCATTGTTACAATTGAACTATCACTGTTACAATTGAATTGTTACTGATGCAATTGAACTGACATTGTTACAATTGAACTGTCATTGTTACAATTGAACTGTCATTGTTACAATTTAATTGCCATAGTTACAATTGAACTGTCATTGTTACAATTGAACTGTCATTGTTACAATTGAACTGTCATTGTTACAATTGAACTGTCACTGTTACAATTGAATTGTTACTGATGCAATTGAACTGACATTGTTGCAATTGAACTGACATTGTTACAATTGAACTGTCATTGTTACAATTGAACTGTCACTGTTACAATTGAATTGTCACTGTTACAATTGAATTGTCATTGTTACAATTTAATTGTCATTGTTACAATTGAACTGTCATTATTACAATTGAACTGTCATTGTTACAATTGAACTGTCACTGTTACAATTGAATGTCATTGTTACAATTGAACTGTCATTGTTACAATTGAATTGTCACTGTTACAATTGAACTGTCACTGTTACAATTGAATTTTCGTTGTTGCAATTAAACTCTCACTGTTACAATTTAATTGTCATTGTGACAATTGAATTGTCACTGTTACAGTTGAACTGTCACTGTTACAATTGCATTGTCATTGTTACAATTGATCTGTCATTGTTACAATTGAACTGTCATTGTTACAATTGAACTGTCATTGTTACAATTGAACTGTCTTTGTTACAATTGAACTGTCATTGTTCAATTGAATTGTCACTGTTACAATTGAATTGTCATTGTTACATTTGAACTTTCACTGTTACAATTGAATTGTCACTGTTACAATTGAACTGTCACTGTTACAATTGAATTGTCATTGTTACAATTGAACTGTCCCTGTTACAATTTAATTGCCATTGTTACAATTGAACTGTCATTGTTACAATTGAACTGTCATTGCTACAATTGAACTGT
Organism: Somniosus microcephalus; assembly: GCF_052327205.1. Lineage (NCBI taxonomy): Eukaryota > Metazoa > Chordata > Chondrichthyes > Squaliformes > Somniosidae > Somniosus > Somniosus microcephalus. The sequence goes on along the minus strand of NC_140994.1, from coordinate 89,567,862 downwards.
CATTGTTACAATTGAACTGTCACTGTTACAATTGAATTGTTAGTGATGCAAGTGAACTGACATTGTTACAATTGAACTGTCATTGTTACAATTGAACTGTCACTGTTACAATTGAATTGTCACTGTTACAATTGAATTGTCATTGTTACAATTTAATAGTCATTGTTACAATTGAACTGTCATTGTTACAATTGAACTGTCATTGTTACAATTGAACTGTCACTGTTACAATTGAATTGTCATTGTTACAATTGAACTGTCATTGTTACAATTGAATTGTCACTGTTACAATTGAACTGTCACTGTTACAATTGCATTGTCATTGTTACAATTAAACTCTCACTGTTACAATTGAACTGTCATTGTTACAATTGAACTGCCTTGTTACAATTAAATGGTCATTGTTACAATTGAACTGTCACTGTTACAATTTAATTGTCATTGTTACAATTGAACTGTCATTGTTACAATTGAACTGTCATTGTTACAATTGAACTGTCATTGTTACAATTAAATTGTCACTGTTACAATTGAATTGTCATTGTTACAATTGAACTGTCACTGTTACAATTGAACTGTCACTGTTACAATTGAACTGTCGCTGTTACAATTGAATTGTCACTGTTACAATTGAACTGTCACTGTTACAATTGAATTGTCACTGTTACAATTGAAATGTCACTGTTACAATTGAACTGTCACTGTTACAATTGAACTGGCGCTGTTACAATTGAATTGTCACAGTTACAATTGAACTGTCATTGTTACAATTGAATTGTCATTGTTACAATTGAATTGTCACTGTTACAATTGAAATGTCATTGTTACAATTGAACTGTCACTGTTACAATTGAATTGTCACTGTTACAATTGAACGGTCACTGTTACAATTGAATTGTCATTTTTACAATTGAATTGTCATTGTTACAATTGAACTGTCATTGTTACAATTGAATTGTCACTGTTACAGTTGAACTGTCACTGTTACAATTGAATTGTCATTTTTACAATTGAACTGTCATTGTTACAATTGAACTGTCATTGTTACAATTGAACTGTCATTGTTACAATTAAATTGTCACTGTTACAATTGAATTGTCATTGTTACAATTGAACTGTAATTGTTACAATTGAATTGTCACTGTTACAATTGAATTGTCATTGTTACAATTGAACTGTCACTGTTACAATTGAATTGTCACTGTTACAATTGAACTGTCACTGTTACAATTGAATTGTCATTGTTACAATTGAACTGTCACTGTTACAATTTAATTGCCATTGTTACAATTGAACTGTCATTGTTACAATTGAACTGTCATTGTTACAATTGAACTGTCATTGTTACAATTGAACTGTCACTGTTACAATTGAATTGTTACTGATACAATTGAACTGACATTGTTACAATTGAACTGTCATTGTTACAATTGAACTGTCACTGTTACAATTGAATTGTCACTGTTACAATTGAATTGTCATTTTTACAATTTAATTGTCATTGTTACAATTGAACTGTCACTGTTACAATTGAACTGTCATTGTTACAATTGAACTGTCACTGTTACAATTGAATTGTTACTGTTACAATTGAATTGTCACTGTTACAATTGAACTGTCACTGCTACAATTGAATGGTCACTGTTGCAATTGAACTGTAACTGTTAAAATTGAATTGTCACTGTTACAATTGAATTGTCACTTACAATTGAACTGTCACAATTACAAGTGAACTGTCATTGTTACATTTGTACTGTCACTATTACAATTGAACTGTCACTGTTACAATTGAACTGTCACTCTTACAATTGAACTGTCACTGTTACAATTGAACTGTCACTGTTACAATTGAATTGTCACTGTTACAATTGAATTCTCACTGTTACAATTGAACTGTCACTGTTACAAGTGAACTGTCACTGTTACAATTTTACTGTCACGGTTACAATTGAACTGTCATTGTTACAATTGAACTGTCACTGTTACAATTGATTTGTCACTGTTACAATTGAACTGTGACTGTTACATTTGAAATGTCACTGCTACAATTGAACTGTCACTGTTACAATTGAACTGTAACTGTTACAATTGAAATGTCACTGTTACAATTAAACTGTCACTGTTACAATTGAACTGTCACTGTTACAATTGACCTGTCACTGTTACAATTGAAATGTCTCTGTTACAATTGAATTGTCACTGTTACAATTGAATTGTCACTGTTACAATAGAACTGTCACTGTTACAATTGAATTGTCACTGTTACAATTGAACTGTCACTGTTACAATTGAACTGTCACTGTTACAATTGAATTGTCACTGTTACAATTGAACTGTCATTGTTACAATTGAACTGTCATTGTTACAATTGAATTGTCACTGTTACAATTGAACTGTCATTGTTACAATTGAACTGTCACTGTTACAATTGAACTGTCATTTTTACAATTGTACTCTCACTGTTACAATTGAACTGTCACTTATACAATTGAACTGTCACTGTTACATTAGAACTGTCACTGTTATAATTGAACTGTCACTGTTACAATTGTACTGTCACTGTTACAATTGAACTGTCACTGTTACAATTGAACTGTCACTGTTACAATTGAATTGTCACTGTTACAATTGAATTGTCACTGTTACAATTGAACTGTCACTGTTACAACTGAATTGTCATTGTTACAATAGAACTGTCACTGTTACAATTGAACTGTCACTGTTAAAATTGAACTGTCACAGTTACAATTGAATTGTCACTGTTACAATTGAATTGTCATTGTTACTATTGAACAGTCACTGTTACAATTGAATTGTCACTGTTACAATTGAACTGTCACTGTTACAACTGAATTGTCATTGTTACAATTGAACTGTCATTGTTACAATTGAACTGTCACTGTTACAATTGAATTGTCACTGTTACAATTGAATTGTCACTGTTACAATTGAACTGTCATTGTTACAATTGAATTGTCACTGTTACAATTGAACTGTCACTGTTTTTATTGAATTGTCATTGTTACAATTGAACTGTCACTGTTACAATTTAATTGTCATTGTTACAATTGAACTGTCATTGTTACAATTAAACTGTCATTGTTACAATTGAACTGTCACTGTTACAATTGAATTGTCATTGTTACAATTGAACTGTCATTGTTACAATTGAATTGTCACTGTTACAATTGAACTGTCACTGTTACAATTGAATTGTCATTGTTACAATTAAACTGTCACTGTTACAATTTAATTGTCATTGTTACAATTGAACTGTCATTGTTACAATTGAACTGTCACTGTTACAATTGAACTGTCACTGTTACAATTGAATTGTCATTGTTACAATTGAACTGTCACTGTTACAATTTAATTGTCATTGTTACAATTGAACTGTCATTGTTACAATTGAACTGTCATTGTTAAAATTGAACTGTCATTGTTACAATTAAATTGTCACTGTTACAATTGAATTGTCATTGTTGCAATTGAACTGTCACTGTTACAATTGAACTCTCACTGTTACAATTGAACTGTCGCTGTTACAATTGAATTGTCAATGTTACAATTGAACTGTCACTGTTACAATTGAATAGTCACTGTTACAATTGAAATGTCACTGTTACAATTGAACTGTCACTGTTACAATTGAACTGTCGCTGTTACAATTGTATTGTCACTGTTACAATTGAACTGTCACTGTTACAATTGAATTGTCACTGTTACAATTGAAATGTCACTGTTACAATTGAACTGTCACTGTTACAATTGAACTGTCACTGTTACAATTGAATTGTCACTGTTACAATTGAATTGTCACTGTTACAATTGAATTGTCACTGTTACAATTGAACTGTCACAGTCACAAGTGAACTGTCATTGTTACATTTGTACTGTCACTGTTACAATTGAACTGTCACTGTTACAATTGAATTGTCACTATTACAATTGAACTGTCACTGTTACAATTGAACTGTCACTCTTACAATTGAACTGTCACTGTTACAATTGAACTGTCACTGTTACAATTGAACTGTCACTGTTACAATTGAATTGTCACTATTACAATTGAACTGTCACTGTTACAATTGAACTGTCACTCTTACAATTGTACTGTCACTGTTACAATTGAACTGTCACTGTTACAATTGAACTGTCACTGTTACAATTGAATTGTCACTGTTACAATTGAATTGTCACTGTTACAATTGAACTGTCACTGTTACAACTGAATTGTCATTGTTACAATAGAACTGTCACTGTTACAATTGAACTGTCACTGTTAAAATTGAACTGTCACAGTTACAATTGAATTGTCACTGTTACAATTGAATTGTCATTGTTACTATTGAACAGTCACTGTTACAATTGAATTGTCACTGTTACAATTGAACTGTCACTGTTACAATTGAATTGTCATTGTTACAATTGAACTGTCATTGTTACAATTGAACTGTCACTGTTACAATTGAATTGTCACTGTTACAATTGAATTGTCACTGTTACAATTGAACTGTCATTGTTACAATTGAATTGTCACTGTTACAATTGAACTGTCACTGTTTTTATTGAATTGTCATTGTTACAATTGAATTGTCACTGTTACAATTTAATTGTCATTGTTACAATTGAACTGTCATTGTTACAATTAAACTGTCATTGTTACAATTGAACTGTCACTGTTACAATTGAATTGTCATTGTTACAATTGAACTGTCATTGTTACAATTGAATTGTCACTGTTACAATTGAACTGTCACTGTTACAATTGAATTGTCATTGTTACAATTAAACTGTCACTGTTACAATTTAATTGTCATTGTTACAATTGAACTGTCATTGTTACAATTGAACTGTCACTGTTACAATTGAACTGTCACTGTTACAATTGAATTGTCATTGTTACAATTGAACTGTCACTGTTACAATTTAATTGTCATTGTTACAATTGAACTGTCATTGTTACAATTGAACTGTCATTGTTAAAATTGAACTGTCATTGTTACAATTAAATTGTCACTGTTACAATTGAATTGTCATTGTTGCAATTGAACTGTCACTGTTACAATTGAACTCTCACTGTTACAATTGAACTGTCGCTGTTACAATTGAATTGTCAATGTTACAATTGAACTGTCACTGTTACAATTGAATAGTCACTGTTACAATTGAAATGTCACTGTTACAATTGAACTGTCACTGTTACAATTGAACTGTCGCTGTTACAATTGTATTGTCACTGTTACAATTGAACTGTCACTGTTACAATTGAATTGTCACTGTTACAATTGAAATGTCACTGTTACAATTGAACTGTCACTGTTACAATTGAACTGTCACTGTTACAATTGAATTGTCACTGTTACAATTGAATTGTCACTGTTACAATTGAACTGTCACAGTCACAAGTGAACTGTCATTGTTACATTTGTACTGTCACTGTTAAAATTGAACTGTCACTGTTACAATTGAATTGTCACTATTACAATTGAACTGTCACTGTTACAATTGAACTGTCACTCTTACAATTGAACTGTCACTGTTACAATTGAACTGTCACTGTTACAATTGAATTGTCACTGTTACAATTGAATTGTGACTGTTATATTGAACAGTCACTGTTACGTTACAATTGAATTGTCACTGTTACAATTGAATTCTCACTGTTACAATTGAACTGTCACTGTTACAAGTGAACTGTCACTGTTACAATTGTACTGTCACGGTTACAATTGAACTGTCATTGTTACAATTGAACTGTCACTGTTACAATTGATTTGTCACTGTTACAATTGAACTGTGACTGTTACATTTGAAATGTCACTGCTACAATTGAACTGTCACTGTTACAATTGAACTGTAACTGTTACAATTGAAATGTCACTGTTACAATTGAACTGTCACTGTTACAATTGAACTGTCACTGTTACAATTGACCTGTCACTGTTACAATTGAAATGTCTCTGTTACAATTGAATTGTCACTGTTACAATTGAATTGTCACTGTTACAATAGAACTGTCACTGTTACAATTGAATTGTCACTGTTACAATTGAACTGTCACTGTTACAATTGAACTGTCGCTGTTACAATTGAATTGTCACTGATACAATTGAACTGTCATTGTTACAATTGAACTGTCATTGTTACAATTGAATTGTCACTGTTACAATTGAACTGTCATTGTTACAATTGAACTGTCACTGTTACAATTGAACTGTCATTTTTACAATTGTACTGTCACTGTTACAATTGAACTGTCACTTATACAATTGAACTGTCACTGTTAAATTAGAACTGTCACTGTTATAATTGAACTGTCACTGTTACAATTGTACTGTCACTGTTACAATTGAACTGTCACTGTTACAATTGAACTGTCACTGTTACAATTGAATTGTCACTGTTACTATTGAACTGTCACTGTTACAATTGAACTGTCACTGTTACAATTGAACTGTCATTGTTACAATTGAACTGTCATTTTTACAATTGAATTTTCACTGCTACAATTGAACTGTCACTGTTACAATTGAACTGTCACTGTTAGAATTGAGCTGTCACTGTTACAATTGCATTGTCACTGTTACAATTGAATTGTCACTGTTACAATTGAATTGTCACTGTTACAATTGAACTGTCACAGTCACAAATGAACTGTCATTGTTACATTTGTACTGTCACTGTTACAATTGAACTGTCACTGTTACAATTGAATTGTCACTATTACAATTGAACTGTCACTGTTACAATTGAACTGTCACTCTTACAATTGAACTGTCACTGTTACAATTGAACTGTCACTGTTACAATTGAATTGTCACTGTTACAATTGAATTGTGACTGTTATATTGAACAGTCACTGTTACGTTACAATTGAATTGTCACTGTTACAATTGAATTCTCACTGTTACAATTGAACTGTCACTGTTACAAGTGAACTGTCACTGTTACAATTGTACTGTCACGGTTGCAATTGAACTGTCATTGTTACAATTGAACTGTCACTGTTACAATTGATTTGTCACTGTTACAATTGAACTGTGACTGTTACATTTGAAATGTCACTGCTACAATTGAACTGTCACTGTTACAATTGAACTGTAACTGTTACAATTGAAATGTCACTGTTACAATTGAACTGTCACTGTTACAATTGAACTGTCACTGTTACAATTGACCTGTCACTGTTACAATTGAAATGTCTCTGTTACAATTGAATTGTCACTGTTACAATTGAATTGTCACTGTTACAATAGAACTGTCCCTGTTACAATTGAATTGTCACTGTTACAATTGAACTGTCACTGTTACAATTGAACTGTCGCTGTTACAATTGAATTGTCACTGATACAATTGAACTGTCATTGTTACAATTGAACTGTCATTGTTACAATTGAATTGTCACTGTTACAATTGAACTGTCATTGTTACAATTGAACTGTCACTGTTACAATTGAACTGTCATTTTTACAATTGTACTGTCACTGTTACAATTGAACTGTCACTTATACAATTGAACTGTCACTGTTAAATTAGAACTGTCACTGTTATAATTGAACTGTCACTGTTACAATTGTACTGTCACTGTTACAATTGAACTGTCACTGTTACAATTGAACTGTCACTGTTACAATTGAATTGTCACTGTTACAATTGAACTGTCACTGTTACAATTGAACTGTCACTGTTACAATTGAACTGTCATTGTTACAATTGAACTGTCATTTTTACAATTGAATTGTCACTGTTACAATTGAACCGTCACTGTTACAATTGAACTGTCACTGTTACAATTGAACTGTCATTGTTACAATTGAACTGTCATTGTTACAATTGAACTGTCACTGTTACAATTGAACTGTCACTGTTTCAATTGAACTGTCACTATTACAATTGTATTGTCACTGTTACAATTGAACTGTCACTGTTACAATTAAACTGTCATTGTTAAAATTGAATTGTCACTGTTACAATTGAACTGTCACTGTTATAATTGAATTGTCATTGTTACAATTGAATTGTCATTGTTACAATTGTACTGTCACTGTTACAATTCAACTGTTACTGTTACAATTGAATTGTCACTGTTACAATTGAATTGTCATTGTTACAATTGAACTGTCACTGTTACAATTGAACTGTCACTGTTTCAATTGAACTGTCACTGTTACAATTGAATTGTCACTGTTCCAATTGAACTGTCACTGCTACAATTGAACTGTCACTGTTACAATTGAACTGTCACTGTTACAATTGAACTGTCACTGTTAGAATTGAGCTGTCACTGTTACAATTGCATTGTCACTGTTACAATTGAATTGTCACTGTTACAATTGAATTGTCACTGTTACAATTGAACTGTCACAGTCACAAGTGAACTGTCATTGTTACATTTGTACTGTCACTGTTACAATTGAACTGTCACTGTTACAATTGAATTGTCACTATTACAATTGAACTGTCACTGTTACAATTGAACTGTCACTCTTACAATTGAACTGTCACTGTTACAATTGAACTGTCACTGTTACAATTGAATTGTCACTGTTACAATTGAATTGTGACTGTTATATTGAACAGTCACTGTTACGTTACAATTGAATTGTCACTGTTACAATTGAATTCTCACTGTTACAATTGAACTGTCACTGTTACAAGTGAACTGTCACTGTTACAATTGTACTGTCACGGTTACAATTGAACTGTCATTGTTACAATTGAACTGTCACTGTTACAATTGATTTGTCACTGTTACAATTGAACTGTGACTGTTACATTTGAAATGTCACTGCTACAATTGAACTGTCACTGTTACAATTGAACTGTAACTGTTACAATTGAAATGTCACTGTTACAATTGAACTGTCACTGTTACAATTGAACTGTCACTGTTACAATTGAATTGTCACTGTTACAATTGAACTGTCATTGTTACAATTGAACTGTCATTGTTACAATTGAATTGTCACTGTTACAATTGAACTGTCATTGTTACAATTGAACTGTCACTGTTACAATTGAACTGTCATTTTTACAATTGTACTCTCACTGTTACAATTGAACTGTCACTTATACAATTGAACTGTCACTGTTACATTAGAACTGTCACTGTTATAATTGAACTGTCACTGTTACAATTGTACTGTCACTGTTACAATTGAACTGTCACTGTTACAATTGAACTGTCACTGTTACAATTGAATTGTCACTGTTACAATTGAATTGTCACTGTTACAATTGAACTGTCACTGTTACAACTGAATTGTCATTGTTACAATAGAACTGTCACTGTTACAATTGAACTGTCACTGTTAAAATTGAACTGTCACAGTTACAATTGAATTGTCACTGTTACAATTGAATTGTCATTGTTACTATTGAACAGTCACTGTTACAATTGAATTGTCACTGTTACAATTGAACTGTCACTGTTACAACTGAATTGTCATTGTTACAATTGAACTGTCATTGTTACAATTGAACTGTCACTGTTACAATTGAATTGTCACTGTTACAATTGAATTGTCACTGTTACAATTGAACTGTCATTGTTACAATTGAATTGTCACTGTTACAATTGAACTGTCACTGTTTTTATTGAATTGTCATTGTTACAATTGAACTGTCACTGTTACAATTTAATTGTCATTGTTACAATTGAACTGTCATTGTTACAATTAAACTGTCATTGTTACAATTGAACTGTCACTGTTACAATTGAATTGTCATTGTTACAATTGAACTGTCATTGTTACAATTGAATTGTCACTGTTACAATTGAACTGTCACTGTTACAATTGAATTGTCATTGTTACAATTAAACTGTCACTGTTACAATTTAATTGTCATTGTTACAATTGAACTGTCATTGTTACAATTGAACTGTCACTGTTACAATTGAACTGTCACTGTTACAATTGAATTGTCATTGTTACAATTGAACTGTCACTGTTACAATTTAATTGTCATTGTTACAATTGAACTGTCATTGTTACAATTGAACTGTCATTGTTAAAATTGAACTGTCATTGTTACAATTAAATTGTCACTGTTACAATTGAATTGTCATTGTTGCAATTGAACTGTCACTGTTACAATTGAACTCTCACTGTTACAATTGAACTGTCGCTGTTACAATTGAATTGTCAATGTTACAATTGAACTGTCACTGTTACAATTGAATAGTCACTGTTACAATTGAAATGTCACTGTTACAATTGAACTGTCACTGTTACAATTGAACTGTCGCTGTTACAATTGTATTGTCACTGTTACAATTGAACTGTCACTGTTACAATTGAATTGTCACTGTTACAATTGAAATGTCACTGTTACAATTGAACTGTCACTGTTACAATTGAACTGTCACTGTTACAATTGAATTGTCACTGTTACAATTGAATTGTCACTGTTACAATTGAATTGTCACTGTTACAATTGAACTGTCACAGTCACAAGTGAACTGTCATTGTTACATTTGTACTGTCACTGTTACAATTGAACTGTCACTGTTACAATTGAATTGTCACTATTACAATTGAACTGTCACTGTTACAATTGAACTGTCACTCTTACAATTGAACTGTCACTGTTACAATTGAACTGTCACTGTTACAATTGAACTGTCACTGTTACAATTGAATTGTCACTATTACAATTGAACTGTCACTGTTACAATTGAACTGTCACTCTTACAATTGTACTGTCACTGTTACAATTGAACTGTCACTGTTACAATTGAACTGTCACTGTTACAATTGAATTGTCACTGTTACAATTGAATTGTCACTGTTACAATTGAACTGTCACTGTTACAACTGAATTGTCATTGTTACAATAGAACTGTCACTGTTACAATTGAACTGTCACTGTTAAAATTGAACTGTCACAGTTACAATTGAATTGTCACTGTTACAATTGAATTGTCATTGTTACTATTGAACAGTCACTGTTACAATTGAATTGTCACTGTTACAATTGAACTGTCACTGTTACAATTGAATTGTCATTGTTATAATTGAACTGTCATTGTTACAATTGAACTGTCACTGTTACAATTGAATTGTCACTGTTACAATTGAATTGTCACTGTTACAATTGAACTGTCATTGTTACAATTGAATTGTCACTGTTACAATTGAACTGTCACTGTTTTTATTGAATTGTCATTGTTACAATTGAACTGTCACTGTTACAATTTAATTGTCATTGTTACAATTGAACTGTCATTGTTACAATTAAACTGTCATTGTTACAATTGAACTGTCACTGTTACAATTGAATTGTCATTGTTACAATTGAACTGTCATTGTTACAATTGAATTGTCACTGTTACAATTGAACTGTCACTGTTACAATTGAATTGTCATTGTTACAATTAAACTGTCACTGTTACAATTTAATTGTCATTGTTACAATTGAACTGTCATTGTTACAATTGAACTGTCACTGTTACAATTGAACTGTCACTGTTACAATTGAATTGTCATTGTTACAATTGAACTGTCACTGTTACAATTTAATTGTCATTGTTACAATTGAACTGTCATTGTTACAATTGAACTGTCATTGTTAAAATTGAACTGTCATTGTTACAATTAAATTGTCACTGTTACAATTGAATTGTCATTGTTGCAATTGAACTGTCACTGTTACAATTGAACTCTCACTGTTACAATTGAACTGTCGCTGTTACAATTGAATTGTCAATGTTACAATTGAACTGTCACTGTTACAATTGAATAGTCACTGTTACAATTGAAATGTCACTGTTACAATTGAACTGTCACTGTTACAATTGAACTGTCGCTGTTACAATTGTATTGTCACTGTTACAATTGAACTGTCACTGTTACAATTGAATTGTCACTGTTACAATTGAAATGTCACTGTTACAATTGAACTGTCACTGTTACAATTGAACTGTCACTGTTACAATTGAATTGTCACTGTTACAATTGAATTGTCACTGTTACAATTGAACTGTCACAGTCACAAGTGAACTGTCATTGTTACATTTGTACTGTCACTGTTAAAATTGAACTGTCACTGTTACAATTGAATTGTCACTATTACAATTGAACTGTCACTGTTACAATTGAACTGTCACTCTTACAATTGAACTGTCACTGTTACAATTGAACTGTCACTGTTACAATTGAATTGTCACTGTTACAATTGAATTGTGACTGTTATATTGAACAGTCACTGTTACGTTACAATTGAATTGTCACTGTTACAATTGAATTCTCACTGTTACAATTGAACTGTCACTGTTACAAGTGAACTGTCACTGTTACAATTGTACTGTCACGGTTACAATTGAACTGTCATTGTTACAATTGAACTGTCACTGTTACAATTGATTTGTCACTGTTACAATTGAACTGTGCCTGTTACATTTGAAATGTCACTGCTACAATTGAACTGTCACTGTTACAATTGAACTGTAACTGTTACAATTGAAATGTCACTGTTACAATTGAACTGTCACTGTTACAATTGAACTGTCACTGTTACAATTGACCTGTCACTGTTACAATTGAAATGTCTCTGTTACAATTGAATTGTCACTGTTACAATTGAATTGTCACTGTTACAATAGAACTGTCACTGTTACAATTGAATTGTCACTGTTACAATTGAACTGTCACTGTTACAATTGAACTGTCGCTGTTACAATTGAATTGTCACTGATACAATTGAACTGTCATTGTTACAATTGAACTGTCATTGTTACAATTGAATTGTCACTGTTACAATTGAACTGTCATTGTTACAATTGAACTGTCACTGTTACAATTGAACTGTCATTTTTACAATTGTACTGTCACTGTTACAATTGAACTGTCACTTATACAATTGAACTGTCACTGTTAAATTAGAACTGTCACTGTTATAATTGAACTGTCACTGTTACAATTGTACTGTCACTGTTACAATTGAACTGTCACTGTTACAATTGAACTGTCACTGTTACAATTGAATTGTCACTGTTACTATTGAACTGTCACTGTTACAATTGAACTGTCACTGTTACAATTGAACTGTCATTGTTACAATTGAACTGTCATTTTTACAATTGAATTTTCACTGCTACAATTGAACTGTCACTGTTACAATTGAACTGTCACTGTTAGAATTGAGCTGTCACTGTTACAATTGCATTGTCACTGTTACAATTGAATTGTCACTGTTACAATTGAATTGTCACTGTTACAATTGAACTGTCACAGTCACAAATGAACTGTCATTGTTACATTTGTACTGTCACTGTTACAATTGAACTGTCACTGTTACAATTGAATTGTCACTATTACAATTGAACTGTCACTGTTACAATTGAACTGTCACTCTTACAATTGAACTGTCACTGTTACAATTGAACTGTCACTGTTACAATTGAATTGTCACTGTTACAATTGAATTGTGACTGTTATATTGAACAGTCACTGTTACGTTACAATTGAATTGTCACTGTTACAATTGAATTCTCACTGTTACAATTGAACTGTCACTGTTACAAGTGAACTGTCACTGTTACAATTGTACTGTCACGGTTACAATTGAACTGTCATTGTTACAATTGAACTGTCACTGTTACAATTGATTTGTCACTGTTACAATTGAACTGTGACTGTTACATTTGAAATGTCACTGCTACAATTGAACTGTCACTGTTACAATTGAACTGTAACTGTTACAATTGAAATGTCACTGTTACAATTGAACTGTCACTGTTACAATTGAACTGTCACTGTTACAATTGACCTGTCACTGTTACAATTGAAATGTCTCTGTTACAATTGAATTGTCACTGTTACAATTGAATTGTCACTGTTACAATAGAACTGTCACTGTTACAATTGAATTGTCACTGTTACAATTGAACTGTCACTGTTACAATTGAACTGTCGCTGTTACAATTGAATTGTCACTGATACAATTGAACTGTCATTGTTACAATTGAACTGTCATTGTTACAATTGAATTGTCACTGTTACAATTGAACTGTCATTGTTACAATTGAACTATCACTGTTACAATTGAACTGTCATTTTTACAATTGTACTGTCACTGTTACAATTGAACTGTCACTTATACAATTGAACTGTCACTGTTAAATTAGAACTGTCACTGTTATAATTGAACTGTCACTGTTACAATTGTACTGTCACTGTTACAATTGAACTGTCACTGTTACAATTGAACTGTCACTGTTACAATTGAATTGTCACTGTTACAATTGAACTGTCACTGTTACAATTGAACTGTCACTGTTACAATTGAACTGTCATTGTTACAATTGAACTGTCATTTTTACAATTGAATTGTCACTGTTACAATTGAACCGTCACTGTTACAATTGAACTGTCACTGTTACAATTGAACTGTCATTGTTACAATTGAACTGTCATTGTTACAATTGAACTGTCACTGTTACAATTGAACTGTCACTGTTTCAATTGAACTGTCACTATTACAATTGTATTGTCACTGTTACAATTGAACTGTCACTGTTACAATTAAACTGTCATTGTTAAAATTGAATTGTCACTGTTACAATTGAACTGTCACTGTTATAATTGAATTGTCATTGTTACAATTGAATTGTCATTGTTACAATTGTACTGTCACTGTTACAATTCAACTGTTACTGTTACAATTGAATTGTCACTGTTACAATTGAATTGTCATTGTTACAATTGAACTGTCACTGTTACAATTGAACTGTCACTGTTTCAATTGAACTGTCACTGTTACAATTGAATTGTCACTGTTCCAATTGAACTGTCACTGCTACAATTGAACTGTCACTGTTACAATTGAACTGTCACTGTTACAATTGAACTGTCACTGTTAGAATTGAGCTGTCACTGTTACAATTGCATTGTCACTGTTACAATTGAATTGTCACTGTTACAATTGAATTGTCACTGTAACAATTGAACTGTCACAGTCACAAGTGAACTGTCATTGTTACATTTGTACTGTCACTGTTACAATTGAACTGTCACTGTTACAATTGAATTGTCACTATTACAATTGAACTGTCACTGTTACAATTGAACTGTCACTCTTACAATTGAACTGTCACTGTTACAATTGAACTGTCACTGTTACAATTGAATTGTCACTGTTACAATTGAATTGTGACTGTTATATTGAACAGTCACTGTTACGTTACAATTGAATTGTCACTGTTACAATTGAATTCTCACTGTTACAATTGAACTGTCACTGTTACAAGTGAACTGTCACTGTTACAATTGTACTGTCACGGTTACAATTGAACTGTCATTGTTACAATTGAACTGTCACTGTTACAATTGATTTGTCACTGTTACAATTGAACTGTGACTGTTACATTTGAAATGTCACTGCTACAATTGAACTGTCACTGTTACAATTGAACTGTAACTGTTACAATTGAAATGTCACTGTTACAATTGAACTGTCACTGTTACAATTGAACTGTCACTGTTACAATTGACCTGTCACTGTTACAATTGAAATGTCTCTGTTACAATTGAATTGTCACTGTTACAATTGAATTGTCACTGTTACAATAGAACTGTCACTGTTACAATTGAATTGTCACTGTTACAATTGAACTGTCACTGTTACAATTGAACTGTCGCTGTTACAATTGAATTGTCACTGATACAATTGAACTGTCATTGTTACAATTGAACTGTCATTGTTACAATTGAATTGTCACTGTTACAATTGAACTGTCATTGTTACAATTGAACTGTCACTGTTACAATTGAACTGTCATTTTTACAATTGTACTGTCACTGTTACAATTGAACTGTCACTTATACAATTGAACTGTCACTGTTAAATTAGAACTGTCACTGTTATAATTGAACTGTCACTGTTACAATTGTACTGTCACTGTTACAATTGAACTGTCACTGTTACAATTGAACTGTCACTGTTACAATTGAATTGTCACTGTTACAATTGAACTGTCACTGTTACAATTGAACTGTCACTGTTACAATTGAACTGTCATTGTTACAATTGAACTGTCATTTTTACAATTGAATTGTCACTGCTACAATTGAACTGTCACTGTTACAATTGAACTGTCACTGTTACAATTGAGCTGTCACTGTTACAATTGAATTGTCGCTGTTACAATTGACCTGTCACTGTTACAATTGAATAGTCACTGTTACAATTGAACTTTCACTGTTACAATTGTACTGTCACTGTTACAATTGAATTGTCACTTTTACAATTGAACTGTCACTGTTACAATTGAATTGTCACTGTTACAATTGAACTGTCACTGTTACAATTGAACTGTCACTGTTAAATTAGAACTGTCACTGTTATAATTGAACTGTCACTGTTACAATTGTACTGTCACTGTTACAATTGAACTGTCACTGTTACAATTGAACTGTCACTGTTACAATTGAATTGTCACTGTTACAATTGAACTGTCACTGTTACAATTGAACTGTCACTGTTACAATTGAACTGTCATTGTTACAATTGAACTGTCATTTTTACAATTGAATTGTCACTGTTACAATTGAACCGTCACTGTTACAATTGAACTGTCACTGTTACAATTGAACTGTCATTGTTACAATTGAACTGTCATTGTTACAATTGAACTGTCACTGTTACAATTGAACTGTCACTGTTTCAATTGAACTGTCACTATTACAATTGTATTGTCACTGTTACAATTGAACTGTCACTGTTACAATTAAACTGTCATTGTTAAAATTGAATTGTCACTGTTACAATTGAACTGTCACTGTTATAATTGAATTGTCATTGTTACAATTGAATTGTCATTGTTACAATTGTACTGTCACTGTTACAATTCAACTGTTACTGTTACAATTGAATTGTCACTGTTACAATTGAATTGTCATTGTTACAATTGAACTGTCACTGTTACAATTGAACTGTCACTGTTTCAATTGAACTGTCACTGTTACAATTGAATTGTCACTGTTCCAATTGAACTGTCACTGCTACAATTGAACTGTCACTGTTACAATTGAACTGTCACTGTTACAATTGAACTGTCACTGTTAGAATTGAGCTGTCACTGTTACAATTGCATTGTCACTGTTACAATTGAATTGTCACTGTTACAATTGAATTGTCACTGTTACAATTGAACTGTCACAGTCACAAGTGAACTGTCATTGTTACATTTGTACTGTCACTGTTACAATTGAACTGTCACTGTTACAATTGAATTGTCACTATTACAATTGAACTGTCACTGTTACAATTGAACTGTCACTCTTACAATTGAACTGTCACTGTTACAATTGAACTGTCACTGTTACAATTGAATTGTCACTGTTACAATTGAATTGTGACTGTTATATTGAACAGTCACTGTTACGTTACAATTGAATTGTCACTGTTACAATTGAATTCTCACTGTTACAATTGAACTGTCACTGTTACAAGTGAACTGTCACTGTTACAATTGTACTGTCACGGTTACAATTGAACTGTCATTGTTACAATTGAACTGTCACTGTTACAATTGATTTGTCACTGTTACAATTGAACTGTGACTGTTACATTTGAAATGTCACTGCTACAATTGAACTGTCACTGTTACAATTGAACTGTAACTGTTACAATTGAAATGTCACTGTTACAATTGAACTGTCACTGTTACAATTGAACTGTCACTGTTACAATTGACCTGTCACTGTTACAATTGAAATGTCTCTGTTACAATTGAATTGTCACTGTTACAATTGAATTGTCACTGTTACAATAGAACTGTCACTGTTACAATTGAATTGTCACTGTTACAATTGAACTGTCACTGTTACAATTGAACTGTCGCTGTTACAATTGAATTGTCACTGATACAATTGAACTGTCATTGTTACAATTGAACTGTCATTGTTACAATTGAATTGTCACTGTTACAATTGAACTGTCATTGTTACAATTGAACTGTCACTGTTACAATTGAACTGTCATTTTTACAATTGTACTGTCACTGTTACAATTGAACTGTCACTTATACAATTGAACTGTCACTGTTAAATTAGAACTGTCACTGTTATAATTGAACTGTCACTGTTACAATTGTACTGTCACTGTTACAATTGAACTGTCACTGTTACAATTGAACTGTCACTGTTACAATTGAATTGTCACTGTTACAATTGAACTGTCACTGTTACAATTGAACTGTCACTGTTACAATTGAACTGTCATTGTTACAATTGAACTGTCATTTTTACAATTGAATTGTCACTGCTACAATTGAACTGTCACTGTTACAATTGAACTGTCACTGTTACAATTGAGCTGTCACTGTTACAATTGAATTGTCACTGTTACAATTGACCTGTCACTGTTACAATTGAATAGTCACTGTTACAATTGAACTTTCACTGTTACAATTGAACTGTCACTGTTACAATTGAATTGTCACTTTTACAATTGAACTGTCACTGTTACAATTGAATTGTCACTGTTACAATTGAACCGTCACTGTTACAATTGAACTGTCACTGTTACAATTGAACTGTCATTGTTACAATTGAACTGTCATTGTTACAATTGAACTGTCACTGTTACAATTGAACTGTCACTGTTTCAATTGAACTGTCACTATTACAATTGTATTGTCACTGTTACAATTGAACTGTCACTGTTACAATTAAACTGTCATTGTTAAAATTGAATTGTCACTGTTACAATTGAACTGTCACTGTTATAATTGAATTGTCATTGTTACAATTGAATTGTCATTGTTACAATTGTACTGTCACTGTTACAATTCAACTGTTACTGTTACAATTGAATTGTCACTGTTACAATTGAACTGTCATTGTTACAATTGAATTGTCACTGGTAGAATTGAACTGTCATTGTTACAATTGAACTGTCACTGTTACAATTGAACTGTCATTGTTACAATTGTTCTGTCACTATTACAATTGAACTGTCACTGATACAATTGAACTGTCACTGTTACATTAGAACTGTCACTGTTACAATTGAACTGTCACTGTTACAATTGTACTGTCACTGTTACAATTGAACTGTCACTGTTACAATTGAACTGTCACTGTTACAATTGAATTGTCACTGTTACAATTGAACTGTCACTGTTACAATTGAACTGTCACTGTTACAATTGAACTGTCACTGTTACAATTGAACTGTCATTGTTACAATTGAACTGTCATTGTTACAATTGAATTGTCACTGCTACAATTGAACTGTCACTGTTACAATTGAACTGTCACTGTTACAATTGAGCTGTCACTGTTACAATTGAATTGTCACTGTTACAATTGACCTGTCACTGTTACAATTGAATAGTCACTGTTACAATTGAACTTTCACTGTTACAATTGAACTGTCACTGTTATAATTGAATTGTCACTTTTACAATTGAACTGTCACTGTTACAATTGAATTGTCACTGTTACAATTGAACCGTCACTGTTACAATTGAACTGTCACTGCTCCAATTGAACTGTCACTGCTACAATTGAACTGTCATTGTTACAATTCAACTGTCACTGTTACAATTGAATTGTCACTGTTACAATTGAACTGTCACTGTTACAATTGAATTGTCATTGTTACAATTGAACTGTCATTGTTACAATTGAACTGTCACTGTTACAATTGAATTGTCACTGTTACAATTGAATTGTCACTGTAAACAATTGAATTGTCATTGTTAGAATTGAATTGTCATTGTTACAATTGTACTGTCACTGTTACAATTGAACAGTCACTGTTACAATTGAATTGTCACTGTTACAATTGAATTGTCATTGTTTCAATTGAACTGTCACTGTTACAATTGAACTGTCACTGCTACAATTGAACTGTCATTGTTACAATTCAACTGTCACTGTTACAATTGAATTGTCACTGTTACAATTGAACTGTCACTGTTATAATTGAATTGTCACTTTTACAATTGAACTGTCACTGTTACAATTGAATTGTCACTGTTACAATTGAACCGTCACTGTTACAATTAAACTGTCATTGTTACAATTGAATTGTCACTGTTACAATTGAACTTTCACTGTTACAATTGAACTGTCACTGTTACAATTGAATTGTCACTTTTACAATTGAACTGTCACTGTTACAATTGAATTGTCACTGTTACAATTGAACCGTCACTGTTACAATTGAACTGTCACTGTTACAATTGAACTGTCACTGTTACAATTGAACTGTCACTGCTACAATTGAACTGTCATTGTTACAATTGAACTGTCACTGTTACAATTAAACTGTCATTGTTACAATTGAATTGTCACTGTTACAATTGAACTGTCACTGTTACAATTGAATTGTCATTGTTACAATTACACTGTCACTGTTACAATTCAACTGTCACTGTTACAATTGAATTGTCACTGTTACAATTGAATTGTGATTGTTACAATTGAACTGTCACTGTTACAATTGAATTGTCATTGTTACAATTGAACTGTCATTGTTACAATTGAACTATCACTGTTACAATTGAATTGTCACTGTTACAATTGAATTGTCACTGTAAACAATTGAATTGTCATTGTTAGAATTGAATTGTCATTGTTACAATTGTACTGTCACTGTTACAATTGAACAGTCACTGTTACAATTGAATTGTCACTGTTACAATTGAATTGTCATTGTTTCAATTGAACTGTCACTGTTACAATTGAACTGTCACTGCTACAATTGAACTGTCATTGTTACAATTCAACTGTCACTGTTACAATTGAATTGTCACTGTTACAATTGAACTGTCACTGTTATAATTGAATTGTCACTTTTACAATTGAACTGTCACTGTTACAATTGAATTGTCACTGTTACAATTGAACCGTCACTGTTACAATTAAACTGTCATTGTTACAATTGAATTGTCACTGTTACAATTGATCTGTCACTGTTACAATTGATTTGTCACTGTTACAATTGAAATGTCACTGTTACAATTGAACTGTCACTGTTACAATTGAACTGTCGCTGTTACAATTGAATTGTCGCTGTTACAATTGAACTGTCACTGTTGCAATTGAATTGTCACTGTTACAATTGAAATGTCACTGTTACAATTGAACTGTCACTGTTACAATTGAACTTCACTGTTACAATTGAATTGTCACTGTTACAATTGAATTGCCACTGTTACAATTGAATTGTCACTGTTACAATTGAATTGTCACTATTACAATTGAACTGTCACTGTTACAATTGAACTGTCACTGTTACAATTGAATTGTCACTGTTACAGTTGAACTGTGACTGTTACATTTGAAATGTCACTGCTACAATTGAACTGTCACTGTTACAATTGAACTGTCACTGTTACAATTGAAATGTCACTGTTACAATTGAACTGTCACTGTTACAATTGAACTGTCACGGTTACAATTGAACTGTCACGGTTACAATTGAAATGTCTCTGTAACAATTGAATTGTCACTGTTACAATTGAATTGTCACTGTTACAATAGAACTGTCACTGTTACAATTGAATTGTCACTGTTACAATTGAACTGTCACTGTTACAATTGAACTGTCGCTGTTACAATTGAATTGTCACTGTTACAATTGAACTGTCAATGTTACAATTGAACTGTCATTGTTACAATTGAATTGTCACTGGTAGAATTGAACTGTCATTGTTACAATTGAACTGTCACTGTTACAATTGAACTGTCATTGTTACAATTGTTCTGTCACTATTACAATTGAACTGTCACTGATACAATTGAACTGTCACTGTTACATTAGAACTGTCACTGTTACAATTGAACTGTCACTGTTACAATTGTACTGTCACTGTTACAATTGAACTGTCACTGTTACAATTGAACTGTCACTGTTACAATTGAATTGTCACTGTTACAATTGAACTGTCACTGTTACAATTGAACTGTCACTGTTACAATTGAACTGTCACTGTTACAATTGAACTGTCATTGTTACAATTGAACTGTCATTGTTACAATTGAATTGTCACTGCTACAATTGAACTGTCACTGTTACAATTGAACTGTCACTGTTACAATTGAGCTGTCACTGTTACAATTGAATTGTCACTGTTACAATTGACCTGTCACTGTTACAATTGAATAGTCACTGTTACAATTGAACTTTCACTGTTACAATTGAACTGTCACTGTTATAATTGAATTGTCACTTTTACAATTGAACTGTCACTGTTACAATTGAATTGTCACTGTTACAATTGAACCGTCACTGTTACAATTGAACTGTCACTGCTCCAATTGAACTGTCACTGCTACAATTGAACTGTCATTGTTACAATTCAACTGTCACTGTTACAATTGAATTGTCACTGTTACAATTGAACTGTCACTGTTACAATTGAATTGTCATTGTTACAATTGAACTGTCATTGTTACAATTGAACTGTCACTGTTACAATTGAATTGTCACTGTTACAATTGAATTGTCACTGTAAACAATTGAATTGTCATTGTTAGAATTGAATTGTCATTGTTACAATTGTACTGTCACTGTTACAATTGAACAGTCACTGTTACAATTGAATTGTCACTGTTACAATTGAATTGTCATTGTTTCAATTGAACTGTCACTGTTACAATTGAACTGTCACTGCTACAATTGAACTGTCATTGTTACAATTCAACTGTCACTGTTACAATTGAATTGTCACTGTTACAATTGAACTGTCACTGTTATAATTGAATTGTCACTTTTACAATTGAACTGTCACTGTTACAATTGAATTGTCACTGTTACAATTGAACCGTCACTGTTACAATTAAACTGTCATTGTTACAATTGAATTGTCACTGTTACAATTGAACTTTCACTGTTACAATTGAACTGTCACTGTTACAATTGAATTGTCACTTTTACAATTGAACTGTCACTGTTACAATTGAATTGTCACTGTTACAATTGAACCGTCACTGTTACAATTGAACTGTCACTGTTACAATTGAACTGTCACTGTTACAATTGAACTGTCACTGCTACAATTGAACTGTCATTGTTACAATTGAACTGTCACTGTTACAATTAAACTGTCATTGTTACAATTGCACTGTCACTGTTACAATTCAACTGTCACTGTTACAATTGAATTGTCACTGTTACAATTGAATTGTGATTGTTACAATTGAACTGTCACTGTTACAATTGAACTGTCACTGTTTCAATTGAACTGTCACTGTTACAATTGAATTGTCACTGTTACAATTGAACTGTCACTGTTACAATTGAACTGTCACTGTTACAATTGAACTGTGGCTGTTACAATTGAATTGTCACTGTTACAATTGATCTGTCACTGTTACAATTGAATTGTCACTGTTACAATTGAAATGTCACTGTTACAATTGAACTGTCACTGTTACAATTGAACTGTCGCTGTTACAATTGAATTGTCGCTGTTACAATTGAACTGTCACTGTTACAATTGAATTGTCACTGTTACAATTGAAATGTCGCTGTTACAATTGAACTGTCACTGTTACAATTGAACTTCACTGTTACAATTGAATTGTCACTGTTACAATTGAATGGTCACTGTTACAATTGAATTGTCACTATTACAATTGAACTGTCACTGTTACAATTGAACTGTCACTGTTACAATTGTACTGTCACGGTTACAATTGAACTGTCATTGTTACAATTGAACTGTCACTGTTACAATTGAATTGTCACTGTTACAGTTGAACTGTGACTGTTACATTTGAAATGTCACTGCTACAATTGAACTGTCACTGTTACAATTGAACTGTCACTGTTACAATTGAAATGTCACTGTTACAATTGAACTGTCACTGTTATAATTGAACTGTCACGTTTACAAATGAACTGTCACGGTTACAATTGAAATGTCTCTGTTACAATTGAATTGTCACTGTTACAATTGAATTGTCACTGTTACAATAGAACTGTCACTGTTACAATTGAATTGTCACTGTTACAATTGAACTGTCACTGTTACAATTGAACTGTCGCTGTTACAATTGAATTGTCACTGTTACAATTGAACTGTCAATGATACAATTGAACTGTCATTGTTACAATTGAATTGTCACTGTTACAATTGAACTGTCATTGTTACAATTGAACTGTCACTGTTACAATTGAACTGTCATTGTTACAATTGTTCTGTCATTATTACAATTGAACTGTCACTGATACAATTGAACTGTCACTGTTACATTAGAACTGTCACTGTTATAATTGAACTGTCACTGTTACAATTGTACTGTCACTGTTACAATTGAACTGTCACTGTTACAATTGAACTGTCACTGTTACAATTGAATTGTCACTGTTACAATTGAACTGTCACTGTTACAATTGAACTGTCACTGTTACAATTGAACTGTCACTGTTACAATTGATCTGTCATTGTTACAATTGAACTGTCATTGTTACAATTGAATTGTCACTGCTACAATTGAACTGTCACTGTTACAATTGAACTGTCACTGTTACAATTGAGCTGTCACTGTTACAATTGAATTGTCACTGTTACAATTGACCTGTCACTGTTACAATTGAATAGTCACTGTTACAATTGAACTTTCACTGTTACAATTGAACTGTCACTGTTATAATTGAATTGTCACTTTTACAATTGAACTGTCACTGTTACAATTGAGCTGTCACTGTTACAATTGAATTGTCACTGTTACAATTGACCTGTCACTGTTACAATTGAATAGTCACTGTTACAATTGAACTTTCACTGTTACAATTGAACTGTCACTGTTATAATTGAATTGTCACTTTTACAATTGAACTGTCACTGTTACAATTGAATTGTCACTGTTACAATTGAACCGTCACTGTTACAATTGAACTGTCACTGCTACAATTGAACTGTCATTGTTACAATTCAACTGTCACTGTTACAATTGAATTGTCACTGTTACAATTGAACTGTCACTGTTACAATTGAATTGTCATTGTTACAATTGAACTGTCATTGTTACAATTGAACTGTCACTGTTACAATTGAATTGTCACTGTTACAATTGAATTGTCACTGTAAACAATTGAATTGTCATTGTTATAATTGAATTGTCATTGTTACAATTGTACTGTCACTGTTACAATTGAACAGTCACTGTTACAATTGAATTGTCACTGTTACAATTGAATTGTCCTTGTTACAATTGAACTGTCACAGTTACAATTGAACTGTCACTGTTTCAATTGAACTTTCACTGTTACAATTGAACTGTCACTGTTACAATTGAACTGTCACTGTTACAATTAAACTGTCATTGTTACAATTGAATTGTCACTGTTACAATTGAACTGTCACTGTTATAATTGAATTGTCATTGTTACAATTGAATTGTCATTGTTACAATTGTACTGTCACTGTTACAATTCAACTGTCACTGTTACAATTGAATTGTCACTGTTACAATTGAATTGTCATTGTTACAATTGAACTGTCACTGTTACAATTGAACTGTCACTGTTTCAATTGAACTGTCACTGTTACAATTGATTTGTCACTGTTACAATTGAACTGTCACTGTTACAATTGAACTGTCACTGTTACAATTGAACTGTCACTGTTATAATTGAACTGTCACTGTTACAATTGAATTGTCACTGTTACAATTGAATTGTCACTGTTACAATTGAATTGTCACTGTTACAATTGAATTTTCACTGTTACAATTGAATTGTCATTGTTACATTTGAACTGTCACTGTTACAATTGAACTGTCACTGTTCCAATTGAACTGTCGCAGTTACAATTGAATTGTCACTGTTGCAATTGATCTGTCACTGTTACAATTGAATTGTCACTGTTACAATTGAAATGTCACTGTTACAATTGAACTGTCACTGTTACAATTGAACTGTCGCTGTTACAATTGAATTGTCACTGTTACAATTGAACTGTCACTGTTACAATTGAATTGTCACTGTTACAATTGAAATGTCACTGTTACAATTGAACTGTCACTGTTACAATTGAACTTCACTGTTAAAATTGAATTGTCACTGTTACAATTGAATTGTCACTGTTACAATTGAATTGTCACTGTTACAATTGAATTGTCACTATTACAATTGAACTGTCACTGTTACAATTGAACTGTCACTCTTACAATTGAACTGTCACTGTTACAATTGAACTGTCACTGTAACAATTGAATTGTCACTGTTACAATTGAATTGTCACTGTTATATTGAACTGTCACTTTTACGTTACAATTGAATTGTCACTGTTACAATTGAATTCTCACTGCTACAATTGAACTGTCACTGTTACAAGTGAACTGTCACTGTTACAATTGTAATTTCACGGTTACAATTGAACTGTCATTGTTACAATTGAACTGTCACTGTTACAATTGAATTGTCACTGTTACAATTGAACTGTGACTGTTACATTTGAAATGTCACTGCTACAATTGAACTGTCACTGTTACAATTGAACTGTCACTGTTACAATTGAAATGTCACTGTTACAATTGAACTGTCACTGTTACAATTGAACTGTCACTGTTACAATTGAACTGTCACTGTTGCAATTGAAATGTCTCTGTTACAATTGAATTGTCTCTGTTACAATTGAATTGTCACTGTTACAATTGAACTGTCACTGTTACAATTGAATTGTCACTGTTACAATTGAACTGTCACTGTTACAATTGAACTGTCGCTGTTACAATTGAATTGTCACTGTTACAATTGGACTGTCATTGTTACAATTGAACTGTCATTGTTACAATTGAATTGTCACTGTTACAATAGAACTGTCATTGTTACAATTGAACTGTCACTGTTACAATTGAACTGTCATTGTTACAATTGTACTGCCACTGTTACAATTGAACTGTCACTGATACAATTGAACTGTCACTGTTACATTAGAACTGTGACTGTTATAATTGAACTGTCACTATTACAATTGTACTGTCACTGTTACAATTGAACTGTCACTGTTACAATTGAACTGTCACTGTTACATTTGAACTTTCACTGTTACAATTGAACTGTCACTGTTACAATTGAACTGTCACTGTTACAATTGAATTGTCACTGTTACAATTGAACTGTCACTGTTACAATTGAACTGTCACTGTTACAATTGAACTGTCATTGTTACAATTGAACTGTCATTGTTACAATTGAATTGTCACTGCTACAATTGAACTGTCACTGTTACAATTGAACTGTCACTGTTACAATTGAGCTGTCACTGTTACAATTGAACTGTCACTGTTACAATTGACCTGTCACTGTTACAATTGAATAGTCACTGTTATATTGAACTTTCACTGTTACAATTGAACTGTCACTGTTACAATTGAATTGTCACTTTTACAATTGAACTGTCACTGTTACAATTGAATTGTCACTGTTACAACTGAACCGTCACTGTTACAATGGAATTGTCATTGTTACAATTGAACTGTCATTGTTACAATTGAACTGTCACTGTTACAATTGAATTGTCACTGTTACAATTGAATTGTCACTGTTACAATTGAATTGTCATTGTTAGAATTGAATTGTCATTGTTACAATTGTACTGTCACTGTTACAATTCAACTGTCACTGTTACAATTGAATTGTCACTGTAACAATTGAATTGTCATTGTTACAATTGAACTGTCACTGTTACAATTGAACTGTCACTGTTTCAATTGAACTGTCACTGTTACAATTGAATTGTCACTGTTACAATTGAACTGTCACTTTTATAATTGAATTGTCATTGTTACAATTGAATTGTCATTGTTACAATTGTACTGTCACTGTTACAATTCAACTGTCACTGTTACAATTGAATTGCCACTGTTACAATTGAATTGTCATTGTTACAATTGAACTGTTACTGTTACAATTGAACTGTCACTGTTTCAATTGAATTGTCACTGTTACAATTGAATTGTCACTGTTACAATTGAACTGTCACTGTTACAATTGAACTGTCACTGTTACAATTGAATTGTCACTGTTACAATTGAATTGTCACTGTTACAATTGAATTGTCACTGTTACAATTGAATTGTCACTGTTATATTGAACTGTCACTGTTACGTTACAATTGAATTGTCACTGTTACAATTGAATTCTCACTGTTACAATTGAACTGTTACTGTTACAATTGAATTGCCACTGTTACAATTGAATTGTCATTGTTACAATTGAACTGTTACTGTTACAATTGAACTGTCACTGTTTCAATTGAACTGTCACTGTTACAATTGAATTGTCACTGTTACAATTGAATTCTCACTGTTACAATTGAACTGTCACTGTTACAATTCTACTGTCACGGTTACAATTGAACTATCATTGTTACAATTGAACTGTCACTGTTACAATTGAATTGCCACTGTTACAATTGAACTGTGACTGTTACATTTGAAATGTCACTGCTACAATTGAACTGTCACTGTTACAATTGAACTGTCACTGTTACAATTGAACTGTCACTGTTACAATTGAAATGTCTCTGTTACAATTGAATTGTCACTGTTACAATTGAATTGTCACTGTTACAATTTAACTTTCACTGTTACAATTGAATTGTCACTGTTACAATTGAACTGTCACTGTTACAATTGAACTGTCGCTGTTACAAATGAATTGTCACTATTATAATTGAACTGTCATTGTTACAATTGCACTGTCATTGTTACAATTGAATTGTCACTGTTACAACTGAACTGTCATTGTTACAATTGAACTGTCACTGTTACAATTGAACTGTCATTGTTACAATAGTACTGTCACTGTTACAATTGAACTGTCACTGTTACAGTTGAACTGTCACTGTTACATTCGAACTGTCACTGTTATAATTGAACTGTCACTGTTACAATTGTACTGTCACTGTTACAATTGAACTGTCACTGTTACATTTGAACTATCACTGTTACAATTGAATTGTCACTGTTACAATTGAACTGTCACTGTTACAATTGAATTGTCACTGTTACAATTGAACTGTCACGGTTACAATTGAACTGTCACTGTTACAGTTGAACTGTCATTGTTACAATTGAACTGTCATTGTTACAATTGAACTGTCACTGCTACAATTGAACTGTCACTGTTACAATTGAACTGTCACTGTTACAATTGAGCTGTCACTGTTACAATTGAACTGTCACTGTTACAATTGACCTGTCACTGTTACAATTGAATAGTCTCTGTTACAATTGAACTTTCACTGTTACAATTGAACTGTCACTGTTACAATTGAATTGTCACTTTTACAATTGAACTGTCACTGTTACAATTGAATTCTCACTGTTACAATTGAACCGTCACTGTTACAATTGAACTGTCACTGTTACAATTGAACTGCCACTGTTACAATTGAACTGTCACTGCTACAATTGAACTGTCATTGTTACAATTGAACTGTCACTGTTACAATTGAAATGTCACTGTTACAATTGAACTGTCACTGTTACAATTGAATTGTCATTGTTACAATTGAACTGTCATTGTTACAATTGAACTGTCACTGTTACAATTGAATTGTCATTGTTACAATTGAATTGTCACTGTTACAATTGAATTGTCACTGTTACAATTGAATTGTCATTGTTAGAATTGAATTGTCATTGTTACAATTGTACTGTCACTGTTACAATTCAACTGTCACTGTTACAATTGAATTGTCACTGTTACAATTGAATTGTCATTGTTACAATTGAACTGTCACTGTTGCAATTGAACTGTCACTGTTTCAATTGAACTGTCACTGTTACAATTGAACTGTCACTGTTACAATTGAACTGTCACTGTTACAATTGAACTGTCACTGTTGCAATTGAAATGTCTCTGTTACAATTGAATTGTCTCTGTTACAATTGAATTGTCACTGTTACAATTGAACTGTCACTGTTACAATTGAATTGTCACTGTTACAATTGAACTGTCACTGTTACAATTGAACTGTCGCTGTTACAATTGAATTGTCACTGTTACAATTGAACTGTCATTGTTACAATTGATCTGTCATTGTTAAAATTGAATTGTCACTGTTACAATTGAACTGTCATTGTTACAATTGAACTGTCACTGTTACAATTGAACTGTCATTGTTACAATTGTACTGTCACTGTTACAATTGAACTGTCACTGATACAATTGAACTGTCACTGTTACATTAGAACTGTCACTGTTATAATTGAACTGTCACTATTACAATTGTACTGTCACTGTTACAATTGAACTGTCACTGTTACAATTGAACTGTCACTGTTACATTTGAACTTTCACTGTTACAATTGAACTGTCACTGTTACAATTGAACTGTCACTGTTACAATTGAATTGTCACTGTTACAATTGAACTGTCACTGTTACAATTGAACTGCCCCTGTTACAATTGAACTGTCATTGTTACAATTGAACTGTCATTGTTACAATTGAATTGTCACTGCTACAATTGAACTGTCACTGTTACAATTGAACTGTCACTGTTACAATTGTGCTGTCACTGTTACAATTGAACTGTCACTGTTACAATTGACCTGTCACTGTTACAATTGAATAGTCACTGTTACAATTGAACTTTCACTGTTACAATTGAACTGTCACTGTTACAATTGAATTGTCACTTTTACAATTGAACTGTCACTGTTACAATTGAATTGTCACTGTTACAATTGAACCGTCACTGTTACAATTGAACTGTCACTGTTACAATTGAACTGTCACTGTTACAATTGAACTGTCACTGCTACAATTGAACTGTCATTGTTACAATTGAACTGTCACTGTTACAATTGACTTGTCACTGTTACAATTGAACTGTCACTGTTACAATTGAACTTTCACTGTTACAATTGAATTGTCACTGTTACAATTGAACTGTCATTGTTACAATTGAACTGTCACTGTTACAATTGAATTGTCACTGTTACAATTGAATTGTCACTGTTACAATTGAATTGTCATTGTTAGAATTGAATTGTCATTGTTACAATTGTACTGTCACTGTTACAATTCAACTGTCACTGTTACAATTGAATTGTCACTGTAACAATTGAATTCTCATTGTTACAATTGAACTGTCACTGTTACAATTGAACTGTCACTGTTTCAATTGAACTGTCACTGTTACAATTGACTTGTCACTGTTACAATTGAACTGTCACTGTTACAATTAAACTGTCATTGTAACAATTGAATTGTCACTGTTACAATTGAACTGTCACTTTTATAATTGAATTGTCATTGTTACAATTGAATTGTCATTGTTACAATTGTACTGTCACTGTTACAATTCAACTGTCACTGTTACAATTGAATTGTCACTGTTACAATTGAATTGTCATTGTTACAATTGAACTGTTACTGTTACAATTGAACTGTCACTGTTTCAATTGAACTGTCACTGTTACAATTGAATTGTCACTGTTACAATTGAATTGTCACTGTTACTATTGAACTGTCACTGTTACAATTGAACTGTCACTGTTACAATTGAATTGTCACTGTTACAATTGAATTGTCACTGTTACAATTGAATTGTCACTGTTACAATTGAACTGTCACAGTTACAAGTGAACTGTCATTGTTACATTTGTACTGTCACTGTTACAATTGAACTGTCACTGTTACAATTGAATTGTCACTATTACAATTGAACTGTCACTGTTACAATTGAACTGTCACTCTTACAATTGAACTGTCACTGTTACAATTGAACTGTCACTGTTACAATTGAATTGTCACTGTTACAATTGAATTGTCACTGTTATATTGAACTGTCACTGTTACGTTACAATTGAATTGTCACTGTTACAATTGAATTCTCACTGTTACAATTGAACTGTTACTGTTACAAGTGAACTGTCACTGTTACAATTGTACTGTCACGGTTACAATTGAACTATCATTGTTACAATTGAACTGTCAGTGTTACAATTGAATTGCCACTGTTACAATTGAACTGTGACTGTTACATTTGAAATGTCACTGCTACAATTGAACTGTCACTGTTACAATTGAACTGTCACTGTTACAATTGAACTGTCACTGTTACAATTGAACTGTCATTGTTACAATTGAACTGTCATTGTTACAATTGAATTGTCACTGCTACAATTGAACTGTCACTGTTACAATTGAACTGTCACTGTTACAATTGTGCTGTCACTGTTACAATTGAACTGTCACTGTTACAATTGACCTGTCACTGTTACAATTGAATAGTCACTGTTACAATTGAACTTTCACTGTTACAATTGAACTGTCACTGTTACAATTGAATTGTCACTTTTACAATTGAACTGTCACTGTTACAATTGAATTGTCACTGTTACAATTGAACCGTCACTGTTACAATTGAACTGTCACTGTTACAATTGAACTGTCACTGTTACAATTGAACTGTCACTGCTACAATTGAACTGTCATTGTTACAATTGAACTGTCACTGTTACAATTGACTTGTCACAGTTACAATTGAACTGTCACTGTTACAATTGAACTTTCACTGTTACAATTGAATTGTCACTGTTACAATTGAACTGTCATTGTTACAATTGAACTGTCACTGTTACAATTGAATTGTCACTGTTACAATTGAATTGTCACTGTTACAATTGAATTGTCATTGTTAGAATTGAATTGTCATTGTTACAATTGTACTGTCACTGTTACAATTCAACTGTCACTGTTACAATTGAATTGTCACTGTAACAATTGAATTCTCATTGTTACAATTGAACTGTCACTGTTACAATTGAACTGTCACTGTTTCAATTGAACTGTCACTGTTACAATTGACTTGTCACTGTTACAATTGAACTGTCACTGTTACAATTAAACTGTCATTGTTACAATTGAATTGTCACTGTTACAATTGAACTGTCACTTTTATAATTGAATTGTCATTGTTACAATTGAATTGTCATTGTTACAATTGTACTGTCACTGTTACAATTCAACTGTCACTGTTACAATTGAATTGTCACTGTTACAATTGAATTGTCATTGTTACAATTGAACTGTTACTGTTACAATTGAACTGTCACTGTTTCAATTGAACTGTCACTGTTACAATTGAATTGTCACTGTTACAATTGAATTGTCACTGTTACAATTGAACTGTCACTGTTACAATTGAACTGTCATTGTTACAATTGAATTGTCACTGTTACAATTGAATTGTCACTGTTACAATTGAATTGTCACTGTTACAATTGAACTGTCACAGTTACAAGTGAACTGTCATTGTTACATTTGTACTGTCACTGTTACAATTGAACTGTCACTGTTACAATTGAATTGTCACTATTACAATTGAACTGTCACTGTTACAATTGAACTGTCACTCTTACAATTGAACTGTCACTGTTACAATTGAACTGTCACTGTTACAATTGAATTATCACTGTTACAATTGAATTGTCACTGTTATATTGAACTGTCACTGTTACGTTACAATTGAATTGTCACTGTTACAATTGAATTCTCACTGTTACAATTGAACTGTTACTGTTACAAGTGAACTGTCACTGTTACAATTGTACTGTCACGGTTACAATTGAACTATCATTGTTACAATTGAACTGTCAGTGTTACAATTGAATTGCCACTGTTACAATTGAACTGTGACTGTTACATTTGAAATGTCACTGCTACAATTGAACTGTCACTGTTACAATTGAACTGTCACTGTTACAATTGAACTGTCACTGTTACAATTGAAATGTCTCTGTTACAATTGAATTGTCACTGTTACAATTGAATTGTCACTGTTACAATTGAACTTTCACTGTTACAATTGAATTGTCACTGTTACAATTGAACTGTCACTGTTACAATTGAACTGTCGCTGTTACAAATGAATTGTCACTATTATAATTGAACTGTCATTGTTACAATTGAACTGTCATTGTTACAATTGAATTGTCACTGTTACAATTGAACTGTCATTGTTACAATTGAACTGTCACTGTTACAATTGAACTGTCATTGTTACAATAGTACTGTCACTGTTACAATTGAACTGTCACTGTTACAGTTGAACTGTCACTGTTACATTAGAACTGTCACTGTTATAATTGAACTGTCACTGTTACAATTGTACTGTCACTGTTACAATTGAACTGTCACTGTTACAATTGAACTGTCACTGTTACAATTGAACAGTGACTGTTACATTTGAAATGTCACTGCTACAATTGAACTGTCACTGTTACAATTGAACTGTCACTGTTACAATTGAACTGTCACTGTTACAATTGAAATGTCTCTGTTACAATTGAATTGTCACTGTTACAATTGAACTTTCACTGTTACAATTGAATTGTCACTGTTACAATTGAACTGTCACTGTTACAATTGAACTGTCGCTGTTACAATTGAATTGTCACTGTTACATTAGAACTGTCACTGTTATAATTGAACTGTCACTGTTACAATTGTACTGTCACTGTTACAATTGAACTGTCACTGTTACAATTGAACTGTCACTGTTACATTTGAACTATCACTGTTACAATTGAATTGTCACTGTTACAATTGAACTGTCGCTGTTACAATTGAATTGTCACTGTTACAATTGAACTGTCACTGATACAATTGAACTGTCACTGTTACAGTTGAACTGTCATTGTTACAATTGAACTGTCATTGTTACAATTGAACTGTAACTGCTACAATTGAACTGTCACTGTTACAATTGAACTGTCACTGTTACAATTGAGCTGTCACTGTTACAATTGAACTGTCACTGTTACAATTGACCTGTCACTGTTACAATTGAATAGTCACTGTTACAATTGAACTTTCACTGTTACAATTGAACTGTCACTGTTACAATTGAATTGTCACTTTTACAATTGAACTGTTACTGTTACAATTGAATTCTCACTGTTACAATTGAACCGTCACTGTTACAATTGAACTGTCACTGTTACAATTGAACTGCCACTGTTACAATTGAACTGTCACTGCTGCAATTGAACTGTCATTGTTACAATTGAACTGTCACTGTTACAATTGAAATGTCACTGTTACAATTGAACTGTCACTGTTACAATTGAATTGTCATTGTTACAATTGAACTGTCATTGTTACAATTGAACTGTCACTGTTACAATTGAATTGTCATTGTTACAATTGAATTGTCACTGTTACAATTGAATTGTCACTATTACAATTGAATTGTCATTGTTAGAATTGAATTGTCATTGTTACAATTGTACTGTCACTGTTACAATTCAACTGTCACTGTTACAATTGAATTGTCACTGTTACAATTGAATTGTCATTGTTACAATTGAACTGTCACTGTTACAATTGAACTGTCACTGTTTCAATTGAACTGTCACTGTTACAATTGAATTGTCACTGTTACAATTGAACTGTCACTGTTGCAATTAAACTGTCATTGTTACAATTGAATTGTCACTGTTACAATTGAACTGTCACTGTTATAATTGAATTGTCATTGTTACAATTGAATTGTCATTGTTACAATTGTACTGTCACTGTTACAATTCAACTGTCAATGTTAAAATAAATTGTCACTGTTACAATTGAATTGTCATTGTTACAATTGAACTGTCACTGTTACAATTGAACTGTCACTGTTACAATTGAACTGTCACTGTTACAATTGCATTGTCACTGTTACAATTGAATTGTCACTGTTACAATTGAACTGTCACAGTTACAAGTGAACTGTCATTGTTACATTTGTACTGTCACTGTTACAATTGAATTGTGAATATTACAATTGCATTGTCACTGTTACAATTGAATTGTCACTGTTACAATTGAATTGTCACTGTTACAATTGAATTGTCACTGTTACAATTGAATTGTCACTGTTACAATTGAACTGTCACAGTTACAACTGAACTGTCATTGTTACATTTGTACTGCCACTCTTACAATTGAACTGTCACTGTTACAATTGAACTGTCACTGTTACAATTGAATTGTCACTGTTACAATTGAATTGTCACTATTATATTGAACTGTCACTGTTACGTTACAATTGAATTGTGACTGTTACAATTGAATTCTCACTGTTACAATTGAACTGTTACTGTTACAAGTGAACTGTCACTGTTACAATTGTACTGTCACGGTTACAATTGAACTGTCATTGTTACAATTGAACTGTCACTGTTACAATTGAATTGTCACTGTTACAATTGAACTGTGACTGTTACATTTGAAATGTCACTGCTACAATTGAACTGTCACTGTAACAATTGAACTGTCACTGTTACAATTGAACTGTCACTGTTACAATTGAAATGTCACTGTTACAATAGAACTGTCACTGTTACAATTGAACTGTCACTGTTACAATTGAACTGTCACTGTTACAATTGAAATGTCTCTCTTACAATTGAATTGTCACTGTTACAATTGAATTGTCACGGTTACAATTGAACTGTCACTGTTACAATTGAATTGTCACTGTTACAATTGAACTGTCACTGTTACAATTGAACTGTCGCTGTTACAATTGAATTGTCACTGTTACAATTGAACTGTCATTGTTACAATTGAACTGTCATTGTTACAATTGAATTGTCACTGTTACAATTGAACTGTCATTGTTACAATTGAACTGTCACTGTTACAATTGAACTGCCATTGTTACAATTGTACTGTCACTGTTACAATTGAACTGTCACTGTTACAATTGAATTGTCATTGTTACAATTGAACTGTCATTGTTACAATTGAATTGTCACTGTTACAATTGAACTGTCACTGTTACAATTGGATTGTCATTGTTACAATTGAACTGTCACTGTTACAATTTAATTGTCATTGTTACAATTGAACTGTCATTGTTACAATTGAACTGTCATTGTTACAATTGAACTGTCATTGTTACAATTGAACTGTCACTGCTACAATTGAATTGTCACTGTTACAATTGAACTGTCACTGTTACAATTGAATTGTCATTGTTACAATTGAACTGTCATTGTTACAATTGAACTGTCATTGTTACAATTGAACTGTCATTGTTACAATTAAATTGTCACTGTTACAATTGAACTGTCATTGTTACAATTGAATTGTCATTGTTACAATTGAACTGTCAGTGTTACAATTTAATTGTCACTGTTACAATTGAACTGTCATTGTTACAATTGTCCTGTCACTGTTACAATTGAACTGTCATTGTTACAATTTAATTGTCACTGTTACAATTGAATTGTCATTGTTACAGTTGAACTGTCATTGTTACAATTGAATTGTCACTGTTACAATTGAATTGTCATTGTTACAATTGAACTGTCACTGTTACAATTGAATTGTCACTGTTACAATTGAACTGTCACTGTTACAATTGAATTGTCATTGTTACAATTGAACTGTCACTGTTACAATTTAATTGTCATTGTTACAATTGAACTGTCATTGTTATAGTTGAACTGTCATTGTTACAATTGAACTGTCATTGTTACAATTGAACTGTCACTGTTACAATTGAATTGTTACTGATACAATTGAACTGATATTGTTACAATTGAACTGTCATTGTTTAAATTGAACTGTCACTGTTACAATTGAATTGTCACTGTTACAATTGAATTGTCATTGTTACAATTTAATTGTCATTGTTACAATTGAACTGTCACTGTTACAATTGAATTGTTACTGTTACAATTGAATTGTCACTGTTACAATTGAACTGTCACTGCTACAATTGAATGGTCACTGTTACAATTGAACTTTCACTGTTAAAATTGAATTGTCACTGTTACAATTGAACTGTCACTGTTACAACTGAATTGTCATTGTTACAATAGAACTGTCACTGTTACAATTGAACTGTTACTGTTACAGTTGAACTGTCACTGTTACAATTGAATTGTCACTGTTACAATTGAATTGTCATTGTTACAATTGAACTGTCACTGTTACAATTGAATTGTCACTGTTACATTTGAACTGTCACTGTTACAGTTGAATTGTCATTGTTACAGTTGAACTGTCATTGTTACAATTGAACTGTCACTGTTACAATTGAATTGTCACTGTTACAATTGAATTGTCACTGTTACAATTGAATTGTCATTGTTAGAATTGAATTGTCATTGTTACAAATGTACTGTCACTGTTACAATTGAACTGTCACTGTTACAATTGAATTGTCACTGTTACAATTGAATTGTCATTGTTACAATTGAACTGTCACTGTTACAATTGAACTGTCACTGCTTCAATTGAACTGTCACTGTTACTATTGAATTGTCACTGTTAAAATTGAACTGTCATTGTTACAATTGAATTGTCACTGTTACAATTGAACTGTCACTGTTATAATTGAATTGTCATTGTTACAATTGAACTGTCACTGTTACAATTTAATTGTCATTGTTACAATTGAACTGTCATTGTTACAATTGAACTGTCATTGTTACAATTGAACTGTCACTGTTACAATTGAATTGTCATTGTTACAATTGAACTGTCATTGTTACAATTGAATTGTCACTGTTACAATTGAACTGTCACTGTTACAATTGAATTGTCATTGTTACAATTAAACTGTCACTGTTACAATTTAATTGTCATTGTTACAATTAAACTGTCATTTTTACAATTGAACTGTCATTGTTACTATTGAACTATCATTGTTACAATTGAACTGTCACTGGTACAATTGAATTGTCATTGTTACAATTGCACTGTCATTTTTACAATTGAATTGTCATTGTTACAATTGAACTGTCATTGTTACAATTGATCTGTCATTGTTACAATTGAACTGTCATTGTTACAATTAAATTGTCACTGTTACAATTGAACTGTCATTGTTACAATTGTCCTGTCACTGTTACAATTGAACTGTGATTGTTACAATTTAATTGTCACTGTTACAATTGAACTGTCATTGTTACAATTGATCTGTCATTGTTACAATTGAACTGTCATTGTTACAATTTAATTGTCACTGTTACAATTGAACTGTCATTGTTACAATTGATCTGTCACTGTTACAATTGAATTGTCATTGTTAGAATTGAATTGTCATTGTTACAATTGTACTGTCACTGTTACAATTGAACAGTCACTGTTACAATTGAATTGTCACTGTTACAATTGAATTGTCATTGTTTCAATTGAACTGTCACTGTTACAATTGAACTGTCACTGCTACAATTGAACTGTCATTGTTACAATTCAACTGTCACTGTTACAATTGAATTGTCACTGTTACAATTGAACTGTCACTGTTATAATTGAATTGTCACTTTTACAATTGAACTGTCACTGTTACAATTGAATTGTCACTGTTACAATTGAACCGTCACTGTTACAATTAAACTGTCATTGTTACAATTGAATTGTCACTGTTACAATTGAACTTTCACTGTTACAATTGAACTGTCACTGTTACAATTGAATTGTCACTTTTACAATTGAACTGTCACTGTTACAATTGAATTGTCACTGTTACAATTGAACCGTCACTGTTACAATTGAACTGTCACTGTTACAATTGAACTGTCACTGCTACAA
The DNA here is from genome assembly GCF_052327205.1 of Somniosus microcephalus. Classification (NCBI taxonomy): domain Eukaryota; kingdom Metazoa; phylum Chordata; class Chondrichthyes; order Squaliformes; family Somniosidae; genus Somniosus; species Somniosus microcephalus. The sequence continues at coordinate 89,528,347 of NC_140994.1, read as the reverse complement.
TTGAACTGTCATTGTTACAATTGAACTGTCACTGTTAAAATTAAACTGTCATTGTTACAATTGAATTGTCATTGTTACAATTGAACTGTCACTGTTATAATTGAATTGTCATTGTTACAATTGAATTGTCATTGTTACAATTGAACTGTCGCTGTTACAATTGAATTGTCACTGTTACAATTGATCTGTCACTGTTACAATTGATCTGTCACTGTTACAATTGAATTGTCACTGTTACAATTGAAATGTCACTGTTACAATTGAACTGTCACTGTTACAATTGAACTGTCGCTGTTACAATTGAATTGTCGCTGTTACAATTGAACTGTCACTGTTACAATTGAATTGTCACTGTTACAATTGAAATGTCACTGTTACAATTGAACTGTCACTGTTACAATTGAACTTCACTGTTACAATTGAATTGTCACTGTTACAATTGAATTGTCACTGTTACAATTGAATTGTCATTGTTACAATTGAACTGTCACTGTTACAATTGAACTGTCACTGTTTCAATTGAACTGTCACTGTTACAACTGAATTGTCACTGTTACAATTGAACTGTGATTGTTACAATTTAATTGTCACTGTTACAATTGAACTGTCATTGTTACAATTGATCTGTCATTGTTACAATTGAACTGTCATTGTTACAATTTAATTGTCACTGTTACAATTGAACTGTCATTGTTACAATTGATCTGTCACTGTTACAATTGAATTGTCATTGTTAGAATTGAATTGTCATTGTTACAATTGTACTGTCACTGTTACAATTGAACAGTCACTGTTACAATTGAATTGTCACTGTTACAATTGAATTGTCATTGTTTCAATTGAACTGTCACTGTTACAATTGAACTGTCACTGCTACAATTGAACTGTCATTGTTACAATTCAACTGTCACTGTTACAATTGAATTGTCACTGTTACAATTGAACTGTCACTGTTATAATTGAATTGTCACTTTTACAATTGAACTGTCACTGTTACAATTGAATTGTCACTGTTACAATTGAACCGTCACTGTTACAATTAAACTGTCATTGTTACAATTGAATTGTCACTGTTACAATTGAACTTTCACTGTTACAATTGAACTGTCACTGTTACAATTGAATTGTCACTTTTACAATTGAACTGTCACTGTTACAATTGAATTGTCACTGTTACAATTGAACCGTCACTGTTACAATTGAACTGTCACTGTTACAATTGAACTGTCACTGTTACAATTGAACTGTCACTGCTACAATTGAACTGTCATTGTTACAATTGAACTGTCACTGTTAAAATTAAACTGTCATTGTTACAATTGAATTGTCACTGTTACAATTGAACTGTCACTGTTATAATTGAATTGTCATTGTTACAATTGAATTGTCATTGTTACAATTGCACTGACACTGTTACAATTCAACTGTCACTGTTACAATTGAATTGTCACTGTTACAATTGAATTGTGATTGTTACAATTGAACTGTCACTGTTACAATTGAACTGTCACTGTTTCAATTGAACTGTCACTGTTACAATTGAATTGTCACTGTTACAATTGAACTGTCACTGTTACAATTGAACTGTCGCTGTTACAATTGAACTGTCGCTGTTACAATTGAATTGTCACTGTTACAATTGATCTGTCACTGTTACAATTGAATTGTCACTGTTACAATTGAAATGTCACTGTTACAATTGAACTGTCACTGTTACAATTGAACTGTCACTGTTACAATTGAATTGTCGCTGTTACAATTGAACTGTCACTGTTACAATTGAATTGTCACTGTTACAATTGAAATGTCACTGTTACAATTGAACTGTCACTGTTACAATTGAACTTCACTGTTACAATTGAATTGTCACTGTTACAATTGAATTGTCACTGTTACAATTGAATTGTCATTGTTACAATTCAACTGTCACTGTTACAATTGAATTGTCACTGTTACAATTGAACTGTCACTGTTACAATTGAATTGTCATTGTTACAATTGAACTGTCATTGTTACAATTGAACTGTCACTGTTACAATTGAATTGTCACTGTTACAATTGAATTGTCACTGTAAACAATTGAATTGTCATTGTTAGAATTGAATTGTCATTGTTACAATTGTACTGTCACTGTTACAATTGAACAGTCACTGTTACAATTGAATTGTCACTGTTACAATTGAATTGTCCTTGTTACAATTGAACTGTCACAGTTACAATTGAACTGTCACTGTTTCAATTGAACTTTCACTGTTACAATTGAACTGTCACTGTTACAATTGAACTGTCACTGTTACAATTAAACTGTCATTGTTACAATTGAATTGTCACTGTTACAATTGAACTGTCACTGTTATAATTGAATTGTCATTGTTACAATTGAATTGTCATTGTTACAATTGTACTGTCACTGTTACAATTCAACTGTCATTGTTACAATTGAATTGTCACTGTTACAATTGAATTGTCATTGTTACAATTGAACTGTCACTGTTACAATTGAACTGTCACTGTTTCAATTGAACTGTCACTGTTACAATTGATTTGTCACTGTTACAATTGAACTGTCACTGTTACAATTGAACTGTCACTGTTACAATTGAACTGTCACTGTTATAATTGAACTGTCACTGTTACAATTGAATTGTCACTGTTACAATTGAATTGTCACTGTTACAATTGAATTGTCACTGTTACAATTGAATTTTCACTGTTACAATTGAATTGTCATTGTTACATTTGAACTGTCACTGTTACAATTGAACTGTCACTGTTCCAATTGAACTGTCGCAGTTACAATTGAATTGTCACTGTTGCAATTGATCTGTCACTGTTACAATTGAATTGTCACTGTTACAATTGAAATGTCACTGTTACAATTGAACTGTCACTGTTACAATTGAACTGTCGCTGTTACAATTGAATTGTCACTGTTACAATTGAACTGTCACTGTTACAATTGAATTGTCACTGTTACAATTGAAATGTCACTGTTACAATTGAACTGTCACTGTTACAATTGAACTTCACTGTTACAATTGAATTGTCACTGTTACAATTGAATTGTCACTGTTACAATTGAATTGTCACTGTTACAATTGAATTGTCACTATTACAATTGAACTGTCACTGTTACAATTGAACTGTCACTCTTACAATTGAACTGTCACTGTTACAATTGAACTGTCACTGTAACAATTGAATTGTCACTGTTACAATTGAATTGTCACTGTTATATTGAACTGTCACTTTTACGTTACAATTGAATTGTCACTGTTACAATTGAATTCTCACTGCTACAATTGAACTGTGACTGTTACATTTGAAATGTCACTGCTACAATTGAACTGTCACTGTTACAATTGAACTGTCACTGTTACAATTGAAATGTCACTGTTACAATTGAACTGTCACTGTTACAATTGAACTGTCACTGTTACAATTGAACTGTCACTGTTGCAATTGAAATGTCTCTGTTACAATTGAATTGTCTCTGTTACAATTGAATTGTCACTGTTACAATTGAACTGTCACTGTTACAATTGAATTGTCACTGTTACAATTGAACTGTCACTGTTACAATTGAACTGTCACTGTTACAATTGAATTGTCACTGTTACAATTGAACTGTCACTGTTACAATTGAACTGTCGCTGTTACAATTGAATTGTCACTGTTACAATTGGACTGTCATTGTTACAATTGAACTGTCATTGTTACAATTGAATTGTCACTGTTACAATAGAACTGTCATTGTTACAATTGAACTGTCACTGTTACAATTGAATTGTCATTGTTACAATTGAACTGTCACTGTTACAATTTAATTGTCATTGTTACAATTGAACTGTCATTGTTATAGTTGAACTGTCATTGTTACAATTGAACTGTCATTGTTACAATTGAATTGTCACTGTTACAATTGAACTGTGACTGTTACATTTGAAATGTCACTGCTACAATTGAACTGTCACTGTTACAATTGAACTGTCACTGTTACAATTGAAATGTCACTGTTACAATTGAACTGTCACTGTTACAATTGAACTGTCACTGTTACAATTGAACTGTCACTGTTGCAATTGAAATGTCTCTGTTACAATTGAATTGTCTCTGTTACAATTGAATTGTCACTGTTACAATTGAACTGTCACTGTTACAATTGAATTGTCACTGTTACAATTGAACTGTCACTGTTACAATTGAACTGTCGCTGTTACAATTGAATTGTCACTGTTACAATTGGACTGTCATTGTTACAATTGAACTGTCATTGTTACAATTGAATTGTCACTGTTACAATAGAACTGTCATTGTTACAATTGAACTGTCACTGTTACAATTGAATTGTCATTGTTACAATTGAACTGTCACTGTTACAATTTAATTGTCATTGTTACAATTGAACTGTCATTGTTATAGTTGAACTGTCATTGTTACAATTGAACTGTCATTGTTACAATTGAACTGTCACTGTTACAATTGAATTGTTACTGATACAATTGAACTGATATTGTTACAATTGAACTGTCATTGTTTAAATTGAACTGTCACTGTTACAATTGAATTGTCACTGTTACAATTGAATTGTCATTGTTACAATTTAATTGTCATTGTTACAATTGAACTGTCACTGTTACAATTGAATTGTTACTGTTACAATTGAATTGTCACTGTTACAATTGAACTGTCACTGCTACAATTGAATGGTCACTGTTACAATTGAACTTTCACTGTTAAAATTGAATTGTCACTGTTACAATTGAACTGTCACTGTTACAACTGAATTGTCATTGTTACAATAGAACTGTCACTGTTACAATTGAACTGTTACTGTTACAGTTGAACTGTCACTGTTACAATTGAATTGTCACTGTTACAATTGAATTGTCATTGTTACAATTGAACTGTCACTGTTACAATTGAATTGTCACTGTTACATTTGAACTGTCACTGCTACAGTTGAATTGTCATTGTTACAGTTGAACTGTCATTGTTACAATTGAACTGTCACTGTTACAATTGAATTGTCACTGTTACAATTGAATTGTCACTGTTACAATTGAATTGTCATTGTTAGAATTGAATTGTCATTGTTACAAATGTACTGTCACTGTTACAATTGAACTGTCACTGTTACAATTGAATTGTCACTGTTACAATTGAATTGTCATTGTTACAATTGAACTGTCACTGTTACAATTGAACTGTCACTGTTTCAATTGAACTGTCACTGTTACTATTGAATTGTCACTGTTAAAATTGAACTGTCATTGTTACAATTGAATTGTCACTGTTACAATTGAACTGTCACTGTTATAATTGAATTGTCATTGTTACAATTGAACTGTCACTGTTACAATTTAATTGTCATTGTTACAATTGAACTGTCATTGTTACAATTGAACTGTCATTGTTACAATTGAACTGTCACTGTTACAATTGAATTGTCATTGTTACAATTGAACTGTCATTGTTACAATTGAATTGTCACTGTTACAATTGAACTGTCACTGTTACAATTGAATTGTCATTGTTACAATTAAACTGTCACTGTTACAATTTAATTGTCATTGTTACAATTAAACTGTCATTTTTACAATTGAACTGTCATTGTTACTATTGAACTATCATTGTTACAATTGAACTGTCACTGGTACAATTGAATTGTCATTGTTACAATTGCACTGTCATTTTTACAATTGAATTGTCATTGTTACAATTGAACTGTCATTGTTACAATTGATCTGTCATTGTTACAATTGAACTGTCATTGTTACAATTAAATTGTCACTGTTACAATTGAACTGTCATTGTTACAATTGTCCTGTCACTGTTACAATTGAACTGTGATTGTTACAATTTAATTGTCACTGTTACAATTGAACTGTCATTGTTACAATTGATCTGTCATTGTTACAATTGAACTGTCATTGTTACAATTTAATTGTCACTGTTACAATTGAACTGTCATTGTTACAATTGATCTGTCACTGTTACAATTGAATTGTCATTGTTAGAATTGAATTGTCATTGTTACAATTGTACTGTCACTGTTACAATTGAACAGTCACTGTTACAATTGAATTGTCACTGTTACAATTGAATTGTCATTGTTTCAATTGAACTGTCACTGTTACAATTGAACTGTCACTGCTACAATTGAACTGTCATTGTTACAATTCAACTGTCACTGTTACAATTGAATTGTCACTGTTACAATTGAACTGTCACTGTTATAATTGAATTGTCACTTTTACAATTGAACTGTCACTGTTACAATTGAATTGTCACTGTTACAATTGAACCGTCACTGTTACAATTAAACTGTCATTGTTACAATTGAATTGTCACTGTTACAATTGAACTTTCACTGTTACAATTGAACCGTCACTGTTACAATTGAACTGTCACTGTTACAATTGAACTGTCACTGTTACAATTGAACTGTCACTGCTACAATTGAACTGTCATTGTTACAATTGAACTGTCACTGTTAAAATTAAACTGTCATTGTTACAATTGAATTGTCACTGTTACAATTGAACTGTCACTGTTATAATTGAATTGTCATTGTTACAATTGAATTGTCATTGTTACAATTGCACTGTCACTGTTACAATTCAACTGTCACTGTTACAATTGAATTGTCACTGTTACAATTGAATTGTGATTGTTACAATTGAACTGTCACTGTTACAATTGAACTGTCACTGTTTCAATTGAACTGTCACTGTTACAATTGAATTGTCACTGTTACAATTGAACTGTCACTGTTACAATTGAACTGTCACTGTTACAATTGAACTGTCGCTGTTACAATTGAATTGTCACTGTTACAATTGATCTGTCACTGTTACAATTGAATTGTCACTGTTACAATTGAAATGTCACTGTTACAATTGAACTGTCACTGTTACAATTGAACTGTCGCTGTTACAATTGAATTGTCGCTGTTACAATTGAACTGTCACTGTTACAATTGAATTGTCACTGTTACAATTGAAATGTCACTGTTACAATTGAACTGTCACTGTTACAATTGAACTTCACTGTTACAATTGAATTGTCACTGTTACAATTGAATTGTCACTGTTACAATTGAATTGTCATTGTTACAATTCAACTGTCACTGTTACAATTGAATTGTCACTGTTACAATTGAACTGTCACTGTTACAATTGAATTGTCATTGTTACAATTGAACTGTCATTGTTACAATTGAACTGTCACTGTTACAATTGAATTGTCACTGTTACAATTGAATTGTCACTGTAAACAATTGAATTGTCATTGTTAGAATTGAATTGTCATTGTTACAATTGTACTGTCACTGTTACAATTGAACAGTCACTGTTACAATTGAATTGTCACTGTTACAATTGAATTGTCCTTGTTACAATTGAACTGTCACAGTTACAATTGAACTGTCACTGTTTCAATTGAACTTTCACTGTTACAATTGAACTGTCACTGTTACAATTGAACTGTCACTGTTACAATTAAACTGTCATTGTTACAATTGAATTGTCACTGTTACAATTGAACTGTCACTGTTATAATTGAATTGTCATTGTTACAATTGAATTGTCATTGTTACAATTGTACTGTCACTGTTACAATTCAACTGTCACTGTTACAATTGAATTGTCACTGTTACAATTGAATTGTCATTGTTACAATTGAACTGTCACTGTTACAATTGAACTGTCACTGTTTCAATTGAACTGTCACTGTTACAATTGATTTGTCACTGTTACAATTGAACTGTCACTGTTACAATTGAACTGTCACTGTTACAATTGAACTGTCACTGTTATAATTGAACTGTCACTGTTACAATTGAATTGTCACTGTTACAATTGAATTGTCACTGTTACAATTGAATTGTCACTGTTACAATTGAATTTTCACTGTTACAATTGAATTGTCATTGTTGCATTTGAACTGTCACTGTTACAATTGAACTGTCACTGTTCCAATTGAACTGTCGCAGTTACAATTGAATTGTCACTGTTGCAATTGATCTGTCACTGTTACAATTGAATTGTCACTGTTACAATTGAAATGTCACTGTTACAATTGAACTGTCACTGTTACAATTGAACTGTCGCTGTTACAATTGAATTGTCACTGTTACAATTGAACTGTCACTGTTACAATTGAATTGTCACTGTTACAATTGAAATGTCACTGTTACAATTGAACTGTCACTGTTACAATTGAACTTCACTGTTACACTTGAATTGTCACTGTTACAATTGAATTGTCACTGTTACAATTGAATTGTCACTGTTACAATTGAATTGTCACTATTACAATTGAACTGTCACTGTTACAATTGAACTGTCACTCTTACAATTGAACTGTCACTGTTACAATTGAACTGTCACTGTAACAATTGAATTGTCACTGTTACAATTGAATTGTCACTGTTATATTGAACTGTCACTTTTACGTTACAATTGAATTGTCACTGTTACAATTGAATTCTCACTGCTACAATTGAACTGTCACTGTTACAAGTGAACTGTCACTGTTACAATTGTAATTTCACGGTTACAATTGAACTGTCATTGTTACAATTGAACTGTCACTGTTACAATTGAATTGTCACTGTTACAATTGAACTGTGACTGTTACATTTGAAATGTCACTGCTACAATTGAACTGTCACTGTTACAATTGAACTGTCACTGTTACAATTGAAATGTCACTGTTACAATTGAACTGTCACTGTTACAATTGAACTGTCACTGTTACAATTGAACTGTCACTGTTGCAATTGAAATGTCTCTGTTACAATTGAATTGTCTCTGTTACAATAGAATTGTCACTGTTACAATTGAACTGTCACTGTTACAATTGAATTGTCACTGTTACAATTGAACTGTCACTGTTACAATTGAACTGTCGCTGTTACAATTGAATTGTCACTGTTACAATTGGACTGTCATTGTTACAATTGAACTGTCATTGTTACAATTGAATTGTCACTGTTACAATAGAACTGTCATTGTTACAATTGAACTGTCACTGTTACAATTGAACTGTCATTGTTACAATTGTACTGTCACTGTTACAATTGAACTGTCACTGATACAATTGAACTGTCACTGTTACATTAGAACTGTCACTGTTATAATTGAACTGTCACTATTACAATTGTACTGTCACTGTTACAATTGAACTGTCACTGTTACAATTGAACTGTCACTGTTACATTTGAACTTTCACTGTTACAATTGAACTGTCACTGTTACAATTGAACTGTCACTGTTACAATTGAATTGTCACTGTTACAATTGAACTGTCACTGTTACAATTGAACTGTCACTGTTACAATTGAACTGTCATTGTTACAATTGAACTGTCATTGTTACAATTGAATTGTCACTGCTACAATTGAACTGTCACTGTTACAATTGAACTGTCACTGTTACAATTGAGCTGTCACTGTTACAATTGAACTGTCACTGTTACAATTGACCTGTCACTGTTACAATTGAATAGTCACTGTTATATTGAACTTTCACTGTTACAATTGAACTGTCACTGTTACAATTGAATTGTCACTTTTACAATTGAACTGTCACTGTTACAATTGAACTGTCACTGCTACAATTGAACTGTCATTGTTACAATTGAACTGTCACTGTTACAATTGACTTGTCACTGTTACAATTGAACTGTCACTGTTACAATTGAATTGTCATTGTTACAATTGAACTGTCATTGTTACAATTGAACTGTCACTGTTACAATTGAATTGTCACTGTTACAATTGAATTGTCACTGTTACAATTGAATTGTCATTGTTAGAATTGAATTGTCATTGTTACAATTGTACTGTCACTGTTACAATTCAACTGTCACTGTTACAATTGAATTGTCACTGTAACAATTGAATTGTCATTGTTACAATTGAACTGTCACTGTTACAATTGAACTGTCACTGTTTCAATTGAACTGTCACTGTTACAATTGAATTGTCACTGTTATAATTGAACTGTCACTGTTACAATTAAACTGTCATTGTTACAATTGAATTGTCACTGTTACAATTGAACTGTCACTTTTATAATTGAATTGTCATTGTTACAATTGAATTGTCATTGTTACAATTGTACTGTCACTGTTACAATTCAACTGTCACTGTTACAATTGAATTGCCACTGTTACAATTGAATTGTCATTGTTACAATTGAACTGTTACTGTTACAATTGAACTGTCACTGTTTCAATTGAACTGTCACTGTTACAATTGAATTGTCACTGTTACAATTGAATTGTCACTGTTACAATTGAACTGTCACTGTTACAATTGAACTGTCACTGTTACAATTGAATTGTCACTGTTACAATTGAATTGTCACTGTTACATTGAATTGTCACTGTTACAATTGAATTGTCACTGTTATATTGAACTGTCACTGTTACGTTACAATTGAATTGTCACTGTTACAATTGAATTCTCACTGTTACAATTGAACTGTTACTGTTACAATTGAATTGCCACTGTTACAATTGAATTGTCATTGTTACAATTGAACTGTTACTGTTACAATTGAACTGTCACTGTTTCAATTGAACTGTCACTGTTACAATTGAATTGTCACTGTTACAATTGAATTCTCACTGTTACAATTGAACTGTCACTGTTACAATTGTACTGTCACGGTTACAATTGAACTATCATTGTTACAATTGAACTGTCACTGTTACAATTGAATTGCCACTGTTACAATTGAACTGTGACTGTTACATTTGAAATGTCACTGCTACAATTGAACTGTCACTGTTACAATTGAACTGTCACTGTTACAATTGAACTGTCACTGTTACAATTGAAATGTCTCTGTTACAATTGAATTGTCCCTGTTACAATTGAATTGTCACTGTTACAATTGAACTTTCACTGTTACAATTGAATTGTCACTGTTACAATTGAACTGTCACTGTTACAATTGAACTGTCGCTGTTACAAATGAATTGTCACTATTATAATTGAACTGTCATTGTTACAATTGCACTGTCATTGTTACAATTGAATTGTCACTGTTACAACTGAACTGTCATTGTTACAATTGAACTGTCACTGTTACAATTGAACTGTCATTGTTACAATAGTACTGTCACTGTTACAATTGAACTGTCACTGTTACAGTTGAACTGTCACTGTTACATTCGAACTGTCACTGTTATAATTGAACTGTCACTGTTACAATTGTACTGTCACTGTTACAATTGAACTGTCACTGTTACATTTGAACTATCACTGTTACAATTGAATTGTCACTGTTACAATTGAACTGTCACTGTTACAATTGAATTGTCACTGTTACAATTGAACTGTCACGGTTACAATTGAACTGTCACTGTTACAGTTGAACTGTCATTGTTACAATTGAACTGTCATTGTTACAATTGAACTGTCACTGCTACAATTGAACTGTCACTGTTACAATTGAACTGTCACTGTTACAATTGAAATGTCACTGTTACAATTGAACTGTCACTGTTACAATTGAACTGTCACTGTTACAATTGAACTGTCACTGTTGCAATTGAAATGTCTCTGTTACAATTGATTTGTCTCTGTTACAATTGAATTGTCACTGTTACAATTGAACTGTCACTGTTACCATTGAATTGTCACTGTTACAATTGAACTGTCACTGTTACAATTGAACTGTCGCTGTTACAATTGAATTGTCACTGTTACAATTGGACTGTCATTGTTACAATTGAACTGTCATTGTTACAATTGAATTGTCACTGTTACAATAGAACTGTCATTGTTACAATTGAACTGTCACTGTTACAATTGAACTGTCATTGTTACAATTGTACTGTCACTGTTACAATTGAACTGTCACTGATACAATTGAACTGTCACTGTTACATTAGAACTGTCACTGTTATAATTGAACTGTCACTATTACAATTGTACTGTCACTGTTACAATTGAACTGTCACTGTTACAATTGAACTGTCACTGTTACATTTGAACTTTCACTGTTACAATTGAACTGTCACTGTTACAATTGAACTGTCACTGTTACAATTGAATTGTCACTGTTACAATTGAACTGTCACTGTTACAATTGAACTGTCACTGTTACAATTGAATTGTCATTGTTACAATTGAACTGTCATTGTTACAATTGAACTGTCACTGTTACAATTGAATTGTCACTGTTACAATTGAATTGTCACTGTTACAATTGAATTGTCATTGTTAGAATTGAATTGTCATTGTTACAATTGTACTGTCACTGTTACAATTCAACTGTCACTGTTACAATTGAATTGTCACTGTAACAATTGAATTGTCATTGTTACAATTGAACTGTCACTGTTACAATTGAACTGTCACTGTTTCAATTGAACTGTCACTGTTACAATTGAATTGTCACTGTTACAATTGAACTGTCACTGTTACAATTAAACTGTCATTGTTACAATTGAATTGTCACTGTTACAATTGAACTGTCACTTTTATAATTGAATTGTCATTGTTACAATTGAATTGTCATTGTTACAATTGTACTGTCACTGTTACAATTCAACTGTCACTGTTACAATTGAATTGCCACTGTTACAATTGAATTGTCATTGTTACAATTGAACTGTTACTGTTACAATTGAACTGTCACTGTTTCAATTGAACTGTCACTGTTACAATTGAATTGTCACTGTTACAATTGAATTGTCACTGTTACAATTGAACTGTCACTGTTACAATTGAACTGTCACTGTTACAATTGAATTGTCACTGTTACAATTGAATTGTCACTGTTACAATTGAATTGTCACTGTTACAATTGAATTGTCACTGTTATATTGAACTGTCACTGTTACGTTACAATTGAATTGTCACTGTTACAATTGAATTCTCACTGTTACAATTGAACTGTTACTGTTACAATTGAATTGCCACTGTTACAATTGAATTGTCATTGTTACAATTGAACTGTTACTGTTACAATTGAACTGTCACTGTTTCAATTGAACTGTCACTGTTACAATTGAATTGTCACTGTTACAATTGAATTCTCACTGTTACAATTGAACTGTCACTGTTACAATTGTACTGTCACGGTTACAATTGAACTATCATTGTTACAATTGAACTGTCACTGTTACAATTGAATTGCCACTGTTACAATTGAACTGTGACTGTTACATTTGAAATGTCACTGCTACAATTGAACTGTCACTGTTACAATTGAACTGTCACTGTTACAATTGAACTGTCACTGTTACAATTGAAATGTCTCTGTTACAATTGAATTGTCACTGTTACAATTGAATTGTCACTGTTACAATTGAACTTTCACTGTTACAATTGAATTGTCACTGTTACAATTGAACTGTCACTGTTACAATTGAACTGTCGCTGTTACAAATGAATTGTCACTATTATAATTGAACTGTCATTGTTACAATTGCACTGTCATTGTTACAATTGAATTGTCACTGTTACAACTGAACTGTCATTGTTACAATTGAACTGTCACTGTTACAATTGAACTGTCATTGTTACAATAGTACTGTCACTGTTACAATTGAACAGTCACTGTTACAGTTGAACTGTCACTGTTACATTCGAACTGTCACTGTTATAATTGAACTGTCACTGTTACAATTGTACTGTCACTGTTACAATTGAACTGTCACTGTTACATTTGAACTATCACTGTTACAATTGAATTGTCACTGTTACAATTGAACTGTCACTGTTACAATTGAATTGTCACTGTTACAATTGAACTGTCACGGTTACAATTGAACTGTCACTGTTACAGTTGAACTGTCATTGTTACAATTGAACTGTCATTGTTACAATTGAACTGTCACTGCTACAATTGAACTGTCACTGTTACAATTGAACTGTCACTGTTACAATTGAAATGTCACTGTTACAATTGAACTGTCACTGTTACAATTGAACTGTCACTGTTACAATTGAACTGTCACTGTTGCAATTGAAATGTCTCTGTTACAATTGAATTGTCTCTGTTACAATTGAATTGTCACTGTTACAATTGAACTGTCACTGTTACAATTGAATTGTCACTGTTACAATTGAACTGTCACTGTTACAATTGAACTGTCGCTGTTACAATTGAATTGTCACTGTTACAATTGGACTGTCATTGTTACAATTGAACTGTCATTGTTACAATTGAATTGTCACTGTTACAATAGAACTGTCATTGTTACAATTGAACTGTCACTGTTACAATTGAACTGTCATTGTTACAATTGTACTGTCACTGTTACAATTGAACTGTCACTGATACAATTGAACTGTCACTGTTACATTAGAACTGTCACTGTTATAATTGAACTGTCACTATTACAATTGTACTGTCACTGTTACAATTGAACTCTCACTGTTACAATTGAACTGTCACTGTTACATTTGAACTTTCACTGTTACAATTGAACTGTCACTGTTACAATTGAACTGTCACTGTTACAATTGAATTGTCACTGTTACAATTGAACTGTCACTGTTACAATTGAACTGTCACTGTTACAATTGAACTTTCATTGTTACAATTGAACTGTCATTGTTACAATTGAATTGTCACTGCTACAATTGAACTGTCACTGTTACAATTGAACTGTCACTGTTACAATTGAGCTGTCACTGTTACAATTGAACTGTCACTGTTACAATTGACCTGTCACTGTTACAATTGAATAGTCACTGTTATATTGAACTTTCACTGTTACAATTGAACTGTCACTGTTACAATTGAATTGTCACTTTTACAATTGAACTGTCACTGTTACAATTGAATTGTCACTGTTACAACTGAACCGTCACTGTTACAATTGAACTGTCACTGTTACAATTGAACTGTCACTGTTACAATTGAACTGTCACTGCTACGATTGAACTGTCATTGTTACAATTGAACTGTCACTGTTACAATTGACTTGTCACTGTTACAATTGAACTGTCACTGTTACAATTGAATTGTCATTGTTACAATTGAACTGTCATTGTTACAATTGAACTGTCACTGTTACAATTGAATGGTCACTGTTACAATTGAATTGTCACTGTTACAATTGAATTGTCATTGTTAGAATTGAATTGTCATTGTTACAATTGTACTGTCACTGTTACAATTCAACTGTCACTGTTACAATTGAATTGTCACTGTAACAATTGAATTGTCATTGTTACAATTGAACTGTCACTGTTACAATTGAACTGTCACTGTTTCAATTGAACTGTCACTGTTACAATTGAATTGTCACTGTTACAATTGAACTGTCACTGTTACAATTAAACTGTCATTGTTACAATTGAATTGTCACTGTTACAATTGAACTGTCACTTTTATAATTGAATTGTCATTGTTACAATTGAATTGTCATTGTTACAATTGTACTGTCACTGTTACAATTCAACTGTCACTGTTACAATTGAATTGCCACTGTTACAATTGAATTGTCATTGTTACAATTGAACTGTTACTGTTACAATTGAACTGTCACTGTTTCAATTGAACTGTCACTGTTACAATTGAATTGTCACTGTTACAATTGAATTGTCACTGTTACAATTGAACTGTCACTGTTACAATTGAACTGTCACTGTTACAATTGAATTGTCACTGTTACAATTGAATTGTCACTGTTACAATTGAATTGTCACTGTTACAATTGAATTGTCACTGTTATATTGAACTGTCACTGTTACGTTACAATTGAATTGTCACTGTTACAATTGAATTCTCACTGTTACAATTGAACTGTTACTGTTACAATTGAATTGCCACTGTTACAATTGAATTGTCATTGTTACAATTGAACTGTTACTGTTACATTTGAACTGTCACTGTTTCAATTGAACTGTCACTGTTACAATTGAATTGTCACTGTTACAATTGAATTCTCACTGTTACAATTGAACTGTCACTGTTACAATTGTACTGTCACGGTTACAATTGAACTATCATTGTTACAATTGAACTGTCACTGTTACAATTGAATTGCCACTGTTACAATTGAACTGTGACTGTTACATTTGAAATGTCACTGCTACAATTGAACTGTCACTGTTACAATTGAACTGTCACTGTTACAATTGAACTGTCACTGTTACAATTGAAATGTCTCTGTTACAATTGAATTGTCACTGTTACAATTGAATTGTCACTGTTACAATTGAACTTTCACTGTTACAATTGAATTGTCACTGTTACAATTGAACTGTCACTGTTACAATTGAACTGTCGCTGTTACAAATGAATTGTCACTATTATAATTGAACTGTCATTGTTACAATTGCACTGTCATTGTTACAATTGAATTGTCACTGTTACAACTGAACTGTCATTGTTACAATTGAACTGTCACTGTTACAATTGAACTGTCATTGTTACAATAGTACTGTCACTGTTACAATTGAACTGTCACTGTTACAGTTGAACTGTCACTGTTACATTCGAACTGTCACTGTTATAATTGAACTGTCACTGTTACAATTGTACTGTCACTGTTACAATTGAACTGTCACTGTTACATTTGAACTATCACTGTTACAATTGAATTGTCACTGTTACAATTGAACTGTCACTGTTACAATTGAATTGTCACTGTTACAATTGAACTGTCACGGTTACAATTGAACTGTCACTGTTACAGTTGAACTGTCATTGTTACAATTGAACTGTCATTGTTACAATTGAACTGTCACTGCTACAATTGAACTGTCACTGTTACAATTGAACTGTCACTGTTACAATTGAGCTGTCACTGTTACAATTGAACTGTCACTGTTACAATTGACCTGTCACTGTTACAATTGAATAGTCACTGTTACAATTGAACTTTCACTGTTACAATTGAACTGTCACTGTTACAATTGAATTGTCATTTTTACAATTGAACTGTCACTGTTACAATTGAATTCTCACTGTTACAATTGAACCGTCACTGTTACAATTGAACTGTCACTGTTACAATTGAACTGCCACTGTTACAATTGAACTGTCACTGCTACAATTGAACTGTCATTGTTACAATTGAACTGTCACTGTTACAATTGAAATGTCACTGTTACAATTGAACTGTCACTGTTACAATTGAATTGTCATTGTTACAATTGAGCTGTCATTGTTACAATTGAACTGTCACTGTTACAATTGAATTGTCATTGTTACAATTGAATTGTCACTGTTACAATTGAATTGTCACTGTTACAATTGAATTGTCATTGTTAGAATTGAATTGTCATTGTTACAATTGTACTGTCACTGTTACAATTCAACTGTCACTGTTACAATTGAATTGTCACTGTTACAATTGAATTGTCATTGTTACAATTGAACTGTCACTGTTGCAATTGAACTGTCACTGTTTCAATTGAACTGTCACTGTTACAATTGAACTGTCACTGTTACAATTGAACTGTCACTGTTACAATTGAACTGTCACTGTTGCAATTGAAATGTCTCTGTTACAATTGAATTGTCTCTGTTACAATTGAATTGTCACTGTTACAATTGAACTGTCACTGTTACAATTGAATTGTCACTGTTACAATTGAACTGTCACTGTTACAATTGAACTGTCGCTGTTACAATTGAATTGTCACTGTTACAATTGAACTGTCATTGTTACAATTGAACTGTCATTGTTACAATTGAATTGTCACTGTTACAATTGAACTGTCATTGTTACAATTGAACTGTCACTGTTACAATTGAACTGTCATTGTTACAATTGTACTGTCACTGTTACAATTGAACTGTCACTGATACAATTGAACTGCCACTGTTACATTAGAACTGTCACTGTTATAATTGAACTGTCACTATTACAATTTACTGTCACTGTTACAATTGAACTGTCACTGTTACAATTGAACTGTCACTGTTACATTTGAACTTTCACTGTTACAATTGAACTGTCACTGTTACAATTGAACTGTCACTGTTACAATTGAATTGTCATTGTTACAATTGAACTGTCACTGTTACAATTGAACTGCCCCTGTTACAATTGAACTGTCATTGTTACAATTGAACTGTCATTGTTACAATTGAATTGTCACTGCTACAATTGAACTGTCACTGTTACAATTGAACTGTCACTGTTACAATTGTGCTGTCACTGTTACAATTGAACTGTCACTGTTACAATTGACCTGTCACTGTTACAATTGAATAGTCACTGTTACAATTGAACTTTCACTGTTACAATTGAACTGTCACTGTTACAATTGAATTGTCACTTTTACAATTGAACTGTCACTGTTACAATTGAATTGTCACTGTTACAATTGAACCGTCACTGTTACAATTGAACTGTCACTGTTACAATTGAACTGTCACTGTTACAATTGAACTGTCACTGCTACAATTGAACTGTCATTGTTACAATTGAACTGTCACTGTTACAATTGACTTGTCACTGTTACAATTGAACTGTCACTGTTACAATTGAACTTTCACTGTTACAATTGAATTGTCACTGTTACAATTGAACAGTCATTGTTACAATTGAACTGTCACTGTTACAATTGAATTGTCACTGTTACAATTGAATTGTCACTGTTACAATTGAATTGTCATTGTTAGAATTGAATTGTCATTGTTACAATTGTACTGTCACTGTTACAATTCAACTGTCACTGTTACAATTGAATTGTCACTGTATAATTGAATTCTCATTGTTACAATTGAACTGTCACTGTTACAATTGAACTGTCACTGTTTCAATTGAACTGTCACTGTTACAATTGACTTGTCACTGTTACAATTGAACTGTCACTGTTACAATTAAACTGTCATTGTTACAATTGAATTGTCACTGTTACAATTGAACTGTCACTTTTATAATTGAATTGTCATTGTTACAATTGAATTGTCATTGTTACAATTGTACTGTCACTGTTACAATTCAACTGTCACTGTTACAATTGAATTGTCACTGTTACAATTGAATTGTCATTGTTACAATTGAACTGTTACTGTTACAATTGAACTGTCACTGTTTCAATTGAACTGTCACTGTTACAATTGAATTGTCACTGTTACAATTGAATTGTCACTGTTACAATTGAACTGTCACTGTTACAATTGAACTGTCACTGTTACAATTGAATTGTCACTGTTACAATTGAATTGTCACTGTTACAATTGAATTGTCACTGTTACAATTGAACTGTCACAGTTACAAGTGAACTGTCATTGTTACATTTGTACTGTCACTGTTACAATTGAACTGTCACTGTTACAATTGAATTGTCACTATTACAATTGAACTGTCACTGTTACAATTGAACTGTCACTCTTACAATTGAACTGTCACTGTTACAATCGAACTGTCACTGTTACAATTGAATTGTCACTGTTACAATTGAATTGTCACTGTTATATTGAACTGTCACTGTTACGTTACAATTGAATTGTCACTGTTACAATTGAATTCTCACTGTTACAATTGAACTGTTACTGTTACAAGTGAACTGTCACTGTTACAATTGTACTGTCACGGTTACAATTGAACTATCATTGTTACAATTGAACTGTCAGTGTTACAATTGAATTGCCACTGTTACAATTGAACTGTGACTGTTACATTTGAAATGTCACTGCTACAATTGAACTGTCACTGTTACAATTGAACTGTCACTGTTACAATTGAACTGTCACTGTTACAATTGAAATGTCTCTGTTACAATTGAACTGTCGCTGTTACAAATGAATTGTCACTATTATAATTGAACTGTCATTGTTACAATTGAACTGTCATTGTTACAATTGAATTGTCACTGTTACAATTGAACTGTCATTGTTACAATTGAACTGTCACTGTTACAATTGAACTGTCATTGTTACAATAGTACTGTCACTGTTACAATTGAACTGTCACTGTTACAGTTGAACTGTCACTGTTACATTAGAACTGTCACTGTTATAATTGAACTGTCACTGTTACAATTGTACTGTCACTGTTACAATTGAACTGTCACTGTTACAATTGAACTGTCACTGTTACAATTGAACAGTGACTGTTACATTTGAAATGTCACTGCTACAATTGAACTGTCACTGTTACAATTGAACTGTCACTGTTACAATTGAACTGTCACTGTTACAATTGAAATGTCTCTGTTTCAATTGAATTGTCACTGTTACAATTGAACTTTCACTGTTACAATTGAATTGTCACTGTTACAGTTGAACTGTCACTGTTACAATTGAACTGTCGCTGTTACAATTGAATTGTCACTGTTACATTAGAACTGTCACTGTTATAATTGAACTGTCACTGTTACAATTGTACTGTCACTGTTACAATTGAACTGTCACTGTTACAATTGAACTGTCACTGTTACATTTGAACTATCACTGTTACAATTGAATTGTCACTGTTACAATTGAACTGTCACTGTTACAATTGAATTGTCACTGTTACAATTGAACTGTCACTGATACAATTGAACTGTCACTGTTACAGTTGAACTGTCATTGTTACAATTGAACTGTCATTGTTACAATTGAACTGTAACTGCTACAATTGAACTGTCACTGTTACAATTGAACTGTCACTGTTACAATTGAGCTGTCACTGTTACAATTGAACTGTCACTGTTACAATTGACCTGTCACTGTTACAATTGAATAGTCACTGTTACAATTGAACTTTCACTGTTACAATTGAACTGTCACTGTTACAATTGAATTGTCACTTTTACAATTGAACTGTTACTGTTACAATTGAATTCTCACTGTTACAATTGAACCGTCACTGTTACAATTGAACTGTCACTGTTACAATTGAACTGCCACTGTTACAATTGAACTGTCACTGCTGCAATTGAACTGTCATTGTTACAATTGAACTGTCACTGTTACAATTGAAATGTCACTGTTACAATTGAACTGTCACTGTTACAATTGAATTGTCATTGTTACAATTGAACTGTCATTGTTACAATTGAACTGTCACTGTTACAATTGAATTGTCATTGTTACAATTGAATTGTCACTGTTACAATTGAATTGTCACTATTACAATTGAATTGTCATTGTTAGAATTGAATTTTCATTGTTACAATTGTACTGTCACTGTTACAATTCAACTGTCACTGTTACAATTGTATTGTCACTGTTACAATTGAATTGTCATTGTTACAATTGAACTGTCACTGTTACAATTGAACTGTCACTGTTTCAATTGAACTGTCACTGTTACAATTGAATTGTCACTGTTACAATTGAACTGTCACTGTTGCAATTAAACTGTCATTGTTACAATTGAATTGTCACTGTTACAATTGAACTGTCACTGTTATAATTGAATTGTCATTGTTACAATTGAATTGTCATTGTTACAATTGTACTGTCACTGTTACAATTCAACTGTCAATGTTAAAATAAATTGTCACTGTTACAATTGAATTGTCATTGTTACAATTGAACTGTCACTGTTACAATTGAACTGTCACTGTTTCAATTGAACTGTCACTGTTACAACTGAATTGTCACTGTTACAATTGAACTGTCACTGTTACAATTGAACTGTCACTGTTACAATTGAACTGTCACTGTTACAATTGCATTGTCACTGTTACAATTGAATTGTCACTGTTACAATTGAACTGTCACAGTTACAAGTGAACTGTCATTGTTACATTTGTACTGTCACTGTTACAATTGAATTGTGAATATTACAATTGCATTGTCACTGTTACAATTGAATTGTCACTGTTACAATTGAATTGTCACTGTTACAATTGAATTGTCACTGTTACAATTGAATTGTCACTGTTACAATTGAACTGTCACAGTTACAACTGAACTGTCATTGTTACATTTGTACTGCCACTCTTACAATTGAACTGTCACTGTTACAATTGAACTGTCACTGTTACAATTGAATTGTCACTGTTACAATTGAATTGTCACAATTATATTGAACTGTCACTGTTACGTTACAATTGAATTGTCACTGTTACAATTGAATTCTCACTGTTACAATTGAACTGTTACTGTTACAAGTGAACTGTCACTGTTACAATTGTACTGTCACGGTTACAATTGAACTGTCATTGTTACAATTGAACTGTCACTGTTACAATTGAATTGTCACTGTTACAATTGAACTGTGACTGTTACATTTGAAATGTCACTGCTACAATTGAACTGTCACTGTAACAATTGAACTGTCACTGTTACAATTCAACTGTCACTGTTACAATTGAAATGTCACTGTTACAATAGAACTGTCACTGTTACAATTGAACTGTCACTGTTACAATTGAACTGTCACTGTTACAATTGAAATGTCTCTCTTACAATTGAATTGTCACTGTTACAATTGATTTGTCACTGTTACAATTGAACTGTCACTGTTACAATTGAATTGTCACTGTTACAATTGAACTGTCACTGTTACAATTGAACTGTCGCTGTTACAATTGAATTGTCACTGTTACAATTGAACTGTCATTGTTACAATTGAACTGTCATTGTTACAATTGAATTGTCACTGTTACAATTGAACTGTCATTGTTACAATTGAGCTGTCACTGTTACAATTGAACTGCCATTGTTACAATTGTACTGTCACTGTTACAATTGAACTGTCACTGTTACAATTGAATTGTCATTGTTACAATTGAACTGTCATTGTTACAATTGAATTGTCACTGTTACAATTGAACTGTCACTGTTACAATTGGATTGTCATTGTTACAATTGAACTGTCACTGTTACAATTTAATTGTCATTGTTACAATTGAACTGTCATTGTTACAATTGAACTGTCATTGTTACAATTGAACTGTCATTGTTACAATTGAACTGTCACTGCTACAATTGAATTGTCACTGTTACAATTGAACTGTCACTGTTACAATTGAATTGTCATTGTTACAATTGAACTGTCATTGTTACAATTGAACTGTCATTGTTACAATTGAACTGTCATTGTTACAATTAAATTGTCACTGTTACAATTGAACTGTCATTGTTACAATTGAATTGTCATTGTTACAATTGAACTGTCAGTGTTACAATTTAATTGTCACTGTTACAATTGAACTGTCATTGTTACAATTGTCCTGTCACTGTTACAATTGAACTGTCATTGTTACAATTTAATTGTCACTGTTACAATTGAATTGTCATTGTTACAGTTGAACTGTCATTGTTACAATTGAATTGTCACTGTTACAATTGAATTGTCATTGTTACAATTGAACTGTCACTGTTACAATTGAATTGTCACTGTTACCATTGAACTGTCACTGTTACAATTGAATTGTCATTGTTACAATTGAACTGTCACTGTTACAATTTAATTGTCATTGTTACAATTGAACTGTCATTGTTATAGTTGAACTGTCATTGTTACAATTGAACTGCCATTGTTACAATTGAACTGTCACTGTTACAATTGAATTGTTACTGATATAATTGAACTGATATTGTTACAATTGAACTGTCATTGTTTAAATTGAACTGTCACTGTTACAATTGAATTGTCACTGTTACAATTGAATTGTCATTGTTACAATTTAATTGTCATTGTTACAATTGAACTGTCACTGTTACAATTGAATTGTTACTGTTACAATTGAATTGTCACTGTTACAATTGAACTGTCACTGCTACAATTGAATGGTTACTGTTACAATTGAACTTTCACTGTTAAAATTGAATTGTCACTGTTACAATTGAACTGTCACTGTTACAACTGAATTGTCATTGTTACAATAGAACTGTCACTGTTACAATTGAACTGTTACTGTTACAGTTGAACTGTCACTGTTACAATTGAATTGTCACTGTTACAATTGAATTGTCATTGTTACAATTGAACTGTCACTGTTACAATTGAATTGTCACTGTTACATTTGAACTGTCACTGTTACAGTTGAATTGTCATTGTTACAGTTGAACTGTCATTGTTACAATTGAACTGTCACTGTTACAATTGAATTGTCACTGTTACAATTGAATTGTCACTGTTACAATTGAATTGTCATTGTTAGAATTGAATTGTCATTGTTACAAATGTACTGTCACTGTTACAATTGAACTGTCACTGTTACAATTGAATTGTCACTGTTACAATTGAATTGTCATTGTTACAATTGAACTGTCACTGTTACAATTGAACTGTCACTGTTTCAATTGAACTGTCACTGTTACTATTGAATTGTCACTGTTAAAATTGAACTGTCACTGTTATAATTGAATTGTCATTGTTACAATTGAACTGTCACTGTTACAATTTAATTGTCATTGTTACAATTGAACTGTCATTGTTACAATTGAACTGTCATTGTTACAATTGAACTGTCACTGTTACAATTGAATTGTCATTGTTACAATTGAACTGTCATTGTTACAATTGAATTGTCATTGTTACAATTAAACTGTCACTGTTACAATTTAATTGTCATTGTTACAATTAAACTGTCATTTTTACAATTGAACTGTCATTGTTACTATTGAACTATCATTGTTACAATTGAACTGTCACTGGTACAATTGAATTGTCATTGTTAGAATTGAATTGTCATTGTTACAAATGTACTGTCACTGTTACAATTGAACTGTCACTGTTACAATTGAATTGTCACTGTTACAATTGAATTGTCATTGTTACAATTGAACTGTCACTGTTACAATTGAACTGTCACTGTTTCAATTGAACTGTCACTGTTACTATTGAATTGTCACTGTTAAAATTGAACTGTCACTGTTATAATTGAATTGTCATTGTTACAATTGAACTGTCACTGTTACAATTTAATTGTCATTGTTACAATTGAACTGTCATTGTTACAATTGAACTGTCATTGTTACAATTGAACTGTCACTGTTACAATTGAATTGTCATTGTTACAATTGAACTGTCATTGTTACAATTGAATTGTCATTGTTACAATTAAACTGTCACTGTTACAATTTAATTGTCATTGTTACAATTAAACTGTCATTTTTACAATTGAACTGTCATTGTTACTATTGAACTATCATTGTTACAATTGAACTGTCACTGGTACAATTGAATTGTCATTGTTACAATTGCACTGTCATTTTTACAATTGAATTGTCATTGTTACAATTGAACTGTCATTGTTACAATTGATCTGTCATTGTTACAATTGAACTGTCATTGTTACAATTAAATTGTCACTGTTACAATTGAACTGTCATTGTTACAATTGTCCTGTCACTGTTACAATTGAACTGTGATTGTTACAATTTAATTGTCACTGTTACAATTGAACTGTCATTGTTACAATTGATCTGTCATTGTTACAATTGAACTGTCACTGTTACAATTTAATTGTCACTGTTACAATTGAACTGTCATTGTTACAATTGTCCTGTCACTGTTACAATTGAACTATCATTGTTACAATTTAATTGTCACTGTTACAATTGAATTGTCATTGTTGCAATTGAACAGTCATTGTTACAATTGAATTGTCACTGTTACAATTGAATTGTCATTGTTACAATTGAACTTTCACTGTTACAATTGAATTGTCACTGTTACAATTGAACTGTCACTGTTACAATTTAATTGTCATTGTTACAATTGAACTGTCATTGTTACAATTGAACTGTCATTGTTAGAATTGAACTGTCATTGTTACAATTGAACTGTCACTGTTGCAATTGAACTGTCATTGTTACAATTGAACTGTCACTGTTACAATTGAATTGTTACTGATACAATTGAACTGGCATTGTTACAATTGAACTGTCATTGTTACAATTGAACTGTCACTGTTACAATTGAATTGTCACTGTTACAATTGAATTGTCATTGTTAAATTTTAATTGTCATTGTTACAATTGAGCTGTCACTGTTACAATTGAACTGTCATTGTTACAATTGAACTGTCACTGTTACAACTGAATTGTCATTGTTACAATAGAACTGTAACTGTTACAATTGAACTGTCACTGTTACAATTGAACTGTCACTGTTACAATTGAATTGTCACTGTTACATTTGAACTGTCACTGTTACAATTGAATTGTCATTGTTACAATTGAACTGTCACTGTTACAATTGAATTGTCATTGTTAAAATTGAACTGGCGCTGTTACAATTGAACTGTCACTGTTACAGTTGAACTGTCACTTACAATTGAACTGTCACTGTTACAATTGAACTGTCACTGTTACAATTGAACTGTCACTGTTACAATTGAATTGTCACTGTTATAATTGATCTGTCATTGTTACAATTGAATTGTCATTGTTACAATTGAACTGTCACTGTTACAATTGAACTGTCACTGTTACAATTGTACTGTCACTATTACAATTGAACTGTTACTGTTACAATTGAATTGTCATTGTTACAATTGAACTGTCACTGTTACAATTGAACTCTCACTGTTACAATTGAATTGTTACTGTTACAATTGAATTGTCACTGTTATTTTTGAACTGTCACTGTTATAATTGAACTGTCACTGTTACAATTGAACTGTCACTGTTACAATTGAACTGTCTCTGTTACAATTGAATTGTCGTCGTTACAATTGAACTGTCACTGTTACAATTGAACTGTCACTGTTACAATTGAACTGTCATTGTTACAATTGAATTGTCACTGTTACAATTGAACTGTCACTGTTACAATTGAACTGTCATTGTTACAATTGAACTGTCACTGTTACAATTGAACTGTCACTGTTACAATTGAACTGTCACTGTTACAATTGAATTGTCACTGTTATAATTGAACTGTCACTGTTACAATTGAACTGTCGCTGTTACAGTTGAACTGTCACTGTTACAATTAGACTGTCATTGTTACAATTGAACTGTCATTGTTACAATTGAATTGTTACTGTTACAATTGTACTGTCACTGTTACAATTGGAATGTCACTTACAATTGAACTGACACTGTTACAATTGTATAATCAAGTTACAATGAATCTTTTTTTTTGAAAAAGGAGTATCGTAAATGTTGCTTTGTGAATAACATCACATTGCTGGAAGGAAAATGTAGCACTACACATCTTGCTCAATTGGCCAATAATAGGGTCAACTTTGCCAGGATCTGTTCCCAGAATCAATCAATCAATCGATCTATCTGTCTATCTATCTGTCTATCTATCTATCTATCTATCTATCTATCTATCTGTCTATCTTTCTGTCTATCTGTCTGTCTGTCTGTCTTTCCTTCCTTCCTTCCTTCCTTTCTTCCTTTCTTTCTTTTCTTTTCTTCTTTTCTTTCTTTCTTTCTGTTCCACACTTTCATCACACAAATCAATGACTTGTTGTTTGCCAGTGTCAAGGACTTTGTTCCCTTTGGAAAGCAGCATGAAAGAGCCCTCCACTTGCAGCAAGTGGCAGGATTCCCCAGCGGGCAAGGCATTACTGACTGCACCATTTATGAATAGAAAGGTCTATCACTCCATGAATGCACAGCTGGCCTGCGTCCAAAGCAATCAAATTATGTGAGTGAATGTGCATTACCCTGGCGGCAGCCATGATTCCGCCACCTTATGGCAATCCCTGGTACTCACCAAGATAACTCCAACCTCAATTCAGAAGTTTCAACGAGCAGCTAATTCAGCCATGAGATAGGCTCTAATCATAGAATTTTACTGCATAGAAGGAGGCCATTCAGCCCATGGTGCCTGTGCCAGCTCTTTGAAACAGCTATCCAATTAGGCCCACTCCCCTGCTCTTTCCCCATAGGTCTGCAAATTTTTCCTTTGCAAGTATTTATCCAATTCCCGTTTGTATGTTATTATTGAATCTGCTTCCATCGCCATTTCAGGCAGTGCATTCCAGATCATAACTCGCTGCATAAAAAAAATTCTGCTCATCTCCCCCCTGGTTCTATTGTCAATGACTGTAAATCTGTGCCCTCTGGTTACTGACCCTTCTGCCACTGGAAACAGTTTCTCCTCATTTACTCTATCAAAACCCTTCATGATTTTGAACATCTCTTAAAATTCCTCTTAACCTTCTCTGCTCTAAAGAGACTAGACTAAATACTTAATTAAGACTAAATAGACCAAATACTTATTTAAGTACCTGAAACCTCAATTGCATAATGGTCATCTTTACAGGTACCCAATATCCTTGCCATATTGGCAGTGGCCATATTTCAAACCTATAAATGTCATGTCCTTTTCCCCCAAACTATTGTGATGAGCTTCATATGCCAAGAGTGCTATTAGTCGTATTTCACTATCAGACATCAGGCCATGGATGGGACAGTATTCGCTGCCTCTTTCAGCTCCACCCAGAATGAGAGGTGCATTTGTCATGTCCTGGAATCACAGGAATAAAAACTTGGTCCATCGAGTGCACTTAGCCTGGTTTTAAAATCGACTCCAAGTAAAAGCTGGTGAAAGGGAGAACAAGAGAGGGGGAGAAGATGGGAAACCCATGGATACGGTTGGTTTTGAAAGGTGATGAGGAGATAGAACCACAATATTAAGCAGGGACT
This sequence comes from Somniosus microcephalus, assembly GCF_052327205.1. NCBI lineage: Eukaryota > Metazoa > Chordata > Chondrichthyes > Squaliformes > Somniosidae > Somniosus > Somniosus microcephalus. The sequence continues at coordinate 89,499,860 of NC_140994.1, read as the reverse complement.
ATTGCTGAAGAGGAGCTAACCACCTCTTCCTCACACAGGGCATCTCTTAAAACAGGGGCTGTTAATATTATCAATAGCTTTCTGTGTTGCATTAGCCAATAAAATAATTATACTTTGTGTTGGAATAAAACTGATCATTCTGAAAACTGCTTTATAAAAACAAGAATCATTGAGAAAGGAGTCCACACATGGCATTTTAATTTACTGTAATAAATGTTACATACATTAATTTGAGTATATTTCTCAGAGATGTTGGATGAATTTGTCCCCTCTACTCATGCCTTACAGCTTCTCTTTATTAAACAGGACCATGCTCTCTAAACTCATTCCAGCATACAAATAGATCAGAGGCACATGTGCAATTATTTATGGTGGCGTTTTGACTGAGTCTTGTTGTGCTGTGATGGTTTCACTGGTGTGATGTCCTGTTGTTCCGTTTCCTTAATTTTCAACTGTGCATTCCTTTATATAAAAAAAACTTTTAAAATATGCGCACGCACACACAGAAGTTTTTTTTAAAAAGCTGGCAGATATATGTGAACTAGAGCTTCTGGTGAACTTTGCTAAAATGTAGCCCAATTACGTGCGGAGGATGAATGCCTTGGGAAAGTTGTTAAATCTGCAGCTGTTAAAGCTATTTCTGGTAGTAATTGCCTGGTAATTGGGCTGTGTAACCATTAGGGTGCTACCTCGCAGCGCCGTGCACAGTTAGTGTCTGCCTAAAGGTTTTAGCCAGTGGAGGGAAAAAAACTGAAAGACCAAAAAGTGAAGAAATTGCTGAGCACAATCTCCTCCAATAAAAGGACAGGAGAAAGTTAGAAAAGAGCTCAATGCTTAACGAAACCTGTGAAGTACAAGATTGATGGCTTTGAGTCTGGGGGAAGGCCGATTTTAATATGATAAGGCAGGATCTGGCCAAAGTGGACTGGGATCAACTACCCGTAGGAAAATCCACATCAGAGCAGTGGGAGTCTTTCAGAAAGGAAATAGAGAGAGTACAGCACCAACATGTTCCTGTAAATGTCAAGGGAGGGACCAACAAACCCAAGGAACCCTGGATGCCAAGGGATATACAAAAATGGATTAGGTAAAAAAGGGAGGCTTTTGGCACATACAAAGGACTAAAAACAGTGGAAGCCCTAGAGGTGAATAGAAAGTGCAGGGGGGTATTTAAAAAAGAAATTAGGAGATTGAAGAAGGGGCATGAAAAAACACTGGCAGGCAAAATAAAGGAAAATCCCAAGGTGTTTCATAAGTATATTAAGGGCAAGAGGATAACCAGGGAAAGAGTAGGGCCCATTAGGGACCAAAGTGGCAATCTGTGTGTAGAGCCGGAAGATGTAGGTGAGGTTTTAAATGAATATTTTGCATCTGTGTTCACTATGGAGAAGGACGATGTAAGCATAGAAATCAGGCAGGGGGATTGTGATATACTTGAACAAATTAGTATTAAGAGGGAGGAGGTACTAGTGGTTTTAGCAGGCTTAAAAGTGGATAAATCCCCAGGCACAGACGGGATGTATCCCAGGCTGCTGTGTGAGGCAAGGGAGCAGATTGCAGCGGCTCTGACACAAATTTTCAGAACCTCTCTGGCCACAGGGGAGGTGCCATAGGACTGGAGGACAGCTAACGTAGTACCATTATTCAAGAAGGGTAGTAGGGATAAACCAGGGAATTACAGGTCAGTGAGCCTAATATCAGTGGTAGGGAAATTATTGGAAAAAGTTCTGAGGGACAGAATTAGTCTCCACTTGGAGAGACAAGGATTAATCAAGGATAGTCAGCATGGCTTTGTCAGGGGGAGATCATGTCTAACCAATTTGATTGAATTTTTGGAGGGGCTGACTAGGTGTGTGGATGAGGGTAGTGCAGTTGATGTAGTCTACATGAACTTCAGTAAGGCTTTTGGCAAAGTCCCGCAAGAGAGACTGGTCAAGAAGGTAAGAGCCCGTGGGATCCAGGGCAATTTGGCACATTGGATCCAAAATTGGCTTAGTGGCAGGAGACAGAGGGTGATGGTCGAAGGTTGTTTTTGTGACTGGAAGCCTGTGTCCAGTGGTGTAACACAGGGATCAGTGCTGGGTCCTTTGCTGTTTGTAGTGTACATTAACGATTTAGATATGAATGTAGGAGGTATGATCAGTAAGTTCGCAGATGACACGAAAATTGATGGAGTGGTAAATAGCGAGGAGGGAAGCCTCAGGCTACAGGACGATATAGATGGGTTGGTTAGATGGGCAGAATAGTGGCAAATGGAATTTAACCCTGTAAAGTGTGAGGTGATGCATTTTGGGAGGATAACAAGGCAAGGGAATATACAATGAATGGTAGGGCCCTCGGGAGGACAGAGGATCAGAGGGACCTTGGTGTGCATGTACATAGATCCCTGAAGGCAACAGGACAGGTAGATAAGGTGGTTAAAAAGGCATGTGGGGTACTTGCCTTCATTAGCCAAGGCATAGAATATAAGAGCAAGGAAATTATGATGGAGCTGTACAATACGCTAGTTAGGCCACAGCTGGAATACTGTGTGCAGTTCTGGTCGCCACACTATAGCAGGGATGTGATTGCATTGGAGAGGGTGCAGAGGAGATTCACCAGGATGTTACCTGGGCTGGAGCGCTTCAGCTATGAAGAGTAATTGGACAGGCTGGGGTTGCTTTCCTTAGAGCAGAGAAGTCTGAGGGGGGACCTGATTGAGGTGTACAAAATTATGAGGGGCATAGATAGGGTAGATAGAAAGGAACTTTTCCCCTTAGTAGAGGGGTCAATAACCAGGGGGCATAGTTTCAAGGTAAAGGGCAGGAGGTTTAGAGGGGATTTGAAGAAAAACTTTTTCACCCAGAGGATGGTTGGAATCTGGAACCCTCACAATATTCAAGAAGCATTTAGATGAGCACGTGAAACGCCATAGAATACAAGGCTATGGACCAAGTGCTGGAAAATGGGATTAGAATAGACAGGGCTTGATGGCCGGCACGGACACGATGGGCCAAAGGGCCTCTTTCTGTGCTGTATAACTCTATGACTCTATCTATGACTCTATGAGATGTATCTCAATGTATATGTAAATATACCTACAAGTATCAAAGCATGTTGCTCAATACAAAGCACATCAAATACTGCCTACAGGAGTACGTCAGCCTTTGCTCACATGGTATACCACTCTCACCGGAGTCAGAAGGTTTGGGGTTCAATGTTAGAGGATAGGTGTGTTCTTATTTATAGTTTACTCCTCACATCATTAGGGTTTGTAGACATTAAGGCCTAGAAATTGGGTTGGTAGCGCCGGCGCTGAGCGCCTAAAGAGACCTAGAATTGGGGCGAAGACCTATGTTGGGGCGGACGCTATGAAGATAGCGCCAACTCAGAAATTGACTATACATTTAGCGCCTGCGCTAAGTGTTTGCACGCGCCCGCGAGCGCAAGCAGCTCATGACGTCATTTCAGTGTGCAACGCCTTTTAGGAGCGCCTGAGCGCATATTGGGTGGCGCCCGGAGCCTTAGCGCCCAGCGCTATTAGTGACAGTTCGAGGGAGGGCTAACAGGCCCTTCTCGGAGTAGGGCGGCGCTATTTAAAGGGGACAGCTCTAGTGCAGAATCTTCTGCCACTTGGCCTGCTCATTGCGATCGCTGCTAGAGAGAGTTGGTGAGCTAATGTGGAGCGGAGTTCTGGGATTTGAGCTTCACAGTACTTGGGACCCTCAACCCTGTCCGAAGCACTTGCAGCACTACACCTAAAAGCCTTTTGACCAACTGGCATCGGAATGGGAGCTTGTTCGGAGGGCGACGGCCTCATCGCCCAACACTGTGAAGGGGCAGAGAGACGGCGGGAGAGAGGGCAGGGATTGGCCAGAAGGAGGAGGGGCAATCGAGGTCGGCCAATCCGACAGGATGCTGCGAGGGTCTTTAGGCAGCAGGTGACAAGCCTTGACATTTTGGAGGAGCAGTGTTAGCGAAGGCTCCGAATCTGGAGGGACATTGTTACTGATCTGTGCCACCTGCTTGGTCAGGATCTGCAGCCGCGTGAACGCTGCAGAACCTCTCTGTCCGTGATGGCTACACTGACTGATGGCCTCCATTTTTATGCCAACGGATCCTTTCAGTCAGCCATTGGGGACAATGTGACTGACGCTCAGGCTGCAGTCCGCTGTTGCATCCGGCAAGTGACAGTGGCCCTTATAGGCGAACGCGTCCATTCATTACCTTCCCTCGGACCCTGCACAAGCAGGCAGAGGAGGAGGAGTATGAGGAGGAGGAGGAGGAGGAGGAGGAAGAGCAGGCAGAGGAGGAGGAGGAGGAAGATGGAAGGGCTGCTGAAAGTGGAAGGTCCATACGTCAGAGGCTCCTCTGGACTCGTCTCGACACCCCTGTGGCGGAATGATGAGAGTCTCACCTCATGCGCACTTTGGATGTTTGAGGGCCTCTGCATGCCAGCATCACTGAAAGTAGTCACATGCACCTAGCAACATTGAAACTTCTGTTTATTGACACAAAAGTCTTTCATTACAGCTAAACAACGTAAAGTGAGCAGAAACCATAACTTACAAAATAAATGTGACCTGTTCGGCCAAGCCGCAAAACTCAACAAAAATCTGCAACTATAACAGCAGCTGAGGGTGTCCTTCAATTTGGACAAACAAACGTCTCAGCACCTCCCTCTACAACTGGCCCCTTGAGGGAGAACGACTTCTCTTTCGCGCCCGGCCCCTTCCCTCCCTGCTGCTCCTATGTAATTGCACCCCAGTGGCGGGCTCAAGGCTCGGGGATGCTTGCTGACTGTCTGGACGCGCAGAAGCCCCTGAGGTACGGCCTGGCCGACCTCTGGGCTTGGAGGGTGCAGACGCAGGATGCTTGCTTTGAGCATGGCTGGAAGCAGTGTGGGCTGCAGGTGGTGGCAGCTGCAATGCAGGCGTCCCAGCGCTGGCATGTGCAATGGTCTCCTGACGAGAGAGGACACCTGCACCATGGTCGGACGACACACTGGCTATCTGAGGGGAGAGGCTCGGCTCATCCGCCACAATCGCAGGCTCCACGGATTCCTGGCATTGTACGGGAGTGGAAGGGCCCGGGGTGATCCTATCTGATGCAGAGAGGGTGGCTGCAGTCAGACATCGCGTTGCGTCAATCTGGCTGTGGAGGAGCCCAGCAAGTGACTGCGTGGCAACAGTGAGGACCTGTGTGCCAGGTGCCAGTGCTTCGGAGAATGCCTGGACAGTTCTTCCCATAGCTTCGGACAAGGCAGGAGCCGACCGCTCCACTGCCTCGGACAAGCCCTGCACAGACCTTTCCAGGGATTGTCCGAAGCCCTGAACAGTCCTTTCCATTGCCGACTCAAAGCCGTGGACAGTCCTCTCCATTGTTGGGCCGAAGCCCTGGATAGTCCTATCCATTGTGGCCCCGGAGCCCTGGATAGACCTGTCCATTGTTTCCCCGAACACCTGGAGAGACCTCTCCATTGTTGCGCCAAAGCCCTGCAGAGTCCTCTCCATTGTTGCCCCGAAGTCCAGCATACTCATAGCCAATGAATCTATTGACTCAGGCATCTTCTCCACTGCAGCCATCAGCTCCGTGTGTCTGACCCGGGCCTGTTTGCTCATCTCTGCCAGGCGACAGACCTCATCTGCACTCTGTGCAGCAGTCATGACGACCTGCCTTGCCCTGCGGGGAGACAGTGGCCGAACTTGCCTATCCCCCCTGCGTTGCTCCATGCCGCTTGGTCTGGCAACTGGTTCATCCTCAGAGCCACCCCCCCTCCCCTCCAGGGGACTACTATCCCCAGTCTGCAGATGTCTCAGCTCCCCGGATTCTGCAGCGGCTGGTCCGAATTCCTCCTGGTCCTCGCCTCCGGTGGCACTGGCACTGGCAGCTTCAGCGCGTTGAGCCCGAGTTGGTGCTGCTTCATCTGAAAGTGGGAGGTGGAAGAGTGGCTTTAGCAGAAGGACAGGTTTGCTGAAAGGCATGCCAGATTGCGGCAAGGCTCTGACATGGCTGCACACTGAGGATGCATGCTGGCGGGGGGACCAAGTGGAAGGCAACAGGTGGAAAAGGTGAGAGCCTTACCCTCGCTGTCGGTAATGGGGTCGGCAGATGCAGTGGTGACTGGACCAGACAGACGTCCCCCAAGTATCTGGTGCACTCTCTCCTCCAGATCCGTTAGAGTGACCACTTGTGCAGGTCCGCCACCGGTTTGACGCTGCTCCTTCCGAATCTGCGCCATCTTGGACTGCAGGGGAAAGAAGGGGAGGTTCTGTTACATGAGGCCTTGAGACCTCCTCGCATCCCCCCATTGTGCAAGAGCCCTTACATGAGGCCTTGAGACCTCCTCGCATCCCCCCATTGTGCAAGAGTCCTTACATGAGGCCTTGAGACCTCCTCGCATGCCCCCATTGTGCAAGAGCCCTTACATGAGGCCTTGAGACCTCCTCGCATGCCCCCATTGTGCAAGAGCCCTTACATGAGGCCTTGAGACCTTCTCGCATGCCCCCCATGGTGCAAGAGCCCTTACATGAGGCCTTGAGACATCTGTCGATGTGTGTGCCCAGAAAGGGCCATGGGTGCATACTGACAGATGGCCATTGGCGCATCATTGCAGCAGGGTGCCCGAAGTCAGCTGCAGATGGAGGGAAGCACAAGTTTGGTAAACCATCACTCACCCTAACGATCCGTGTGAGGTCGTTGAATTTCTTCCTGCACTGAACAGGGGTCCTGGTCGCCATGCTGCTGGAGTTCACCCTCACAGCAACCTCCCTCCAAGATCGTCGGTAAGCCTTCTGATTTGGCCTCTTGCCATTATCCGGGTACAGGACCTCCCGACGGTGTTCAACTGCAGCCACCAAGTGGTCCAGAGCCTCAGTGTTGAAGCACTCTGCTCTCTGCCTAACCTTCTCCATAATGATCACCTTGTACCGCCAGACAAGGGCGAGCGCCGAATCTGAGGCCTGCAGAGCGTTGGGTGTTGAAGCTCAGTCTGACTGACCCACCCCTTTAAGAGCCGGCCGGCGCCTGTAGGTCTCGTGCTTTCCCGTAATTGAGTTCACCTGCGCTGCGCCCGTCCCAGTCGATATTGAGTAGCGCCTGACCTTTTGCGCCTTAAGAGCACCGTGCAACGGCTGATTTAGCGCCTCAATCCCCTTTGGGGGCGAAGCAACCCAATATCGCGCCAGGCGCAGATAAGCCTCGTCTGGCTATAAACTTTGCGCATCGCCAGTTCTAACGCCTCAACCGGGGCTATACCCAATTTCTAGGCCTAAGTGTCAGATGGCACAGATTTATTAAGTACACAGTAATTAAACGTACACTTCAAATCAGTAGTTACAGCAAAGCCTTGTGGGTTTAGTCCAGGATTAGTTGCAGCTCTGAGCTCAGTATCTTAGGCTTTGACAAATCCTAAATCTCTGTTCCAACACCCACTTTTTGTATCCTTTCCTTACCCCTTCTGTGGACAATTCACATATTTCTACATCATACAACCAATATATGGTGAATTTTAATGAGCTCGTCCCCTATTAATAACTTTAGTTTTAACAAGTTAACAAGTGGTTGTTCTCCTTGGAGCAGAGAAGGTTGACAGGAAATTTGATAGAGGTGTTCAAAATCATGAGGGGTTTAGACAGTGTCGATCGAGAGAAACTGTTCCCATTGGCAGAAGGGTCGAGAACCAAAGGACACAGATTTAAGGTGATTGGCAGAAGAGCCAAAGGTGACCTGAGGAAAAACTTTTTACACAGCGAGTGGTTAGGATCTGGAATGCACTGCCTGAAAGGGTGGTGGAAGCAGACTCAATCATGGCTTTCAAAAGGGAATTGGATAAGTACCTGAAGGAAAAACATTTGCAGGTCTACGGGGAAAGGGCGGGGGAGTGGGACTAGCTGAAGTGCTCCTGCAGAGAGCCGGCATGGGCTCGACGGGCCGAATGGCCTCCTTCTGTGCTGTAACCATTCTATGATTCTATGATTCTTTTTCCGTGGACCGGTACAAGTCCCCAACTTTGTTCTCTTATCGATAGTTTCACTCTTGTTCTATCTCCCAAGTGGAACTTCTAATTCTAAGTCTGTACCATTCCATACCAAGCTCCTGCTTCTAAAAGTGATAATGTTTCCTTCTGCAGAACTTGTTACCAACTAATTAAAGCTCTGTGAAATATATGCACTGTAATGTCTTTTAATTAGGTACTAAACTGACCATTGCTTTAAGGTCAGTCTTAATTCATCCGTTAAGTCACTGCATCTAAATTCCCTTACACATCCTCACTGAACAGGAAAAGCTAAACGTCACTCTTACTACAATATAAAGAGGAATCAACAGCAGTCTAATGTTAGCAGACTTCCAGACAGTCTAATTAACCCTTTCCTTAAATCAAACCCCACTCCAGAGACTTGAGAACATAATCCAGACTGACATTCCCAGTGCAGTACTGAGGGAGTGCTGCACTGTTTTAGATGCCGTCTTTCAGATGAGTTGTTAAACAAAGGCCCCATTCTCCCTTGTGTCCTG